>NW_026688130.1:0-600000 GCF_030445035.2 Dasypus novemcinctus | reverse complement strand
TTCCCCAGAAGCATCTAACGGAGCGAATGAGTGCCAATCATTAAACAGCTTAGAATGTGTCTTCAGACAAAGCTAAGTGCTGTTGCAATTTCTCTCTAAAGATAAATAACTTAAAAAAGAATAAATATGCTGTTCCCACCAGCTTTTAAGAAGGAATGCCATCTTTATAGGCACCTAACCTTGTCTACCTCTGTAATCCAATGTCCTCTTTTAGAAACAGGTATTCCAAATTTTTAAGTTTGTTCCTTTCAGAGTGAACATCTTATTAACCATATAAAAACTTCACCCAACTTCGTACAGAATGCTGAATCCATCTTCCTCCAGTTAAAATAAAAAGTTTACACCTTTTTAGGCAATGACTACAGCCCATGGCCAGCAAGAAACAGTTACAGAAAAGAAACCATCTCCCTTCAGCACCCCTTTTAAATTAAATGTGTAAACTTTTTTATTTTTTAAAGATTTATTTATTTAATTACCGCCCCTCCCCTGGTCGTCTGTTCTCTGTGTCTGTTTTGCTGCATCTTGTTCTTTGTCTGCTTCTGTTGTCCTCAGCGGCAGGAGAAGTGTGGGCGGCGCCATTCCTGGGCAGGCTGCACTTTCTTTCCCTCCGCGGCTCTCCTTACGGGGCGCACTCCTTGTGCGTGGGGCTCCCCTACACAGGGGACACCCCTGCGTGGCAGGCACTCCTTGCGCGCATGAGCACTGAGCATGGGCCAGCTCCACACAGGTCAAGGAGGCCCGGGGTTTGAACCGCAGACCTCCCATGTGGTAGGCAAACGCCCTAACCACTGGGCCAAGTCCGTTTCCCAAAGGTGTAAAAACTCCTTAAGAATAAAATAAAAATAATAAATAAATTTAGAACCTGACTAAAAATCCACGTGAGTGCCGGTGGCAGCAGAATAACTCCAGAAAGCCCTTGAACCAAGATTCTGCTGTCCAGAATAAAAAGTTCTAAACTTCTAAAAAGTCCTGAATGCTGCACTAAAAACTGATAATCAATCAAAAGAACAAACAGCCATCCACCTCATAGCTCCAACAATAATTATGCCAAAGCTTAGCAAGTTAAACTTTAGCAAAAGGAGGAAATGATGTGGGCTATGGGTGGGAGGCTCTTTGTCTCTTCAGAGATAACCTAAGCTGTTTGACTTGTGGGTGTGGAAAGGTAAGAGGCTGCAGTCCTGCCCTTGGTAACAATGGCAAGGACTCCAGTCCCAGGAAACAGTTTAACAATGCAAGGTCTATAAACTTTAAGTATTTAGGGTAAATGCAAACCAAATATGCTAAAAGCTTATCTAGAATGTATGAAGCCCATGCTAAAAGCTCACCTAAGATGTGAAAGATACATATGCTAATTGAAGCCTTTCCTCTCTGTATAAAAGGGATTCAAAAATCTTCTTCAGGGCTTGGGATTGAAACACAAAGTTCCTCCAGCCAGCCGACAATAAACAATTTTTCCTTCTCAAAATCATTCCTGAGTCCTGGCCTCTCTATACGCAAATTATTAAACCTCTCTCTAATTCTACAACAAAAGCAACACGTATTGCCATCCTTAGAACTCTGGTATTTAAGTCTGAAATAGGATTCACTGCGCCAAATCATGGTATTTATAGGAATGCATCTCCTCTACAGACTCTAGGAGAGAATCTAGTTTCAGATTCTAGAGTAGGGTTTCTTGAATTCTCTCACTCATCGCCTCTTAGGCCATGTTGAAAACTGATGTAATCAGTCTACTTCAGTAGTTATATTGTTTTCTCATTGTCCTGCAACATAATATCCCTCTCATCTTCAAATAAGGACACTTGTCAATATGTATAGGGCCCACTGAAAACTCCAGGAATTCTCATCTCAAAATCTTGAATCATACCTGCAATGACCCTCATGCATATCAGCCATCATTCGCAAGTGTCTTGTTGAAGGACCTAGATATATTTGGGGCTACATATTCAGCCTAATACATTGCCTTGGTGGACCAATCCTCAGGTGTTACCTTCTCAGTGGTCATCTTATTTTCTAGTGGACAGTAAATATGTGTGTTATTGTGTGTGTATGTTTGTCTTTGATGTTTAAATCATTTTTCATAGGCATACATGTGATCCATCTGGGCCTCTCAAAATGTGTGTATTGCTCTTCTTTATGTTTGTAATCTGGAAGTACATAATTAAGAATTTACAGGAAGAGCACCTTCTGAAGCAGAAGGCCTGTTAGTCTGGTGTATGCCCACTGTGGGTAGATATCCTGTCAGCCCATGGGGAACAATGTCCCTACTGAGCTTCCCCATAGCTTAGAAGAAGGGTTCTCCCACATGCACACGAGGACCCCTGCTTCCAGGGTAAGGACAGATTCAGAATGGGAAAGTTTATGACTCTCTTCTCTGTGAACTGGGTGTGTGCTCAGGGAGATCATCTCATGGACTTGGAAATCTTGGAGTTCACAAGTGTCTTACGGATTGGTGGGAATGGATGAATGGTGAGGTTTCATCTCACTTACTGTGGTTAACCATGTCCTCAGGTGTCTTTTGTCAAGTACAGCAGGGGGTGTCTAGCCCACATCAGGTGAAACGCTCAAAGACCCTTTTGTCACTTCACATTTTGGTAGGTTCTTCATCACAGCCCAGTGTTCCAGCTAAGTCTGGATCCATCAGTCCTGAGAGTACCATCAAGGTGGATGAGTGGCACTGCATTCAGTTCTACTGCCTACTCCAAACCTTTCTACCAGAGCAGAACATCTATTCCAGAGATATGCCGAAGAACCAGCTCCTGTTTCAGCTGAGCTCCAAGACTGTCTTGGAAAGAGCAGTGTATCACTGTTTAAGAATCACTGTGAGAAAAATGTAGTGGGAATCGAGGCACCAATGCACCCCCCCCCACAGCTGGCACAATGGGGATGGCCACTAGGTGGAGTGAAGGATCCATGAATCACTAAAGCCCATCTGATGAACCAGGGCAGAGAGAGCTTAAGTAGGACCTTCTTGAATTAGCCTGGTTATTTCCTCTCCTTAGAGAGAAAACATCTTACCAATAGCGTGTACCTTTCTAAAATGTACGGGTATGTTTGCAGGTGCTAACCTAAGTATATATGATAATGTGTTTGATAGTCTACATCAATATGTACGTAACACAGGTTATTCTATGCACATTTTCATGGGTTCGTGTGTTTGCATTAGCACGTGGGTAGCTACGTTATACTGTGTGGGAAATGATGTGTTTGTGTCTGTGTGTGTCTAAGTGGGAAAGAGTGTGTATTAACTTGGGTGTAGTGGTATACATGAATCTTACCATACGTGTTAGGCTGGGGTGCTTCTATACTGGGTGTCTGAGTGTGGGTTAGCGTGTGATTGTATTAGTGGTTTACGGCAATGAACATATGTCATTTATGGATCCTAATGTCTACATTCTTATGTGTTTATGTGGCTGTACATTGGTACATGTGTAAGTGTGATTATGGTTTTGTGTCTTTTATCCCATTTCTAATTGGATGATTTGACTAAAGGACAAGACCATATATTTCCTCATGATAATTCCTAAATTTCCAGAAAAATTCAGATGCTGCACAAGTATGCCTAAAAATCTGTACGTTGTCATTTGATGTCATCTCCCCACTCGATTTTCAAAATTTCATCCCTGGCATGAATGCTTCTGGTTTCCAACTACTTTGTTTCTGAGCCTTTGGCTCCATGGTCCTCAGTTTCTCCTGAATCTTGCCTTGGACTCAGTCTTCCTAATCTCCCCTGACACTGATAAAATCCTGGCCCCTGGAATCCATGTGGCTGGGTCCCCCTTTCACCTGCTTGGCTAGAGAAGCTGGACTCCATGGTTCCATATGCTCCCTCCACCTGCAGCAGGTCCTGCCCTGGCACTCAGTAATGTTGAGGTCCCCTGCACTTATCCTTGTGTCCCTGGTCTCCACCTCACCCTAGTTCACATTCCTGGACTCGATGATCTTGAGGCCCCTTGCACCTGCCCTGCACCTGCACTTTGATTCCGTGATCTTGACCTTCCCTTCACCTTCTCTTTGACATGATCCCTGAGGTGCATTTTCTTGACTTCCACCTGTACGAACCCTGGTCTTGAACTATGGGCTTGGTGTTACTGAGACAACCTTACAGTCACTCCTGTTGTTCCTGTACAGATGTAGGTCTGATCTCCTATATTCTTCTCTCTAATATGCGTCCACACAGCGTACCTTCATTAGTTTTGAGCATACAGGCTGAAGGATGGAGGTGACAGAACTGTCCTTGGCAGGCATCTTGGATAGGGATGGCTGAGCTATAGCTGTGAGTCAGTATGGCTACTATCGCTAGCCAAGTTTTGCAGCCCCTGGCAGGCTCCTCTGGTTCAAACACAGCCCTCGGTCATCAAAGCTACACACTCTGCTCTCAGCTGCTGGACCCTACAGGTGTCCACAGAGCTACTCATTACTTCAAAGAAGAGCTGTCCAGGGTACAGGAGAAACACAGACCCTTAGGGAATATTCCAGATCAGAAAATCAACCTCTCCTGCATTTCCACAACTCTGGCATTGTGGGGCCATGAGTAACCCCTGGAAGCCACTCTGCAGGGGAGATTTGAATCTGGGCTCACACTACCTCTCTTCAGTTTATCTCACTCAGTAATACACTGACATACTCTTGGCTTCCAGACTATCCATTGGCGAGCATGGTAGGTTCTAGGCATTTTTCTTGGACATGATGGACTTGCCCTTCATAGTCTGCGTAGTGTTTCTTTATTCCATCAATCCTGAACCTCCAAGGGTGTCTGCTGGAAACAGCCCATCTACTACTTACTGAGGGTGAACTCAAAGGATCCAGGAGAGTCTCAGAGACTCCCCAGCCATTACCCAACTCTCCCCCAGACTCCACCACCTGCACCCAATGTTCAACACCTTCAGAAAACGCTCCCACAATGTCAATCTTTCTCTCAATCACATTCACTCACAAAGCCAATATATTTATTTTTATACAAAAAAAAATTTTCTATTAAACTTGCCATATTATGAACCTACCTAAGCTAAAACCCCATGATAAATTGCTGCTTTTCAGTTCTACTCAATGAATGTGAAGACCTCAGAATCCCTGGGCTGGGGCTCTCCTCTCCCAGGGTTGTAGGTTCAGGACTGGGCTGGTTTCAATCAGCTGGGTTAGGGACCCAGTTGTCATTTCCTTGCACCATAAAGCAAGGTCTAGTGTTGGATACTGGACAGTGCCTAGAGCAGATATGAGTGTCCTGGTGGCGTTAGTAGAGGTAGCATTCAGGAAAATGGGATTTCATATTATATGATTGTGCTAAGCTAAAACTGATACCAATCATTTCATTTTAACAAAAGAACATCAGATATGGAAGTAAGTATCAATATACCTCCACTTCACAGATGTAAAACTACAAAAAGAATAAAAGACAATTAAGTGACATGCCTATGAACACATATTTGGTAAATGTGACCCCAAATCTACAACATTGGACTGGAATTCCTACGTAAACAAGACGCAGTTTGACAAACTTACTGACGTTTACATCCTGGACAGATGCCTTTCTGTAGTGGGAATCAATTGTGTTGTGAATGCTTTCTAGTGTTTACCTGAGTAACATGCAGAGGACCAGCGTTCAGGAATTGTATTTCAGGAGTCTCTGTCACATCATGGATCCTCATTTATGTCTCCGTATCACCTTCATTACCAATATATCTACTTTTTAAAACAGATTCTTGAGGGACAACTGACATCTCAAAAATGACATAGATTTAAATTATAAAATTCTTTATGTACTTTGATATGCATACACTCATGCAACCAGCACCACAATCAAGAAAGTGTGCAAATCCAACAACCCTACAACTGTTCTCTTCTCCTTTTCTAATTCCTCCATCATACTTCTTCCAACCTCCCAAAACGTCCCCAGCTAGGACAAATCTTTTTTACCCTACATTACTATGCATCTTCCAGAATTTATAAAAATTGAATCATAATGTACGTGCTTTATTTCTTCACCTTCTTCACTCGCTGTAATTTGATAATCCATCCATATTGTGAATCCCAAGCATTCATGACTCTACTGCTGAGTAGTATTTCTAGTGTTACAATAAATGCATATACCCCGGTGCATTCATCTACTCACCTGCTGATATATATTAGGACTGTTTCTAGTTTCTAGCTGTTAGAAAGAAGTCTGATACTCAGAAAAAAAGGGCCTATATTATTCCTACAACAAAATCATTAAGAAAGTGAAGTAGTTTTATACATAAGTATAAAAGAAAAATTTTAAAGTAAAAATATTTTTAATAATTGGGATGTTAAAAAATACTGAAAAAATATTTGAAGAAAAAGTAACTTTTTTTGCATTTTGCCTTTCATCATGGTAAGACAGTTATTCTGTATGTACAGTGACATTTTCTTCAATTTATGCACCCAGTGTCTTATATTTTCTTTCATTTTTTCTTCAAAGAAATTTTAGGACATAGTAGAGTCACATACAGAATATAGGGGATTCCCACATAACCAACGTTCTTCCCCTTTTTCTCTTTCCCACAACGATAGGATTTTGTGTGTGGAAAGTACACTTCATACAATTGATACACAAATTTATATCTAAACATAGTTAACTAACCACTGTCAATGATTCACCTTATGGTTTACAATTTGGACTATATATTTTTATAAAATGTGATAAAATTTAACACGGCCTTAATCCATTACTGCAACATCATGCAGAATTTTAATGTTTCTTATCTGATTTATTGTAACCTTTTATATCTACTTTCATTTACATTACTTTTGAAAAAGTATATTCCAGTTTACAAAATGTATCAAGATCAAGGGCTTTCATTTATTTGCAGAGATATTACTCATTCCTCTTCCCCTATATTACTTTTCGACAGGAATAGGCCTGAATATGTATTATTATCGTCATTATATATGAACTTTTTTCTTGAAATTCTGGACCTTAGTATGATTCAGGATAGCTTTCTCAACCTCACAAACCTGTCTCTCACGCTGTTATTTCTCTGCAATGCTAAAACTATGGAAGCTTGATTCTTTCTATCTTTCAATTTTTCAAGAAGCTTTAGATTACATAAATGTTATATAAAAAATAGAGGAGATTCCCATATGCCCCACCCCCTCACACACTTTCCCATGTGAACAATACCTTCCATTAGTGTGGTACATTTGTTACACCTGATGAACACATACTGAAGCACTGCTACTAACTGTGACCATAGTTTACATTATAGTTTCAGGTTGCCCCACTGTCCCCTGTTCCCACCCTGCTTTTCACTTCCTTATACTTTACCCGCCTGTTCTTCGTAACCTCTCTGTATTATGGCCCTTCTCAGCAGCAGCTTGTGCTGCTGCCTCCCTCCGCCCCTCCTCCCAGCCACTGTTATCTTCCCCTTCCCAGCCGATCGCTGTTCTCCCCGCCTCATTCCAACCGCCCTCATCCCGCATCCGCCCCGGCACAACCCCCTCTGCCATCAATGGCTTACGTCCTAAACCGCAGGTCCGCCCTTGCCTCTGCAGCCAATACTCAGCTGCCCCGCGGACATGCCCCTCCCACAACCTCCCCGCCTCCATGAGACTATAAAACCCCACGTACTTCCCTAATAAAATCAGACCTGCACATAGACCTCGTCTCCGTGGTTTTTCTTCCATCGAACCGCGCGTCCCCACCAAGCCTTGAGCCGCCCGCTGTCGCCCCAGTCCGGCCGTGGGCTCGGCCCGACTCCCGGCAGCGACCCGCCCGCGGTACCGCAGCGGCGGCCACAGGTGGCGCCCGAACAGGGACCACCACACAGGGACCACCGCTCCCTTCTGTATGCGGTGGAGCGACATCTTCGCGTTCCTGTTTGGCCGGCCAGCCGCTCAATCTCCCGCACGGGACCCATCGCCGTCCTCCCGTGCCGCCGCTCAAGGTAGGGACTCTCCGGCGCTGTTCCCTTCCTCTCTGCCGTCCCAGCCCATCCGTAAACCTAACCCGGCCCTCAGCGACAGCGAGTCTACCCCCCTCCTGAACCCTCCGTCACAATGGGAGCCTCTCTCTCATCCCGCCAAGTCCCTCAAGTACGTTTACTCGCGGCCCTTTTAGAAACTCACCACGTCAAGGTCTCTCTCCGTCAGCTACAGCGGTATTGGGACCTTCTCCTACCCTTTAACCCTTGGCTCGTCACCTGTGCTCTCTGGAGTCCAGAGACCTATGAACGTTTAATTCAGCGGGTGACGTCCGCTATGGAGCGCGATCGCAAGCAGTTTCCCCCCGGCCTTATCCCGACCCTCGTCGCTATCCGCGCCTGTCTCCAAGGTGTGCCCTCCCCTGCCTCCGCTCTCGCCTGTGAGCCTAGCCACCCTCTCACCTGCGATCCTGATGGAGACGACGATACTCGTTCTCTATCCGCCCAGCTAGAGGCCGCGCTCGAACTGGATCCCCCCACAGCCTCCGATCCGGACCCCAACCGACATGGCGACCCTCCGCATTCTCCCCCCCCCCCACGCCCTGCAAACAATGCCAACATGGCACACCTCCTCCTTCTTCTTCCTCGGCGCCCTCTTCCCGCCCTTACCCACCTCTTCCTGTCTCGTCGCCATCCGGTCCCGTCCCGGATGCCTGCCGGCCACCATTTTCGGCTAAACCGGCAGAGCCTCCGGTGCCATCTTGGCCTGTGCCCGGTAGTGACGTGGCCACTCCACCATCTTGGCCCGAGGCCAGAAGTGATGTCAGGCGTGAAGTCACCGTGCCGCCATCTTGGCCAATCAGAAACACCGTTGCCGCCGCGCCCTCCTGGCCGGCGCCCGGTGGCACTGCCAATGCTTCACCTCCATGGCCCGCTTCACCTCCCGCCTGCCCCAGCAATAGCGGGAGCGTCGTGAATCCTCCTCCACCAGCGTACGACACCGCCTTTCTCACCCCTCCCACTCCGCCTCTGGCTCAGATGTTCCCCCTCAATCCTGCTCGCACTCCACAAAACCCACAAGCATGGATCCCCTTTTCCCCCAAAGACATCCAAATGCTCCGCAACGCGATCGAAGAGGATGGCCTTGCCAGCCCTCATGCCCAAGACATTCTCGAGCGTATGGCCATCCCTCGCTGCATCCCTTACGATTGGATCTCCCTAGCCCGAGCGGTTCTCTCCCCCAGGCAATTCATTGACTGGCGAGCCCATCTCGGTGTCCTAATCGACAATCAGATTGCTGACAATGCTCGTCAGGGTGTGCACTACCCTGCAAACGCCTTCCTCGGCCTCGGCCCCTACGGCGACCCCAGCGCTTACACAGCTACTCCCGGATTTTTCATCCAGCTTCGCGATTGTGTCTTCAAAGCCTTCCGCTCTTGTGCCGCAGCCGCCCCTGAACCCCTCGCCAAACTCTTCCAAAAGCCTGACGAGCCCTTCAACGAGTTTGTCGCACGTGTGCAAGGCGCAGCCGAAAGGCGCGTCACTGGCGCCGCTGCTAAGGAGTCCTTCGTCAAAGATCTCCTACAAGAGGGAGCTAATCCAGCCTGCAAGGCCATTATCCGTCCCCTTCATGACAGGCCCCTCCAAGACTGGGTCCTTGCTTGCTCCGGAGTCTCCGGCCAAACCACCGCCCTCGCTGCCGCCCTTGTTGCCGCCGTCCAAACCACCAATACATGTTTCCGTTGTGGTGAGCTAGGCCACTTCGCACGGGAGTGCCCTAACCTCCCGGCACCGCCGCGCCCGGCCCCTCGGGGCATGGAGCCGCCATCAGCAGCCCCCGCTCCCCGCGCGCCCTCCACTCCTTGCCCGCGATGCGGGAAAGGCACCCCGCACGGCCCTGCCGACCTTCCACCTCCCGACCCCCTTCCCCCTGATGACTCCCCCCTGCCGTAATGACGGCCCTTCTCCGCATCTCACCCCCCCCCGTGAGGTCTTTCTCCTCTTGTCGTTGCAGATGACACCTCCAGTTGCCCAGTCGAGCCCGCCTGAGTCTGCCCCTCCTGCGCCATCACCTGCAGGGACCACGCCAGCTCTCTCCCGCCGCGAGCGACGTCGACGTCGTCTTCTTGTCCGCCGCTTGAGCCGTCTCTCCCTCGAAGATGCCTCCATCCAGCAACAAATTCTCCAGCTTCTCCGTCGTGCTCGCGCCTCCCCTGCCCCGCGCCCTCCTACCACCCCCCCCTCCTACACCTTCTCATCATTATGCTCTCCTTAGCCTCCTCAGCCCAGGCCACGCCCCTTTGGGCCACCCTTCTTCAACCGCCTGGTTTCCTCTTTCTCTCCCCTCACTCCCCCACCTTCCCCACCATGTACTCCCCCGACTGGGTTGCCCCCCAGCTGGTAGATCTCCCCCTTTCTCGTCACCCTCGAGATTTTGGCATCACAGCCACCATTACTGCTGCCGTCCTCGCATCCCTCGCAGCCGCCACCACCGCGGCGGCGGCCCTTGCCGTCTCTTCTGGCACTGCCTCCGCCGTCATCAACGCATCCACAGCAGCAGCCCTTGCCCTCGGCGACCAAAGCAACATCAACTACCTTCACCACCAAGCCTTATTCAACCTACAGCAGCAAATAGACCTGCTCGCCGCTGACGTTGCCGCCCTCTACGACATAGCCACCACCACCTGTGATGCCCGTTGGCCCCTCTCTAGCTTCTGCTTAACCCCCCACCCCGTCAACTCGTCGGTGACCGCCCACCTTGCACTACGCCAGTGGATGTTTTCCTCTTACAACACCTCCTTCCTCAACTACACCCACTCCCTCCAGCAACACATCCTCACCCTCGAATCCGTCAAGCCCCCAACCCTCTCAGCTTCCCTCCTTAGAGACGTGCTCCACAAATTCCTCTCCCTTTTCCAACCCTCCAGCCTCCTCCTCTACCCCTTCCTTTTCCTCCTTCTCCTCCTCCTCCTGGGCCTCGCCTGCTATATCCGCAAGTCCATTCGCCAGCACCGAGAGCGGCAAAGGCTCCTGGCCACAGCTGTCCTAGTCCTCTCCCAAAGTTCTCCCCTTCCCGAGGAAGCCCGGCATGCCCAGATGTGGCTCACGAAGGTGGCAAGAGGCGGCCATCGATAGGGCCCATCGTGGCCACCTCGAGCTGCGGGTACGGGTTCTCTGCCCTCCGCATGGGGAATCGGGCGTTTCAGCCGCCCTCCCCTCTGCTCATGCCCCCCTCGTGCCCCCACGCCCCCTGCCGGTAACCCCTCCTCGTTCCTTTCTCTCCTATTTCCCCTCCTCTCACCCCCCCCATCTTTCCTCCCCATAAAAATGTCAATCCCACAAAACCTGTGCGTTATTTTCGAAAGAGGGAGCAATTGTCCCCTGTTCCCACCCTGCTTTTCACTTCCTTATACTTTACCCGCCTGTTCTTCGTAACCTCTCTGTATTATGGCCCTTCTCAGGAGCTGCTACCTCCCTCCGCCTCTCCTCCCAGCCACTGTTATCTTCCCCCTCCCAGCCGATCGCTGTTCTCCCGCCTCATTCCAACCGCCCTCATCCCGCATCCGCCCCGGCACAACCCCCTCTGCCATCAATGGCTTACGTCCTAAACCGCAGGTCCGTCCTTGCCTCTGCAGCCAATCCTCAGCTGCCCCGCGGACATGCCCCTCGCACAACCTCCCCGCCTCCATGAGACTATAAAACCCCATGTACTTCCCTAATAAAATCAGACCTGCGCATAGACCTCGTCTCCGTGGTTTTTCTTCCATTGAACCGCGCGTCCCCACCAAGCCTTGAGCTGCCCGCTGTCGCCCCAGTCCGGCCGTGGGCTCAGCCCGACTCCCGGCAGCGACCCGCCCGCGGTACCACAGCGGCGGCCACACCCCACATACTTTTATATGCTGCAACAAAATAGATCATGGGCTTTATCTATCATTGCAGTATCATGCAGGACAACTCCAGTGTCCCAAAAATGCACCCATATTACTCCTGTTCTTACCTCTCCCCACACACAGAACCCCCAGTGGCCATGGCATTTATACCAATGATAAAAGCAATTCCATTGGTGGAATAATAATAAGTCCAGTAAAACAGTAAGTCTATCTTAGTCCACTTTTCAATCCCCAATACTGAAGATTTGGGGATGCTGGTGCGCACTCTGTTTCTAAGTCAGTGGGGGTTTAGGTCCCATCGGGCAGTTGGATGCTAAAACCTACAGGAGCTTGCTTCCCTACTTCCTGCTTCCAAATTTCATACACTCTTAAGTATGGATCTTCACACTCCTTACCTCCATTCTCTATTTTGTTTTTCCATCTGATTATGGCCCCTTATTTAAACTCTTTTTTTCGAAGGTAACAACTACAATAAAACTCGACATTATCTTCATTTTCATTTTTTTACATGCATCTTTTCAATTTGTTCAAACAAGAATTTAGAGTACCATTACATTTACCAGGTTCTCACCTTTAGCATATTGTTAATAGCTTGTGACTCTAGGGTAGTGTTCACAGAAAACGTTAGAATTTTCTTTCCATATTAGCCCACATAAGGTTGTTTCATTATCCATTTTCAAAATTAAAATCAGTGTCTTAATAAAAACAGATCACGTGTGTATGTTTCCTTTCTTTGTCTGTAAAATGAAGGACTTTTCCTCATTAATTTTTTTTTTGCCGGTTTTTCAAAATTAACCTGATGGTATGAGCTCTCAGGAAGGAATTTCACAGCCAAATTGCCTCTCAAAACACAGCTATGCCTCCTTCAAAATGAGGCTGCTCTTTAGGAACATCAGGATCCTCATTAGACTTCAATCAACCCCAAAGATGCTTTCAAAAATGTCATGTCTTTACAAATTTTCATCGAATATTCTGCTGCATTCTGCAACTTTGGTTTGCATCTATATATGCTAGCCACCAACTTTCAAGTCCCAAGGTAAAAGACTGGACATTATCATTAAAAGGGCATGTTTGCAGTATTAATTACCTTGAAAGGTATTTTCAATTATATGCCTTCAAACGCACTTTATTTCTGAATTTGGGATTATGGATATTTATGAGTATTTTACTCTTATGATTATTAAATTTTAGTTTTTTATTGTATTTAAGTACTGTGATTTCATTGATTTTTGTCATTCATGTGAAGCATCTGATTGATTTTACTTTTTAAATTTTTATTGCCTTTTTAAAAAAGATAAGTAGGTCACACAAAATATTACGTTTAAAAACATGAGGTTCCCCTTTACCCGAATCTTCAATCCCCACCCCACATGTTCCATATCAACATCCGCTTTCATCGGTGAAGCACATTCACTGCATTTGGTGAATACATCCTGGAGCACTGATATACCATATCGACCGTGGTTTACATTGTAGTTCACACTCTCCCCCAGTCCATCCAGTGGGTTAAGGCAGGATATATGACGTCCTCCATCAGACCCTGCAATATCATTCTGGACAACTCCATGTCCCAAAAAGGCCCACTATCACACCTCTTCCTCCCTCTCAGAGCCCTGAGCATCTTCCGTGGCCAACAACTCCACATCAATGATAAAATTTCTTCCATTGCTAGAGTCACAATAGTTCTATAGTACAATGACAGCAACTCCACTCCAATCCACATTATATTCTTCCATCTTCTGGACCATGGGATGGCAATGTACACTCTACCTCTAAATAGAGAAGGGGCTTACATCCCACACGGTTGATGGATGGGATTCTCCTGCATGCAGTTGTAGAAACTCTCGGTTCGCTGATGTGGTGGATGAACATTTCATCTCCCTGTTAGCTGACATGGGTAACAGAATAAGACCGGGGTAAATCCAATGAACTGGAGAGTAGGTGTTGCCACTCTACTGAGGCTCAGGGTCCAGCTAGTACATGGACAGTCCAGAGATTCAAGTCTTCTGAATATATACAAAACTGAATGTAAACTGAAAGTTCACTAAAAGTGACAGAAGAGGCATGCATAGAAAGGTGCCATCTCAGTCCAACTCCATCACACTCAGGAGTACAAATTCCAAAGTAGGTCCCACTGCCAAGACATTGAACTCCAGGGACACCTGCAATGGAACTCCAGGGACACCTGCAATGACTGTGGGTCTCAGGAGGCCTCAGGAATACCACCACCTTGGGTTGTATCTACTTTGGCTGTCTCAGGAATCCTGCAGACATAGGCATGAGCACACCCCTCTGAAGACCTCATAACGCATTTTGAAGTCTCTCAGCTTTATGAACTCATCTGTCTACCATTTCTCCCTTGTATTCAAGGATTATTTTCTGCTTACATTAATAGGTGGTGATTGGTAGGAATACCTTGGTGCCAGGGAGGATCATCCCCAGAAGTCATGTCCCATGCTGGGGGAAGGCAAAGCATTTACATGCTGCTGACTGAGGGAACTGATGTAGTGGTTGAACATTTCACCTCCCTATTAGATGACATGGGTAATAGGATAAGACCAGGGTAAGTCCAATGAACTGGAGAGTAGGTGTTGCCACTCTACTGAGACTAAGGTTCCAGCTGGCATATGGACAGTCCAGAGATTCAAGTCTCCTGAGTATACACAAACCTGAATGCAAACTGTAAGAACACTAAAAGTGACAGAAGAGGCAGGCGTAGAAAGGTCACATCTCAATCCAACTCCATCACACTCAGGGGCACAAATTCCATAGTAGGTCCCACTGGCATGGCACTGAACTCCAGGGACACCTGCAATGACTGCCGGTCTCAGTAGGGCACACGAGTACCACTACCTGGGCTTATATCTACTTTGGCTGTCTCAGGAATCCTGTAGAGATGGGCATGAGACACTCTGATGACTGTATAACTCATTTTGAAGTCTCTTAGCCTTATAAAGTCATTTGTCTTTACCATTTCCACCTTGTATTCAAGGTTTTTTTCTGGTTGCATCAACAGCTGGTGATTGGTAGTAATACCTAGGTGCCAGGGAGGCTCAACCCTGGGAGTCATGTCCCTTGCTGGGGGGAAGGTCATGTATTTACATACTGAACCTAGCTTAGAGAGTTTCCACATTTGAGCCACATAGAAGCTCTTAGGAGGTAACTCTTAGGCACCCTGCAGCTCTACACCTAGTTCAAATTTCAAGCACACGGGCTCAATACCACAGTCATCAGTATCAAGGGCCTATCACTGGACCATCCTTCACCACTGCTCTTTACCCCTGCCCTTGGGGGATTGTTGCTGTTCCATTGGGGCATGTGACAGAGTTCCATTGGCAAGGAACTCAGCACTCCCTCAGTTTTCATGTGTAACTCAACCTACTATGACAATATCCAACAAATATGCAAACATTTTTAAATACCCTATATATATGCCCTGGAGAACTCCCTCTGAACCATGTGTCGACCATCAATGACAACCCACACGGGTGCTCCTCTCTTGTCATAGCTGAACCCCTCTGTGATCCAAAATTTCTTCAAAAAAGAAGACTAATATATTGCCAAATTCAATTAGTGGGAAAATGAAATAGTACTGATAGGTTTTAAGATTAAATATAGAATAACACTACTTTAGAAAAAATAAAATAAAAAATAAATTGGGGTATTAAAAATGAAAAATATTACAGTTTTTATCTACTTTTTGCCTTTCATCACAGTAATATGTATTGAAATGTACGTACTGGCAAGGCAATCTCTTCCACTCCTCAGTGTCTACATCCTCTTTTTTTAATTTTTAATTTTGTCTTCAAAGAAGTTTTAGATCAAAGTAAAGTCACATATACAATACAGGGGACTCCTATATACCCAATATCAAACCCTACTCCCACTTCCCCAGCAATGACTTTTTATATGTGGATGCTATATTTGCCACAGCTGATGTACAGATATTGAAACATACCTACTAACCATGGTTTCATTATGGTTTACATTATAGTTTATATTTTACTGAACACAGTTTAAAATCTTTAGTTTCATTATGGTTTACATTATGGTTTATATTTTAGACTACATACTTCTACAAATTTTTGGTAAAATTTAACAGTGGCCTTTGTCCATCATTCCATGACCTTGTGGAACACTTCCACTACCCCAGTTACCCCTCGTCCATCTATTCACCTCTTCTCTCCAGCTCCCCTCAGGATCCACTGGGACAACCAAGCTTCATTGCTTGAAGAACCAGATTCCAGATTCTTGCAACAATGCTGAAGGCTTGAGACACTAGACTGTCCTCCCCAACTGGGAGCCACCAATGCTCTCAAGAGACACCCTACCCTCTGTTTGAGAATATCAAGCCTCCCCAGGACGGCGGTACAGCACCTTCCTGCTCATTGTATTGGTCTCCACCCAAAGATATAACACTCTAGGACGAGATGAGCACCCACACACTCCCTAGGAGCCTGTCCCATGTGCACCCTGTGCCAGATGCCGCCACCAGACTCCTTAAACAAGTAATACTTCCTTATTCTATTTTCTAAACATTACATTTTTAACCATATACCTCACAATCTCCCATGTTCACCCTCTCCTCCAAAAAACTCCCCCCAACTTCATAGACCACCTGTCCTATCCTCCCAAACCTATTCGACCTGTAGCATTCAAAGCCCCATCTAATAGTATGTCTATGTCCCCGTCTTATCCCTTCTGTGCACAACTACTTACTTCCATTCTATCATAGATTTCGCCCATGTAGATGCCAATTCACAACTGTCCTAGCTCCGCCAATTTCCTGTAAGCCTAATCTCCCATCTCTAACTCTCTGAGACAGCTTGATTTGCTTAATTCATATCAGAGAAGTCATGTAGTATTTGTCATTCCACGCATGGCTTGGTCCTCTCAAAATAAGGTACACAAGATTCATCTATGTTATCTCACATATTGGTTCTCTGTTCCTTCTTACAGCTGAGTAGTATTCCATTGTATGGATATATCACATTTTGCATATACCACATTTTATAAATTGTGCATATCACATGGTCCAAGGACTCATCAGTAACTTTTTCAAATACTATATGTCAACACTTAATTTTACCAATAACCTCTAACAAGAAAGAATTGATTTGATTTTGGGTACTGATATCTTACATTTTTATGCACACGAAAATTCTGCAAGCCACATCTTACTGTGATTCTCTTACTAAGCACTTTGAAAACATACGCAGTATTAATAACCGTGTGGATTGAAATCGTTAAAACGTTGCTCTCCTACCAATGGGGTAACATTATAAGATTTCAGTAATGCATATGCAGACTTCCCTGAACCCTGGGAACATTCTGCTTCTCACTGAGAGAACTGTCAGCTGTGGAAGTCACTGAATCATGTTCACAGCAGCATCTATACCACCTGCTTGTAGCATCTCTCTTTTTCCTTCTTTTTTAGTTAGGCCAGGAAAAAGAATTTATTAAGAAATGGGGGAAAGGACAGAGATTGTGGAGAAATGGAGAGATGGATGGAAATAATCACAAAAATTTGGTGTGGGCTCTTCTAGGCAGAGTAAATGAGTACTGGTTTGTGTGACACTTCTAAAATTATTAAACGCCCCGGGCTTCCTTTCTTACCATTCTGTATGCTTCCAAGGCGTGACCATTCAGAGTGACGTAGTATTATACCAAGATTATTAATAAAGGTTTCTTTCTTCAAAAATAAAATAAAATAAAATAAAATTATTAAGTATTCCTCCCCTTACAATGCTAATAGGAGGGGCCAAAACTGTTATTGGTTACCCTACCAATGGTGGGGGCCAATGTTGAGTCTGATCCGGAATATCCAGCACCTCCCCTCAGCCCAGGAAAGAGTCTCAACTGGAACCTCAAGGTCAAGGACTCCATGGGGTTTCATGGCCACGCTGACTGCTGGCCATGTTGTGGCTCATCTTCTCATTTCCCTATACTACACAGCCTCAACTCCCCCCTCAGAGAGTTCATGTCATTATTCTTAAGGGCTGCTGAGGGGCAAAGGCCATTCTTCTGCAGTTAATTCCTGCTGGTTAGGGTGGTAGTCCTTGCCTGCCAGGGAATGAACCTACTTGGCAATTCTACTGTGTTTGAGGGAAGATGGGTCCAGCACCCTGACAGGAACTGGATGAAATCGCCACATGACTAGTAAAGCACTGATTATGAAAGAAATAACCTTAATTAGACTTTTGAAGATGCATGGTCTGACTAAAAGGATAAAGAAGATGGTGGTGAACAGACTCAAAAAGGGGGCCAGTCACTATGTCCTGGAACCCAAGAGTGGGAAAGGCCAGGGGCCTTCAAAGGCCACTTCCTCCAAAGTTGATGGAAACAGCAATCTTCCTTGACTTGTTTATGCTCCTGATCAACCCTAGGGGGAGACTGTGGTGAACCTGATGAGTGTGGGTATAAACAGTCAACCCCGGTTCCCACAGTGGTGGTTATGCTTAGGACATGTAGGAGAGGTGTGAAGATAGGCACTGCCTTAGACATAAGCTCACAAAGACAGTACATGCAACAAGATGAGCTTACTGGAAACAAAAATAAAGGTGGTACTTAAGAGAGCCATTTCTTTATCTTTTAGCCACATTCATTCACTCCTTAGGAAATGAATTAACTTATCAAGATTTTTGACACATTCAATACCATTCTGCATGTGACCCAGAAGGGAAATTATACTCATCAGGTGTATAGGTACAGTACTTAATACTAATCAGTGCACTAATCAATGCATAAGTTTCTCTTTGAGCTGCAGTGAATACATCTCAGATCCAGTTTTGCAATACCATACATGTTCTCTCTCCACAGGAGCAGGTCATAATGCCAAATGAGTTTTAAGTTCTACTCATAGTACTCCGGTCATTTTTGCTCTACTTGTTATGTCCTTCACACAGCCAGCATACTGCAGCACAGTTATTCCTAGGCAGAAACTAGGAAGGTAAGGCCAGTATTTCATCTGCCTTGTGCGTAGAGGCCTTTGGCACTAAGGAACTGAATCAATCTGAAGGCAGTGTTCATTGTACAACTGGTCACATCACGCCCTCGCCAGCTGTTCCAGGACTCTGAAACTGCAATGTCCTCTCCATCCACCTCAGGAACATAACCAGAGATGGGGTAGATAATTTTGAAGGCATCAGTGACCACCTCAGCCAAGAACACAAATGGAGAGGCAACATGCAGGGAATTTCAGCCAGGGTGGGATGCACAAGAGAGTATAAATGAGATGGACTTCAGTATTGTTAATCTTTACATACTTTGTAAATATTTCCAAGGCTACATATAACATACTAAATGATATTACTTTTGACAAGATTATGTAAATTAATGGGTATTATACTTGAGCACTACAGTAGAAAGTACTTTCTTCATTATTTTGTGAAAACTAATGGTTCCCAATACAATCAAGATTACCTTTCTTTACCACTACTTTTAGTTTTAGATTTATTTTTTTTTATTTCTCCCATGTGGTAGGTGGACGCACTATCCTCTGGGCCAAATTCGCTTCCCTTTACCACTTCTTTAATATGCAGATTGAGGTGGCCTCTCACAGGATTTCCTGCAATGAAGTTACTTTTTCTTATTAATATCAATTCACATTCTTAATTAATAATGGCTTCCTGAAATTAGCCATTTATATGCTTCAGTTTAGAAGATGCTTTTACAAACTCATAATGAAGCATAACCACATAGACTAGATAGTTTTCATTGAAATAATTTTATTAAATTGCAATTCGGGAATGTTTTGCTCAGAATAAGGCAAAAAGTCTAAATGCTATATAAAACAGCTTTATTCAATTAAATGAGTTTCAGGTGATATCACCTGAAACTATAAGAACTGGGAAATCACAATAGAAAATAATTAGTTAGAGGTACAGCAAAGAAACAAAGTATGTATAAACACTCACCAAACTGGGGGAAAATAACATCTGATCCTTCACAAGGCCGGGAAGTCCCTTTAGTGGCCAATCAAGAGTCCCAGTTCGAAAAACAGTCCCAGGCAGAGCAGCCCCGCCTGGGTGAGACTTGAACCAGAAGCCAAAATGTGCCCCAATTTATACTACACCAAATCTATGATTTCAGGGTGATCATGCAACTTGTGATTTGTCAGCTCCCCCTGGAACTACAATGCCCATCTCCAGGGCAATGGCCAGTTCCCCTGAGGAGGGACACTGTGCCCCAAAGAGCTCTGTTCTATACTCGGCACTCTGAGCAGGAACATGAAGATATTCAGCTTTTAGTTTTACAGAGGATACAAACGGGAGGTGCAAACGCCACCTCTGATAACTTGTTCCTGTTAAACATTTGTTTTCTTGCTTGCTAGGTAAAGGGGTTGTCTGCATAACAGTATTATAACATTCTAAAGGACAATGCACAAGTTAATCATTCACAAGTCTAGGCTAAAACAGAAGACACCATTGATTAGAAAGCTTATGAATTCACAATTATTAATAATTTTCCTATAGTACATCAGGGGAGCAGATATGCCTCAAGCAACTGGGCTCCCGCCTACCATATAGGAGGTTCCAGGCTTGATTCCAGGGACTCATGGTGAAGACCAGCTGGCCTGCGTATCACAGAGCTCTGTCAGCCGTTGCCAGGGAGAGCTGATGGACCGCGCCACAGAGAGCTGGCAGCCCATGCTGTGGGCAGCTGGCGCAGCACAATGATGCAACAAAGTGAGATGCAGAGGAGAGACAGTGAGAGATGCAGCAGGTAGGGGAGATGAGACAGCTCATGTGACTTGACTGAGCATGTCTTTCCCACACCCGAGGTCCAGGGATCAGCACCCAGTGCCTCTTGAAGAAAAAAGAAGACACGAGAAGCACATATGAGTGCAAAAACAACAAAGAGTGGGGGGAATAAATAAATAAAACAAACCTTTTAAAAACATTATAATTAGTAACCACTGAATTTTACTTTATTCATTGAAGGGAGGGCAGATCTACATTTCCTTCTTTTAACTTAATTTCATTAAACATGAACTTACAACTTTCATTATCTTAAAGATTTAATAAATATTAATTAATTTAGTTGGTATTATATAAACACAAGGAGAGTATACCAAAGTTAAAGAAAATTGAAGCCATTATACTGTATTACAACGATGTTCTTTTATTGCATTTACACGGGGCTTATAACATTTTCTTTAATAAAATTGTAAAACTGTGAATAATCTTAAGAGCATACTGAATGCGAGGTTCTGGAATATATTACAATGTAATTTGTTTTAATTATAATTTAGAAAAGATCTTTCCATACCTTTCAATGACATACCCTTTACTTAATGAAATTTGTTATGAGGATTAATAACCACCCTTATTTTAATGTGTTAAAATGTTTAAATTGGAAAACCACAGGTCAAACCCATTCTTAATTCCCCAGCCTAGAAAATAGTTTTAATCTGCCACAGGAAGCCCCTCCTCAGAGCTCTTGGAAAGAAAGAGAAGGCCCTGGCAGTTGGGTAGATCAAAGGGCTCAGGAAAATCTTCCCCCTTCCCAATTCCCATATGCCCCTCTCTCTCCCCTTCCCACACTTGCCCACATTAATAATATCCCTCATTCGTGTGGTACATTCGTTACAATTGATGAACACATATAGGAAAACGGCCACTAAGTGTGGATTATACTTTATATTATATTTTAAATTCTCTTCCAGACAATTCTGTAAGTCATGAGAAGATATATAATGACCTGTATTGTGCAAGGAAATGTCCTGAAAATGTCCCCATATAATACCTATTTTGACTTCTCCTTCCTCTCGGAACTTTTGGTGGCCACTGCTAACACAAAAATGATAAAAATTATTCCATCACCACAATCACAATAAGTTTATGGTAGAATAGCAATAAGCCTATGCTAGTGAAGCATTCATTCACCAAGCATGAAGATTCTGGGACGGTGATGCCAACTCTGACTCTAATTAAGATGGCTTAGTTCCCATGGGGTAGATAGATAGATAAGACTATCTTCTTGTAGTTGCAGACTCTCCTTGTTCCTTGGAATGGTTGTTGTCCATTATCATCTCCGTGTCAGCTGTCCTTGGTCCTAAGACCTGGAAAGTAGGTACTGCAACTCTGTTGAGATTTAGGGTTCAAATGGGAAATGGAAAGCCCAGAAGTTTAAGTCTTTTGGGAATAAACCTATCAACTCTAGTCCGAACTGTGGGTTCAAATAAAATTGGCAAAACAGCTTTGTGTAGGGAAATCACAACTGAGTCCCACCTCTGTCACACTGGGGAGCATAAATTGCAAAGGAGAAAGGAGGGCCCACTGGCAAGGAGTCAAACTCCTGAGATGACTGCCCTCCCTGCAGTATGTGGATGTCTCCAGAGCTCTCAGGAGACCTGCTAATTGAGGCAATATTTACTGTGGGAGCGAATGAGATCCTGTTGAGACGTGCATATTCATAACCTCTAAAATGTCCTCCAGGCTAACTTTATTTTTTACCTTTTAAATTTTTTTTCATTTTTAAAATTTTTTTATGTTTTTTAAGTTTTTGTCTTTGATTTTTTTAATGCTACAATAAAAATATATGAGGTCCCCATATACACCCCAACACCCTCCTCCCCCCATAACAACAACCTACTCCATCACGAGACATTCACTGCACTTGGTGAATGCATCTCTGAGCACTGCTGCACCTCATGGTCAATGGTCCACACCACATCCCACACTGTCCCAGAGTTCAACCAGTGGGCCATGGAAGGACATACAATTTACGGTAAGTGTCCCTCCAGCACCACCTTGGACAACTCCAAACCCCAAAAATGCCCGCACATCACATCTGTTCCTCCCACTCCCGGCCCCCAGCAGCCACCATGGTTACTTTCTCCACACCATGCCACATTTTCTTCGATTACTAATCACAATAGTTCATGAATAGAGTATAAGTAAGTCTACTCTAACCATACTTTATAACTCCATACTGTGGATTGTAGAATGGTTGTGTATACTCCACATCTATATCAAGAGGGAGCTTAGATTCTACATGGATGCTGGATGCAATTCTCCTGCTTTCAGTTGTAGGCACTCTCAGCTCCCTGGTGTGGTGGTTGACTTCTTCACCTCCATGTTAGATGAGTGGGGTAAGTCCAATAAACCAGAGTGGAGGAGTTACAAGTCTGATGAGGCTCAGGGCCTGGCTATCACATGCTCAATCCAGAGATTCAGGTCCCCTGGGTATATATTAAACCCCGCCACCAACTACAGTTCCGGTAAAAGTAACAGGAGAGACTTGTGGACAAAGGTCACATCTGAGTCCACCTCCATCACACAGAAACACGAACTCCAATGTAGGGCCAACTGACATGGCATTGAACTCCATCTGCCATGACCATAGAACCTGTGGGTCTCTGCAGCCCTCAGAAAAAGCAATACCTGAGGTTGTATCTACTTTATCTGTCTCTGGGACTCTGCTCAGGTGTGCATAAGGGCAATCTGTCTGATAACCTCCAAGCTCTTTTTGGAGACTCATAGCCATATAAACTCATTTGCCCTTTCCATTTCCCCTTTTTGTTCAGGTAAAAAAAAAAAAAGCCTTTTTAACTCCTGGTATTACATGTAGACAGATATTCTGCTGGTCCTTGTTGACCCTTTTATTCAAGGTCATTTTCTAGTTACATCATCAGCTGGTACTTGGTAGTAATCCCTCGGCAGCAGGGAGGTTCATCCCCGGGGGTCATGTCCCATGCTGAGGGGTAGGCAATATATTTACATGCTGAGTTGGCTTTGAGACTGGCCACATTTGAGCAACACGGAGGCTCTCAGGAGGGAACTCTTAGGCACACTGCAGCTCTAGGCCTTGTTCTTATTTTAGCTGCATAGTCTTACAAGCATAGTCATTAGTATCAAGGGTTCATTGTTGGACTGTCCTTTTTTGGTCTTTGCCGTTTCACTTGGGGGATTGTTGCTGTTCCTTTAGGGACTGTGAAAGAGCTCCCCTGGCGAGGAACTCACCACTCCCTCAGTTGCTGTTTTTAATTGTAGCCACTATGAAAATATCCAAACAGTTTTATGTACACTGGATATATGCCCTGGGGAACTCCCTGCCAACCATGTGTGCCCTGTCAATAACATCCCCCACCAGTATTCCTCTCCTGCCATTGTTGAACCTCTCTGTGATCCAAAACTTCTTCAAAAATGAAGCCCAATATATTACCAGGTTCCATTAATAGTAAAATGGAATATAGTGAAGAGTTTAAAGGTTAGATATAGAATACATATTAATTTGGAAAAATTACGGTAAAAATAAATTGAAGTATCAAAAAATTTAAACAAGCAAAAGTTTTGTTTTTGCTGTTTTCCCTTCTATCACTGCAGTAAGTGTTGCCCTGTATGCAAATTGGCAAGGCAACTTCTGTCTTTTCCTCAGTGTCTACATCCTTCTTTTTTTCTTTCACCCTAATTATTGAGCTTATCTTCACAAGAGTTTTAGATCACAGTAATTCATATATACAATGTACAGTACTCCCACATATCAACTTAAAAACCTTTTCCCTTCCACAGCAATAATCTTTTTAATAGTCATCCTATATTTACTGAAACTGATGTACAGATATTGAGACAATAGCTTTCAAACAAGGTACCGTTTGGGTTTACATTGTGGTTTATATTTTAGACTATACAATTTTCTAAATTTTTAGTTATCTTATGTTTTACATTATGATTTACTTTTTAGCTGATCAGCCACTATATACTTTTGGTGTAATTTTACATGTCTTATATCCATCCATGCGTACTCCTGTGGAACACATCTATTGCCCACACAGTTACATTGATTCCATCTATTCAATACCTCTCTCCCCCTCCCCTTAGGGCCCACAGTGAAGTCAATCTTCATTGCTCCAAGGGCCATGTTCAGAGATACTTGCAAAAGTGTTGAGGGCTTGACATGCTCAACTGCCCTTAATACACTGGGAGCCACCATTTCTCTCGAGAGATACAATTCCCTCTATATGACAACATCAGTCCTCCCCAGGATGTGGGTATACATTCCCTCTCATTATATGGGTCTCTATCCAATGATATAACCCACCATGGCAAAATGAGCACTCACACTCCCTAGGAGCCTGTCCTATGTCGGATTATCCTGTTTAAGCATCCTAAACAGGTTTTGCAGCATTATACTCTCAGCCACATACCTGACAATCTCCTATGTTCATATGTTCCCCCACCCTCCCCTCAATTTCTTAGGCAGTATTACCCATCCTCCCATCACTAGCCGCCTGCAAGCCTGCAAGCCCCACCCAAAGGTAAACCTATTCCCCCATTTTATCCCTTCCTTGTACCTCCAGCTTATCATAGATTTCACCCAAGTGGCAGCTTACATCCTTCCTCTACCAACCCTCCCTCCCCCCCGCCCCCAATTTCCTTTAAGCTTATCATGCAGTCTCTAGCTCTCTGAGGCAGCTTGGTTTACTTCTTTCATATCATTGAGATCATGTAGTATTTGTCCTTCAATGCCTGGGTTGCTTCACTCAACATGAGATTCTCAAGATTCATCTATGTTATCCCGTGTGTTTGTAGTGTATTCGTTCTTAAAGCTGAGTAGCATTCCATTGTATTTATATACCACATTTTATTTATCCATTCATCTGTTGATGGGCATTTGGGTTGATTCCAACTTTTGGCAATAGTGAACAATGCTGCTATGAACATGCATATATTGGTTTGTGTCCTTGTTTTCAGTTCTACTGCGTATATACCCAGCAGCGTAATTAATGGGTCATATGGCAAGTCTATAGCTAATTTTTTGAGAAACAGCCAAACAGTTCTCCAGAATGGCTGGATCATTCTGCATTCCCACCAGCAGTGGAAGAGTTTTCCCATTTCTTCACATCCTCTCCAGCATTTGTATTCTTCTGTTTTTTTCATAGCTGCCAATCTTATGGGAGTAAGATGGTATCTCATTGTAGTTTTGATTTGCATTTCCCTGATAGCTAAAGATTTGGAGCATTTTTTCATGTACTTTTTAGCCATTTGTATTTCTTTCTTGGAGAAGTGTCTGTTTAAATCTTTTTCCCATTTTTTAAATGGGTTGTTTATCTTTTTATTTTCAAGATATAGGAGTTCTTTATATATGCAACTTTTAAGTCTCTTATCAGATAAAGGGTTGCCAAATATTTTCTCCCATTGTGTAGGATTCCTTTACACTTTCTTCACAAACACCTTTTAGGTGCAGAAGGCTTCAATTCTGAGGAAGTCCCATTTATCTATTTGTTCTTTTGCTGCTAGTGCTTTTGGTGTGAAGGCCATGAAGCCATATCCTATTACAAGGTCCAGTAGATGCTTCCCAACAATGCTTTCCAAAGTCTTTATGGTCTTGGGTCTCATATTTAGGTCTTTGATCCATCTTGAGTTGATTTTTGTATAAGGTGTGAGTTGGTAATCCTTTTTCATTCTTTTGCATATGGAAATCCACTACTCTAGGCACCATTTGTTGAATAGGCCATTCTCTCCAGGTTGAGAGGGTTCGGTAGCTTTATCGAATATTATATGACTATATATATGAGGATCTATATTAGAACTCTCAATTCGGTTCCATTGGTCTGTGTGGTTCTCCTTGTGCCAATACGATGCTGTTTTCACTACTGTAGCTTTGGAGTATGTTTTGAAGTCAGGTAGTGTGATTCCTCCAATTTCGTTTTTCTTTTTCAATATGTCTTTGGCAATTCGGGGCCTTTTTCCTTTCCAAATAAATTTCATAGCTAGTTTCTCTAGTTCCTTAAAGAATGCTGTGTTGATTTTTATTGGGATTGCATTGAATGTGTAGGTCAGTTTTCGTAGGAAAGACATCTTAAAAATATTTACTCTTCCTATCCATGAATAGGGAACATTCTTCCATTTATTTAGGTCTTCTTTGATTTCCTTGAACAGTCTTGTGTAGTTCTCTGTGTATAAGCTTTTTACATCTTTAGTTAAATTTATTCCTAGCTGTTTGATTTTTTAATTGACTATTGTCAATGGTATTTGTTTCTTGATTTCCTCCTGAGCTTGCTCATTATTGGTGTACAGAAATGCTATGGATGTTTTTGCATTGATCTTATAACCTGCGACTTTACTAAACTCATTTATGAGTTCTAGAAGCTTTGTTGTAGACCTCTCAGGGTTTTCTATGTATAGGATCATGTCATCCGCAAATAATGAAATTTTGACTTCTTCCTTTCCAATGTGAATACTTTTTATATCTGACTCGGTTCTTGACTCGGTTCTTGACTCGGTGCTCAAGCAAGTACTTCTAAAACAGTGTAAACAGAGGAGATGATAGTGGGCATCCTTGTCTTGCTCCTGATCTTAAAAGGACAGATTTTAGGATTTCACCATTGTAAACGAGTTGGCTGTGGGTTTTTCATATATACTCTTTATCATTTCCAGAAAACTTCCTTCTATTCCGATCTTTTGCAGTGTTTTCATCAAGAAAGGGTGCTGTATTTTGTCAAATGCTTTTTCTGCATCTATAAATATAATCATGTTATTTTTTTCCTTCAATCTGTTTATATGGTGTATTACATTGATTGATTTTCTTATGTTAAACCATCCTTGCATACCTGGAATAAATCCCACTTGGTCATGGTGTATACTTCGTTTAATATGTTGTTGAATACGGTTAGCAAGTATTTTCTTGAGGATTTTTGCATCTAGGTTCATTAAAGAAATTGGTCTGTAATTTTCCTTTCTTGTAGGTCTTTCTTTAGCTTTGGTACTAGGGTAATGTTGGCATCATAGAATGAGTTAGGTAATGTTTCTTCTACTTCGATTTTTTGGAAGAGTTTCAGCAAGATTGGTGTTAGTTCTTTCTGGAATGTTTTGTAGAATTGATCTGTGAAGCCGTCTCGCCCTGGGCTCTTCTTAGTTGGGAGGATTTTAATGACTGATTCTCTCTCTTTACTTGTGATTGGTTTGTTGGGATCATCAATTTCTTCTTTCGTCAATACAGGCTGCTTATTTGTTTCTAGGAATTTGTCTATTTCCTCTGAATTGTCATTTTTGTAGGAATATAGTTTTTCCAAGTATCCTCTTATGATAGTCATTATTTCTGTGGGGTCAGTGGTTATATCTCCTTTCTCATTTCTTATTTTGTGTATTTGCATCTTCTCTCTTTTTATCTTTGTTGGTCTAACTAATGGTTTGTCAATTATATTGATCGCAAAGAACCAGCTCTTGGTTTTCTTTATCTTTTCAAATGCATTTTATTTTCTCTTTCATTTAGTTCTTCTCTTTTCTTTGTTATTTCTTTCTTTCTTCTTCCTGTAGGGTTATTTTGTTGGTTTTTTTTTTTACTAATTCCCCTAAATGTGCCATTAGTTCTTCTATTTTTACTCTTCTTTTTTAATGTATGAATATATGGCTATAAATTTCCCTCTCAGTACTGCTTTTGCTGCGTCCCATAAGTTTTGGTATGTTTTGTTATCATTTTCATTAGTTTGAAGGTACTTAGGAAGTTGTTATGAGATTTCCTCTTTGACCCACTGTTTTTCTAAGAGTATGCAGTTTAATTTCCATATCTTGGTGTGAAATCTGGGCCTCTGGCCCTTGGGGATTTCCAGCTTCACTCCACTGTGGCCAGAGACATTATTTTGTATGATTTCAATCTTTCTGAATTTATTGAGCCTTTCTCTGTGGTCTAGCGTATGGTCTATCTTGGAGAATGATCCACATGCACTTGAGAAAAATGTATATCCTGATGTATTTGGGTGTAATGATCTGTATATGTCTATTAGGTCCAGCTCCTCTAATATACTGCCCAAAGTTTTTCTTTCGTTATTGATTCTCTTTTGAGATATTCTGTACTAAGGTGATAGTGGTGTATTAAAGTCTCCCATTATAATTTTAGAGGCATCTATTCTTTCACTTAGTTTTACCAGAGTTTGCCTCATGTATTTGGAGGCACCCTTGTTAGGAGCATAAATATTTATGATTGTTCGTTCTTCTTGAAAGATTATCCCTTGCACTAATATGTAGTATCCATCTTTGTCTCTCAAAATCATTTCACATTTCAAGCCTATTTTGTCTGACATTAATGTAGCTACTCCTGCCTTTTTTTGGTTATTGTTTGCATGTAAGATTGTTTTCCAGCCATTTACTTTAAACTCCTTGAATTCCTGGGTCTAAGATGTGTTTCTTGTACACAGCACATAGATGGGTCGTATTTCTTTATCCAATCTTCCAGTCTGAATCTTTTGGTAAGTGTGTTTAATCCATTGACATTCAGTGTTATTACTTTTGAGGAATTATTTATGTTAGCCATATTTTGTTTAGACTTGTGCTTGTCATATTTTGTTCATTTATTTCCTTCTCTTTTTGTCTTTTTTGTTGCTCTTACTAAATTACAATTACCAATGAAAGAAATTTACTCTTTATTTAAGAGAGCATATCTACAATCTTTTTCCTTTAGCCTAATTTCACCAATGTGAACTTACAATTTTCATTACTCTAAAGATTTCGTACATAATGTTAATTTAGTTTATAAATTAACTATGGGAGATTACACTCAAGTTAAATAAAATTGAAACCATAATAGTTTATGCAAGGAATGTTCTCTTTTTCCCTTACAGGAAGCTAAAAACTTCTTTTCTTTAAGTTATGAAAATTATTAATTTAAAAGCATAACTGACTACCAGGTTTTAAAACACATGCATACTGACTACCAGGTTTTAAAACACATTACACAATTACTTAATTTTTTTTTTTTAAATCATAACCCAGGAAAGATCTCTCCATAGTTTTTATGGACTTTCCTTTACTTACTGAAATTTGTTAATAGAGCCACTAATTACCTTATTTTGTTGGAAAGAAATCTTCTGGAAGAAAATAAGGCTCACCAGATTGTGGAGAAGAAAATAATTTATTCTCAATCTTGCAAGAAGGGGCGCAGAGCCAGATATGGCTGGTGCCCCGAACAAAGAAAAATGACACAATTTATACCCCTAAGCCTAGCATGCAAGCTCTTCCTCTGTTTTTCCATAGATTGGATACTTCAGAAGTTACAGCTTATCTGAGATTTAACTTTCCCACGCAAAAGTTTGATTTAACTGCTTCCTCTATCACATTCCAACCATTTTAGTTTTTACCTGCTCCCCCCTTTTTCAAATAAGGAATAGAATTTAGTGCTGAAATGGCACCGACTTAGTTAGCTCCTTCTTGGGCATCCTTCCACTGCCCATAGGACTGGCCTAAACTGGTCTCCACTGCTGTCCAACCCGAGAGTGGGAGACTGAGGCAGCAGGCCTCCAGGTTACATCAACATTTTTCTTATGTGAAAATTAACCTAATCTTTGTGTGTGTGTTTTTTTTTTTTTTTTGCAATTTATGGCTGACAAGGGTTTAAACTGGGAAATTACCAGGCAAACTGATTCTTAATTCCCTAGCCTAGTAGATAGGTTTAATCTGCCACACCTAGTCTTGCCTTAAAAGCTCTTGCAAAGAGGAGGCCCTTTCCCAATTGTTTCCATAATCAGATTTCTATGACTTTTTCATCCTGCTTAGTTCAATTTGGGCTTTAAGAATATTTATAAATATAACTGCATATTTAATTTTTAACAATTTGAATAGACCTCTTTTAAGAATTTGTATTTGTTAATTTGATATTATCCTGATGTATGAAGACATACATTGAGCATTTTTTTTAAAAATGGGCAGACACAAAGAGTTAGACACAAACACAACTCATTGATATTACTTGTAATTTGCATTATTTTATATACTGTTTAGCTTAATTAATTAGGGGTCCAGAAATACATATTACTTATATAACTGCATATTTAACCTCAACAATTTGAGCAAATAGGCAGACATGAATAGTTTGACACAACAACATGACTTTAGTTACTTTAAACTTTTCAAAGACTTTTGAAACTCTTCTTAATTTGCACTATGACCATGCAGTTTACCACAAGAATTTTCTTTCTTACTTAATGGATTGTAATAACCAAAATGTTCTCAATGCCTTAGCACCATTTTGTTTTAGAACTTTATATTTTACTTTGAAATTAGCAGAATTTTGGATAAGCAACAAGATTAATTTTATATATATTTACTGAGGCTATTTGAAGCCTCAGGGAGACAGACTGCTTTCTCTCATGAATTGCCACTCTTAGGAACACTGACCGTCAAGGCAGGAGACTTCTCCCCCTCCACCCCCCTTTTTGGTTTTGGAGATAATAAAACTCCAGTGGCCATTTAACCTTATTCTATCAGGCAGCAATTTATTTAGTTTACACTTGAATTCATGAGAGAAAGGGTTACTAATACCAGGAGAGGAGACAGTGATGTCCCAGCTCTTCTCAATTATGAAATAACCATAGGCAAAGGCAAAGGGCAAGATTAGGCCTGAAGCAACCATAAACAAAGGAAAGGTTAGTGTAGAATTTACACTTAAATAATAGTTTCAGGCTAAATTCACCCAGCTCTAATCTCAGTTATTATCTTTCCACTGTATTATAATATAAATGCATTTATAAATGATTTTAACTCAGTTACAGTTTTTATTAATTTTTTAAAAAAACCTATTAATTTTATAACACCTTTAAATACCTTTCATTCAACTTATAACATATTAAATGAACTTAACCATTACTTTAATTTTTCCTTTAAAGTAAAAGAATAAATCTCTTGCAGTTAGTTTGAAATAAAAGGCTACTTTTCAGGATTTGATTTCTAGAACATAAAATGTTCTTTTAAAAGAGGTAAGACTCTTCTTCAAACATTGAGGATATGATGAGGTTAAAGCACAAGAAGCTATTGATAAAATATTTTCTTTGTATATTGATCTTACTCAATTTAATCATAAAAATTTCCCTTCCACAAACCTTCTACACTTTCAGTATTCATTCAGGTTCTGTCCCACACTCTACTCTTTCCAATAATCAATCATTTTATCTTAGGACAAAATCATCTTCTGTTGCCTTAACAATAAAAACACACTCCATATATCCCACATACTAAGTTACCAGGCAAACTTCTTACAACATATAATTGCCATTAATACTAAACAAGTTTGTTAAAATAATGAACTTTTCTTCACTTTAAATACTTAGTAGCATGTAATACCAGAAACAGTTTTTTTGGAAGCAAGTTGGCAGGGGAGATTGGCTGCCGAAAAAGTTTGTTATAAAATTGCCTTTTATTATTATTATTATCAATTCAGTTTTGTTAAATAATGACTTTCTGCAATTAGCCACTTAAATACCTTAAACAATGCTTTGTAAAACTTTTATAATTATTTATACCCTTAAGACAGATTTTACCTTCACAGAACACATTCTCTCACTTAAGGTTACTACAATACCTTCTAAGAACCTGAGCAGAATGCAAACGTATTTTGGCTTTGACACCCTAAGGAGGGAAATTTACTGCATTTGTTCTGATTCTGCTTTTCACCTCCTTCAATTCCCCCCCCTTTCAGGCAGTCGGGTGCACAACAAACAGGAATGCGGCTTATGAATAGAAGGGTGGACTCACTGGAAAGGGGCAAGCCGCTCCCCGATTTCCAGCTTTCAGCCAAAATGGGCAGACAGAACCTACTCAAATTTGGCAACTCTCCCAGGAACCCAGCCGCCCCGACTGGGACATTCCCAACAAACTTGGGTGCTTGGCGTGGACACAGATGGCCTCCAAGCCCCGGCAAAGGGCCAGACCAGAGACAAGACAGCAGAGCATGCACAAACATCTAGACTCCTCAGCTTTTGCCCCAGAATCATTTCACCCCCTTGCCAATGGCAAGGGAGGGCTCCAGCTCAGCTGTAATTCTACTTTATGTAAGGACACAACTCCAACACTAACATTGAGCTGACACAGACAGAAGCACAAAGGTCACTAATCTGACTCACAAGTTTATATATTTATTTTCACCACGGCTGCCCCCACAGCCATCACAAACCTCAGAACACTTAACATTTGGTATAAAGTGAATTCATTCACAAATTAGCACCATAACAAAAGATTTCAGCTAGACTTTTCCACTGTTTAAACTTTACACCCAGACCAAGCTCCACCAGAAAAGCCGATCCATTTTCCTGTAACCAAGTTTTGTTTTCCTTAATCTAGACCAATTTCCAGGACATTAGGACTTGAACCTATAAATACCCTTCCTATTAAAATGGAGACTCCACTCCTTTAGTGGATATAAGACCAGTACCAGATTCTAACATGCAGTTAGACAAACCCAAAACACCAGGGCTTTTCCCCGGTTTTCCTCCTTTTCCCAAGCCTAGACAGAACGGCTTCCCCCCAGCCTTCTGGGGCTACTAGGGTTCTCTCGGGAGGTGATCAGCCTCCCCTTCCTAGCAATTAAACTAGGGCCTTCCAGACTGTGCTCACCCGGGGAGTCTTACCTTCTTCCATGTTCGGAGTTCTTTTTCGTTCCCAGAATCTTTCTCTTCAGACCTTCCATTGCCCTCGATTTTTGTCGGGAAGATTCTGGTGGAGCCCACATCTTTTCTGGATTAAATTTAATCCAGGGGCGCCCAGATTTGGGGTTCACCCGAGTCCTCCCGGCTTCCTCGGGGATTTGGAAGGGGCAGCAAAATGCTACCGTCTCTGGCCTTCATTTATTGTCCCACCAGAGTCGCCAAAAATGTTGTGGAATTTAAGAGAAGTTCAATTATTTGAGTATAGAGAGGCCAGGACTCAGGAATGATTTTGAGAAGGAAAAATGGTTTATTGATGGCCGGCCGGACTCGGGAGCTTTCTGTTTGAATCCCGAGCCCTGAACAAGATTTTCAAACGTCTTTTATACAGAGAGGAAAGGCCAAATGGTCCCTTTGTTTCAGTTCAATAGGCTTCAATTAGCATATATCTCTTCCACATCTTAGGTAAGCTTTTAGCATGGACTCCAGACATTCTAGATAAGCCTTTAGCTTATTTGGTTTTTGCATTTCCCCTAAATACTTGAAGTTTATAGCTCTTGCATTGTTAAACATTTCCTGGGACTGGAGCCTGTTTGCCATTTTCCCTAAGGGCAGGACTGCAGCCTCTTATCTTTCCACACTCACAAGTCAAACAACTTAGTTATCTCTGAAGAGACAAAGAGCCTTCCACCCATAGCCCACATCAATGTGAATGCCTGGCTTCTGGATATGAAGTATAATTTTGAGGGCACAAATGGTGCCCCTGGAAAGAGAGTGTTTACAATTGTTGGGTCCTGCCAAGTGGAAATCAGATCAGCAAGGGACACCTAGTGATGATGCCTGCAATTTAAGTCTCCCAGCTGGTTCAAACCCCGGAGGGTTCCTGAGCTCACTTTGAATAATTGAATCTGGTCTCTGCTTTGGGAGGAAATGCCCAAAGTCTATTTTTCCTGGTCACTAGCTAGGGGCATTTATTTCCCCCATGGAATGTCAGAATGAGGATGGGGATAATGCCTACAGTAATTGGCAGGTATTTTGCATGGAAAATGCAGGTTCCAGAATCTGGCGGGAGCAATGCTTTTTCCAAGTGCCCTTTCCATTCAACTTTGGAATGAATCACAAGTCAGGCATGCATTGATGTAGCCTCTACATCGGACCATAGCATTCTTTACCTTGTGCCTGGTCAATCAAGGATTATGCAGTGTCACCATGTGTTGTGTATCCATGAAGCAACGGGAATCATTTGGATAGTGCAGTTTTGATCAGAAGCTTGACTTAGGGACTTAACATGGGCATATACAGGTTTGATCCCCAGCTGCATTTTTATTTTCATAGCTTATGGCTCAAAGAGGGCTAGTTAAATCTTCCTGTTTGCAATTTTCAAGGTGCCATGTCAGAGGGGTAAATCACTGGCAATAGTCCAAGTGTGAATAAAAATCTTTGTATCAAGGTTCATCAAGAGTGATATTGGTTAGAGCTATGAGAACGGCTCTAAACTCTGCCCACTAAGCCAAGTGCCTCTTCCCAATTGGAGGAATCCTCTCTGGCACTGATGGGAAGAGAGAGTATATAACACACCAATTACTTCCACACATAAAAATGTAGAAGCAACAAAAATAATGTATTGGATGGGTCTAAAGGGCCACATCCCTGACCGCCCTCATGTCAGGTTAGCTGTCCTTGCTAGTGCTGATAAAAATGCATGAATTTAATTTGGGTGCTCCTCTTCCATGACACTAGATATCGTGCTGATTTGAACACCTATTTCCATAGAGCCATAAAAGATGCGTCCCTCCACTCCCCGAGGTTTTCAAAAATATTTTGATGGGGACTTTCATCCTTTTGTCTTCTTCAGGGACTGGGACCTGAAAGCTACCCTGAATCATCTTTCTCCTTAAAGCATCTCAGCCCACAGTACAGAGAGATGGAAGGATCAAGCTACAGAGGCAGAGAATGGTTATGTACCAAGTAGATTTTGGATTTGAGCAGTGGTATGGTGACTGACGGCGAGAATGTATGTACATTTTTTGAGGTCAGTTTGTTTATCCAGGTATAATCATCTTCATCATAGCCCCTATTTGAGAAAAAGGGGTGCTCACTGGGACATGAAGACTTGTTACACGGAGAAGTTTTATTGGGAAGCTCTCCCAGGGGTGGGGGTCTGAAGAGAGACTTCAGCCTGCTTCTGGAAAGGGAGGATTTGAATTTTATAGAATATTCCTAGGCAGGGAAATGATAGTCAGTGGAAGGGGGTCGAGGGTCTGAGTGAGGTGCAGGGGCCAATAGGAAGCCCTATAGGTGAAAAATTTCCCTTGTATGGCTAGAGGGTAGTGGGCTAGGGAGTTATGTTTTCTTGGAATGCTGGAGGAGCAGGTGTTGCTTTGATCTGCAGGGAGTGAAGCACTGTATCTCACTTTACTTCTGTTTCCACGTGGTTTCTTTGTTCAACCTTTAGGGAAGTGCCATGATTTCAGACACATAGGCTATGGGGGCGGGGGGGGGCTTGTCTTTCCTCAATGCATATCAGGGGAAACTGAGTCACAACTTGTTAATTACTGCAAACCTAGTGATAGGGAACCTCTAACAGCCCAAATCAAAGGCTGTAAGAGCACCAGTACTAGTCAATGACTAACTTATGGTTTCCCACAGGAGTTTATCTCATAAAAATCTACCTATAAGGCCCAAAGCTCCATTATACAGCCAGGATCCAAAGCAATGAAAAAAATCTCTCAGTTGTTTTACTGTCATCTCAAAATGAATCTAAGGTGACAGACAGCAGGAGAATCTGCCATAGATGAGCCAGTTCATGTCATTCTTTTTTAATCATTACCCACACTGTCCCAAGTACAGAAATCCCTGTTTTAGCAATTACCTTGGTTTTTGCCTTTAGTCATTGCAAATTTCTTTTCTCTCCATGCAGTCTAAGTATACATCTTTGTAACTATGGTCTCAAAGAGAGTAGGAACACCCAGGATAGAATTTAGTACTAGTTGTTACAGTGGAGCAGATCTGAGGCTGACTTCCTTGTTGGACCCTTGTTAGTGAGACCAGAGCACTGTGTGGACACCTGTCTTTGAACTGAACTCAAGTCTCCCGTTCCTTCTCATTAGCAGGCGATTGAGTGGAGGACACTTATTGTCCACTGGACAATGAAGTTTGATCAACATATTCAGCCCTCAGTTCCCTGGACTTCCAGGACTTCTCTATAATCACCCCTTGATGTCCATATCCCTCCTCTTCTGGTAAGCCATAGCTCTGTCACCAACTTAAGGGGTTAAAAACACTCTAGTCCAGATCCCTGCCTCTTATGAACATTGAAAGAGTCACACCATGGAATGATATTTTGCTTTCACTATTGCCAACTCATGCTGAAGCCAGCTAGTAAGACAGGGAGTCAAGAGTCAGATCTGGAACCTGGCAAAGAGTCCACAGGGACATCAGTAACCTTAAGATGGCTGTGGGACCCCACAAACAGTTCTGCCATCCAGAAGACAATTTCCTCCAGAAACCAGGAGAAGCCCAGGATATTCTGCAAGGACTTAATAATTGGGCCCTCCTGGGGGACAGATGGGAGAGGAAATCAATCAAAAGAACAAACAGCTGCAACATGTACCCTGCCGTTAGCAAAGTGTGGAATGATTTATAGTTTGAACGCAAGTGCCAAGCTCTCTTGCTCTCTTGCCTTCACCCTGTCTCAGTCCCCGTACTGGGTTACCCTGCTCCTGCCTTCTGCACCCTTCTTCCGCTGAGTTCTGCCACATGGATCAACATGCAACTAAAACTTGGATATTTATAATCTATAGTGGGAAATTGTAGTCTGTAACTCAGCCTGCTTGATCACTTCTCAGCATCTTTCTCTCTACCTGGGACCTGTGATCTGTCATTTTCTCCCATTTCTCTTCCAGCCCAACTTGGATAAATTATTGGCCTAACTCAACAGATGTGCTCTTTTATTTCCCCCTCGATGTGCTCTTGAAATTCATTTCTGCAGCTCAGTCAAGAACCTAGACAAAATCTGGTAACAATGCCATGAACTGTCAGTAGCCTCTTGATTAGTGGAAACAGAGGGTCCTTAAGGTCCTTGAAAATAATCAGAGGGCAGAGTCAGTTTTACAACTCCCACCAGAGAAGCTAGCTATCTTACACAGAGATGGGGATTCTCTCTCTGAATGATGAGATCATTCTCCTTCTAAGAATTTCAAACAAAAGGATGAGACATCACTCATTGCTGATGGCAATCTCATTGACTGCAGAAGTATTCTGCCATCTATGCCATCAACTCACTGAATAAAGTCCAGGAAATACCCTTGTATTGAAATTAGCTCAGTGCTTTCTTGACCAAACAAATGCACAGTTTACCTGATTGAGCTGACAAAGTCTACCTATTACACCAACTGAAAATGGGCAAGGTAGAGACTTAAATCTTCAGGCTTTTCATATCCTGTGCAAAAACACCTACTCTCCAGATCATTGAATTTGCCCAGAGCAACTAATAAAATGATCCCCAAAAGCAAGGAGTATCTACAACTGCAAACAAAACATTTCCTTCATCTGCCCTATAAGATCTAAGTCTCCATGTTATCTGAAGGAGAGCAAGCATTACTATTTCACACTCAAGATAGAGGAATGAACAAACATAAGCAAGGATGCAACCATGGACCAAAGTAGATCTTGTATCATTCAAATAACTAGACTCGATGATCTTGAGGTCCCTTGCACCTGCCCTGTACCTGCACTTTGATTCAGTGACCTTCCCCTTCCCCTCACCTTCTCTTTGACATGATCCCTGAGGTGCATCTTCTTGACTTCCACTGGCACAAACCCTGGTCTTGAACTATGGGCTTGGTGTCACTGAGACAAACTTACAGTCATTCCTGCTGTTCCTGTACAGCTGTAGGTCTGATCTCCTACATTCTTCTCTACAATATGCGTCCACACAGCATATCTTCATTGGTTTTGAGCATACAGGCTGTGGATGTAGGTGACAGCTAGAACTGTCCTTGGCAGGCATCTTGGACAGGGATGGCTGAGCTATAGCTGTGAGTCAGTACAGCTACTATTGCTAGCGAAGTTTTGCAGTCCTTGGCAGGCTCCTCTGGTTCAAACGCAGCCCTCAGTCATCAAAGCTACACACTCTGCTCTCAGCTGCTGGATCCTACAGGTGTCCACAGAGCCACTCATTACTTAAAAAAGAGCTGTCCACTGGTACAGGAGAAACACAGACCCTTATGGAATATTCCAGTGACAAAATCAACCTCCCCTGCCTTTGCACAACTCTGGCACTGTGGGGCCATGAGCAACCCCTGGAAGCCACTCTGCAGGGGAGATTTGAATCTGGGCTCACACTACCTCTCTTCACTTTATCTCACTCAGTAATACACCAACATACTTTTGGCTTTCAGACTAACCATTGGCGGACATGGTAGGTTCTAGGCATTTTTCTTGGACATGATGGACTTGCCCTTCATTGTCTGCATAGTGTTTCTTAATTCCATGAAACCTGAACCCCCAAGGGTGTCTGCTGGAAACAGCCCATCTACTAGTTACTGAGGGTGAACTCAAAGGATCCAGGAGAGTCTCAGAGACTCCCCAGCAACACCCAACTCTCCCCCAGACTCCACCATCTGCACCCAACATTCAACACCTTCAGAAAACTCTCCCACAATGTCAATCTCCTTCTCACTCACATTCACTCACAAAGCCAATATATTTATTTTTATACAAAAAAAAATTTCTATTAAACATGCCATATTATGAACCTAGCTAAGCGAAAACCCCATGATAAATTGTTGCTTTTCAGTTCTACTCAATGAATGTGAAGACCTCAGAATCCCAGGGCTGGGGCTCTCCTCTCCCAGAGTTCCAGGTTCAGGACTGGGCTGGTTTTAATCATCTGGGTTATGGACCCAGTTGTCATTTCCTCGCACCATAAAGCAAGGTCTAGTGTTGGATACTGGACAGTGCCTAGAGCAGATATGAGTGTCCTGGTGGCCTTAGAAGAGGTAGCATTCAGGAAAATGTGATTTCCTATTATATGGTTGTGCTAAGCTAAAACTGATGCCAATCATTTCATTTTAACAAAAGAACATGAAACATGGAAATAAGTATCCATATACCTCCACTTCACAGATGTAAAACTACAAAAAGAATAAAAGACAATTAAGTGGCATGCCTATGAACACATATTTGGTAAATGTGAGCCCAAATCTACATCACTAGACTGGAATTCCTATGGGAACAAGACACAGTTTGACAAACTTACTGATGTTTACACCCTGGACAGATGCCTATCTGTAGTGGGAATCAATTGTGTTGTGAATGCTTTCTAGTGTTTACCTGAGTAACATGCAGAGGCCCAGCGTTCAGGAATTGTATTTCAGGAATCTCTCTCACATCATGGATCCTCATTTATGTCTCCATATCACCTTCCTTACCAATATATCTATTTTTTAAAACAGATTCTTGAGGGATAACTGACATCTCAAAAATGACATGCATTTAAATTATAAAATTCTTTATGTACTTTGATATGCATACACTCATGCAACCAGCACCACAATCAAGAATGTGAGCAAATCCAACAGCCCTACAAGTGTTCTCTTCTCCTTTTCTAATTCCTCCATCCTACTTCTTCCAACCTCCCAAAACGTGCCCAGCTAGGACAAATCTCTATGTTACACTGCATTACTTTGCATCTTCCAGAATTTATAAAAATTGAATCATAATGTATGTGCTTTATTTCTTCACCTTCTTCACTCAGTGTAATTTGGTAATCCATCCATATTGTGAATCCCAAGCATTCATGACTCTACTGCTGAGTAGTATTTCTAGTATTATAATAAATGCATATACCCCAGTGCATTCATCTACTCACCTGCTGATATATATTAGGACTGTTTCTAGTTTCTAGCTGCTAGAAAGAAGTCTGATACTCAGAAAAAAAAGGGCCTATATTATTCCTACAACAAAATCATTAAGAAAGTGAAGTAGTTTTATACATAAGTATAAAAGAGAAAAAATTAAAAGTAAAAATATTTTTAAAAACTGGGATATTAACAAATAATGGAAAAATATTTGAAGAAAAAGTAACGTGTTTTTTTGCATTTTGCCTTTCATCATGGTAAGACAGTTATTCTGTATGTACAGTGACATTTTCTTCAATTTATGCACCCAGTGTCTTATATATTTTTTTCATTTATCCTTCAAAGAAATTTTAGGTCATAGTAGAGTCACATACAGAATATAGGGGACTCCCATATAACCTGTGTCATGTCCCATGCTGGGGGAAAGGCATTGCATTTACATGCTGAGTTTGGCTTCGAGACTGGCCACATTTGAGTGACACGGAGGCTGTCAGGAGGGAACTCCTAGGCACAGTGCTGCTCTAGGCCTTGTTCTTATTTCAGGCATATAGGCTCACAAGCATAGTCAGTATCAGGGGCTCACTGTTGGACCCTCATTCCTTCCTGGTCCTTACCGTTGCACCTGGGGAACTGCTGCTGTGCCCCTAGGGGCCATGAGAAAGCCCCCCTCGGCCAGGAACCCAGTGCCCCCCCAGCTGTTGTTTTTAATTGTTTACAGTGTGAGTATATCCAAACATTTCCATGCACCCTGGACTTATGCCCTGTGTAACTCCCTGTCACCCATATATCGCCTGTCAATAACATCCCATACCAGTATTCCTCCGCTGCCATTGTTGAACCACTCTGTGATCCAAAACTTCCTGAAAAGTGAAGCCCAATATAATGTCAGGTTCCCTTACTAGTAAAATGGAATATGGCGATGAGTTTAAAGGTTAGATATAGAATACATATTGATTTGGAAAAATTCTACATCCTATCTTTTTCTTTTCTTTTATCCTAATTATGGAGCTTCTCTTCACAAGATCCCTAGGTCACAGTAATTCATATATACAATATACAGTACTCCCACACATCCACCATAAAACCTTTTCCCTTCCACAGCACTAATCTTTTAACTTATTCATATCATATTTACTGAAACTGATGTACAGACTCCGAGACAATAGTTTTCAAACAAGGTGTCATCTGTGCTTACATTGTGGTCCATACTTTAGGATATACAGTTTTCTAAATTTTTTAGTTATCCTATGTTTTACATTATGGTTTACATTATTAGTCTGTCGTCCCCTATATGTTTTTGGTGTAATATTACATGTTTTATATCCATCCTTGGGTACTCTCGTGAAACTCCTCTCTTGCCCCCACATTTACCTTGGTTCCATCCATTCAACATCCATTTTCCCCTCCCCTTGGGGCCCACAGTGACAGCCACTCTCCATTTCCCAAGGAGCCACATCCAGAGATACTTGCAACAGTGTTCAGGGCCTGACTTGCTCAACTGCCCTAATGCCCTGGGAGCCACCCTTTCTCTCAAGAGATACAGTTCCCTCTATTTGACGGCATTAGTCCTCCCCAGGATGTGGGTCCACCCCCACTCTCACTACTTGGGTCTCTACCCAATGGTACAACCCACCCTGGCAAAATGAGCATTCAGACATTCCCCAGGAGTCTGTCCGAGTCAGAACATCCGCTCTGAGTATCCTAAACAGGTAACCCTCCTAAATATATTTTGATACGGTTTTCTCAGCATTTCACTCTCAACCAACACCTGACACTGTCCTATGTTCGTATGTTGCCCCTCCCTCCCCCCAATTTTTTGGACAATATTACCCATCCACCCAGCCCCAGCCCCCCTCAAACCCACAAAGCCCCACCCAAAGGCAACCTCTTGCCCCCATTTTATCTCTTCTTTGTGCTCATACTTACCACCAGCTCATCATAGATTCCACCCCTGCAGACGTCAGCTCACATCCTTCCTCCACCCCCCGATTTCCTGTAAGCCTATCTTCCAGTCTCTAGCTCTGTGAGGCAGCTTGCTTATTTCATATCATTGAGGTCATGTAGTATTTGTCCTTCAATGCCTGGGTTGCTTCACTCAACATAAGGTTCTCAAGATTCATCCATGTTATCACATGTGTTTGTAGTGTATTTGTTCTTAAAGCCGAGTAGTACTCCATTGTATGTATATACCACATTTTATTGATCCACTCATCTGTTGATGGGCATTTGGGTTGATTCCAACTTTTGGCGATAGTGAACAATGCTGCTATGAACATTGGTGTATGTATATCGGTTTCTGTCCTTGTTTTCAGTTCTGCTGGGTATATACCCAGCAGTGGTATTGCTGGGTCATATGGCAAATCTATGGTTAGTTTTTTGAGAAACCACCAAACTGTTCTCCAGAATGGTTGGATCCTTCTGCATTCCCACCAGCAGTGGATGAATGTTCCCCTTTCTTCACATCCTCTCCAGCATTTGTATTCTTCTGTCTTTTTTTCATAGCTGCCAATCTTATGGGAGTAAGATGGTATCTCATTGTACTTTTGATTTGCATTTCCCTGATAGCTAGAGATTTGGAGCATTTTCATATGCTTTTTAGCCATTTGTATTTCTTCTTTGGAGAAGTGTCTGTTTAAATCTTTTCCCATTTTTTAAATGGGTTGTTTATCTTTTTATTTTCAAGATATATGTGTTCTTTATATATGCAAGTTATAAGTCTCTTATCAGATATATGGTCACCAAATATTTTCTCCCATTGTGTGGGTTCCCTTTTTACTTTCTTGACAAACTCCTTTGAGGTGCAGAAGGCTTTAATTTTGAGGAAGTCCCATTTATCTATTTGTTCTTTTGCTGCTCGTGCTTTTGGTGTGATATTCATGAAGCCATTTCCTATTACAAGGTCCTGTAGATGTTTCCCCACACAGCTTTCCAAGATCTTTATGGTCTTGGCTCTTATATTTAGGTCTTTGATCCATCTTGAGTTGATCTTTGTATAAGGTGTGAGATGGTAATCCTCTTTCATTCTTCTACATATGGATATCCAGTTCTCCAGGCGCCATTTGTTGAATAGGCCATTCTCTCCCAGTTGAGAGGGTTTGGTGGCTTTATCGAATATTATATGGCTATACATATGAGGTTCTGTATCAGAACTTTCAATTTGATTCCATTGGTCTGTGTGTCTCTCCTTATGCCAATACCATGCTGTTTTCACTACTGTAGCTTTGTAGTATGTTTTGAAGTCAGGTAGTGTGATTCCTCCAATTTCGTTTTTCTTTTTCAATATGTCTTTGGCTATTCGGGGCCTCTTTCCTTTCCAAATAAATTTCATATTTAGTTTTTCTAGTTCCTTAAAGAAGGCTGTGTTGATTTTTATTGGGATTGTATTGAATGTGTAGATCAGTTTTGGTAGGATAGATATCTTAATACTATGTAGTCTTCCTATCCATGAACAGAGAATATTCTTCCATTTATTTAGGTCTTTGATTTCCTTGAACAGTCTTGTATAGTTCTCAGTGTATAAGATTTTACATTTTTAGTTAAATTTATTCCTAAATATTTGATTTTTTTATTTACTATTGTGAATGGTATTTGTTTCTTGATTTCCTCCTGATCTTGCTCATTATTGGTGCACTGAAATGCTACTGATTTTTGCGCTTTGATCTTATAACCTGTGACTTTACTAAACTCATTTATGAGTTCTAGAAGCTTTGTTGTAGATCTCTCAGGGTTTTCTATGTGTAGGATCATGTCATCTGCAAATAAGGAAATTTTGACTTCTTCCTTTCCAATTTGAATGCCTTTTATATCTGGTTCTTGCCTCAGTGCTCGAGCAAGTACTTCTAAGACAATGTTAAATAGAATGGGAGACAGTGGGCATCCTTGTCTTGTTCCTGATTTTAGAGGGAAGGATATTAGGATTTCTCCATTGTAAACAATGTTGGCTGTAGGTTTTTCATACATACTCTTTATCACGTTCAAAAAATTTCCTTGTATTCCAATCTTTTGGAGTATTTTTATCAAGAAAGGGTGCTGTATTTTGTCAAATGCTTTTTCTGCATCTATAGATATAATCATGTGATTTTTTTCCTTCAGTCTGTTTATATGGTGTATTACATTGATTGATTTTCTTATGTTGAACCATCCTTGCATACCTGGAATGAATCCCACTTGGTCGTGGTGTAAAATTCATTTAATGTATTGTTGAATACGGTTAGCAAGTATTTTGTTAAGTATTTTTGCATCTAGGTTCATTAGAGAAATTGGTCTGTAATTTTCCTTTCTTGTGGTGTCTTTGTTTGGCTTTGGTACTAGGGTAATGTTGGCATCATAGAAGGAGTTAGGCAATGTTCCTTCTGTCTTGATTTTTTGGAAGAGTTTCAGCAGGATTGGTGTTAGTTCTTTCTGGAATGTTCTGTAGAATTCACCTGTGAAGCCGTCTGACCCTAGGCTCTTCTTAGTTGGGAGGTTTTTAATGACTGATTCTCTCTCTTTACTTGTGATTGGTCTGTTTAGATCATCAATTTCTTCTTTCAACAATATGGGCTGCTTATGTGTTTCTAGGAATTTGTCCATTTCCTCTGAATTGTCATTTTTGTTGGAATATAGTTTTTCAAAGTATCCTCTTATGATAGTCTTTATTTCTGTGGGTTCAGCGGTGATATTGCCTTTCTCATTTCTTATTTTGTGTATTTGCATCTTCTCTCTTTTTTTCTTTGTTAGTCTCACTAAAGGTTTGTCAATATTGTTGATCTTCTCAAAAAACCAGCTCTTAGTCTTGTTGATCTTTTCAAGTGCTTTCTTATTTTCTATTTCATTTAGTTCTGCTCTTATCTTTGTTATTTCCTTCCTTCTTCTTCCTGTAGGATTACTTTGTTGTTGTTTTTCTAATTCCTCCAAATCTGCAGTTAGTTCTTCAATTTTTGCTCTTTCTTCTTTTTTGATATATGAATTTATGGCTATGAATTTCCCTCTCAGTCCTGCTTTTGCTGCATCCCATAAATTTTGGTATGTTGTGTTATCATTATCATTTGTTTCAAGGTAGTCATTGATTTCTTTTGAGATTTCCTCTTTGACCCACTGTTTTCCTAAGAATGTGCTGTTTAATTTCCAAATCATGGTGTGAAATCTGGGCCTTTGGCCCTTGCAGATTTCTAGCTTCACTCCACTGTGGTCCGAGATATTATTTTGTATGATTTTGATCTTTCTGAATTCACTGAGCCTTTCTTTGTGGCCTAGCATATGGTCTATCTTGGAGAATGATCCATGTGCGCTTGAGAAAAATGTATATCCTGCTGTGTAATGATCTATATATGTCTATTAGATCCAGCTTCTCTAATATACTGTTCAAATATTTTGTTTCTTTAGTGATTCTCTTTTGAGATGTTCTGTCCAGAGTTGATAGTGGTGTATTAAAATCCCCAACTATAATTGTAGATGCATCTAATCTTTCACTTAGTTTTTCCAGCATTTGCCTCATGTATTTAGAGGCGCCCTTGTTAGGAGCATAAATATTTATGATTGTTCAATCTTCTTGACAGATTGTCCCTTTCACTAAAATGCAGTATCCTTCTTTGTTTCTCACAATTGTTTTGCATTAAAGTCTATTTTGTCTGATATTAATATAGCTACTCCTGCCTTTTTTTGGTTATTGTTTGCTTGTAAGATTGTTTTCCAAACATTCACTTTCAGCCTCCATGGGTCTCTGGGTCTAAGATGTATCTCTTGTAGACAGCATATAGATGGGTCATATTTCCTTATCCAATGTCCCAGTCTGAATCTTTTGAGAGGTGAGTTTAATCTGTTGACATTCAGTGTTATTACTTTCAAGGAATTATTTGTGTTAGCCATATTTTGATTGGACTTGTGTTTGTCATATTTTGTTTGTTTGTTTTTTCCCTTCTCTTTTTGTCTTTTTTGTTGCTCTTATAATCTCCTCCAACTCATCCAGTCCTGTTTTTTCCTTTCTTCCTGCAGAACTCCCTTTAGAATTTCTTGAAGGGGAGGTTTCTTGTTGGCATACTCTTTCAGTTTCTGTTTATCTGTGAATATTTTGAACTCTCCATCATTTTTGAATGCTAGTTTAGCTGGGTAGAGTATTCTTGGTTGGAAATTTTTTATTTTAGTACTTTGACTATATCATACCACTGCCTTCCTGCCTCCGTGGTTTCAGTTGAGAAGTCAGCACTTAATCTTATGGAGCTTCCCTTGTATGTGATGGTTTTCTTTTCTCTTGCTGTTTTTAGAATTTTCTCTTTGTCTTGAGCATTGGATAATTTGAAAACTATATGTCTTGGGGTGGGCCTGTTGGGGTTTATGACGATTGGGGTGCACTGTGCTTCTTGGATATGTATATCTGCCTCTTTCAGTAGATTTGGGAAGTTTTCAGCCATTATTTTCTGCAACACTCCTTCTGACCCCTTTCCCTTTTCTTCTCTTTCTGGGATGCCTATAATACCTATGTTTGAGTGTTTTGCCTTGTCATCCAGGTTCCTAAGTCCTAGCTGGATTTTTCTATCTTTTTATTGACCAATTCTACTATCTGTTTGATTTCTGATGTACTGTCTTTCACATCACTAATTCTCTACTCTGCCTCTTCTAGTCTGCTGATATTTGCTGCAAGTGTATTTTTGATTTCTTGAACTGTGGTGTTCATTCCCATCATATCTGTTATCTTTTTGCGTATGTCTGCAATTTCCCCTCCAAGTGTTGTCTTCATGTTGTTAACCTCTTCCTTTACTTCATTAAATTTGTCAGTGATAAATGTTCTGAGATCTTTAATTACTTGTGCGAAGTTCTGCTCTCCTTCCTGGTTTTTAGTTTGTTCATTGGATTCAGCCATGTTTTCCTGATTACTGGTTTGGTTTGTAGATTTTTGTTGCTATCTGGTCATCATTTTATCTTGATGGGTTTAATCAGTTCCTTAGCTTCTTTGTCTAGTCTTGGGGATTAATTAGCTGTTGTTTTTGCATAGGTATTACATCTTCTTGTTGACACTTTGTTCTTCATATTCTAATTTCTTATTGCTGGTTGAGTTCACTTTAAAGGAAAGTATTAGGGCCAGGGAAAGGCAATTGTGTAAGCAAGGAAAAAGTGTAAAGTAGTATTGGTGATAAATGTTAACAGAGCCACAATATGAGATCTGGGAGGATGGATATTAGATTCATGTAAGTTGTGTAGAGTTATAGCAGTAGGTAGAGTCCCTCTAATGAGGTAGTCTACTGAATATGGGAGGAATATGGTATGAATTAAAAAGCTATTGTTTTTGTGAGAGAGGGAAAGAGAAAAGAAAGGCAATAGTTTCAAGAGTGGATGAAAGACAGAAAACAAAACAAAGGTATTAGAAATTAAGAGTTAGACACTTTGGGGATCAAAGAAAGGGAGGTGGAATATAGGAGAGACAGTAGATGATGGGGGATATCAAGATGTAGGGGAAAGGGGATAGTGTAGGTAGCCAAAATCAATTCACACAGAAATGAGGCAGTGGAGGATGAGGAAACCCAGCAAATGTGAGGTGTTCCCTGCAGCATCTATTGTATAATTAAGATAAAATAAAATAAGAAAATGAGGGACAAGAGAGAGAGAGGAAAAAAGAACAAAGGAAGAAAGAAAAAGGGAGTGGGTAAACGGAGCAGAACAAGTAGGGAAAAGAAAAAAAAAAGATATGGAACAACCACAACAGCTACAACAACAAAAAAAAACCCTAAATAACTGGGGGAAAAAAAAGACTTTGGGGGATATGCTGGGAGAAAAGACTAGGAGATAATGCAATGTTAGCAATCAGGACATTAAAAAAATAAAATAAAAACAAAAAAGAAAAAATGCAAACATTGAGGGCTAGGACATTGAAGGACCTCAGATGGACCTCAGGGCATGATGGATTCAGGGATGGAAAGTCTGAGATATTGAAGACTCAAGAGGTGTGAATCTCTGGGTTGTGGGCCACCAGGATTTAGGGGACTCAGACCTGGCAACCTCAAGTCTGGTTAACAGCGAGTCTGGGAGCACCGCAATGCAACACAGCCTTCAGGGATCCCCACAGCTGGGTGCCAGCCCTATGGGTGAGGTCACATCTGCAAACTCTATTCTATGTGTCTGAACCCCGCAATTCACTCACTCACTGGGGTCTATTCTGTGGCTGTATCACCAATTCGACTTCAGGACACCACCCACCTGTAAGCCCCTGGAACGGCCACCTGGGGGTGCCTCTACACTGCAGCCAATTTAATGATGCAGATCAGTAGCCAGGCCCAGGGGTGGGGCTCCAGCCGGAAACGCCGATTAACAGAGTCCAAAACTGAAATTCCCACACTTCGCAAAATATTCCCCTAATCGGCTTCCAGACATCTCCCACCCTGCCAGACCCTGATACAGCCTCCTCGTGGCATCCCTTTATTGCTAGCAATTTAAGTCCACTGCAGATTGGCAGCTGGGCTTGGGGGGGGTGGGGCTCTAGGTGGAAGCGCTATTATTTGTGTCTGCAATCAAAAATTCCCCGCTTCGCAATAAAACTCCCGTTTGTCTCCCCAAATCGGTCTGCAAAGGAGTCCTTTCCTGTTAACACCCCAATAGCCTGCTCAGGGCTTATGAATTCTCCAGTACTGCAGAGCCTCCAGAAATTGGCACTGCAGCACCTGTGCTGCAGCTCCACCCACCCCTGGAGGGAGTGTCCTACATGCAGCTCCCACCTCCGTGTAATAGAATCTCAATTATATCTTATAGATGAATTTTCTCTGTTACCTTCCCACCAAATCAATGTCCAGACACCTCCTGCCCTGCAAAAATCCTGAAACAGCCTGGTCTCGAAGAACCTCCAATGCTGCCCAGCCGCTTTTTGCAGGAGATATTATCAGGTATGCTCACTCAGCCACCATCTTGCCCCCTGTCTTTATTTTTTAATGTTACATTATAAAAATATGAGATCCCCATATACCCCCCACCCCCCTCACCCCACTCCTCCCATAACAACAACCTCCCACATCCTTATGGGACATTCATTGCACTTGGTGAGTACATCTCTGAGCACTGCTGTACCACATGGTCAATGGTCCACATTATAGTTTACACTCTCCCCCAGTCCACCCAGTCGGCCATGGGAGGACATAGAATGTCCAGTAACCATCCCTGCAGTACCATCCAGGACAACTCCAAGTCCTGGAAATACCCCCATGTCACATATCTTCTTCCCACTCCCTACCCTCAGGAGTTACCGTGGCCACTTTCTCCACGTAAATGCTATATTTTCTTTGATTACTAATCACAATAGTTCCAAAATAGAATATCAGTAAATCCACTCTTAATCCATACTGTATTCTTCCATCCTGTGGACCCTGGAATGTTTATGTCCACTCCACATCTATATCAAGAGGGGGTTGAGAGGGAAACGGACTTGGCCCAGTGGTTAGGGCATCTGCCAACCACATGGGAGGTCCACGGTTCAAACCCTGGGCCTCCTTGACCAGTGTGGAGCTGGCCCATGCACAGTGCTGATGCGCACAAGGAGTGCCGTGCCACGCAGGGGTGTCCCCCACATAAGGGAGCCCCACGCACAAGGAGTGTGCCCCATTAGGAGAGCCGCCCAGCATGAAAGAAAGTGCAGCCTGCCGAGGAATGGCCCCGCCCATACTTCCCATGCTGCTGATGACAACAGAAGTGGACAAAGAAACAAGACACAGCAAAAAGACACAGAGAACGGACAACCGGGGGGGGGGGATTAAATAAATAAATCTTAAAAAAAAAAAAAGAGGGGGCTTAGATTCCACATGAATGATGGATGTAATTCTCCTCCTTTCAGTTTTAGGCATGCTAGTTCCCTGGTGTGGTCATTGACCTTTTTCATCTCCATGTTAGATGGCTGGGGTAAGGCCAATAAACCAGAGTGTAGAAGTTGCAAGTCTGTTGAGGCTCAAGGCCTGGCCATCACATGGACAGTTCAGAGATTCAGGTCCCCTAAGTATACACTAAACCCCAGTACCAACCACAGGTCTGGTAAAAAGGAGAGGCTTGTGAACAAAGATCCCATCTGAGTCCAGCTCCATCACTCAGAAACACAAACTCCAAAGTAGGGCCATCTGACATGGCACTGAACTCCATCTGCCATGACCATAGAACCAGTTTGTCTCTCTAGCCCTCAGAAGAACCAATACCTGGGGTTGTATCTACTTTATCTGTCTCTTGGACTCTGCTGAGGTGTGCATAAGGACGACCCATCTGATGACCTCCCAGCTCTTTTTTGGAGACTCATAGCCATATAAACTCATTTGTCCTTTTCTTTTCTTCCTTTTATTCAAGGTCAAAATGCATTTTAACTCCCGACATTACATGTAGGCTGAGATCTTCTGCTGGACTGAGTTGACCCTTTTATTCAAGGTCATTTTCTAGTTATATTATCACCTGGTACTTGGTAGTAATCCCTCGGTGACAGGGAGGCTCATCCCTGGGAGTCATGTCCCACGCTGGAGGGAAAGCAATGCATTTATATGCTGAGTTTGGCTTCGAGATTCTCCACATTTGAGGAACATGGTGGCTCTCAGGAGGTAACTTTTAGGCTCCCTGCAGCTCTAGGCCTAGTTCTTATTTCAGGCACACAGGCTCACAAGCATAGTCATTAGTATCCAGGGCTCATTGTTGGACCATCCTTTTTTGGTCTTTGCCATTGCTTTTAGGGGATTGTTGCTGCTCCTTTAGGGACTGTGATATAACTCCCCTGGCTAGGAACTCGGCACTCCCTCAGTTGTCATTTTTGACTGTAACCACTATGAAAATATCCAAACATTCTTATATACCCTGTATATATGCCTTGAAGAACTCCCTCCCAACCATGTGCCCCCTATCAATAACATCCCACACCAGTGTTCCTCTCCTGCCATTGTTGAAACTCTCTGTGATCCAAAACTTTTTTGATAATGAAGCCTAATATATTGCCAGATTCCATTAATAATAAAATAGAATACATACTAATTTAGAAAAATTAAAGTAAAAATAAATTGAGGTATCAAAAAATTAAAATATAAAAAAGCTTTTTTTTTTTTGATGTTTTGCCTTCCATCACTGCAATAAGGTTTGCCCTTGTATGCACATCAGCAAGGCAACTTCTTCTATCTCTTCCTCGTGTCTGCATCCTTTCATTTTCTTTTTTTTCTTTTTCTTTTTTCTAATTATTAAGCTTGTCTTCACAAAAGTTGTAGATTACAGTAATTCATATATACAATATACGGTACTCCCACATATCCAACAACTTTCCATCATTTTTGAATGCTAGCTTTGCTGGATAGAATATTCTTGGTGGAAATTTTTTTTAAAGTACATTGTCTATGTCATACCACTGACTTCTGCCTCCATGGTTTCAAATGAGAAATCAGCACTTAATCTTATGGGGCGTCTTTTGTATGTTATGTTTCTCTTTTCTTTTGCTGCTTTTAGTATTTTCTCTTTGTCTTGAGCATTGGACAGTTTGACAAGTATATGTCTTGGTGTAGGTCTTCTAGGATTTATGCTGTTTCACTTGTGTTGTGCTTCCTGGACATGTACATCCATCACTCTCAACAGGTTTGGGAAGTTTTTGGCCATTGTTTCCTCCCACACCCCTTCTGTCCCCTTACCCTTCTCTTCTCTTTCTGTGCATATGTTTGTGCATTTTGCATTGCCATTCAGGTCCCTGTGTCCCTGCCAGATTTTTTCTTTTTATCGATCAGTTCTACTATCTGTTTGATTTCAGATGTACTGTCTTCCACATCACGAATTCTTTCCTCTGCCTCTTCAAATCTGCTGTTATTTGCTGAGAGTGCATTTTTGATTTCTTGAATTGTGCTGTGCATCACCAACATATCCGTTATGTTTTTGAGTGTGATTACAGTTTCTTCTGTATGCTCTCCAAGTGTTTTCTTAATATCCTTAATCTCTGCTTCACTTCATTAAAGTGGTCCATGAAATATGTTTTGAGAGCTTTTATTAATTTGCTATTCCACTCCTCTTTCTGGTGTTTAGTTTGTTCATTGGATTGGGCCATGTTTTCCTGATTATTGGTATGGTCTGTAGTTTTTGTTTCTCTCTGGTCATCATTTTATGTTGATGGGTTTATTCAGTTGATTAGCTTCTTTGTCAAGTCTTGCAGTTTAATTAGTTGTTGTTTTTGTGTGTTTGTTAAGTCTTCTCTTAGTTGTTCTTATTCAGTGTCTTTGTTGTTGGCTACATTCCCTTGAAGGCAAATGTTAGGGCCAGAGAAAGCAAAAAGGATAAGAATAGAAAAAGTATAAATGTAGTATCGATAATAAATGTTAGCAGAAGAACCTTGTGAGATCTAGCAGAATGGATATTAAACTCATGTAAGCTGTGTAGAGTTATAACAGTAAGAAAAGTGGAGTACCTATAATGAGATAATAAACTGAATTTTGGGGGGGCAATATAGTATGAATTAAAAGGCCAGTGTGGTCAGGAGAGAGGGAAAGAGAAAAGAAAGGATAATAATATACAGAGTGAAGAAAAGATAGAAAACAGAATAGAGGTATTAGAAATAAAAATTCAGATAAATTGGGCACTAAACAAAGAGAGGTGGAATATAAGAGAAGCAATATATGATGGAGAATTTAAAGCTGTAAAGGAAAAAGGATGATGTTGGTAGCCAAAATCAGAAAACACAGAACAGAGGAAATTGAGGATGAGGAAACACAGTAAAGAATAAACGCTGCCTGAAGCTTGTAATATAAAAAAGAAAAAGAAAAAGAGAAAGAAAAAAGAAGAAAAAGAAAAGAAAAAAAAAGGGAAGCAAGAAAAAGAAAGAAACTGAAAAACTGCATTGGCGGTTAAAGAGGAAAGAAAAACAAGAAAACAAACCCACAAAAAACCAGATAAGTCCTCAAGCAAGGAATCCTCTTTGCAGTTGAATAAACTGCTCAGGAGTCTGACCTGTCCCCTTTCTCCCTCCCTCCCTCCCCTCTCACCCAGGGCAGCAGGAAGGCTCTGTGAGGGGTGTCCCATGGGAGATTCAAATGGGTCCCTGGTGAACCAACTCACCACAGAAAATAATGACTCTTAATTTCTTGAGAGAAAGCACCCACACCTTACCAGGACCCCTAAATACGGTATTGGAAGCCTGCAAAGCACATCCTACTGCCCCTCTCCATTAGGTGTGCTACAGGAGGGCTAGTTAATTTTCTGGCTCCACCATCTCCCAGACCATGTTTCCTATCTCAGGGCGTTTAGGCAAATTGGACTCTCTTAGCAGATTCGTTTCTCCTCTCTTCCTAGTCTCCCCCCAATGCAACTTGTGTGCTTCTCCAAGCTCAGGGGCAAAATGGGCGATCAGAAAATTGAATCTGCACTCGTCAGGCCCCTCTGCACCTCCCACCAAAACCCTCCCATTCCCGGAGTTAGTCCAAGCCTGGAGGGCTGGATTTGGGGGAGTGCTTGGTCCAGGAAATAGAGGCCAGGGATAATGCAGACTCAGGGTATGTGGGTCTGTGGAATGTGGGTTACGGGGGTTCAGGGAACATGGGCTTGGGGACTGTGTGTTTGGGGAATTTGGGGCTTGGGAATGTGCCATGTAAGTGGCACTTTTCAGGGAACACTGCAGCCCTCAGCCTTAGGGGCAAGGGTTTTGCCATCCCACAGCTTCTGACTTCGGTGTTAGAAACCCGCAGTTTTACTTTGAGCAAGCGCTACTTTTGTCACAGTCTCTCCAGATTGACGTCCAGACACCTCCTGCTTTGTAGGTGCCACAAACCTGTCTCTTTCTTGTTACCTCTTTTCTTGAGCAACAAATCACATTTAAAAATTTCCCATTTTCAACTCTTCCGTGTAACCTCACTCGTTCTTTTTTTTAAACTTTATTTTGTATATTTAATAATTGAGTATATAAACAGTATTTTTTTTTAAAAAGAAAACACTTGGATAAAACATACATTTCTAAATTAAATATATTGGGTATATATACATTTTTTCAATCATACAATTTATTACATAATATATTTGGTTCATAATTACACAATCATAGTATTTTTCCATTTGTGACTGGATTCCTTCCCTCAACATAATGTTCTCTAGATTCATCCATGTTGTCATATGCTTTCCGACTTCATTTATTCTTACTGCTGCATAATGTTCCATCATGTGAATACATCACAGTTTGTTCATCCATTCATCAGGTATGGACACCTGTGTTGTTCCCAACTTTTGGCAGTCGTGAATAATGCTGCTATGAACATCGATGTGCAGATGAGTGTTAGTATCTCTGCTATCAGTTTTTCTGGATATATATTCAGTAGCGGTATTGCAGCGTCATGTGGCAAGTTTGTATTCAACTATGTTAGGAATAGTCCTCCACAGTGGATGTACCATTCTGCAATCCCCCCAACAGTGAATAAGTGTTCCTATCTCTCCACATCCTCTCCAGCACTTATGGTTCTCTGTCTGTGGCAGAGTACGATCATTGGAGTGGGGTGTCAGTGACAGGGGATAACATGGGAAGAAGCTCACCTGAGCATAAATATCAGGCATATAAATGTGTTCCTATGTTCATGGGGCATTGTCACCGTGGATGGAGATTTATACAATAACTGAAATAGTATCAGATTACTTCAGATTCTCTTATGCCACATTCTCTAAGAGGTCAGCAAGAACCCTCTGAGTACAGAGGCAGTGACTAGTGAAGGAGGATGGTCTACTGATGGGCCCCTGATACTGATGACTGTGCTTATGAATCTTGACACTTGAAATTGAAACTTAGCCTAGTATTATAGGGTGCCTACTAATTGCCTCCTGGGTGCCTCCTTTTTGCTGAAAGGCAAACTGAGCATATACAAATATTACTTTCCCCCAAGTGTGGGACATGACTCCTGGGAATAAGACTCCCTTGCACCTAGAGATTACTACTGAGCATCAACTAGCAATGCAACTGGAAATAGAACTTGACCAAAATGGGGAAAAGATAAAGACAATTTAATTTGTCTTTATCCGTTTTGGTCAAGGCCTTTTTCAGTTGTATTCCTAGTTTGTACTCGTTAGTAATCCCTCGAATTTCACAATATATTAGACTTCATTTTTGAAGTAGGTTTGGATCACAGAAGGGCTCAACTATGGCAGGGGAGGAGCACTGATGTGGGGTGTCATTGATGGGGGAAGCATGAGTGGGAGGGTCTTCTCTAGGGCATGCATATAGGGTATATAGTTAGGTTTGGGTGTTAGTTGGGTATTGACTTGGGGGTATTTCCACCCAACTGAGGGAGTGCTGAGATCCCATTCCAGGAAACTCTGTCCTACTGCCCAGTGGAGCAGCAGCAACCCCCCGAGAACAAGGAGAATGACCAGTGAAGAAGGAAGCTCCACTCATAGGCCCTTAAACCTTATGAATATGCTTATGAGCCTGTGCGCTTGAAATTTCAACTAGGCCTAGAGCTGGAAGGTGCCTTAGAGTTACCTCCTGAGAGCCTCCAAGTTGCTCAAAAGTGCCCACTCTAAGCCAAACTCAGCATGTAAATGCATTACTTTCCCCCCAGCATGGGACATGATTCCCTGGGATGAGCCTCTGTGGTGCTGAGGGATTACTACCAAGCCCCAGCTGGTGATGCAGCTAGAAAAAGACCTTGAGGGAAGCAGACTTGGCCCAATGGATAGGGCGTCCATCTACCACATGGGAGGTATGCGGTTCAAACCTCAGGCCTCATTTACCCATGTGGAGCTGGCACACATGCAGTGCTGATGCATGCAAGGAGTGCCATGCCTCGGAGGGGTGTCCCCCACATAGGGGAGCCCCACACACAAGGAGTGCACCCTGTAAGGAGAGCCACCCAGAGCGAAAGAAAGTACATCCTGCCCAGGAACGATGCTGCACACACAGAGAGCGGACACAACAAGATGACACAACAAAAAGAAACAGTTTCCCGGTGCCACTGATACTGATAGAAGCAGTCACAGAAGAACACACAGCGAATGGACGGAGAGCAGACAACTGTGGGGGGGAGGAGAGAAAAATATAAAAATTAAATCTTTCAAAAAGAAAAAAAGAAAAAGTCCTTGAATAAATGGGGGAAATGGTAAAGATAAATGAGTTTATATGGCTAAGAGACTTCCAAATGAGTTGGGTGGTCATCAGAGGGGTCATGTTTATGAACATCCCAGCAACATCTCAAAGACAGTCCCAATAGGTACAAGCCCATGTAGTGGTGCTCTTAAGGGCTATAGAGACATACTGGCCCTATGGCCATGAGAGATGGGTTTGGAGTTCTCTTCCTTGCCAGTGGGACCTTCTTTTGAGTTTGTGCTCCTGAGTGTGATGCAGTCTCACTCAGATGTGACCTCTCTACGCATGTCTCTTCTGTCACTTTTACTGAAACTGTATTTGATGCTAGGATTGTTGTATGTGCAGAAGACTTGAATCTCTGGACTGTCTATGTGTCATCTGGGCCCTGAGCCTCAGCAGCATTGTAACACCTACTCTCCAGTTCCTTGGACTTACCCAGGTCAGCTAACAGGGAGGTAAGGATGGTCAACCACCACACCAGGGAACCAAGAGGCTACAGCTGCAAGCAGGAGAATCCCATCCATCAGCCATGTGGGATCTAAGTCCCCTCTTGATTTGGAGTGGAATGGACATTGCCACTCCAGTGTCTTCTGGATAGAGGAATAAAATATGGATTAGAGTGGACTTACTGGTATTCTACTTTAGAAATATTGTGACTGTAGCAATGGAGGAAATTATATCATTGATGTGGAGACAGTGGGCACCTGCTGAGACCAGCTCAGCAATAGGTTCACATGAAGGGAAGGCAATGCAGAACTGAAGAAATTAAAGGACAGAAAGAAAGACACAAGAGAGAAATTAAAGATGGGACCAGAGGACACAACATCTTCTGGAACTGAGAACCTCGTCCCTAGTTTCCACATCGTTCTTATTAGAAATTACAAAGCAGTAGTTATCTATATTTACTTTTAAGGCTGCTTGTTATTAAAGCTGCAGCACCTACAATATTAGTCAGTGAACAGGCCATGCAAAGTTCAAATGTCTCCTCACACAAACAATTTTCGTGCTGACCAGACAGCGTTCCATCTAGTCAAGGCCGGTGTTCCTAAGCCCACACTTTTTCTCTGTGTTATGGAAACGTTTTAACTTCAAGCCATGTTCCCACATTCGAACTCAATCTATTTTCCCACAGCCACGGGAGCTGCTGAAGTCAGGGAGAGGGAAAGAGGTGTGACATTGGGTCATTTTCAGGACTTGGCGTTGTCCTCAATAATATTTCAGGGACACAGCAGGACACTATGTAACCTATCATAACTCACTGAATGAACTTGGGGAGTGTATAAACTACAACATAAACTATAATCCATGCTGTGTTGCAGTGCTTGAAAATGAACTCATCAAATGCAATGAATGTACCACACTAATGAAAGAAGTTTTCAATGTGGGATGAGTGGAGGTTGTGGGGAGGGGGTTATATGAGCACCTCTTATAATTTTTCAATGTAATACTTTATATGATCCATGTATCTTTTAAAAAAGGGTAATAAAAAATTAAAATACAAAAATAAAAAGATAAAGACAAATGAGTTTATATGGCTAAGAGACTTAAAAGTGAGGTGATTCCAGAGGTCATCCCAGAGACAGTGCTTATGCACATCTCAGAAAGATCTCTTTAACTGCCCAAGTAGATACTACTCCAAATAGCTGGGCTCCTGAGGGTTCTGGAGGCATCCAGACACTTGAGTCAGGGCAGACAGCTCAGGAGTTTGGTGCCTTGCCAGTGGTCCTTACTTTGGGATTCATGCTCCCCCAGAGTGCCAGAATTGGACTCATTCATGGTTTCCTACACATGGCTCTTCTGCCCTTCTATTTGAATCTATCATCAGTACTAAGGTTAGTCCTGTAGAGGCCTACGTACCCTCCAGGTATGTTGTGGACAGTCTGGTGGGCTGCTTCCAAGGACAGCGTGGAGGGGATGCCTGGAATTAGATAGTTCAAGGTGCAGACCTATTTATGGATATACCACCTTTTGTTATCCATGCTCCAGCTAATCATTCATATATTTTTTCCCAGTGTTAGCTGCCATGCACTTGCCCTGGGAATCATTGCACTGACAGGATTTCATTTGTCTGGGATAGATTTCTTGGAGTGGAATTAACAAGAATTATGGTAAGTTTATGTTTTTTAAAAACTGACAAAAATATTTCCCAAAGTGGTGCACCATTTTGCATTCTCACCAGAAATGTATGAGGGCTCCAGTTTTTCTATATTATCTTTAACAGTTGGTATTATATATCTTGATTTTACGCACTCTCATATGTATACTAGATTTTAACGTGTATTTCCCTAGTGATGTAAAGAATCATACGTCTCTTCTTTGGTAAATGTGTATTTATGTATTTTCCCATTTTTAAGTGCTGTTTGCCTTTTTTTTTTTTTCTTTAAAAACAACATAAAATTCATCCACAGTGTGCAATCACTGATGTATTCAGCACGATCACATAGTGGTCACCTCCATCATCATTAGAGCATTTTCATTATTTCAATAATAACAGTAATAAACCAAAAACAAATAAGAAAATCCATCACCTCTCAATCTCTGTACGCTTCCCCTGCTGTCCACAGATCCCATTTCTGGCTGTGTTTGCACAAATACTTTTATTTTTCTCTATAAATTTATATTTGTGCTTTAGATAAATGAAACCATGCATTATGTTACACAGTACATTTAGGTCACAGTCATGCAAGGTTCCTGTGTTTGTCCTTTAGTGTCTGGCTTGCTTCACTCAACATACTGTACTCCAGGTGCATCCCCATTGTCATGTGGTTTATGACTTCATTTCTTCTCACCACTGCATGATATTCCATCGTGTGACTCCCCCACAGTTCGTTTATCCATTCTTCGGTTAATGGACACTTGTATTGTTTCAAGCTTTTGGCACTTGTTAATAACGCCGCTATTTTAATATAGGTGTGCAGGTGTCTATTCATGTTATTGCCCTCAGTTCTTCTGCGTATATACCCAATAGTGGTATTGCAGGGTCACTTGGCAAGCCTTAGTCAAATTCTTGAGGAACTGCTGAAAGGTACTCCACAGTGGTGTATCATTATGCTTCCTCGTCAACACTTGTAGTTCTTTGATTTTTAATAGTGGCCATTCTGATAGTTGTGAAATGATATCTCATGGTTGTTTTGCTTTGTATTTCCTTAAACCATAATGATATTGAACATTTTTCCTGTGTTATTGCCATTTATATGTCTTCTTTGGACAAACGTCTAATCATTTCTTTTGCCAATTTTTTAATTGGGTAGTTTGTCTTTTTTATTGTTGAGTTGTAACATCTCTTTATATCTTGGATATTAAACCCTTATTGGACGCATGATTTCCAAGTATTTTCTCCCATTGGGTCAGTTCCCTTTTCACCCCCTTTTTTTTAGATTTATTTTTTATTTATTGCTCTCCCCTTCTCCCCCGCCCCCCAGTTATCTGCTCTCTGTGTCCATTCACTGTGTGTTCTTCTGTGATCACTTCTATCCTTATTAGTGGCACCAGGAATCTGTGTTTCTTTTGGTTGCATCATCTTGTTATGTCAGCTCTCCGTGTGTGCGGCGCCATTCTTGGGCAGGCTGTACTTTCTTTCGTGCTGGGTGGCTCTCCTTATGTGGCGCACTCCTGGTGTATGGGGCTTCCCTACACAGGGGATACCCCTGCGTGGCACAGTACTCCTTGTGAGCATCAGCACTGCACATGGGCCAGATCCACACAGGTCAAGGAGGCTCAGGGTTTGAACCGCAGACCTCCCATGTGGTAGGAGGATGCCCTGTCCTTTGGCCCAAGTCTGCTTCCCCCTTTTCACCCTTTATCAAAGTCCTATGAGGGGCAAAATGTTTAATTTTAAGGAGGTCACATTTATATATTTTTTCTTTTTTTATGTGTGCTTTGGGTGTAATGTCCAAGAAACCACCCTGTACCTCAATATCTTTAAGATCTCTCTGTATATTTTCTTCCAGTAGTTTTTTTTTGTTTTGAGATTTATTTATTTATTTATTTATTTCTCTCCCCCCCTCCAGTTGTCCGTTCTCTGTACCTATTTGCTGCGTGTTCTTTGTCCACTTCTGTTGTTGTCAGCAGCACAGGGATCTGTGTTTCTTTTTGTTGTGTCATCTTGCTGTGTCAGCTCTCCGTGTGTGCGGCACCATTCTTGGGCAGGCTGCACTTTCTTTCTCGCTGGTTGGCTTTCCTTATGGGGTGCACTCCTTGTGCATGGGGCTCCCCTACACGGGGATACCCCTGCATGGCACGGCACACCTTGCATGCATCAGCACTGCACATGGGCCATCTCTACACGGGTCAAGGAGTCCTGGAGTTTGAACCTTGTACCTCCCATGTGGTAGATAGATGCCCTAACCACTGGGCCAAGTCCACTTCCCTCTTGTAGTAGTTTTATCATACTTGCTTTTATATTTAGGTCTTTGATCCATTCTGAGTTGATTTTTGTATGGGGAGTGAGATAGAGGTCCTCTTTAATTCATTTGTTTATAGAAAACCTGTTCTCCCAGAGCATTTTTTGTCTTTTTCCCATTACTGCCAACTTGGTAGGCTTGTCAAAATCTAGTTGACCATAGAGATGAGGGTTTATTTCTGTACTCTCAATTCTATTCCACTGAGCAATGTGCCTCTCTTTATGGCAGTATCATGATGATGTAGCTTTGTAATTTATATCAAGGTCAGGCAGTGAAATTCCTCCTATGTCACTCTTCTTTTTTAGAATGCTTTTGGCTTTTAACATGCACTTTCCCTTCCAAATGACTTGGTAATTGTCTTTTCCATTTCTGTAAAGTAGACTATTGGAATTTTGATTGGTTTTGCAGAGAAGCTATAGATGAGTTTGGGTAGGATGAACATCTTCATGACATTTAGTCTTTAGTCCATGAACATGGAATGTCTTTTCCAATTTTTGAGGGCTTTTGATGTTTCTTTTTGCATTGTTTTCTAATTTTTCCCATATAGGTCCTATATTTCTTTTGTTAAATTGATTCCTAGGTATTTGAGCCTTTTTGTTGGTATTGTAAACGGAATTTTCTACTGATTTCCTCCTCAGATTATGCAACACTAGTGTTCAAAAACATTACTGATTTCTCTGTCGATCTTGCTGCCTGTCACTTTGTTGAACTTGTTTACTAGCTAAAGGAGCTTCGTTGTAGATATTTCAAAATTTTCTACATATAGGATCATATCATCTGCAAATAGAGATTTCCTTCCTCTTTTCTTATTTGGATCCCTTTAATTTTGTTTTCTTCTCTAATTGCTCTACCTAGCTCTTCTAGCACAATGTTGACTAACAATGGTGCTAGTGGGCATCCTTGTCTTGTTCCTGGTCTTAGAGGGAAAGCTTTCAACCTTTCCCCACTGAGTACAATGTTAGCTGTGGGTTTTTCATATATGCCTTTTTTCATATTCAGGAATTTTTCTTCTATTCATCAGAAAGGATGCTGCATTTTGTCAAATGCTTTTTCTGCCTCGATTGAGATGATATTTGGTTTTTTTCCCCTTCAATTTGTTAATGTGGTGTATTATATTCATTGATTTTCTTACGCTGAACCTGCCTTGCCTGCCTGAAATAAATCCCACTTGGTTGTGATGTATAAGTCTTTTGCTATGCTGCTGGATTTGACTTACAAATACTTTGTTGAAAATGTTTGCATCAATGTTCATTCAGGACATTGGCCTGTAATTTTTTTCCCTCTGTAGGTAGTGTCTTTATTTGGCTTTGGTATTATGGTGATGTTAGCTTCCTAAAAAGTGTTGGATTATTTTCCCTCCTCTTCAATTTTTGGAAGAGTTGAAATAGGATTGGTGTTAATTCTTTTTGAAATGTTTGGTAGAATTCACATGTGAGGCCATATGATCCTGGACATGTCTTCGTTGGGAGGTTTTTGAAGACAGATTCAATGTCTTTAAACGTGATTGGTTTGTTAAGTTCTCTTATTTCTTGTAGCGTCAATGTAGGCTGGTTGTGCATTTCTAGGAATTTACCCATTTCATGTAGATTGTCTAGTTTGATGACATACAGGTTTTCAGAATATACTCATGATTCTTTTTACTTCTGTGGGGTCACTCATAACTTCCCCTTTTTTCATTTCAAATTGTACTTACTTTTTTTTCCCCTTTCTTAATCTTGCTAGGATTTTGTGAATTTTACTGACCTTCCTAAAGAATCAGCTTTTGGTTTTATTTTTTCTATTTGTTTCTTTCTCAATTTCATTTATTTTTACTCTAACCTTTATTATTTCTTCTGATTGCTATGAGGATTGGTTTGTTGTACTTTTTCTAGTTTCTCATGTTGTTCTGTTAATTCTTTGAGTTTAGTACTTTCTCCTTTTTAAATGTAGGCTTTTTGGTCTATAAATTTCCCTCTCAAGACTGCCTCTGTTGTATCCCATAAGTTTTGATAAGTGGTCATCTCATTTTCATTTGTCTGAATACATTTACTGATCTCACTTGCAATTTCTTCTTTGACCCAGGTGATTACTTAGGAGTGTGTTGTTTAGCCTCCGCACATTGGCGAATTTATTTTGATCCTGTTTGTTATTGGTTTTCAGTGTCATTCCCTTATGATCTGAGAAGATGCTTGTATAATTTCAGTCTTTTATATTTATTGAGAGCTGTATTGTGCTCTAACGTGGTTTATCCCAGGGAAGGCTCCCTAGGCACGTGAAAGCAATGTACAACCCACTGAGTTTGGATGTTGTGTTTTGTATATGTCTGTTAAGTCTAACTCATTTGTCATATTAAATTCTCTATTTCCTTGTTGGTCTTCTGTCTAGTTCTATCTAATGTTGTGAGAGGTGTGTTAAAGTCTCCACTGATTATTGTAGAGATGACTGTTTCTCTGTTCAATTTTCCCAGAGTTTGCTTCATGTATTTTGGGGGACCTTGGTTAGGTGCATAGATATTTATGTCTGTTATACCTTCCTAGTTGACTGTCCCTATTATAAATATTTAATGGCCTTCTTATCTCTCAACTTTTTTGCATTTAAAGTCTGTTTTGTCCAATATTAGTATAGCTAAGCCTGCTCATTTTTGGTTACTGTTTGCATGGAGTATCTTTTTCCAGCCTTTCACTTTCAGGCAGCTTGTATCCCTGGGTTTAAGGTGGGTCCGTGGTAAGCAGCAGATGGATGGCTCATGCTTTTTATTCAATACATCCTTTCAACCTATATCTTTTGATTGGTGAGTTTAATCCATTCACATTCAATGATATTATTATAAAACAATTATTTATTTCCACCATTTTTTTCTTTGGTTATGATATGTCATATCAGATTTTGGTCTGTCTTTTTACTTTTTTGGTTATCCTTCTATTCTTCTATTGTCTCCTCCAAGCCTCTATCTCCTTTTACTTTCAGGTTCTAAGGCTTCCTTTAATATATCCTTCAAGATGGATTCTTTATTATGAACTGTCTTTGTTCAACTTTGCTTGTGAATGTTTTTTAACTACCTTCCTATTTGAAGGACAGTTTTGCTGGATGCAGAATTCTTGGCTGGCAGTTTTTCTCTTTCAGTCTCCTAATTGTATCATACTACTGTCTTCTTGGCTCTGTGGTTTCTCATGAGGAGTCTCTACTAAGTCTTACTTGGTGTCTCTTGTACATGATGGTTCCCTTCTCTCTCACTGCTCTCAGAATTTTCTCTTTATCTCTGAGGTTTGACCTTCTCAGTAGTACGTGTCTTGGAATAGGTCTGTTTGTATTTATTCTGGTTGGGATTTAGTGGGCTTCTCAGAAACAGTTCTTCAGCCTTCTCTGGCAGCCCCCTCCCTTTTCCTGGGTAGGAAATTGTTCCACTCCCCTCTGTGTCCTCCACAGTCATTCCAGGTTAGCAGAGAAGGAGATTGAGAGGGTGAGATCTCCTTAGTCCTTTGCAAGCTCCCAAGCCCAACAATGGCCCGGCCCCACCCAGCCCAGTAGGGCCAATGAAACACTGCAGACCAGATCTGTGGGTCAGAAGCTGAGTCAGCCTTAGCTGTGTCCTTCTCTCTCCTGTTTCCTGCAGAGGCGAGTCCTCAACAGTGAGTTCTGGCTGTGAGAGAGGGAGATTGAGAGGTCCCACCTGGCCTGGAAAGGCTGGGGGAACACAGCAGACCAGATTTGTGGGTCAGAAGCTGCAGCCTTAGACCGTGTCCCTCGCCCTCCCCTTTCCAAGGGTGGTGGATCCCTGGATACCCCTTTGTCTAAAGTTGGTTCAGAGGCCTGAGTATTGTAAAGCCCTTAGTGTGGGGGACGGTGCCAGCAGCAGTAGCTGCTGCTTTCAGCTCACAGCTTGGCTGTCACGATTCCCCTCCTTTGTGCGTCTCTATTCTGGGTGGTGTCCAGCCTTCACCTGCTGTCCTAAAGCCTAGTGATCTTTTTCCAGTCTGTTTCTGCCTGTCCCCCAGCTACTTGTCTGCAGGAGGAGAGAGTCCCATGTCTTTCTACTCTGCCATTGTCTTTGAAGGTCCTCACTGGTGTCTTCTTGCCATCTCCAATGAATTCAGCCTCCCTGGATCTGCATAAACTGACACTGCATTTACCAAATTCACTAACAGAATTTCTACTTCATCAGAGGCAAGCTTTTTTTTGCTGACATCAGTTTGATTCTTGGCAATGCATTCTACCACATTTATTCACTAATCTTTGTGGTAAGTATAATAATTATAAATATGAAAGTATTGATATCTTACCATTTAAAAATGATCACTTAATAATAGTGTATTTTTCCATCCAGTCTTCCTTTTCTCCACCGTGTGTGTTTATCCATTGAATTCTTGGCCCTTGGCAGTGGGACAGTCATTATGAAGGGGCGCCAAGGGTCAATGCTGACTCCCTCTAAGGTTGCTCTCTAGTTGCATTTCAACCAAGGTTTTGGACACCAGGTTAAGAGCCAAGTGGAATCTGAGTTCTTACTCATCAGAGACCCTCCTGTGTGACTCCTAGGACTTGAGCAGCTAGAGGGTCCGTGGTAATGCTGTAATCCAGTGCACTAACTTTCCTTCCCAATGCCTGTGCGCTGTGGCTGAGCTCCTGGCTGTGACATCAGCGTGGAGGTTGGCAGGTCATTCTATGTGATTCCTCACAACTCTCAGGATTTTGATCTAACCCAGAGTCCTGTGGGCTTTCTTTTAGTTTTGGACATCAGGAACATTATAATGCCAGAGTCTGAGGGTGGCTGCACGGCTAGCTTCCCTAGGCCCTGCGATCTGGAGGCCTCCTTATGAAGGTGGCGATTTGGTCTTTGTAGACTCAGATGATTGTAAGCACGTGCACAGACGGTGGAACTTCCTTGTGTGGTTTCTTTTTTGTTCTTGTGGTAGTTTTTTTCGTTTCTTTTTGGTTGTTTTTTTTAACAGATTTATTTTCATTTTCTTATTTCTCTCTACCCCCTCATTGTTTACACTTGCTGTGTCTGTCTGCTTTTGTTTCTTTAGGAGGCACTGGGAACTGAACTCGGGACCTCGGATGTGAGAGGGAGGTGCCTAATCCCTTAAGCCACCTCTATTCCCTGCCTTTGTTGTTTCTGCCATTATGTTTTTCCTCTTGTGTCTCTTGTTGCATCATCTTGTTGTGTCAGCTTCCTGTGGCTGCCTGCTGTGCCAGCTTGCTGCATTCTGCTGGAGGCACCAGCAACCTCTTCTCCCTGCTGTGTTGTGTCTCTCATTATGTTTTTCCTCTTGTGTCTCTTGTCGCATCATCTTGTTGTGTCAGCTTCCCAAGCCTGCCCTTCATGCAAGCTTGCCGGAACCAAACCAGGAAGCTCCCATATGGTAGGCAGGATTTCAGTCTCTTGAGCTACATCTGCTTCCCTGCGTGGTTTCTAATATTCCCATGACTGAGTGATACCTTCAGGTCTGTAGTGCAGAGCATTAGAGCCACTCACCTGGGTTCACATTAAGGCCCAGCCCCTTGGAGCACCAGAGCTTGAGCAGTCCATCTCACATCGGGGAAATGCACACAGTGACCCCCAGAGGCTCACACACACTCTCAAGTCACACCACAGAGACTCACATGGATTCCCTTAAGCCTCTCCACAGCCTAACCTGTAACCCTCAAAGCAAACAGATCCATTCCTGGGGACTCTGCAAAGGACAGTTCCTTAATGGAAAGTCTCTCATCATATCCACATTCTCCTTTGAGGCTGGGACCAGGCTAGGTCTCCAGCCTACAGCTTGCAGCAAGCCCCCTATGTTATCTCAGTTTTCCCCAGCATACTTTGATGAGCCCAGCATAGCTACCATTTTCATTTGTTTTCAAGGTCACCTGCAATGGCAGAAAAGAAAACACAATGAAAATAGGACCATGTTATGTTGTGTTTTTTCCAGGCTTGATGATTTTAAAACACAGATGGAAAACAGCAGTAAAGTCAAATACCCCATGAAGAAGCATGGCAGACACCTGTGGGTAGTGTCGATATTAGAACAATATTGAGTCATATCATCCATGAACAATGGATGTCTTGCCAAACATTTGGGTCTTCTAAAATTTCATGCAGCTATGTTTGGTAGTTGTTGAACTGTTTCACCCTTTCATTAAATCATTCTTAGGTATTTTATTCGTTAGAGGCTAATGAATGGATTTTCTTTTTAAACTCCACTACATAGTACTTTCTGCTGTATAAACAAAACTGACTTTTGAGTGTATATCTTGTACAACAGAAGTTTACTTAATGTCTTTATTTGTTGCAGTAGTATTGTTTTGGATTCTTTCTGATTGTGTATTTAAAACACTGTGTCATTTGTGTATAAAGAGAGTTTATTTCTTCCATTCCAATTTGGATGACTTTATTTTTTTTCTTGCCCATTTTCTCTGGCTATAACTTTCAGTACACTGGTGAATAGCAGTGTATATCTTGTTCCTGACCTCATGGGAAGACTTTCAGGCTTTCCCTGTTGAGTATAATGTTAGCAGTGGGTTATGTCGATGCAGCTGTGCACAGAGTGGAATGAGTTGCACCAGTGACCGTCCCCTCAGAGAGCAGCAGAAAGTCCCCAGGATGTGGGGTGCCTGTGAGTGCATTTCTGAAATCCTGGAATATGAGCTAATTATAGAAGATGTACATTTTTATGGTTTTGAATTATTTCTTACTAATGTACATGTATTCATGTTTTAATAATATCATGCCAATACACCTGAAAGGTTTATGTGATCTTAAACTTTAAAAATTCAAAAACGCCAATTAAATGATTTTTTTTCCTAGAGGATATTTATAAGAGTACTTTAATTGGACAAGGACAAGTATTCACCAGAATCCTTGAGGACCGTGGAAAGTATAAAGATTATTTTGAGGGATGTTTATATATGTTCCTGATGACAGATATGAAGCCATAAAGTGGTAATAGTGTAGTCCAGCTATAAATGACCCTGAACCTATGTGACTGGAAATCGAAAACAATAGAAATTTTTTTAAAATTTGCTTAATATTAACTGCCATTGCCAATACCAAGCATGTATAAAAAGAGTGATATAAAATTAAATAGAAAACAATTAACCGTAGTCAAATGACTCAAACATAAAGTATAAAAACAAAAAATTTCATTATAACATATAAGAAGCTAAAATCTAATGACTGTGGGAATGCAGTACATATAAATATATAAAAATAAATAATTAAAAAATGAAATCCAGTGTACTTATTGAAATAACTTGCAGATAATTGATTTGAAAATATGTGGACATGTATAAATATTGGCAATGTGCTAATGTTTCTCTTCAAGAGAGGAGTTCACATAAAAGGAATATTCAGTATTTGGAAGCAGAAAATAGATAACAAAATAGATAAAAAATAGAACTAATGAGAGTGAGAACTGTTTATACGAGTGGTAGAAGTACAGAATTCAGAAATATCATGAAGAAAGCTTTCATCCTGTAAGAAATTTCATTAAAAATTTAGAAAGAAAAAATACATGTATGTTTTTGGGAAAGCTATTTTATTTTATTTTATTTTTAAAGATTTATTTTATTTCTCTACCTTCCCCCCTCCCCACCCTGGTTGTCTGTTCTCTGTGTCTATTTGCTGTGTCTTCTTTGTCCGCTTTTGTTGTTGTCAGTGGCACGGGATTCTGTGTTGCTTTTTGTTGGGTCATATTGTTGTGTCAGCTCTCCGTGTGTGCAGCACCATTATTAGACAGGCTGCACTATCTTTCACCCTGGGTGGCTCTCCTTATGGGCGCACTCCTTGCGCATGGGGTTCCCCTATGCGGGGGACATCCCTGCGTGGCACAGCACTCCCTGCACGCATCAGCACTGAGCATGGGTCACCTCCACATGGGTCAAGGAGGCCCGGGGTTTGAACTGCGGACCTCCCATGTGGTAGACAGACGCCCTAACCACTGGGCCAAGTCCACCGCCCTGCGAAAGCTATTTTAAATCTCACTTTTGTCCATAATTTTTAAAAATTGTATGAACACCAACAGAAAAAAATGAATGTTATTTTCAAGTACCAAAATAGTACTGGGAGAAAAGGAGTAAGTGCAGAGTATCCCACCACAAGTGAATAAAGCTCTTCATCATGACCTACATGATGTACTGAAATAGACATTCTGAAAAGAAGATAAAAGGCATTAATAAAATGAAACAATATATGATAAGACATCATATGTTAAAAAAAGTCAAAAAGTGATTGAGAAGTAGTGGGAAAATACTTCAAAATTGAAATGTAATCTCTAAGAAATAGGGTGACAAGTTAATGCTTAAGTAGAAAGAGAAGCATAAAAAAGTGGAAAGGACTGAAAATCTTAAATGGAGAATGTTAGAGATTAAAAAAAAGTCACAGGTTGAGGAATGGTGCAGCTGGTCCAGCATCTGTCCCCTGGGGGGCCTGAGCCAGGAGGTCGGCAGGGCCATTGCAGTCCCTCAGCCCTGGCTGGCCCTGGGTCTGGGGGGGGGGGGCCTCATGTGGGTGGTCCTGGAAGCTGCCCCCTCCTCCCATGATGCTCAGCTCCAGGCTGCAGGCCTTGGCAGTTGGTGGTGTCCAGGCTTCAGCGCCAGGCCTTGGGCGACGGCTGTGGCTCCTCAGGTCTAGGCCGCCTTGAGCTCTGCACCTGGGAGGATTGTGGTAGGTGCTAGTCCTGTGCACTGAGGGAGCCCCCCTTCATCTGAGCTCCTTGTCCTTTACTCCACTGAGCATCCCCGCGGCTGGAGTGGGAGGTGGTGTGTGTGTCTGCCGTGGACCCGAGGGGACTCCAGAGTCCCGATTTGTACCTTAACGTGGTGTGTTCCCACCTGTCCAGGGCAGTCCTGGGTTATGTCTGTTGTCCTCCCTTCTCATGTCACCCGTTCCAGTAAGAGTATCCTGATGTGACTTTATGTTATATGGTCACGTTATTAGGTCTGTTATGGAAATTTACTTAAGAAAGGTTGACTTAATGCCTGAATAACTTAATAATTTAGATTAAAATCCACAAAAAATACTATGTCCAACCAACCACAGACATATATGCTTGTACCTGGCTGGCCTGTTCATGCAAAAGGTGAGAGAAATTGGTAAGTGGTGTCTGGGAGGGGGTAAAACTGAGGAGCAGGGGCTGGATAGAGGGAGGCTTACCTTTAATTGTGCACCTGTTTCAACATTTGATTTGTTTTTTATTTATATGAGCATGTGTTTCTTTTCCACAAAATAAAAAATAATTATAAAGGTAGATTATGGGGAGGGGTCATGACAAGCATTTTTGAAATATGTCCTGTTATGTGAATTTTCCTTCCAGGAGGCCCTAGTCAGCTGGACATTTCCAGACAATGGAACACAATTTTGGTTTTATGTTCATGATACATATTGGTATGTAATTTTCCATTCTTTTACTATCTTTATGTGGTTTTAGCATTAGGGTAATATTGGCGTCCTAGAGTGAGTTAGGAAATGTTCCCTTTGTTTTCTGAAAGAGATTGGGGAGAATTTGTTTCATTTTTCCTTAAATGATTGATAGAAGTTGCCAGTGAACGATCTGAACCTGGTCCTTTCTTTTTTGAAATGTCATTAATTATTGATTCAACATGTTAGTGGCTATAGGGCTATTCTGATTATACATTTGTTCTTGTATGAGTTTTGATATTTTGCATCTCAAGGAGTTTGGGGCCATTACATGTAATTTATCAAACTATTGGACATAGGGCTGTTGATAGTCTTCTTTGAATGTCCTTTGAATGTCTGTGGAACCAGGAGGGATGACCTCTCTTCCATGCCTGGTATTGGTCATTTGTATCTTCTCAATTTTGTTTGGTTAGCCTATAGGTTTATCAGTTTGATTAACCTTTTCAAAGAACAAACTAATGCTTTAGTTTGAGAATAGTTATCATTCCTATGTGAATACTGTGAAGGTGTGCACTTGCTGGGCTGTATGATAGGTATATATTTAGTGTTACAAGAAACTGCTAACTAGTTTACAGAGTGACCGTATCATTTTACATCCCTTCAAGCAATATATGAGACATCCGGCTTCTCTGCACTCTCACCAGCATTCGATATTGTCACTTTATATTTGTTCTAATAGCATGTAGTTATACCTCATAGTGGTGTAGTTTGCATTTCCCTGATTGCTAATGATATCATGCTTCTCTTCGTGTACTTATTTCCCATCCATGTGTCTACCATGGTGAAATGTTTGTTTATATATTTTGCCTATTTTCTAATTGTGCTTTTCTGATTGCAGTTTGGAAATCTTTTAATATATTCTGGATGTGAGTTTTTTCTCTTGCAGGATCTTAAATCAATCATACCACTCACTGTCTTTTTGCCTCCATGTTTTATAATGAGAAATCAGCACTTAATCTTACTGAATATCCCTTGTATGTTATGCATTGCTTTTCTCTTTCTGCTCTCAGAATTCTCTTTTTGTCTTTGCATTTGGCATTCTGATCAGTATGTTCTCAGAGTTTGTCTATTCCTATTTTTTTGGATGGGAGTACATCATGTTCTTGGACACGAATATCTATGTCTTTCAGTGGGGTTGGGAAATTTTCTACCATTATTTCTTCAAATATTTCTTCTGTCCCTTATCCCTTCTCTTCTCCTTCTGGGACACCATATGTTTGCATATGTTTGCATGTCTTGCTGTCATGTATTTTCCTGAGATCTTGTTCAGTTTTCCATTCTTCTGTTCTTCACTAGCAGAGGCCATTTGTTCAGGCTCACTAATGCTTTCTTCTGCCTCCTCAAATCGGCTATTATATATTATTAATTTCTACTGTTACTCTGTGTATGCTTTAAATTCTTCTTTGTGCTCACCCAATGTCCTCTTAATATCCCTAATCTCATTACCCATCTCATTAAATTTATTAACAGATTTGTTTGAACATGCATGATTAGTTGTCTCAATTCCCTATGTCATTTGGAGGCTTATCTTGTTCCTTTAACTGAGCCATAGCTTCCTGTTTCTTGGTGTGGACTGTAATTTTTTGTTGGTGTCTTGGCATCTGGCTTACTAGAGTATTTATTTTTCTCTTTAGTTCAGGGCTTCCTGCCTTTTCTGCCCTGCTGGTTGTACAGTAGGAGCTAAGGATGTAGGTGGTGATGTAAGCTGTGGAAGCTCAAGCTTCCTGATTGCCCCAAGGACCAGTGAAAGTTCTCCCAAGTTTCTCCTTTGCTCAGGGTAAGGGACAGAGTCACAGGTGTTTGGAATAATCCAAGTCCTGCAGGCCTAGACTGTAGATGCCCAGAGAGCCTGATGAAGCCTCATGCCTCTTTCTCCCCTGCCTGGGTGGACTTGGAGCTGCAGGTGTGGACAGCAATCTATGCAGTGTGGGTTCAAAGGATCCCAGTAGACTCCTGTGGAGTAGACTCCTGATTATTCAGTCTGTGCCAGCCAAAGGTACCTGCAGTTACTTGTATAGGCTAAGCCAGTCCTTCTGGTTTCCACCCTGACAGAGGTTGGAGTGATGCCAAGGGCTGCAGGCCCTTCTGCGTGAAAGAAGCTAGTACCTACCATCACAGTGATTTTCGGTCAGGTTGGCTTCCCCTCCTGCTGGTGGCAGAGCCAACATGGAGGTGGCTGGCCTCTTTCTGACTTGGACAGGTTCAAAGTTTAGCTGTTCTTCCAGTTATACTTAAACCAGCTGAATTTACTAATCAGTAGCTGAAATTGGTGGCCAACCATCTCTTCCTCCCTGTTTTTGGGAAATGGAGCTTCCAATTCCAGCCACAGAATAGCTCCTGGGACAGCTTGTGCTGCCAAAGTAGGATGATTACCATCCTCAGTGGCATGGCCTGTAATCTCCTGGAGAGGCTGCTGGAGGTTCCCCCAGCTGCCCTCCATGCTGGAGGGGGGTCTGGGTCTTATGCTAGAGCTGCCCTCTTGCCTATATGGAGAGAAGTAGCTCCCTACCAGCACTGTGATTTCAGTCTGCCCCACTTCACCTCCCCCCAGGGAAGGAGTTAGGATGGCAGCTACAGGCTTCTTTCCGACCCGGACAGGTGCAGACTTTAGTTATTCTTAGCATTATACTTTACCCCACTGAATTCACTCATCAGGATCTGAAGTTGGTGCCCAACCATCTCCTCCTCCCCCGTTTTTGTGAAGTGCAGCTATCAATTCCAGCTGAGGAACAGCTCCTGAGGCAGCTTGTGCCTCCAGTGGAGGATGGGCACCAGCCTCTGTGACATGGAGTATTCACGAATCTTCTCTGCACATGAGCAGTCCCCCCTCTTCCTTTCCAACAAAGATGTTGCAGGAGGCTCTTCTGCCCTCCTGGAGCCCCCAAGCAGGTGCTTTAGATAGCTGTGTGATTATTAACTGCTCTTAGCAAGAGCTGACTTTAGGACCTCCTTGCTCTGCCGCCATCCTGCTGGTTGTCCTGGAAATGGATATTTTATATCTAGGTCTAAAGTTTCCCTTTACATCTTTTTGTTGTTTGTTTCTTTGTTGTGAACTATCTTTTCATTCATTCCAAGAAGAGTACTTACCTTTCTCATTGAGAAGAGAATTAATAACTGCTTTGTCTGATAATTCCTTTTGTGGTTCTTTTGAGACTGTAACAGCTGATTGTTTTTTCCCCTGGAAAATAGATTAGATTTTTCTCATTCTTTATATGTTATGCTATATAATTTGTAATGATATTCTGGTTATATGTGCTTATTATGTAGTTAGAGACTTCAGAAAGACTGTTTTGGCTAGTTGGGGCCTCTTGCTCTTCCATATGAATTTGAGGATCGATTTTTTCCATTTCTACAAAAAAAATGCTGTAAAGATTTTGATAGGTTTCGTATTTAATCTGTAGATCATTTTAGGTAGTAATGATATTGTAACGATATTAAATGTGAAACATGGACACATGATATCTTGCCATTAATTTAGGTCTTCTTTCATTTCTTTCTATGGTGCTTTTCAGTTTTTCTAATATAGTTCATTCTTCCTTTAATTTAAATTTATTCTCAGGTATTCTTGTAGATGCTATAGTGAATGGAGTTTTTAAAAAATATATTCTTTATTTTTTTTTCAAAGATACTTAGGATTCACAAAATGTCACAGAAACAATGTAAGGAATTCCCAAATATCCCACTCCCCATACCTCCCACTCTTCCCCACATTAACAACTTCTTTCATTAACGTGGTACATTCATTGCAATTGATAAACACATTTGGAGCATTGCCAGTAAGCATGGATTATAGTTTCCATTACAGTTTATGCTCAATTCTCTAGGTTATGGCAGGATATATAATGGCGTATATCTGTCACTGCAGTGTCAGGACAATCTATGTCCCAAAAATGCCCCCATATTATGCCTCTTCTTCCCTCTCCCTTCCTTCAGCACCTCCAGTAGCCACTGTCTCCACATCAATAATATAATTTCTTCCCTTGCTAGACTACCAATAAGTCTATAGCATAGTATCAGTAAGTCCTCTCTAGTCCATAGTTTATTCCCCAATCCTGAGGGTTCTGGGGTGGTGATACCTATTCCACCTCTGATTGAGAGGTGGCCTCAATCCCATAGGCTGATGGATGGGACTCTGATGCTTGCAGTTGTAGACTCTCTCAGTTCCTTCCTATGGTGATTGTCCATCCCCACCTCACTGTTAGTTGTCCACGTGAGGCCAATGAACTGGAGAGTAGATGTTGCAACTAATGGAATTGATTTTTAATGCCCATTTCAGATTGTTCTTTCCTGGTATGGAAAAACAAAACTGATTTTTTACAGGTTTATCTCGTACCCTGCAACTTTACTAAATTTCTTTATTTTCTGTAGTAGTTTTCTTGTGAATCCTTTGGAATTTTCAATATGGAGGATCATACCATCAAAGAATAGTGTTAGTTTAACTTTTTGATTTCTGATTTCAATGGCTTTCTCTTATTTTGCCTAATTACCTTGGCAGAAACTTTCAGTATAATTTTGAATAGAAGTAGTAAAAGTGGGTATCCTTATCTTATTCCTGGCCTCAGGTTTAGGCTTTCATTGCAAGCTTTCATTCTTTCTCAAATTGAGTACAATGTTAGCTGTGAGTTTTTTGTATTTATTGTATTGGGTATGTTACCTTTTGATCCTATGTTTTTGAGTGATTTTATTATTGACCAATGATTTCATCAAAAGCCTTCTCTGTGCTATTAAAAGTGATCATACGGGGATGAGCCTCCCTGGCAACGAGGGACCAATATCAACTACCAACTGATGATGCAACTGGAAAATGACCTTATACGGAAGGTTCAATGCGGATCAGCAGAATATCCATGTCTACATAAAATACCATGACTTTAAAATGCTGTTTGACCTAAAGTAAGGGGGAAATGGAAAGGAGAAATGAGTTTATATGGCTACGAGTTTCTAAAAAAGAGTCTGGAGGCTGGCAGAAGGTTTGCCCTCATGCACAACTGAGCAGAGTCAGAGAGACAGATAAAGCAGATACAACCCCCAGATATTGGTTCCTTTGAGGGCTAAAGAGACCCATGGGAGTTATGGTCATGGCCGATGGGGTTAACTACCAGGGCAGATGGCCCCTCTTTGGAAATGGTGTTTATGTGTGATGAATCTGGACTCAGATGGGATCTCCCTTCATAAGACTTTCATGCTAGTGTGCTGGAGGTGCAGTTAATGTTGGGGTTTAAGATATATTTAGGGGATTTGAATCTCTGGACTGACAATGTGATAGCCAGGTCCTGAGCCTCAACAGACTCCAGCACCTACAATCTGATCTATTGGACTTGCCACACTCAGCTAAGATGGAGTTGAAGAGGGACAACCACCACACCATGGAGCCTGGAGTGATTACAACTGAAAATGGGAGGATTGCATCCAGCATCCAGGTGGAATCTGACCCTCCTCTTGACATAGAGGTGCAATGGACACAACCAATCCAATGTCCTCATAGAAGAGGTGGCATTGGATTGGGAAAAGTGGACATGATGGACAAAGGGTATGGGGAAAGGCAGGAAGAGATGAGAGGTGGAGGCGTCCTCGGGACATGGAGCTGCCCTGGATGGTGCTTCAGAGGTAATCACCAGACGTTGTGAATCCTCGCAGGGCCCACTTGATGGAGTGGAGGAGAGTGTGGGCCATGATGTGAACCAATGTATATGAGGTGCAGAGGTGCCCAAAGATGTACTTACCAAATCCGGTGGATGTGTCATGATGATGGGAGCGAGTGTTGTTGGGGGGGGGGGAGAGGGGGTGTGGGGGGGTGGGGTTGAGTGGGACCTCACATATATATTTTTAGTGTAGTGTTATTACAAAGTCAATAAAAAATAAAAAAATTAAAAAAAAAAAGTGATCATACGGATTTGTTCTTATGTGGAACCACTGGGATTCCTGGGATAAGTCACCCTTGGTATTGGGGTATAATCCTTATAAGATCTGTAGTTTGATTTGATTTTCCAGTGTTTTGTTGAGATTTTTGCTTCTGTATTCATAAGGGAAGTTGCCGTGTTGTTTTCTTGTGATGTCTTTATGTGGTTTGGATATCACAATAATACTAGCCTCATAGAATGAGTTAGGAAGAATCTCGACCTCTTCATTTTTTTGGGAAGAATTTGGAAAGGATTTGTGTTAATTCTTGTTGGGATGTTTGGAACAATTCTCTCAAGGCATCTGGTCTTGGACTTTTCCTTCTTGGGAATTTTTTTATTTTTTTATTTTATAGGTCTGTTAAGATCTTTTATTTCTTCTTGAGTCCGTGCAGGTTATTTTTATGTTTCTAGGAATTTGTTCCTGTCCTTTAGATAGTCTAGTTTGTTGGCATATGAATGTTCATAGTATTCTCTTATAACCCTTTTAATTTCTGCCATGTGAATGACAATGTTCCCACTTTCATTCCTTAAATAGCTATTTGCCTCTTCTCTCATTTTCTTTGGAAAAATGTGTCTCAATTTTATTAATCTTTTCAAAGAACCAAATTTTGCTTTCATTGGTCCATCTCAATTGTTTTTCTATTCTTCATCTCACTTATCTCCACTCTAATCCTTATTATTTCCTTCCTCCTTCTAATGTTAAGTTTGGCTTATTTTTCTTTCTTCAAGATATGAAGTTAGGTTATTGCTTTGATATCATTCTTTGTTAATGTAGGAATTTATACCTATATGTTTCCCAGAGAGCAGTGCCTTGCTCCTTCCCATAATTTTTTGCATGTTTTTTTTTATTCTTCTCTAAGATTTTTCTGATTTCTTTTGTAGATGGATTTCAGAAAATTATCCTGTTGGTTATTTAAAACTGGGTCATATATTTTCCACTTATTTGTACAATTCCAGTTTTCTTTCTGTTATTGGTTTTTATATAAATTCACTGTGGTAGGAAAGAAACTTTCTGTGATTCCAGTCTTTTAATTTTTATTGTCTTATACCTTAATAGATGGTCTAGCCTGGGGAATGATACAAGGATACTTTAGAAGAATGTGTAGTCTACAGTTTTTGAGTGGTTTTCTATATATGTTTGTTAGGTGCAGTTTGTTTATTGTGTTGTTGACTTCCTCAGTTTCTGGTACTCTGTCTTGATGATCGATTCATTCTTGAAAGTGGAATTTTGAAGTCTGCAACTATTATTGTATAACTCTGTTTCTTCTTTCAGTTTTGCCAATGTTGTTCCATGTATTTCGTGGCTCTGTGCATAATATTTTGATGATTGTTTCACCTTCTTGGTGGATCAACCCCTTTCTTAATATATAACGTCCCCCATTTTCTTTTGTTGTTTTGGATGTCAAGGCTAATTTTTTCTGTTTTTTTTTTTTTTGATAGTAGTATAGCCCCCCCCCCAGCTATCTTCTTGTTACTCTTATAGTATATAATATTTTTATTCATCTTAAAACTTTCCAACTATTTGTTTCTTTGGATCTAAAGTGAGTCTCTTTACTATTACATAGATATTCAAAGCATTTTTTTAATTCATTTTTAAAAAATATTACATTCAAAAAATATGAGGTCCCCATGCACCCCCCCAACCCCCCCACCCGACCACTCTCCCCACAGCAACACCCTCCCCCATCATCATGACACATCCATTGCATTTGGTGAATACATCTCTGAGCATGACTGTACCTCATGGTCAATGGTCCATATCATAGCCCACACTCTCCCAAGTTCCACCCAGTGGGCCATGGGAGGATCTACAATGTCTGGTAATTGTCCCTGCAGCACAACCCAGAACAACTCCAAGTCCCGAAAATGCCTCCACATCTCATCTCTTCCTCCCATTCCCCACAACCAGCAGCCACCATGGCCAGTTTTTCCACACCAATGCCACATTTTCTTCGATTACTAACCACAATAGTTCATGAATAGAATATCAGTAAGTGCACTCTAATCCTTACTCTATTCCTCCATCCTGTGGGCCTTGGGTTGGTTGTGTCCATTCCACATCTATGTCAAGAGGGGGCTTAGATTCCACATGGATGCTGGATGCAATCCTCCTGCTTTCAGTTGTAAGCACTCTTGGCTCCATGGTGTGGTGGTTGACATTCTTCAACTCCATGTTAGCTGAGTGGGGTAAGTCCAATAAACCAGAGTGTAGGAGCTGAAGTCTGTTGAGGCTCAGGGCCTGGCTATCATATGGTCAGTCCAGAGATTCAGATCCCCTAGATATATCTTAAACCCCAGCACCAACTACAATTCTGGTAAAGTAACAGGAAAGGCTTGTGAAAAGAGATCCCATCTGAGTCCAGCTGCATCACGCAGAAATACCAACTCCAAAGAAGGGCCAACTGATATGGCAGTGAACTCCATCTGCCATGACCATAAAATCTGTGGGTCTCTGTAGCCCTTAGAAGAACCAATACCTGGGGTTGTATCTACTTTATCTGTCTCTGAGACTCTGCTCAGGTGTGCATAAGGGCAACCCCTCTGATAACCTCCAGGCTCTTTTTTAGATACTCATAGCCATATAAACTCATGTGTCCTTTCCATTTCCCCCTTGATTTAGGTCAAAAAGCATTTTTAACTCCTGCTATTATATTCTGCTGGTCCGAGTTGAACCTTTTATTCAAGGTCATTTTGTAGTTAACGTCATCAGTTGGTACTTGGTAGTGATCCCTCGGCACCAGGGAGTCTCATCCCCGGGAGTCATGTCCAATGCTAGGGGGAAGGCAGTTCATTTACATGCTGAGTTTGGCTTCACAAGACTGGCCACATTTGAGCAACATGGAGGCTCTCAGGACCGAACTCAGGCACACTGCTGCTCTAGGCCTTGTTTTTATTTCAGGTGCACAGGCTCACAAGCATAGTCATTAGTATCAAGGGCTCACTGTTGGACCCTCATTCCTTCCTGGTCCTTGCCGTTGCACCTGGGGGACTGCTGCTGCTCCCCTAGGGACTGCAACAGAGCCCCCCCCCCCCAGCCAGGAACACATCAACCCCCCAGCTGTTGTTTTTAATTGTTTCCACTATGAAAATATCCAAACATTTCCATGCACCCCGGACACATGCCCTGTAGAACTCCCTGTCAACCATATGTCCCCGGTCAATAACATCCCATACCAGTATTCCTCCGCTGCCATTGCTGAACCACTCTGTGATCCAAAACTTCCTGAAAAATGAAGCCCAATATAATGCCAGGTTGCCTTAATAGTAAAATGGAATATAGCGATGAGTTTAAAGATTAGATATAGAATATATATCAATTTGGAAAAATTCTACATTGTATCTTTTTCTTTTCTTTTTTCTAATTATTAAGCTTATCTTCACAAGAGTTTTAGATCACAGTAATTCATATATACCATATACAGTACTCCCACATATCCAACATAAAAACTTTTCCCTTCCACAGCAATAATCTTTTAACATATTCATACCATATTTACTGAAACTGATGTACAGATATTGAGACAATAGCTTTCAAACAAGGTAACATTTGTGTTTACATTGTGGTTTATACTTTAGGTTATACAATTTTCTCAATTTTTAGTTATCCTATGTTTTACATTATGATTTATATTTTAGCCTATTGGCCTCTATATATTTTTGGTGTAATTTTACATGTTTTATATCCATCCTTGTGTACTCTTGTGGAACACTTCTATTGCCCTCACAGTTACGTTGCTTCCATCTATTCAATACCTATTTCCCCCTTCCCTTAGGGCCCAAAGTGACAGTCAATCTTCATTTCTTGAAGAGCCATGTTCAGAGATACTTGCAACAGTGTTGAGGGCTTGACATGTTCAACTGCCCTAATGCCCTGGGAACCACCATTTCTCTTGAGAGATACAGTTCCCTCTATTTGATGGCATCAGTCTTCCCCAGGATGTGGATATACCTTCACTCTCATTATATAGGTCTCTACCCCAATGATATAACCCACTATGGCAAAATGAACATTCACATATTCCCTAGGAGTCTGTCCTGCATCAAATTATCCCCTTTAAGTATCTTAAACAGGTGACTTCCTTATTATATTTTTGAAAAGGTTTTCTCAGCATTATACTCTCAATGAACACCTGACAACCTCCTATGTTCATATGTTGCTCCACCCTCCCCCCAATTTCTTGGGCAATATTACCCATCTGCCCATCCCTAGCCCCCTCAAGCCCACAAAGCCCCACCAAAAGGTAACCCTATGCCCCCATTTTATCCCTTCCTTGTACACATACTTACCTCCAGCTTATCATAGATTTCACCCATGTAGATGTCAGCTTACATCCTTCCTCTACCCCCCGATTTCCTGTAAGCCTGTCATCCAGTCTCTAATTCTCGGAGGCAGCTTGGTTTACTTATTTCCTATCATTGAGGTCATGTAGTATTTGTCCTTCAAGGCCTGGGTTGCTTCACTCAACATAAGGTTCTCAAGATTCATCCCTGTTATCACGTGTGCTTGTAGTGTATTTGTTCTTAAAGCCGAGTGGTATTCCATTGTATGTATATCACATTTTATTTATCCATTCATCTGTTGATGGGCATTTGGGTTGGTTCCAACTTTTGGCGATAGTGAACAATGCTGCTATGAACATTGGTGTGCATATATCGGTTTGCGTCCTTGTTTTCAGTTCTACTGGGTATATACCCAGCGGTGGAATTGCTGGGTCATATGGCAAATCTATGGTTTGTTTTTTGAGAAACTGCCAAACTGTCTGCAAGAATGGTTGGATCATTCTGCATTCCCACCAGTAGTGGATGAGTGTTCCATTCCTCCACCTCCTCTCCAGCATTTGTATTCTTCTGTTTTTTTCATAGCAGCCAGTCTTACGGGAGTAAGATGGTATCTCTTTGTAGTTTTGATTTGCATTTCCCTGATAGCTAGAGATTTGGAACATTTTTTCATGTGCTTTTTAGGCATTTGTATTTCTTCTTTGGAGAAGTGTCTGTTTAAATCTTTTTCACATTTTTTAAATGATTGTTTATCTTACAAGTCTCTTATCCGATATATGGTTACCAAATATTTTCTCCCATTGAGTAGGCTTCCGTTTTACTTTCTTAACAAACTCCTTTGAGGTGCAGAAGGCTTTAATTTTGAGGAAGTCCCATTTATCTATTTGTTCTTTTGCTGCTCGTGCTTTTGGTGTGAAGTTCATGAAGCCATTTCCTATTACAAGGTCTTGTAGATGCTTCCCTACACTGCTTTCCAAAGTCTTTATGGTCTTGGCTCTTATATTTAGGTCATTGATCCATCTTGAGTTGATCTTTGTATAAGGTGTGAGATGGTAATCCTCTTTCATTCTTTTACATATGGATATCCAGTTCTCCAGGCACCATTTGTTGAATAGGCCGTTCTCTCCCAGTTGAGAGAGTTTGGTGGCTTTATCGAATATTATATGGCTATACATATGAGGTTCTATATCAGAACTTTCAATTCAATTCCATTGGTCTGTGTGTCTCTCCTTATGCCAATACCATGTTGTTTTCACTACTGTAGCTTCGTAGTATGTTTTGAAGTCAGGTAGTGTGATTCCTCCAATTTCATTTTTCTTTTTCAGTATGTGTTTGGCTATTCAGGGCCTCTTTCCTTTCCAAATAAATTTCATAGTTAGTTTTTCTAGTTCCTTAAAGAAGGCTGTGCTGATTTTTATTGGGATTGCATTGAATGTGTAGATCAGTTTTGGTAGGATAGATATCTTAATACTATGTAGTCTTCCTATCCATGAACAGGGAATATTCTTCCATTTATTTAGGTCTTCTTTGATTTCCTTGAACAGTCTTGTGTAGTTCTCTGTGTATAAGTTCTTTACCTCTTTAGTTAAAGTTATTCCCAGGTATTTGATTTTTTTATTGACTGTTGTAAATGGTATTTGTTTCTTGATTTCCTCCTGAGCTTGCTCATTATTGGTGTACAGAAATGCTACTGATTTTTGTGCATTGATCTTATAACCTGCGACCTAACTAAACTCATTTATGAGTTCTAGAAGCTTTGTTGTAGACCTCTCAGGGTTTTCTATGTATACAATCATGTGATTTGTAAATCATGAAATTTTGACTTCTTCCTTTCCTATTTGAATGCCTTTTACATCTGGTTCTTGCCTCAGTGCTTGAGCAAGTACTTCTAAGACAATGTTAAATAGAAGGGGAGAGAGTGGGCATCCTTGTCTTGTTCCTGATCTTAGAGGGAAGGATTTTAGGATTTCACCATTGTAAACGATGTTGTCTGTGGGTTTTTCATATATACTCTTTATCATGTTCAGAAAATTTCCTTGTATTCCAATCTTTTGGAGTATTTTTATCAAGAAAGGGTGCTGTATTTTGTCAAATGCTTTTTCTGCATCTATAGATATAATCATGAGATTTTTTTCCTTCAATCTGTTTATATGGTGTATTTGATTGATTGATTTTCTTATGTTGAACCATCCTTGCATACCTGGAATGAATCCCACTTGGTCATGGTGTATAATTCATTTAATGTGTTGTTGAATACAGTTAGCAAGTATTTTCTTGAGGATTTTTGCTTCTAGGTTCATTAGAGAAATTGGTCTGTAATTTTCCTTTCTTGTGGTGTCTTTGTTTGGCTTTGGTACTAGGGTAATGTTGGCATCATAGAATGAGTTCGGTAATGTTCCTTCTGTTTCCATTTTTTGGAAGAGTTTTAGCAGGCTTGGTGTTAGTTCTTTCTGGAATGTTTTGTAGAATTCACCTGTGAAGCGGTCTGGACCTGGGCTTTTCTTAGTTGGGAGGTTTTTAATGACTGATTCTATCTATTTGTGATTGTTTTTTTGAGATCTTCAATTTCTTCTTTCATCAATATAGGCTGCTTATGTGTTTCTAGGAATTTGCCCATTTCCTCTGAATTGTCATTTTTGTTGGAATATAGTTTTTCAAAGTATCCTCTTTTGATAGTCTTTATTTCTGTGGGGTCAGTGGTGATATCTCCTTTCTCATTTCTTATTTTGTGTATTTTCATCTTCTCTCTCTTTTTCTTTGTTAGTGTCGGTAAGGGTTTGTCAATTTTATTGATCTTCTCAAAGAACTAGCCCTTGGTCTTGTTTATCTTTTCAAGTGCTTTCTTATTTTCTATTTCATTTAGTTTTGCTCTTATCTTTGTTATTTCTTTCTTTCTTCTTCCTGTGGGGTTACTTTGTTGTTTTTTATCCTTATGTCTCCAAATGTGCAGTTAGTTCTTCAATTTTTGCTCTTTCTCCTTTTTTGATGTATGAATTTATGGCTATAAATTTCCCTCTCAGTTACTGCTTTTGCTGCATCCCATAAGTTCTGGTATGTTGTGTTATCATTATCATTAGTTTTCAGGTAGTTATTGATTTCTTTTGAGATTTCCTCTCTGACCCACTGTTCGTCTAAGAGTGTGCTATTTAATTTCCATATCTTGGTATGAAATTTGGGCCTCTGGCCCTTGCAGATTTCCAGCTTCACTCCACTGTAGTCAGAGATATTATTTTGTATGATTTTGATATTCTGAATTCATTCAACCTTTCTTTCTGGCCTAACATATGGTCTATCTTGGAGAATGATTCATGTGCACTTGAGAAGAATGTATATCCTGCTGTATTTGGGTGTAATGATCTGTATATGTCTATTAGATCCAGCTCCTCTAATATACTGTTCAAATATTTTGTTTCTTTAGTGATTCTCTTTTGAGATGTTCTGTCCAAAGTTGATAGTGGTGTATTAAAAACTACCACTATAATTGTAGAGGCATCTATTCTTTCACTTAGTTTTTCCAGTGTTTCCCTCACATATTTGGAGGTGCCCTTGTTAGGAGCATAAATATTTATGATTGTTCATTCTTCTTGAGAGATTGTCCCTTTCACTAATATGTGGTATCCTTCTTTGTCTCTCTCAATTGTTTCACATTTAAAGTCCATTTTGTCTGATATTAATATAGCTACTCCTGCCTTTTTTTTGGTTATTGTTTGCTTGTATGATTGTTTTCCAACCATTTACTTTCAGCTTCCATGAATCCCTGGGTCTAAGATGTGTTTCTTGTAGACAGCATATAGATGGGTCATATTTCCTTATCCAATGTCCCAGTCTGAATCTTTTGATAGGTGAGTTTAATCCGTTGACATTCAGTGTTATTCCTTTCAAGGAATTATTTATGTTAGCCATATTTTGATTGGACTTGTGTTTGTCACATTTTGTTTGTATTTTTTTCCTTCTCTTTCTGTCTTTTTTGTTGCTCTTACACTCTCCTCCAGCTCTGCCGGTCCTGTTTTTTCCTTTCTTCCTGCAGAACTCCCTCTGGTATTTCTTGAAGGGGAGGTTTCTTGTTGGCATACTCTTTCAGTTTGTTTATCTGTGAATATTTTGAACTCTCTATCACTTTTGAATGCTAGTTTAGCTGGGTAGAGTATTCCTGGCTGGAAATTTTTTTCTTGTAGTACCTTGACTATATCATACTACTGCCTTCTTGCCTCCATGGTTTCAGTTGAGAAATCAGCACTTAATCTTTTGGAGCCTCCCTTGTATGTGATGGTTTTCTTTTCTCTTGCTGCTTTTAGAATTTTCTCTTTTTCTTGAACACTGGATAATTTGAAAAGTATATGTGTTGGGGTGGGTCTGTTGGGGTTTATGATGTTTGGGGTTCATTGTGATTCCTGGATATGTACATCTGTCTCTCTCAGTAGATTTGGGAAGTTTTCAGCTATTATGTCTTGCCACACCCCTTCTGTCCCCTTTCCCTTCTCTTCTCCTTCTGGGATGCCTATAATACGTATGTTTGTGCATTTTGCATTGTCATTCAGGTCCCTAAGTCCTAGCTGGATTTTTTCCACCTTTTTATCGATCAATTGTAGTATCTCTTTGATTTCCCATGTACTGTCTTCCACATCGCTAATTCTCTTCTCTGCCTCTTCTAATCTGCTGCTATTTGCTGTGAGTGTATTTTTGATTTCTTGAACTCTGGTGTTCATTCCCATCATATCTGTTATCTCTTTGCATATGTCTGCAATTTCCTCTCCAAGTGTTTTCTTCATATTGTTAAACTCTTCCTTTACTTCATTAAGTTGGTCTCTAATATATGTTCTGAGATCTTTAATGACTTGTCTGATGTTCTGCTCCCCTTCCTGGTTTTTAGTTTGTTCATTGGATTCAGCCATGTTTTCCTGATTATTGGTTTGGTTTGTAGTTTTTTGTTGCTGTCTGGTCATCATTTTATCTTGACGGGTTTAATCACTTCCTTAGCTTCTTTGTCTAGTCTTGGGGATTAATTAGCTGTTGTTCTTGCATAAGTGTTATATCTTCTCCTTGTCACTTTCTTCTTCTTATTCTAATTTCTTGTTGCTGGCTGAGTTCACTTTAAAGGAAAATATTAGGGCCATGGAAAGACAATTGTGTAAGAAAGGACAATGTGTAAAGTAGTATTGGTAATAAATGTTAACAGAGCCACAATATGAGATCTGGGAGAATGGATATTAGATTCATGTAAGTTGTGTAGTTATAGCAGTAAGTAGAGTACCTATAATGAGATAGTCAACTGAATATGTGGAGGAATATAGTATGAATTTAAAAGCCAGTGTTTTCATGAGAAAGGGAAAGAGAAAAGAAAGACAATAGTATCAAGAGTAGATAATGGACTCAGATGGGATCTCCCTTCATAAGACTTTCATGCTAATGTGCTGGAGGTGCAGTTAATGTTGGGGTTTAAGATATATTTAGGGGATTTGAATCTCTGGACTGACAATGTGATAGCCAGATCCTGAGCCTCAACAGACTCCAGCACCTACAATCTGATTTATTGGACTTACCACACTCAGCTAAGATGGAGGTGAAGAAGGACAACCACCACACCATGGAGCCTAGAGTGATTACAACTGAAAATGGGAGGATTGCATCCAGCATCCAGGTGGAATCTGAGCCTCCTCTTGACATAAAGGTGCAATGGACACAACCAATCCAGTGTCCACATAGAAGAGGTGGCATTGGATTGGGAAAAGTGGACATAATGGACAAAGGGTATGGGGAAAGGCAGGAAGAGATGAGAGGTGGAGGCGTCTTCGGGACATGGAGCTGCCCTGGATGGTGCTTCAGAGGTAATCACCGGACATTGTAAATCCTCACAGGGCCTACATGATGGAATAGAGGAGAGTATGGGCCATGATGTGAACCAATGTATATGAGGTGCAGAGGTGCCCAAAGATGTACTTACCAAATCCAATGGATGTGTCATGATGATGGGAACGAGTGTTGTTGGGGGGGGGAGAGGGGGGGTGGGGGGGTGGGGTTGAATGGGACCTCACATATATATTTTTAATGTAATATTATTACAAAGTCAATAAAAAATAAAAAAATTAAAAAAAAAAAAGAGTAGATAAAAGACAGAAAACAAAACAAAGGTATTAGCAATTAAATGTTAGACAATTTGAGGACCAAAGAAAGGGGGGTGGAATGTAGGAGAGACAGTAGATGATGGAAGATAGGAAGATGTGGGGGAAAGGGGGTAGTGTGGGTGACCAAAATCAGTTCACACAGAAACGAGGAAATGGAGAATGAGGAAACCCAGCAAATGTAAGGCGTTCCCTGCAGCACCTATTGTATAAATAAGATAAAATAGAATAAGAAGAAAAAGAGAGAAAAGGAAAAAAAAGGGGGGTGGGCAGAGAAAAGGGAGGGAAACAAGCAAGTAAAAGAAAAGAAGAAAGGAAAAAAAAAACCTAAATAAACGAAAAAGGACCTCGGGGTATACAATGGGAGAAAAGACTAGGAGATAATGAAATATTAGCAACCAAGACAATAAAAAAAAAAAACACAAACGCTGAAGGCTAGGACAATCAAGGACCTCAGATGGGCCTCAGGGTGTGGTGGATTCAGGGATGGGAAGTCTGCGATATTGCAGACTCAAGAGGTGTGAGTCTCTGATGTGTGGGCCACCAGGGTTTAGGGGACACAGACCAGTTATCAGGGAGTCTGGGAGCACCACAGTGCAACACAGCCTTCAGGGATCCCCGCAGCTGGGTGCCAGCCCTACGAGGGGGGTCACATCCACAAACTCTGACCTCTGTGTCAGAATCCCAAAATTCCCCCTCTCACAAGGGTCTCTCTGTCACTGTCTCACCAAGTTGACTTCAGGACACCTCCCGCCCTGCAAGCCCCCTATGCAGCCTGCTGGGGGTGCCGCTGTACTACAGACAATTCGGGGACTGCTGCAGATGGACTGCCAGCCCAATGGTGAGGGGCTCTAGCCGGAAGCTCTGATCTCTGTGTCAGAAACCCAAAATTCCATGTCTCGAAAAAATCTCCTCCGTCTCTTTCTCACCAAATCGGCTTCCAGTCACCTTCTGCTCTGCAAGCCCCTGAAACAGCCTTCTGGGGATGCCTCTGTATTACAAACAATTCAAGGACCTCCACAGATCGGCCGCCAGCCCTACGGGGAGGGGCTCTAGCCGGAAGCTCTGATCTCTGTGTCAGAAACCCAAAATTCCACGTCTTACAAAAATCTCCTCTGTCTCTGTCTCACCAAATCGGCTTCTATACACCTCCTGCCCTGCAAGCCCCCAAATAGCCCACTCAGAGCTTAGGAATTCCACAGCACAGCAAAGCCTCCAGGAATTGCCACTACCATGCCGCCTGCTCCAGGGGGAAGTGTCCCGTGCGCAGCCCTGATCTCCATAAAAGAGACCCAAAATTCTACTTTTTACACAAATCTTCTCTGTCACCATCCCACTAAATCGATGTCCAGACACCTCCTGCCCCACAAAACCCTGAAACAGCCTGGTCCAGAAAAATTCCAACCCTGCTCAACTGCTTCTTTGCAAGAGAGATTATAAGGTGCACTCACTCAGACTCCATCTTGCCCCGCCTCCCTCTCAAAGTAATTTTTTAAAAAATACTTTCTGCCAACATGTGTCTTTTGATTGGTGAGTTTAATCTATTTTTTTTTTATTTTTTAAAGTTACTTAGAATACATAAATATTACGTTAAAAACATAGGGTTTTCCCGTATGCCCTATTCCCTACACTTACCACATTTTTCCCCATTAATAACATTTTTCATTATTGTGGTGTATTTGTTATAATTGATGAACGCATTTAGGAGCATTGCTTCTAAGCATGGATTATATTTTACATTGTAATTTACACTGTCTCCCACACAATCTTAAAGGTTATATCAAGATATATAGTGACCTGTATCTGTCATTGCAGTGTCATTCAGGGCAATTCCCAAGTCCCAAGAATAACCCCATATTGAACCTGTTTTTCCCTCTCCCTGCATATAGAACCTCCAGTGGCCTCTGTCTCCACATCAGTGGTATAAATTTTTCCGTTGTTAGAATCACAACTAGTCTATAGTAGGATACCTGTAAGTCTACTTTAGTCCATAGTTCTTTTCCCAGTCCTGAGGATCCTGGGATGGTGATGCTCATTCCACCTCTAATTGGGAGGGGGCTTCACTCCCAGGGAGCAGATGGATGGGACTCTCTTGCTTACAGTTGTAGACTCTCTACATTCCTTGGGATGATTGTTGCCCATCTTCACCTCCTTGTTACTTGTACTGGGTGAGTCCAGTGAACCTGTAGAGTAGGTGTTTGCAGCTCTGTTGTGATTCAAAGCCCAGCTGGGACATGGACAGCCCAAAGATTTAGGTCTCTTGGAAGTTTATCTTATAAGCTATTTATTTTGAAGCCATTACTTTGAAAAGCAGGATTTATTTAGGCATTGTAAATTCATTTCTTGTACATCTTGTACTGTTTACCCCTCATTTCCTCCATTGGTGCCTTCTTTTGTGTGGAGTTGATCTTTTGTAGTGAAACAGTTTGATCCCATTCTTATTTATTTTTCTGTATTTTTTAGATAATTTCTTTGTGGGCTTATAGTGGAGTTTATATTTAACATCACAAATTAATAATAATCCTTGAGTTGACTAGAACTTACTTTCAGTTTCAACAGTAATAATAAACTAAAAGTTAATAATTAAATACATATAAACAAAATTTATTTCAGAAATGAATTACATTTTAAGATGTTTAACTGAAAATACCTTTGAAACTAATTGATTCTGAAAATACATGCACATTTAAAGGTGATGACTACATTTTGGCAAGATGATGGCATTTGTTCCCTTTCAGAACAAGAAGTTACTATAGGGATAAAAAGCAATAATCAGATGCAGAATGAAATAGAACAGGACAGGTGCAATAGAGGTAGTGAGCACAAAGACCCATATTTAACAGTGGGAGAAATATGGAACCAGGAAACACCCAGAAGTAAGCTGCCATATTTATGAGCATTTTACAGAAACAACAGGAGAGACAGTTCTGTAAGGTAGGAAAAGCGATTCTGAATCATACTACTACCTACAAAGTCAAGGAAAAAAACAAGTAAAATGACCAATAGAAAAAATAGTCATGTCACAAAGGGAATACAGGACAAAAAAGGAGTAAGTGCCTAGTAATAACCCTACAAAGAGAAAAAAGCTTCATCTTGGTGACTTTATACTGTACTTTTTAAAAACAAGTTATAAGGCATTACAAAAATGAAGCAAGATATGAAAAGACACCAGGTAAGAAATACTCAAAAAATGAAGGAACAAATGTGAGGAAAGAACATGAAAAGAAAGGAAAAATTACTTTTAAATGTAATGTAAGCTAGAATAAATACAGTGAATGAGGGAAACGGACTTTGGCCCAGTGGTTAGGGCGTCCGTCTACCACATGGGAGGCCCGCGGTTCAAGCCCCGGGCCTCCTTGACCCGTGTGGAGCTGGCCATGTGCGGTGCTGATGCACGCAAGGAGTGCTGCCCCACGCAGGGGGTCCCGCGCGTAGGGGAGCCCCACGCGCAAGGAGTGCACCCATAAGGAGAGCCGCCCAGCGCGAAGGAGGGAGCAGCCTGCCCAGGAATGGCGCCGCCCACACTTCCCGTGCCGCTGACGACAACAGAAGCGGACAAAGAAACAAGAAACAAGACGCAGCAAGGAGACACAGAAAACAGACAACTGGGGGAGGGGAGGGGAATTAAATAAATAAAAATAAATCTTTAAAAAAATACAGTGAATGATAAAGCCATATTTGAAATGAATAGAAGGTGAAAAGAGAAAGAAATATTTGAGAAATTAACAGAAATTGTAAAAGATTTGAGAAGATGTGTCAAAAGTTAGTGATAGCAACCAATCCAGTGTCCACATAGAAGAGGTGGCATTGGATTGGGAAAAGTGGACATAATGGACAAAGGGTATGGGGAAAGGCAGGAAGAGATGAGAGGTGGAGGCGTCTTCGGGACATGGAGCTGCCCTGGATGGTGCTTCAGAGGTAATCACCGGACATTGTAAATCCTCACAGGGCCTACATGATGGAATGGAGGAGAGTATGGGCCATGATGTGAACCAATGTATATGAGGTGCAGAGGTGCCCAAAGATGTACTTGCCAAATCCAATGGATGTGTCATGATGATGGGAACGAGTGTTGTTGGGGGGGGGGAGAGGGGGGGTGGGGGGGTGGGGTTGAATGGGACCTCACATATAAATTTTTAATGTAATATTATTACAAAGTCAATAAAAAATAAAAAAAATTAATAAAAAAAAAAAAAAAAAAGTTAGTGATAGGTACAGAAGAGCCAATATGTGAATAACTGGAGTCCATGAAAAGACAAAACCAAAGTAGAGTACTGAAACGAATTTTTAAAATGTCATTTTCTTCTGGAAGTAGAAAATGCTTTGAAGCTGCTTCTTAAAAGCGCATACTGAGCAGTGAATGAGAATGAATTTTATGGCAGTATATGTTCTAGTAAAATTGATGGGCTTTAAAGAAAAAGAAAAATCCTTTGTGCATTTAGGTAAAAGCCAGTGGCGTAATAGAAAGAAAATTACAATCCCATCAAGGTTTTGGAAAACAGCACGTCTGTCAGCCCTCTTCTCCAAATTAAGGAGCCCTCAGGGGCGGCTGAGCAAACTAAGGGCTTGGGTGGAAAGGGTTTCTGTCCCCTGGTGGAAGTTCTCAGGACATCCTTCACTTTCTGTGCCTACTTCTACCAGCTAGTTCTTATCTCCACATTCAAGGTCACATAAAGTATTAATAGCAGCTACCTAGTGTTCCCCTGAGTTTTGCTGGATTTCCTGAAATGCCAAAAAGAAAGCTAGAAAAGCAGAGGATTCCATTTGCACTTGTTTCCCTCCACATTTCCTCTTCTTTCTCTTCATCTTTTGTTTTTTTTTTTTAAGATTTTAAAAAATTTATTTCTCTCCCTTTCCATCCCACCCCGCCAGTTCTCTGGTCTCTGTGTCCATTTGCTGTGTGTTCTTCTGTGTCCACTTGTATTCTTGTCAGCAGCACCAGGAATCCGTGTCTCCTTTTGTTGCGTCATCTTGCTGAATCAGCTCTCCGTGTGTGCAGCGCCACTCCTGGGCAGGCTGCAAGTTTTTCGTGTGGGGCAGCTCTCCTTACAGGGCACACTGCTTGTTCATGGGGCTCCCCTTCCAGGAGGACACCCCTGTGTAGCACAGCAATCCTTGCTCACATCAGCACTGTACTTGGACCAGCTCACCACATGGGTCAGGATGCCCTGGGTTTGAACCTTGGACCTCCCATGTTGTAGGCAGATGCTCCATCTGTTGAGCCAAGTCATCTTCCCTCTTCATGTTTTCTCACTTCCCAGATCTCTTCTCTTGAATTTAGTACAGGATAATTTCTGGAACCACATTGTCCTGGAACAGTGTTGACAGCTGGGGGAGGGATGGAAGGAAACATTTATGCATCTCCTAGTGACACAGTGCAGGAAAACACCTGTGTGGCCTGAATAAAGTTCACAGGGAGGGGCATGTGTAGAGTTTGGGGCACAGAGCGGGCTGTCTTACTGGAGCTGTGGGTTTTGAGAAAGCAGGGAGCCCTGGGCCCTGTGGTCCAGAGACGCTGTGGTGGGCCTGGTTCATTCCAGGAGAGCAGGTCAGCAGAGGGGGAGAGCCAGGGTGTGAAACAGGCCAGTCAGTAACCCCTTCCCCAAGTCCTCCAGAAACCCTGCCAGGCCTTGGGAAGTGTGGAGGGGCAGCTGGACAGCACTGTCTCTCAAATGGGAGCCAATTCAGTTTTATTCCTAATCCTGGAATTTTGAATTTGGGTGAAGAGTGGAGTCTAGAAGTGAGTTCAAGGATATGCCTCCCACTGCCTGGCTCCAGGACACACACTCACACCCCTCCCCTGCCCCCACATTCACCAGCACAGCACACAGGCTTACACCTAGAGACTCCCATCCCTGCCCACAGAATCCACGCCAGCTTACAGGAACACCGATGCTTACAAGAACTGTAGTTCTTTACAGGAAAATCACTTTCTCTAACCATACCCCAATCCTTGTTTCTTCCAGGAGATGGAACCAGAATGGTTCTCCAGGATGCTCTGATTTTCTTGTGCAGATTTTTCCTCGGAAGTGAGTGAATCCTGGGAAGTGGATGTGGCTCAGGTGATAGGGCCTCTGCCTTCCTGCCATATGAAGAGGACCTGGATTTTATCCCTCTGGCCTCCCAGTAAAAAAGAAGAAGAGAAAGCATGCCTGTGTGGCGAGCCAGTGCCCGCGTGGCCAGCCCAGAGTCTGTGCGGTGAGCTGAGCACCGATGCGAGTGCCTGTGTGGTGAGCCTTGTACCCGCACGGTGAGCCGAGTGCCTGCGTGGCAAGCGCCACATGGCGAGCCGGTGCCCGCACAGCAGGGCAGTGCCTGCATGGTCACCCCAGTGCCTGCACAGTGCTCTGAGTGCCCCCACAGTTAGCCAAGTGCCCGTGTGGTGAAGAAGTACCCACGTAAGTGAGTCATGCAGCAAGATGATGATGCAACAACAATGAAAAGTGAGTTAATCTAGAATCCATACTGTTCTGGTTTCTCTTAGAGTAATGCCCAGTTGCCCAAATGAAAACTCTTTGAGAATTGGACCCTGCTGTGCACTCTTTGCTCAGATGCTTTTCTCTTGGTGCTTTAGAAGAACAGATGGGATATGGTGGTCAAGTCAAAGGCCCTGTAACGAAGTGTGGGGACACTTGTGGAAGGGCACATGCTTTGCTTGGGCATACATCTCCCAAGTCCATTTTGCTTTGTGAGTCCAAAATTCTTAATCAGTGAAGGAAAAACTTTGCTGAGATAAAGACCCCTACCAAGTAGTTTATAATCTGCTGCTACTTTTTGTGGGTGCCCTTTTCAAAAAGGGGTCAGTTTGAAGATGCCCCCACTTGACACTCTCCTCTTCTAGGAAATTGTATATGTCAAATATACTGTACATAATTAGATATCCTTATCTGAAGTCAATGGAAAGAGAAAGAAACAAAAAAGATAAGATTTGTATCTTAGACACAGAAGAGCAACCCCACCTCAGCATCAGATGGGGCCACCACATCTTCCTGGTCATTAGGAAGCTACACCATCATTTACTATTTGGGAGCTCAGAGGACATAGAGTATCTCTGACTCATTAGTGTTTAACCATGAATTGCTGAGGGAACATTCTGGCCTTGGACAAGAGGGTAGACTGTGTAGAGTTTTTGGTATAACTCTGTGTTAAGTCATTTCCCTCATATCTCTCCTGAGTCAGATGAGGAAAGGCACTGGGGGCTGTGCCGGGGCTCCCAGGGCACAGAACAAAGACAAAAGGGAAAGTCATGGTGTCGTCCACCTTCCTCAGTGTCAGTCTAGGCTCTGCCCACACTGATGGGCATGTCTCTAAGAATAAAATGTGATTTTCAGAGTAGGGAGGGAGCCAGAGACTTGAAGCTGGGGGTGAGATGAGAGAGGAAGCCCAGGAACCTGGCAGGAAGGCCCGTCCCTGCCTCCCTCCACTCCCTGGTCCTGGGAAGAGCTTCAGCTCATTGGTCCTGATCCCACTCAGTCCAGCCCCTCCTAGGCTCCCTGAAGGACCGACCTGGTTCTGGCCTCACACTCCCTGCCTCACCGCCTTTGCCTTCTCTCCTGATGACTACTGAGCCCTCAGATCTCAGGTGTTTCTGTCGTAGAGGCACATTCATTAACTTTTCTTGGGAAGGGCACTCAGCTTTCAACTGTCCCATGAAGTACCATGACTCTTGATGAAACACTTTGTGCTTCACCTGTTTATGTGATTTCAGCATTTTCCAAGGGAGAGGAACTCACTTGGCCTGCATTCCTGCAAATGCACAGACACTGGACCCTGGGACCCATTCTCTATCTCCATATCTTTGTGTGTACATATAAAATATGGCCAGAAGAGCTATAGATCAATACCAACAAGAAATTCCAAGGCATTCAAATTAATTCATCATTGTAGGTCAGTGATATTACTCCATGGTAGAACTCATAATTTATTTTAATGTTCTCATCACTTAGAATTTCTACTTACACAAACAGTAAAAATATTAACAATAAATGACAGAAGCCCATTCTGTGCAGTGTGAAGGGTAGGAATGGCATAGTTTAAGTATGTCAGTCCTGTAATTTTGCATGTGCGAAATTACTGTGTGAGACAGGAAGCTCTTAGAGGCTATCAAGTTGGATGAACTGAAACTCCTGAATCAGGCATAGGTTTCCCACAAGCAGATCGGGTGTAGAGGGACGAACAGCTTGAGACATGAACCCAATTTATTAAGCAGGTCCTAGTGTGTCAGCATTAGACTGTCGGAATGGGTTTTCTGGATATGGGGAAATGGGTGAGATGACCATGAGTGGCCTGCAAGGATCTGGCACATGGAGTGGGAAAGGGGATTGAGAGACTCTGGAGTCACTGATGAGGAGACAGGGAATATGATGTCCACAAGACAGTCATGTCTTCCTGGAGACAAAGTAGACAATGTCTTGGTGGTCAGGGTGGTGGCAGAGGCCGTGCCATCACTGGGAAGGGGCCCATGGGGAGGGAGCATGGGACAGAGAGGAAGGATTATGGGTTTGGGGATCCCAGTGCTAATTCTGGAAGGAGCAGTTGAGGAAGCAGATTCTTACAGCCACTTGCCTGGGCTTCATGAAGGCACTGTACATATATCAATCAGAGTGAAGAAAGTGATGGGGGTGTTCCTAGGAGAGGAAACACTGGGCCCTGCCAGGAGCCCTCCTTCTCATCACACTCTCCCCATCTGTCCTCCCTGACCTGTAGCCTGGATGTCAGCACCTTGTCCTGCACTGGGAGCCAGTCCCAATGCATAGAAGAAGCAGGAATGCTCCCTCACACATTAAGTTAAATCGAGTAAATCATAATGGAGATTTATTTAGTGTGAAAACTTACAGCGCTGAGGCTGTGAAGTGTACAAATGAAAGCACCAGCAGAGATGCTTTCTCACCAGGGTCAGCACTGGTGACCCTCAGGTCCTGCCCCATGGCACAGCTGGCTGCCTGTCTCTGCCGAGATCCCTGCCTTCCCCCCCCCCCCCCAGAGTCCACTCTCTCCTGGGGCTCAGCTCTGGGTAACTAGCCATAGCATTCATCTCTTAACAAAATCAGAGAAGGAAATAAAGAACTGCTATATGGTTATTTGCATTTCTTTCTTTTTCCCTTTTATATATTATGATAAAAGATCAATGTTTTTAGTTTAAATGGGTTCACTTCAGAGAAGAAAGGGCATATTATATAGCAAACACTTTTTCTATAACATCTGTAATTTCTAAAAGTACTTTAAGGACATTTTTATTGAACATAAGGAAAGTACAACTACAAAGAAATACATGACTTCTTCCAAAAGGCCACATTGTGATAAAACATGAACACCTAATGTTCAAGGTTGGTTTGCCTGTTTCAAAGTGCTATATTTTTTATAGCTTGAGAATCACCTATTGCTTTAAAAAGTCTTTCAAAATAGCTCCAGCACTGTTGTCAGGTAACATGGCAAAGGGGTATATATGGGCAACTCATCTGAAACGGCTTTTAAAAGAAGATTCCCAGGCCCACCACTTCCAAGTCCAGGTAGGTTGATATGAGGCACAGCTGCAGAGCCGGGAGGTAAGACTGAATTCCCCTCTGTTCTTCTGGTTCTGGTCTCTACTGTATCTTTGAAACATGGTGCTACATTTATGGCTAATTTTGTCTTTCCTGGTGAATCTAGAGGTTTCATAGCATGAACAGAAAGCTTTGGTGCTGGGACAGATGTGTGAGATTGTTTCTAGAAATTTAACAAAAAGCTCTGGAAAAGAACTTTTAAGCACACTCTGTTGATTCAGTTTCAGAGGTGTTGTGGGGACACTTTTTGATCCCCCTGCAAGCCAACCATTCACCCACCTAGTAACTCTGCCCAGGTCTTCAGTGAAAAATAGATCCCTTTCTTCCTTTTTGATACCCAGGATGCTTCCCAAAAATCTTCACACCTCATGACATTTGTTTTTTGGTGTGTGAAAATGTCTAATGAAAAGGTTTCTCATTAGAACTTCGTCCACTTTTCCTTCCGTGCAGTTTATTAAATTAATCAGTATCTTTTGTACATCATCCAGCATTTCCTGTTGGAGCTCATTTTCTCTTTTAAGTTCTTCAGTTTGTTCCTCCTTCAGATCTAACTGTTCTGTAAGTGTCGATGCTGCGTCCAAGGCAGCATTCGCCTCATCCAGACGTTCCTGTAATAACACCAGTTTTCCATCCAGATTTTCAGCGATTTTCTTCCATTTACCTATGATCTGATTTTGCTTTGAAATCTGTTGGAAACTGAGGCACAGTGGCCTCTCCAGGAGAGATGTGTTGTCTCCATGCTTGTGCTGTCTTCATGGCTATGCTTACACCCTAAGGAAAGCAGGTAATTAAGAGTTCCAGGCAAATGGGATGAAGCTGTTAAAGGCTGAAAGAAAAGATGAGCACATACCTTTTGTAGTGAATAGTACACTTAGACTTTGTACCTTGAGATAAGATTTTTTAAAATTCCTTCGACTATGCATAATGCTGGTAGTTAATACATGTTGCTGCTTGATGTCACTTTTGCTACGTGTTCCTGCTTATTGGCATGTAGGCTACATATGCCTGCTTCTTGTCATGTACACTGGAGTATATAGAGAGCCCCTTGTAAACAATAAAGTTATCTGAGGAGCTATTACTCACAGACCCCCTGATCCCAGCTCTCTCTTTCTTTCTTTTTTGCTCATCTTTTCTCTTAGTTTCCTTCTCCCTTTTCTCTTTCCTTCATTCCTGATACCCTTTGGGTCCAAATCTCCAACATCTGGTGCCCCAACATGGGGCCTGAAGAAGTGAGTCTTCCAAATCAGTATCGGGAACCATGGAAAAGACCTTGTCGAGGGTCGTGTGATGTCCAAAGCAGAGTGACTTGAGTCTTCTTTTAAGTAACATTTTCTGCGAAGTCATCAGGGTAATGGGTAATCAAAAGGGGCGTGTGGAAGCATATTTGCAAGTGTTAGGAACTTTACTGAAAGTTAATGGGGTGCCTGTAAAAAGCTATGAATTACTAGAATTGTTAGCTTTAATACAAAAGCATTGTTGCTGGCTTCAGCCTCAGAGGCATAATGTTTTAAATTTGAAACAGTGGAGATGTGTAATGAAAGCTTTACGAAGAGCATATCAAAAAAGGGAATTCATTCCGTTATCAGTATGGGCCTTATGCTACCCGACAGTGGCAGCTTTAGATCCTTTACAGTCTGAAAAAGGAGAGAAAGATGAAATTATTTCCTAAGCACATAAGTAAATTTGAAATGAAAGAAAGTAAATTGGAACAAGAGCAGGAGCTTGAGGTGAATGGGGAATATTAACTCTTTCATCATCAAAAACTCAGTGAAATGTCCTAATGAAATATCTTCTGTGTATCCAGTGCAACCCTCTGCACCTACCTCATTGCCTTCTGTTCTGTTTTGTTTCCATGGTAATTCTGATTGGTCCTATTTAACCAAAATAATAAAATTAGTACAAAATTTTTCTCAAGGTGGTAAAAGGAATTTTCAGTTTTAAATCAGTAGTTTACTACTAAACTTCAAGTCTCAGTATAGTCTTACAGAGTAGTAATCCAAAAATGTGTGTTAACGGTCTGTCTAAACTGCTAAAAGCTTAACTACATTTATGCTGCTCAAGTTATCTTAACTAATTGCTAATAATTAGTAAAAATGCTTCCAAGCACAAGCTTGCATGTTACAGGCAACATGGGTTCCAGAAGAAATTTTTAAAAGTACAATCTAAGATGTGATATAACAGAGAACTTAAAAGCAACTATACCAAGAAAGTAAGAATTATGAGTCAATTATAAACTGTATGTTTCTGTTAATGTGTTGTAGTTGTTTTGTGTTTGTTTGTTCAATGTCAGTGTATATTTTGATACCCCCAGATGGTGATATAAATTAATAAATATAAAGGACTCTATTCAAATGGCCAAAAATAAGTCCTTATATAATACATAAGTTTAAATACATAAGTTTAAATGTTAATAAGATATCTACAATGATAAAAAAATTGTAAGTCTTGATTAACAAAATTACTGTAAGTCTTTTCATAAAAAATAGTTCTTGCCTAGATTGAAACGAATAGTTTCTTTTTCCTCACAGGATAAAATGAAGGATGTAAAACTTAAATGAATATTAAAGAAGTTTAAAAGTTTGTGGGAATGCTGACTGAAATTTAATAAGTTTTTTTCTAAAAGGTGTGTTTTGTCCTAAAGTAGGATGGCTAGTTTTCATCAACTCTTGGAACTTAAATGCATGTGGCAAGTTGTAGAAGGTATTGTGGTAACTTTAAGTAAGGAAATGTGTTCTGTGAAGGTAAAATTTGTCTTAAAAATAATTATAGTCTACATGGTTATAAATAATTATAAGAAGTTTAATAAAGCATTGTTTAAATAAAGGTATTTAAATGGCTCGTTCCAAAAAGTCTTTATTAAACAAAATCTGAATTGATGATACTACTAATAAAAGGTAATTTTATAACAGGAAAACATGGTGGCCAGCCTCCCGTGCCAATTTGCTTCTAGGGGACTGTTTCTAGTATTGCATGCTACTAAGTATTTAAAGTGAAGAAAAGTTCATTATTTTAACAAGCTTGTTTACTATTGATGGCAATTATATGTTGTAAGAAGTTTGCCTGGTAACTTAGTATGTGGAATATATAGAATGTTTTTATTATTAAAAATAATAGTAATAATTTTGTCCTAATGTAAGGGTAAGGCCACGTTGGGAAAATAGGAATAGAACTACATTAGGAAGTAGGAATTGCTAGTGCCTTCAGATAAATAAATAACTTAGGACTGTCTCCAAGGAGAGTGCCAATAAATAACTTAGGACTGTCCCCAAGAAAAGGGCCAGTAAGTAACATGGGGATGCTCACAAGAAGGGGCTTTTAAAAAAAGAAAAAAAATAGATATGCTATCTTCAGCTAACTGCAGTGTTCCGCTTCTGTGCCTGCTTGCTTGCTCGCAAATGCCCCCCTTCCTAAAAGGCTATAAAACCACCCCTTCCCTGAGACTCGGGGCTGCTCTCTCCTCTGCATAGGATGAGGCATTTGCTGCATGGCTAATAAAGCTCTCAACTGGAACTTTATTCAAAATCTGAGTCTGGTCAATATCGCTGGTCTATAACACTAAAATAAAATAATTGGTTACTAAGAAAATATAAAATGCAACAGTCACAAATATTGCTAGTTTGTTGCAAGAAGTTAATGTCCAGCTATGTCACTATCACTTTATTTTAAACATGCAAAGACTTTCTTTAGTATTTCCTTAGGCAACTCAAGCCAACCTGCATTCTCCTACCTGTAGAAAAGTCAACAATGGACTTTTGCAGTGCTTCCCCAAGGCTGTGTGCATAGCCCAACCATCAGTCCTGGCATGGTGATGATAATCTACCTGCATAGAAAAAAACTCAGTGGCTGAAACTCTACTGATGACATTGTTAACCAGTAATCCTTTTCTCAGAATGAAAAGAAACATCAGAGACAATACTATCTTATCTTAAGAGCCTGAACTAGGCAATCAATTGGGACAGGCTGCAGGATCCCTGCTGCTCTATCAAATTCTTCAATATTGTTTAGTTAGGTAAAACAAAACTATAACCTACTATAATTGATAAAGTACAATGTTTTCTCTCTCACTTAGTCTCAAATATTAAAACCATTGTATGTATTAATTGGGAAAGGTCCTTCATGGAAGTAGGAAAACCTCCAGCAAGCTGCTTTAAATAACAGAAGGAAGGTAAATCATGGACATTAACTTAGCCTATGAATTGGATGTAGCAAGCACCCATATTGGCTTTGAGTAGATTTATGGCAAAAGCAAAATTCTGAACAAGTACCCCTTGGGTTTTAATCACAATTGTGGAAGGAGGCCAAAAGTAAAATATAAAAAAGCAATTGTGTGCAGCATAGGAGGTCCTGCTAAAAGTGAAAGACTTAACCCAATAGTGTCTGGTCACTCTAAAGACTGCAAACACTAAAAGCAAGACAGAAATGATGGACTGCTGTAAATCATCCTCAGATTGTGAAAAAACATCTGGGAACATGCTAGTAGTAACAGGTGACTGTCATGTCTCTGCCCACTCCACTAACATCCCTTTTAGGACTGTTGACGCAGATGCCTTTGTGAAGATCCAGGGTCCTACCACTGAAACCTGAGAAAAGGCAAAAGTGGCTCCACTGAAAAGGTGAACATCGATGAGCCATGGCCAGAAAAAGAAAATGCATCTGGATACCAGTGTGAATGATGCAGATTTGGCAGTCAATTATTTGAAATTATTTGAAAGTCAATTATTGCTACATAAGAATTCTTGAAATGGACTAAATGCTTTATTGGACTGCCTCTTATAAGCATTTTGGGACTGATTGGAATCATTACAGCTGCTGCTACTGCTATGGTACCTTTACGTGAAAAGTACAGACTCAACAATACGTGCATGATTGGCATAAAAATGCTAGTGATTTGTGGCATAGCCAAGAACACATTGATGAACAGGTAAATAATCGGGTTAATGAGTTTTGCATATTGAGATGTGATTGGAATGAAAGCAACTTTTGTATTACTCCTCTTGCCTATAATTCATCTGATATAGAATGGGGGGAAATTAAGAATCATTTGCTCGGCCATAAAAGTAATATCTCTGGAAATAATGGAATTACAAAGAAAATATTAGAAATGTCTCAAAATCAAATTCATGTAGCCAATGATAAGGATATTTTCTCAGATATGATTTCACATATTACAAAATTTAACCCAGTTAATTGGTGGAAATCACAGCATTTCCTGTCAGCTTTAGGAATAGGGCTAATCATATTTGTTCTATTGCTCATGATTCTTGCCTGTGCCGGACAGTGCTATTGAAGAAAATTGCAAAGCTTAACAGCCATGGGACATGCAAATAATCTGGTGCTAGCAAAAGCACTTCAATAATTTCCCCAAGTCGAAGAGCTTGGCCAGTAGCCAATGATGTGTAAGACTCTCAGAGGAGGGCAACCTAAGACAGGCATGGTCACCTCGACTAAAACAAAAAGGGGGGATGTTGGAAACTGAGGCACAGTAGCCTCTCAAGGAGAGACGTGCTGTCTCCATGCTAGTGCTGTCTCCATGGCTAGCTTTGCAACCTAAGTAATGCAGTAATTAAAAGTTCCTGGCAAATGGGATGAAGCTATTAAAGGCTGAAAGAAAAGATGAGAACATACCTTTTGTAGTGACTAGAACACTTAGACTTTGTACCTTGAGATAAGATTTTTAAAAATTCCTTAGACTACAGATAATGCTGATAGTTAATATGCATTGCTGCTTGATGTCATGTACACTACATGTTAATGCTTATTGGCACATAGGCTACATATGCCTGCTTCTTGTCATGTACACTGGGGTATATAGAGAGCCCCTTGTAAACAATAAAGTTGTCTGATGAGTTATTACTCGCAGACCCCATGATCCCAGCTCTCTCATTCTTTCTTTTTCTTTCTTTCACTTTCTTTCATTCCTGATACCCTTCGGGTCAAAATCTCCAACAGAAATCCAATGTATCTATTTTTTTCTTTGATTACTTATGCTTCTGATATCATATCCAAGAATCCCCTGCCAAATACAAGGTCTTAGAGGTTTACTCCTGCTTCCTTCTAAGAGTTTTATGGTTTTCATGTTATATTTATGTACTTGATTCATTTGACTTAATTTTTTTATATGGTATGGAGTTCATCCTCATTTTTTTAGTATGTTAACAGCCAGTAGTCCCAGCACCATTTGTTGAAGAGACAATCTTTCCCCTATTGAAGGTTCTTGGTATCCTTGTTGAAAATTAATTTGATGAGGGAAACGGACTTTGGCCCAGTGGTTAGGGTGTCCGTCTACCACATGGGAGGTCCGCGGTTCAAGCCCCGGGCCTCCTTGACCCGTGTGGAGCTGGCCCATGTGCAGTGCTGATGCACGCAAGGAGTGCTGTGCTACACAGGGGTGTCCCTTGCGTAGGGGAGCCCCACGCGCAAGGAGTGCACCCATAAGGAGAGCCACCCAGCGTGAAGGAGGGAGCAGTCTGCCGAGGAATGGTGCCGCCCACACTTCCCGTGCCACTGACGACAACAGAAGTGGACAAAGAAACAAGACGCAGCAAAAAGACACAGAAAACAGACAACTGGGGAGGGGAGGGGAATTAAATAAATAAAAATAAATCTTAAAAAAAAATTATTTGATGATAAATGTATGGGTTAATTTCCAGACTGCATGGTGGATTTTAACCTGAGGCTTAGTCTTTTTGAAATATTATAACATGGGAGTTTGTTTTCTTAAAAAAAAAAAAAACAAGCATTCAATGTCCCATACTTCACTTATCCCCACCTCCCACTCCCTGAATAGATGACCACTGTAATTAAACAGTACCTTTACATTTATAAGGAAGTATATAGCATGACACGTTTGCCCAATCAGATGGAGTCTGGAAATTGTAAGATGCAAAGGAACTGCTGTTCCTAACACTAACAGGGTTCAAATACTTTTTTTAAAAAGAAATAATCAGCTATTTTGGACCAAAAAAACAAACTGAGCAACCACCTAAATCTTCAATGCCACCCAGAACCTCCAGAGTTATAAATGAAATAAGTACCCTGTGAACTGCTTGAGTGTTCATATAAACATGAATTTTATTTAGCATGTCATAAAAATATCTGCTAAGTGAACAGATCTTGGTTATTAATATTAAAAGCAGAACATAAGGGAAAGCTATTTTTCCAGGTACCAGGATGTGGTGAAATCATTGTAAAGAGGTATTTATTATTTTTGACATTATTCCTTTTTGATCAAGAGTGTTTGGATGTGAATGTGCTTGTGTGTTTACATACTATAAGTGCAGACTTAAAAATCAATTTAAAGGTTAAAAGTCCCTTTTCTGGGTAATATCCAGTGTCAAAAAAAAAAACAAAAAAAACAAAGAACAGGTTAATATAGTCCTTGAAGTCAGACTCAGTGTCATATAACATCAAAACTCTCAAGACCTCTGTATTATCATGTGTACCAGTAAAAACTGCTTAATGGCGAAAACAGAATATCAAACACCTTAATCAGAAACTGGAGGACCGGCTATGTTCTCATTTTTCTTACACCTCATCAATGTGCTTCTCCTCTAACAGCAAGCACAAATTTTAATTTGAAACTCCAGTGTCTATCAAAAAGCAGTCACTAGAAACTAGCAAGACAGTAGCAGAGTAAGGAACTTCTAGAGTCAGCTCCTGCTACAGGGCAGTTAGTAAACACCCAGAGCTCTCTGGAGCTATCTGAAGCACCTGTTTGGGGTCTTTAGGAGGCCTGAAGGGCATCCTACAATATACTTGGAGGAATGGAAGGAGGAGACTGCCCATCTGCAGAGAAGATTCATAAGTAGAGCTCCACTGGAGGCACAAACTGCCTCGGGAGCTGTTCCGCACCTGGTATTGAAAACTCCTCTTCCCAAAAATGGGGGAGGAAGAGATGGTTGGGCACCAACTTCAGCTATTGATGAGTGAATTCAGCAGGCTAAAGTATAATCCTAAGAACAGCTGAAGGTTGAGCCTGTGAAAGTCACAAAGAGCCAGGAGCCACCATCTTCCACACCCGGGCAGGGCCGAGTAAAAATCCCAGCGCCAGTGGAGATGGGCTTCTTTCCATCCAGATCACATTGCACTCTAGCCTAAGCCCCAGCCCCTCCTCCAGCAGGGAGGAAGCTGCTGTGACCTGTGCTGGGCTCTCTGGGAAATTACCAGCCAAGACATGGAGGCTGGTGATTACTTTGGCAGTGCAAGTCACCCCAGGAGCAGTTTTATGACTGGAATTGGAAGCTCCATTTACCAAAAACAGGGGAGGAGGAGACAGTTGGCTACGGATTTCGGCTACTGATTAGTAAACTCAGTTGGCTAAGGTAAAACCCTAGGAACAGCTGAGGTGTGAATCTGCCCAAGTCAAAAAAGAGTTGAGTAGCCACCTTTTTTTTTTTTAAGATTTATTTCTCTCCCCTTTCCCCCCCACCCCAGTTGTCTGTTCTCTGTTGCTATTTGTGGTGTCATCTTCTTCATCCACTTCTGTTGTCAGTGACAGGAATCTGTGTTACTTTCTGTTACATCATCTTGTGTCAGCTCTCCATTCCTGGGCAGGCTGCACTTTCTTTCACACTGGGCAGCTCCCTTACGGGGCACACTCCTTGCGCATGGGGCTCCCCTATGCAGGGGACACCCCTGTGTGGCACAGCACTCCTTGTGCACATCAGCACTGTGCATGGGCCAGCTGCACATGAGTCAAGGAGGCCCGGGGTTGAACTGCAGACCTCCCATGTGGTAGATGGATGCCCTAACCACTGGGCCAAGTCTGCCGCCAGTAGCCACCGTTTTTATTCCATCCCCAGCATGAGGGAAAATTGGGCTGACCAAACACCACAGTGATGGTAGGAACCAGTTTCTTTCACCTAGATAGGCCTGCAACCCTACACTAGGCTTCAAGGCCACCTTTGGCAGGGAGGAGGCTACTGGGCCCTGCACCAGCCTATCCAGAGAACTGGAGGTACCTTTGGCTGGCACAGAGTGAATAATTGGAGGTCTACCAGGGCAACTGTGGTCATCTTGGACCTGCACTGTACAGATTGCTGCCCACATCTGCAGCTCCATCCCTGCCCCAGGCAGGATAGTAAGGGCCATGAAGATTCATTAGTCCCTCTGGGGCAACTGCAGTGTAGGCCTGCATGACCTGGATTATTCCACATAGTTGTGACTCTATCCCTACCCCAGCAAAGGAGAAAGTTGGGAGAAGCCTCATGGGTCGCTGAAGCAATGAGGGCAGCTTGAGCCTCCAGAGGTTGTAGCACCAAATCCATCCTTGGCTCCTCCTGCACAACCAGCAAGGAAGACAGGGCAGGATGCCTTAAAATAAGAGAAAAACTGCAACCAGAATAAATACTCTAGTAAGCCAGATGTCAAGACACCAACAAGAAATTAAAATCCACACCAAGAAACAGGAAGATATGCCCCAGTTCAATGAACAAGATAAGCCTCCAGGGAAGCGGACTTGGCCCAGTGGTTAGGGCATCCATCTACCACATGGGAGGTCTGTGGTTCAAATCCCGGGCCTCCTTGACCTGTGTGGAGCTGGCCCACATGCAGTGCTGATACACGCAAGGAGTGCCCTGCCATGCGAGGCTGTCCCCACATAGGGGTGGCCATGCGCAAGAAGTACACACCATAAGGAGAGCTGCACAGCATGAAAGAAAGTGCAGCCTGCCCAGGAATGGCACCACATACACGGAGAGCTGACACAGCAAGATGATGCAACAAAAAGAAACACAGATTCCTGTGCCGCTGACAACAGAAGCAGACATAAAGAAGAACATGCTACAAATGGACAGAGAACAAAAAAATGGGGGGAGGGAGGAAGGGGGAGAAATAAAATAAATCTTTGGAAAAAAAAGAAAGATAAGCCTCCAGATGACAGAAAGTAGTTGAGACAACTAATCATAGATGTTCAAACAAATCTCCCTAGTGGATTCAGTGAGATGGCTAAAGAGATGAAGGATATTAAGAAGATACTGGATAAGCACAAAGAATTTGAAAGCATACATAGAAAATAGCAGATCTTATGGGAATGAAGGTGCAAAAAATGAAATTTTAAAAACTTAGAATCATATAGCAGATTTGAGGTGGCAGAAGAAAGGATTAGTGAGATTGAAGAAATGGCCTCTGAAAGGGAACATACAAAAGAATAGAATAAAAGAATGGAAAAAAATGAACAAGGTCTCAGGGAAATAAATGACAGCAAAAGTCATGCAAGCATACATGTCATGGGTGTCCCAGAAGGAGAAGAGAAGGGAAAAGGGACAGAAGGAATAATGAAAGAAGTAATGGTAGAAAATTTCCCAACCCTATTGAAGGACAGGGATATCCCTGTCCAAGGAGTACAATTAGTCCCATCCGAAAAAGTCCAAATACTCATCAGAACATCAAATGCCAAAGATAGAATTCTAAGAACAGCAAGAGAAAAGCAATGCATAATATATAAGGGATACCCAATAAGATTAACTACTGATTTCTCACCAGAAACCATAAAGGCAAGAAGACAGTGGTCTGATATATTTAAGATACTACAAGAGAAAAACGTCAAGCCAAGGATATTATATCCAGAAAAGCTGTCTTTCAAAAAATGTGGGTGAGATTAGAATATTCACAGATAAACAGAAGCTGAGGGAATTTCTAAGCAAGGGACTTTCAGGAAATATTAAAGGGTGTGCTAGAGCCTGAAAAGACAAGACAGGGGAGAGAGGCCTGGAAGGGCGTCTAGAAATGAAGATTTTATCAATACAAGTAACTAAAAGTGTGAAAACAGTGGTGAAATAAAATATGAAGTATAAAACTCAGATAGTCAAGATTAACAATGTAAAGCATTTGTATTAAAAAAACTGCAACTTGATGTTAAAAGAAGTCAAAATAGGCCTAAATAATTGGAGGAACAGTCCATGCTCATGGCTTGTAAGACTGAATATTAAGATGTTAATTCTACTCAAATTGATATGCAGATTCAATGTACTCCAGATCAAAATTCCACCAGCATTTGAAAAAGAATTGAAACATGATTATCAAATTTATTTGGAAGGGTAAGGGATTCTGAATAGCCAGAAACACATAAAAAGGAAAAGTGAACCCTCATCTCCAGACTTTAAATCATATTACCTAGCTATATCGGTAAAAACAGCATGTTATTGGCATAAAGAGAGACACATAGACCAATGGAACCAAATTGATGGTTCAGAAACATCTATGATCAAATGATTTTTGACTAGCCTGTCAAACCCACACAGCTTGGGCAGAGCAGTCCATTCAACAAATGGTGGTGAAAGAAATGGATACCCATAGGCAAAAGAAGGAAAGAGGACTCTTATCTCCTACGTTATCCAAAAATTAACTCGACATGGATCAAAAACCTGAAAATAAAATCAAGAAATATAAAACTTCTTGAAGAAATTGTAGGAAAATATCTTCAAGAATTGGTGGTACAGGGTAGATTCTTTTTTTTTTTAATGTTATTTTTATTTATTTCTCTCCCCTTTCCCCCCCCCAACCCCCCCAGTTGTTTGCTTTCTGTGTCCATTTGCTGTGTATTCTTCTTTGTCCACTTGTATCCTTATCAGCAGCACCAGGAATCTGTGTCTCTTTTTGTTGTGTCATCTAGCTGTGTCAGCTCTCTTTGTGTGCAGCACCACCTTGGGCAGGCTGCACTTTTTTTGTGCAATGCGGCTCTCCTTATGGGGCACACTCCTTGCATGTGGGGCTCCCCTATATGGGGATAACCCTGCATGGCATGGCACTCCTTGTGCGCATCAGCACTGCGTATAGGTCATCATATCATATGGGTCAGGAGGTCCTGGGTTTGAACCCTGGGCCTCCCATGTGGTAGGCAGATGCTTTATCAGTTGAGCCATATCCACTTCCCACCATGCCATTTTAACCACTGTAGTTTTGTAGTATGTTTTAAAGTCAATTTCATTTTTCTTTTTCATTATGTCTTTGGCTCTTCGGGGCCTCTTTCCCTTCCAAATAAATTTCATAGATTTTCAAGTTCAATAAAAAATGCTGTGTTGATTTTTATTGGGAATACATTAAATCTTTAGATCAGTTTGGGTAGGATAGATACCTTGATGATATTTAGTTTTCCTTTCCATGTACTGGGAATATTTCTTCATTTATTTAAGTCTTCCTTAATTTCTTTTAACAGTGTTGTTTTCTGTGTATGAGTCTTTTACATCTTTAGTTAAATTTATTCCTAGGTATTTGAAATTTTTATTTACTATTGTAACTGGTAATTTTTTCTTGATTTCCTCCTGAGATCCCTCATTATTGGTGTATGGAAATGCTGCTGATTTTTGTGCATTGATCTTATAATCTGTGACTTTACTGAACTCATTTATACGTTCTAGAAGCTTTTTTTTGTAGATATTTCAGAGCTATGTATAGGATCATGTCTTCTACAAAGAGTGAAATTTTGATTTTTACTTTCCAATTTGGATGCCTTTTCTATCTGGTTCTTGCCTCAGTGCTCAAGCAAGTACTTCTAATACAGTGTAAATTGGAGGGGTGATAGTAGGCATCCTTTTCTTATTCCTGATCTTAGAGGGAAAGATTTTAAGATTTCACCATTCTAAATGATGTTAGCTATGGCTCTTTCATATATGCCCTTTATCATGTTCAGAAAGTTTCCTTCTCTTCTTACCTTTTGCAGTGTTTTTATCAGGAAATTGTGCTGCATTTTGTCAAATGCTTTTTCTGCATCTGTATATATGATCATGTGATTTTTTTACTTACATCTATTTAGTGGTATATTACATTGATTGATTTTCATATGTTGAACCAACCTTGCATCCCAGAGATGAAGCCCACTTGGTCATGGTGTATAATTCCTTTAATGTTTTGTTGCATTTGTTTTTCAAGTGTTTTGTTGAGGATTTTAGCATCTAGGTTCACTAGAGAGATTGGTCTGTAATTTTCCCTTCTTGTGGTGTCTTTGTTTGACTTTGTTATCAGGGTGATGCTGGTATCATAGAATGAGTTAGGCAATGTTCCTTCTATTTTAATTTTTTGAAAGAATTTAAGCACGATTGGTGTTTGTTCTTTCCGGAATGTTTGATGGAATTCACCTGTGAAGCTATTTGGCCAGGGCTCTTCATAGTCGGGAAGTTTTTAATGACTGATTCCATCTCTTTATTTGTGATTGGTTTGTTACGCTCATCGATTTCTTCTTTCGACCTTGTAGGCTCTTTATGTGTTTCTAGAAGTTGATCCATTTCCTCTAAATTGTCCTTCTAGTTTGCATATAGTGTTTCAAAGTATCCTCTTATGATAGTCTTTATTTCTGTGGGGTCACTGGTGATATTCCCTTTCTCATTTTGTATTTTATATATTTGATCTCTCTTTTTTCTTTATTAATCTAGCTAAGCATTTGTCAATTTTATTGATCCTGCCCAAGAACCAGTTCTTTGTTTTGTTTAGTTTTCTTAGTGCTTTCCTATTTTCTATTTCATTTAGTTTTGCTCTGATCTTTCTTTCTTTCTTCTTCCTTTGATGTTAATTTCTTGTTTTTTCACTAATTGCTCTAAGTGTGCAGTTATGTCTTCGATTTTAGCTCTTTTTTTTGATGTTTGAATTTATGGCTGTGAATTTCCCTCTCAGTACAGCTTTTGCTGCATCCCATAAGTTTCAATATGTAGTGTTGTCATTTTAATTGGTTTCTAGGGAGGTATTGATTTCTTTTGAGATTTCCTCCTTGACCCACTGTTAACCTAAGAGTGTGTTGCATATCTTCCATATCTTTGTGCCTGATCTGGTTCTCTAGCCCTTGTAGATTTCCAGCTTCATTCCACTGTAGTCAGAGAAATTATTTTGTAGGATTTCAGTCCTTCTGAATTGAGACTTTTTTCTGTGGCCTAAACTGTGGTCTGTCTTGGAGAATGTTCCATGTGTGCTTGAGAAGAATATCTATCCTGCTATGTTGGGTGTAATGTTCTGTATATGCCTATTAGTTATAGAACCTCTTATATGTTATTGAAAGTCTTTGTTTCTTATTGACTCTCTGTTGAGATGTTTTGCCTAATTGTGATAATGGTATATTAAATTCCCCTGGAGTAAATGTAGAGGCATGTATTACTGCACTTAATTTTTCTGATGTTTGCCTCATGTATTTGGAGGTGCACTCATTTGGTACATAATTGTTAATGATTGTTCTTCCTTCTTGAAAGATTACCACTTTTACTAATATGTAGTGTATATCTTTGTCTTTCACAATTGTTTTGCAATTAAAGCCCATTTTGTCTGATATTACTATAGCTACTCTTGCCCTTTTTTGGTTATTGTTTGCTTGTAAGGTTGTTTTGTAGCCATTCACTTTCAACCTCCTTGTATCCCTCTGTGTACGGTGGGTTTCTTATAGACAGCATATAGATGGGTCATATTTCCTTATCCATTCTGCCAATATGTCTCTTTACAAGTGAATTTAATCCATTAACATATAGTGTTATTACTCTCAAGGGATTATTTACATTAGCAATATTTTCTTTAGGTTTATTTTACTTTTTATTTCTCTTTGTCTTTCTAGTTGTTCTTACACTCTCTTCCAACTCTGTCTCTTCTGTTCTTTCCTTTTCTCCTGCAGAACTCCCTTTAATATTCCTTGAAGGGCAAGTTTCTTACTAACATGCTCTCTTAGTCTATGTTTATCTGTGAATATTTTGAACTTTCTGTCAATTTTGAATGCTAGTTTTACTGGATAGAGTATTCTTGGCTGGAAATTTTTTTCTTTTAGTACATTATGTCATTCCACTGCCTTCTTCCCTTCATGGTTTCAGATGAGAAATCAGTACTTGGTCTTATTGAGCATCCCTTGTATGTGATGGTTTTCTTTTCTCCTGCTGCCTTCAGTATTTTTTCTTTGTCTTGAGCATTGGATAATTTGACAAGTATATTTCTTGGGGTAGGCCTCTTGGGATTTATGCTGTTTGGGGTGTATTGCGCTTCCTTGACTTGTACATCCATCTTCCTCAATATCACTGGGATGATATAACCATTAAGTAGGTGGGGACTTTTGGAAGTGAGATATTGTTCGGGGACATAGCAGTGAGAATCTGTTTTTGGGTTGAGGAGAACTGGTCTTTCTAAAATTAAATATGGACAGTTGCACAGAGCTTATTATACAGAGTGATTATTGCAAACAGGACATTACAGAGAAATGCTAAGAATTTGTTCTACTTGTGATATAGATTTATTTGTAACCAAACTTTTAACTTCTTATTAAGAATTCATTTTAATTAATAGCCTCAGAAAACAAAACAACTTTGATATACTTGATCATATCTAAGCATAGATATTTTAGAGTTAACCTATATTTTTTAGGAGGTACTAAGCATTTAACTGGGGACCTCATAAAAGAGAAGCAGCCACTCAACCACCTTGTTACACCAAGTCCCAGCATATTCTTCTTTATCTACTCTGGTAGTAATCATCTAATGTACTTTTGCTTTGAACACACCTCTCACATCTTCCAGGTATTGGATGCCTATTCTATGTACAGTGGAACATTGTTTATAAGTGTTTTAAAGATGACTCCTAAACAACAAATTCAGTAATGTTGCTATTATCCAAATACATATTTATAAGGTACAAAATACAGTATTAAAGTAATAATATAAATTCATTGCTTTTTATGTATCTTATTTTCACTATGTGAACATTTGGCAGCCATGTGTGGACACGAAGCTGTGGCAGTCTCCAGTGGAGGTGAGGAGGTGGCATCCTCAGTTGGACACAAATCTGTGGCAACCTCAAGTGGATGGGAAGCTGTGACAGCCATGAGTGGACACGCACATTTGGTAGCTGTCTGTGGACGTGAAGCTGTGTCAGGTTCAAGTGGGTGTGAACCGGTGGCAGCCACAGGTGGATGTGAAGCTGTGGCAGACATACTTGGACTTGAAGTTGTGGCAGCCTCAGTTGGATGTGAAACTGTGGCAGCATCAAGTGCACGTGCTGCTGTGGCAGGCACAATGGAAGTGAATGTGTGGCAGCAGAAGAAGATGAGAGGCTGTGCCAGACTTGAGCAGACATGAAGCTGTGGCAGCCTTCGGTGGACGCGAAGCTGTGGTAGCCATGAGCAGGGGCAAAGCTTTGGCATCTGTCAATGAATGCAAAAGGCCACTGTTCTCAATAGATGAAGCCTCAGAGAGGGGGTTGAACCTAAAGAGAGACAAAGATTGAGTAGGAAGACCAAAAGGAGAGTTGGGAACTGGTATTTGATCATTAATAACTGGTGTGGGGGAAGGTACAGGGGCAGAAAGGATTGGGGCCTGGCAGGCAATCAGCCAAGACAGTGACTGCTGTGGCGGTTGTACTGGGACTGGCCCAGTGACTGGGGCTTGGCGCAAGGCGTCTGTAGTCTCCACCGAAGGCAGAGAGGAAGAACTGGCAGGCTCGGGGACACTGCTCTCTGCAGAGGCCTCACTTTTACCTTCCTCCACGATGCCCTGGTCCTGTTTTTGCTCAGCCTTCTCTTCCCAGCATGAGTCTCCAGCTGCGGCTCTCCGAGGAAGCTTCAGGGCTGGGGGCTGCTCACTTCCACCCCACGACAGTGGCAGCAGCAGTGGCAATGGCAGCGGCTCAGTCCTTTCCATTTACGGGGCCTGACACTGGCTGGTGTGGGTAGAGCAGCGCTCCTTGACGGCCCAGCTGGACGAGATATTCCTGCATCTCCTCCCCTGGCTGTGAGCCTGGAGAGCTGCGGCCGTGGCTTCCCTCCAGCACGCATGGGGTGGTCTCTCTGACAGCAGCAGGAGGAGGCTGCACCAGGGAGCTGTGCTGCCCCTGGACCGCCCCTTCCAGCAGGCAGGATGCCTCCCGCAGGCCTGTCTGAGCCTGGGGTGGCCCAGTAGTGGACAAAGGAGCTCACAGACGCCTGGGCCTCCTGACACTGGCTCTCTGCTTGTCCGTCCCTACAATGGAGATGCTTGTTCCAGGTCCAGGACCGCCCTGGAAGGACGTGACCACCTCCTCGGGCTCCAGGGGCCTGGATAGGGCCCGGACACTCCCTCTGGTGTGGGGTCCCTCTTCTGCCTGTCCTGCCCTCTGGTGTCTGCGATGCACCTCCTCCTCTGCTCGCTCTTCTCTGCCCTCTTCTGGGTCCTCTGTCCACTTTCCTTCAGGTGAAGAGGTGGGAGGTGTCTGGATGGCGCCAGCCTCCTTGGCATGACCTGCTCAGGGGCAAACACAGAAGGGACAGTTTGGGCCCTGGAGGAGGGATCCTCACTGCACAGAAGAGTAGCCAAACATCTTGGAGTTGTGAGATGACAGCACTGGCTTCAGACTCTCCCTCCTGAACACGGACGGCAGGACCCCCCAGAGAGGAGCAGTGAGGGCTCCGGATGGGGTATCTCCTCTTAGGGGCAACGTAAGTCCCAGAATGTAACTTCATGGCATCCGGGTTGGACAGCCTGTGGGCAGGGCCAGGGAGGGGTGCTGGGGCAACGGGTGATCCGGATGAGCCCCAGGAGCACTGAGGAGGGGATAAACGGGTGGGCGACCCGGGCCCAGAGAAGCAGCTGCAGGGCTGGGAGCAAAGTTGGCTCAGGAAATTGCTCAGGAAGAGCTACCTGTGGCTGCCCAATCGAGGGAGTGGAGTGTGACGCTCTAGAGAGGTCAACTAGCTCCCAGCGTCTCCAGGCAAAGACCACACTGGCACTGTTCAGCTCGAGGCTTTATATGCAGCATCTGGACGTGTCACAAAGGGAGGGCATGTCACAGAGGAAGGGTGTGTCACAGATGAGGGCGTGTCACAGAGAGAGGCCATGTCACAGAGGAGGGTGCATCACAGAGGGCATGTCACAAAGAGAGGGTGTGTGAGGGATGGGGAAGAGGAGAGGGAAGGGCAGACGGAAAAGGTGCAGAATGACAAACCGCTAGGCCCAGTGACCCGCCTCAGTGGTCCTCTCCAGCACCCTGTGCGGTCTTGGCATGTCTTCTCCATGGCCGTCCTGTCGATGAACATCACCAAGAGGGCCGCAGAGGTTTCCCAGAGGGCTCGCAATGCCCTGACCTGCCCAGATGCTGCACCCCACACCGTCCCTTCCTGGCACAGCTAGGTTCTCTTCTCTTCTTTCTATAAATTTTGTGAACACAACACTGAAGTTTTAGAACTTCCCTTGGGTCATGGAAATGATAATGCCCAACTCAGGATTTGAACCCCAGGCTCCGTGATTCCAGAGCTCATTCATTTAACCATCAGAGTGTAGGGCCTCCTCCTCATAGAAATTATGTGTTACCACTAAAAAATAATAATACGTAGGGTATTTAGCACCAGGGCACATCTATAATGAGCATATGCGCCGGCTTACTAGGAGCAATTATTTCATTCAACTCAAGTTCACCTTCGTCCACACTGGGCTACTGTACACTACTCAGGCGTGGGGAAGGAACCACCAATTGTCAGTGTTGCAGCAGTGGGTATTTCTCTATTATTTGATTCTTGCTGCACACTTTTTTTGGACTTGTTTGAAGGATTCATATATGTAAGGATATTTTAGATAAAATTTTATCGATCCTGGAAGGTATTTTACAATGAGTGAGGAGGCGAAGATGACAGCAGCAATGAGAGATTGATTACATTAGGGTGATAAATTATATCAGTAAATTAAGGATAATGGGTGTCAGCTTTCTTATCATTGGAAAAAGGAGTTTATTATATAGAGAGGGGGAAGCAGACTTGGTCCAGTGGTTAAGGCGTCCGTCTGCCACATGGGAGGTCTGCGGTTCAAACCCCAGGCCTCCTTGACCCATGTGGACCTGGCCCATGCACAGCGCTGATGCGTACAAGGAGTGCCCTGCCACGCAGGAGTGTCCCCCATGTAGGGGAGCCCCACATGCAAGGAGTGCACCCCGTAATGAGAGCCACCAGAGCAAAAGAAAGTGCAGCCTGCCTGGAAATGGGGCCACACACATGGAGAGCTGACACAACGAGATGATGCAATAAAAAGAAACGTAGATCCCTGTGCTGCTGACAACAGAAACGGACATAAAGAACACACAGCAAATGGACACAGAGAGCAGACAACTGGGGCAGGGTGGGGGGAGGGGAGAGAAATAAAAATAATAATATAGAGAGAAAGAAACTAGGATAAAGCCTGTGGTAATGAATTGGATTCTGTATGTACAAGTTCACGCACCTAAGTCATGATATTCTTAGCAAATGATGCTTTGAAAAAAAAAGTATAAAAGTTGTCTTTACAGAATTATCTACATTAATAAGTGTCAATTTCCATGTTGACTCAAATCCTTTGAGGAGTGTTCCTAAAATATTAGAGTATTCCAAGGTCTATTCTCTATAGCATAACAGGCTGTATTCTTCTTAAGACAGAGCCATATCCATCTTGTTAACCACTGGATTCACCTATATATAGACGAGTGCCTGGCACAAAGTATGAGATTAGATGAATGTTAATAGGAATATTTAATATATACCATATGTATTCTCTAAACATGTCGAGTATGATACTAAAATCTAATAAATTATAGTTATAATTTTATGCAAAATATAAATATATATTGAAATACATAGTGTAAGTTTTATATAAATAATATTGAGTGCCTAGTATATGGTAGGCCCTGCATTAGGTGATTCTGTTTCATCCTATTTATTCCTTACAAAAATGAGATGTTTTTGTTATTTTATGCCCATTTTAGAGAGGAGAAAACTACAGCTTAAGAGTTGTGAATTGACGCAAATTTCCCGGACTTCATTCCAGTGGCGTATTTTCCAAGTTGGACATACAGCACCATGGTGTGTGCTGTGGGAAATAAGTGAATGACTGCTACAAAACCTCCTGGATCATTAAGTTTACTTTAAGTATTGTTTTACAAAAGCAGTATTATAGTATAAACCATAAAACTTGTTTGAAATTTTCAAAAGCATATAAGAAACATTAAAGAAATTTAAAGTCCACTGCTTATTATGTCAACTGTCCATATATTTGCTTAAGGTACATGTGTATTAGGCAAGAACTGAACTCAGCTACATTAAAGGGAAAACTGAAATACCAGTGCTTTATTTAAGGGAGGGTTTTATTGTGATGTCTGGAGCTTGACAGTCTCATGCTGGCAATGAGGCCCCACAATGTCACTGGGAGCCCAACTCCCTCTATCACTGGGCTCAGCAAGCCCCATCTCGGGCTGGTCACTTCATGGTCACAAGCTGTCTGCTATTCTGCCTCCACTACTGCATCTGTGTTCTAGACGTAGAGTACTAGTGGAAAAGGACAAAAGTTTAAGGCACAAGCCAACCAAGTTTGTCCCCTTTTAAATGATTTCTTGGAAGTACAAACTAAAATCTTCCTCTTCAACTCCTTAGCTAGAATTGTTTCATGTGGGAAACTATAGCTGCGAGGTAGGTTGGAAAAAATAGTTTTTAGCTGGCCAATTGCCACACCCAAACAAATTGTGATTGTGATTGTAAGGAAGTGGGTGAAAATGTTGCCCTGATAATAATCTGAATGCAAGTGGTGGCTAGAATAGGGCTTTGTCATGCTTTGGAGACAAGTCTATTGCTCATCATTGAATGTCTGCCCTAAGAATTAAGCCTCCTGCAAATGGAGTATGCTTTATTCTACAGATTTGGTAAGGATTGTTCTAATTCTTAACAATACAGTCCGTGAGGATAGTCCTATCCCTTTCAGAATCTACTGACTGCTGCTGGAACTTGCAAGCAGATCATTGATTTAAGACTCCGTAACTTGAGCTGAAGCTTTGCGTCTCTGAAATGAGGAAAGATACTCAAGCTAGGAATGTTCCATTCTCTGCTGATCCTGTGAGTGGTCTCCGCTTTTTATTATTTACAGTGAAAATTGTTCTCTTAATTTCTGAGAATTTGGCTCAAATCATTTAACTGTGGAGAGGCTTTAAAAACCTGAATCATGAAATAAAATGTAGTATATACATACAATGTAAGAAGGAATACAATACTAACACATGGGATAACATGGATGAATCTTGAGGACCTTATGTTGAGTGAAGCAAGCCAGGCATTGTAGGACAAATACTACAGGACCTCTCTGTTATGAATTAAGCAAATCAAGCTGTCTCACAGAGCTAGAGACTGGAAGATAGGCTTGCAGGAAATAGAGGGGGCGAGGAAGGTGGTGAACGAATACCCACACATATGATAAAGTGGAGGTAAGTAGTTGTGCAGTGAGGGGATGACAGGAGTATACCATGTCAGCTGGCCCTACTTTGGAGTTTGCGTTTCTGTGTGATGGAGCTGGACTGAGATGTGATCTTTGTTCAAAAGTCTCTCCTGTTACTTTTACCGGATCTGTAGTTGGTGCTGGGGTTTAGTGTATACCCAGGGGACCTGAATCTCTGGACTAACCATGTGATAGCCAGGCCCTGAGCCTCAACAGACTTGCAACTCCTACACTCTGGTTGATTGGACTTACCCCACTCAGCTAACATGGAAGTGAAGAAGGTCAACCCCCACACCAGGGAGCCAAGAGTGCCTTCAACTGCAAGCAGGAGAATTGCATCCAGCATCCATGTGGAATCTAAGCCCCATCTTGATATAGATATGGAGTGGACACAACCATTCCAGGGTCACAGGATGGAGGAATAGAGTATGGATTAGAGCGGACTTACTGATATTCTATTCATGAAGTATTGTGATTAGTAATTGAAGAAAATGTGGCATTGGTGTGGTGAAAGTTGCCATGGCGGCTGCTGGGGGTAGGGAGTGTGAGGAAGAGATGTGATGTGGGGGCATTTTTGGGGGTTGGAGTTGTGCTGGGTGGTGCTGCAGGGACAGTTACTGGACATTGTGTGTCCTCCCATGGCCTACTGGGTGGACTGTGGGAGGTGTAGGCTATGATGTGGACCACTGACCATGAGGTGCAGTGGTGCTCAGAGATGTATTCACCAAGTGCAATGAATGTCTCATGATGATGGAGGTTGTTGTTATGGGGGGAGGAGTGGGGTGTTGGGTGTGATGGGGGTATATGGGAACCTCATATTTTTTTAATGTAACAACAAAAAAAGACCAAAAATAATGAAATAAAAAAATAGAGGAACTGTTGCAAATAGAAATATAGGGCTCTATTGCTTTTATTATTGGGGTCATTCAAAGGAATGTATTATACACCATCTAACATGTGCCAGAATTACAGATATAGCATAATGGTTTTGTTTTGATAAGTTCTGAGAATATCACAAAGATGAAGAATGTGGAGTAAAATTCCTCAAGTGGACATGTAAAGAAGCAATGAAAAACTGTAGTACTCTTTCTGTTTCCTCAAGGATAACCATCATGCAATTGGAAATTGGGAAAATCAAATTCTAATCTTTGGAGCCATGTGCGCAAGTGGTTGAATGCCTGTCTTCCAAATGGAAGGCCCTGGGTCCTGTTCCTGGGCTTCCTGAAAATGCAAGCAAAAAACAAACAACAAGCAAAAATAATGCAAAAATCAACTCAGGGAAGCCAATGTAATTCAGTGGTTGAGCACCAGCTTTCTATATACAAGGCCCTGGCTTCTACCCAAGGCCAGTACCTCAAAAGAAAAAAAATAGCAAACATTTTCGTTTACCATATGTGGTAGTTTGAAATGTGCAGTGAAGCTTGGTTGCCACTGTGGGCCCCAAGGGGAAGGGGAAAGAGGAACAGAATACATGGAAGAGAGGGTAACCAGGGGGCAATGGAAGTGTTGTGCATGATCGTGCAATGATGGATACAGGCTACATTAAATATCACCCAAAATTTATAAAGGCATATAGTCTAAAATGTAAACCATAATGTAATAATGGGTAGTAGCTATATTTCAGTATTTGTACATCAGTTGTAGGAAATGTAACATCCACATGTGAAAATACCCTTGCTGTGGTAAAGGGAAAACAGGGTGGATGTTGGGTATATCAGAGTCCCTTACATTTTATATTTGACTTTAAAATGACCTAAAACTTTTTTGAAGACATAATACAAAAAATCTGATGTAAGACACAGCGGAAGAAATGGAAGAGATTGCCTTGCCACTGTACATGCACAACAACACCAATTACAGTGGCAAAAGGCAAAACATCAAAAAATTTTTTACTTTTTTCATTTTTGATACCCCAAATTATTTTTTACTTTTAGTTTTTCTAAATTATTATGTATTTTATTTCTTATCTTTAAATCTATCATTACTATTCAATTTTCCTATTAATTGAATTTGGCAATGTATTAGGCTCCATTTTTGAAGAGGTTTTGGATCACAGAGGGGTTCAACTATGGCAGGGGAGGAGCACTGTTATGGGGTGTCATTGACAGCAGATGCATGGGTGGGAGGGAGTTCTCCAGGGCATACATGTATGGTGTGTGTGTGTGTGTGTGTATATATACGTTCAGATGTTAATCGTGTATTGACATAGTAGGTAGAATTTCACATGACAACTGAGGGAGTGCTGAGTTCACATCCTGGGGAGCTCTGTCACATCCCCCAATGGAAGAGGAACAATCCACCAAGAGCAAAGGCAAAGACCAGTGGAGAAGGATGGTCCAATGATGGGCCCTTGATACTGATGACTATGCTTATGAGCCTGAGCTGTAGGGAACCTAAGAGTTAACTACTGAAAGCCTCCATGTTGCTCAAATGTGGCCATGCTCTAAGTCAAACTAGGCATGTAAATGCATTACCTTCCCCCAGAGCAGGATATGACTCCCAGGGATGAACCTTCATGGTAGTGAGGGTATTTTTACCAAGCACTGCCTGGCGATGCAACAAGAAATAGACATTGACTGAAAGGGGGAAATGGTGAAGAGAAATGAGTTTATAAAGCTAAGAGACTTCAAAATGAGTCAGGAGATCATCAGAAGGGTCGCACTTATGCACATTTCAGCAGAATCTCAGAGACAGCCAAAGTAGATACAACCCAAAGTAGTGGTGCTCCTGAGGGCTATGGAGACACCCAGGGCCATTGGCCATGACAGATGGCTCTGGAGTTCAGTGCCTTGCCAGTGGGCCCTACATTGAAATTTGTGCTCCTGAGTGTGATGGAGTTGGACTCAGATATGACTTTTCTACACCTGACTCTTCTGTCACTGTTACTGAACCTGTGGTTGGCATTGGGGTTGGTGTATACACAGGAGACTTGAATCTCTGGACTGTCCATGTGTCAGCCTGGTACCAAGCCTGAGCAGAGTTGAAACACCTACTGGCCAGTTTGTTGGACATACCCAGGTCAACTAACAAGGAGGGGAGGATGGTTAACCCCACACCAAGAAAGTCTACAATTGAAAGCACGAGACTCCCATCCATCAGTCATGTGGGATCTAAGCTCCTTCTCAAATTAGAGGTGGAGAGGGCATCGTAATCCCAGGGACCTCAGGATGGAGGAATAAAATATGGATAAGAGTGAACTTACGAGTATTCTAGTATAGAATTATTGTGACTGTAGCAATGGAAGAAATTGTACTATTAATGTGGAGCCAGTGACCACAGGAGTTGCCAAAGGCAGGGAGAGGGAAAAAGAGGTATAATATGGGGTCATTTTCAGGACTTGGGAGTTGTCCTGAATGATATTGCAGGGACAGAGGCATGACATTATATATCCTGTCATAACACTGAATGGACTGGGAGAGAGTGTAAACTAAAATGTAAACTATAATCCATGCTGTGTAGCAGTGCTCCAAAATGTATTCATCAAATGCAATGAATATACCACACTAATGAAAGATGTTGTTGATGGAGAGGAGTGGGGGAAGCGGGAGTGGGGTATTTGGGAACCTCTTATATTTTTAAATGTAACATTTTCTGTGATTTATGTATTTGAAAAATATATAATAAGAAATTAAATATAAAAAAACTGAATCATGAAATGCAATTTACTCAAAGTGACTCTACTATGGACAAATTTCTCGTCAAAGAAAGTCCACATTAGCTCAGTCATATTGATCCAAGGTACAAGCCTTGGAGCCTTTTTGTTTTTTCTGAAAAAGCAAAATCCTTAAACCAAGATTGATGGGATTGTCCCATCCCCAGGTGCTCCTTATTGTTATTTTTATTTAATCATATTGTGATCCATGGTGAACAAGGTCCTGCCAACAAAAGGGAGGACAGCACATGATTATCAGCAATCTGTTAGAATTACTTCAAAATACATGGAAACCTTCTCAGGACACAAATCTGAAAATCCAGAGACTCAAATGGGATTTGCTCAGGCTTAGCTCTTTTAGGGGAAAACAAATCTCACTTTTCCTAGTGAAGGCAGGGTACAGTTATTACAATCCCTCCTGCTATAATCCAGCATTTTCAATTCACGCAAATCCCACTTAAAATACAGAATTTAGAGGACACAAGAAGTACGCAGAATGAAAATAAGATACATAAAAAGCAATGAATTTATATTATTACTTGAATACTGTATTTTGTACCTTATAAATATGTATTTGGATATATATTTATTCAGGAGTCATCTTTAAAACACTTATAAACAATGTTCCACTGTACATAGAATAGGCATCCAATACCTGGAAGAGGTGAGAGGTGTGTTCAAGGCAAAAGTACATTAGATGATTACTAACAGAGTAGAGAAAGAAGAATATGATGGGACTGGGTGTAACAAGGTGGTTGAGTGGCTGCTTCTCTTGTATGAGGTCCCCAGTTAAATCCTTAGAACCTCCTAAAAAATATATGTTAACTCTAAAATATCTATGCTTAGATATGATCAAGTATATCAAAGTTGTTTTGTTTTCCAAGGCTATTAATTAAAATGAATTCTTAATAAGAAGTTAAAAGTTTGGTTACAAATAAATCTATATCACAAGTAGAACAAATTCTTAGCATTTCTCTGTAATGTCCTGTTTGCAATAATCACTCTGTATAATAAGCTCTGTGCAACTATCCATGCGACGGCTTGCTCGGTCGGTAGAGGTGGGGTCTGGCTGCGGACGAGGGGTCGGTCCAGCTCTGGACGAGGGGTCGGTCCCGCTTGGGATGAGGGGTCAGTCCCACTTGGGACGAGGGGTCGGTCCGGCAGCAGACGAGGGATCGGTCTCACAAGGGGTTGCGCGGTTCGGCTGACGGGGTCGCCCGGCAAAGCCGGCGACGAAGGGGTCGCCCGGAGAAGCCGGCGACGAAGGGGTCACCCGGAGAAGCAGGCAACGAACTGGGGACAAGGGAGGCCAGGCCCTTGTCGGGGGCTCTCAGGACTGGAGGGCGCACGGCAGAACTACCGCGGAGACAAGGTAAACACGCAAGTCCAACTTTATTGAGGTAGAGGCAACAGTTTTATAGGGGCTGGGGAAGGCTGATTGGTCGAAGCCACGCCCTGTTCTGATTGGTTGCCGGTGAAAGGTCAGTGGGCAGTACTGGATGGGGGAGGGGTGGTGGTTAGGGATTGGCTGTCGCTGTTGCTGGGGGAAGGGGCAGGGTTTAGGGATTGGTGGCTGCTGTTGCTGGGGTGGAGGGCAGACTTGAGTTTCCCGCCCACGCCTGGCTGTTGCTGCTGTCGGGGGAAGGGAAAAGGGCAGACTGGATTTTTCCGCCCTGCACCTGCGCAGGGAGAAGGAAGAAGAAGGGTACTGCCCCACAGGCATCGTGTGGCGCCACCCGGGAGGAGGGGCGGCCGCGGAAGCATGGCTGCCGAGAAGGGGAGACCCAAGGGCACTCTGCGCCCATGCCGAGCTCCCTTCAGGGGTGGCAGTGAGTCCGACCAGCCACCCTATTATGGGGGCAGCGGCTTGGCCTGCCGCGGCTGCTCCCCCGCCAGGCCAGCAAACCACACTTCAGCCCGAGGGGTGACCGCATATCCATATTTAATTTTAGAAAGACCAGTTCTCCTCAACCCAAAAACAGACTCTCACTGCTATGTCCTCGAACAATGTCTCACTTCCAAAAGTCCCCACCTATTTAATGGTTATATCATCCCAGTGATATTGAGGAAGATGGATGTACAAGTCAAGGAAGCGCAACACACCCCAAACAGCGTAAATCCCAAGAGGCCGACCCCAAGAAATATACTTGTCAGATTATCCAATGCTCAAGACAAAGAGAAAATACTGAAGGCAGCAGGAGAAAAGAAAGCCATCACATACAAGGGATGCTCAATAAGACCAAGTACTGATTTCTCATCTGAAACCATGAAGGGAAGAAGGCAGTGGAATGACATAATGCACTAAAAGAAAAAAAATTCCAGCCAAGAATACTCTACCCAGTAAAGCTAGCATTCAAAATTGACAGAAAGTTCAAAATATTCACAGATAAACATAGACTAAGAGAGCATGTCAGTAAGAAACCTGCTCTTCAAGAAATATTAAAGGGAGTTCTGCAGGAGAAAAGGAAAGAACAGGAAAGACAGAGTTGCAGGAGAGTGTAAGACCAACTAGAAAGACAAAAAGAGAAATAAAAACAAGTAAAATAAACCTAAAGAAAATATCGCTAATGTAAATAATCCCTTGAGAGTAATAACACTAAATGTTAAAGGATTAAATTCACCTGTGAAGAGACAGATTGGCAGAATGGATAAGGAAATATGACCCATCTATATGCTGTCAATAAGAAACCCACCGTACACACAGGGATACAAGGAGGTTGAAAGTGAATGGCTGCAAAACAACCTTACAAGCAAACAATAACCAAAAAAGGGCAAGAGTAGCTATAGTAATGTCAGACAAAATGGACTTTAATTGCAAAACAATTGTGAAAGACAAAGATACACACTACATATTAGTAAAATGGTAATCTTTCAAGAAGAAAGAACAATCATAAACATGTATGTACCAAACCAGTGTACCTCCAAATACATGAGGCAAACATCAGAAAAATTAAGTGCAGTAATACATGCCTCTACACTTATCCCGGGGGTCTTTAATATACCATTATCACAATTAGACAAAACATCTCAACAGAGAATCAATAAGAAACAAAGACTTTCAATAACATATAAGAGGTTCTATAACTAATAGGCATATACAGAACATTACACCCAACATAGCAGGATAGATATTCTTCTCAAGCACACATGGAACATTCTCCAAGACAGACCACAGTTTAGGCCACAGAAAAAAGTCTCAATTCAGAAGGACTGAAATCCTACAAAATAATTTCTCTGACCACAGTGGAATGAAGCTGGAAATCTACAAGGGCCAGAGAACCAGATCAGGCACAAAGATATGGAAGTTATGCAACACACTCTTAGGTAAACAGTGGGTCAAGGAGGAAATTTCAAAAGAGATCAAAACCTACCTAGAAACCAACTAAAATGACAACACTACATATCGAAACTTATGGGATGCAGCAAAAGCTGTACTGAGAGGGAAATTCACAGTCATAAATTCAAACATCAAAAAAATAAGAGCTAAAATCGAAGACATAACTGCACACTTAGAGCAATTAGTGAAAAAACAACAAATTAACATCAAAGCAAGAAGAAAGAAAGAAATAAAGATCAGAGCAAAACTAAATGAAATAGAAAATAAGAAAGCACTAAGAAAATTAAACAAAACAAATAACTGGTTCTTGGGCAGGATCAATAAAATTGACAAATGCTTAGCTAGGTTAATAAAGAAAAAAGAGAGATCAAATATATAAAATACAAAATGAGAAAGGGAATATCACCAGTGACCCCACAGAAATAAAGACTATCATAAGAGGATACTTTGAAACACTATATGCAAACTAGAAGGACAATTTAGAGGAAATGGATCAACTTCTAGAAACACATAAAGAGCCTACAAGGTCGAAAGAAGAAATCGATGAGCGTAACAAACCAATCACAAATAAAGAGATGGAATCAGTCATTAAAAACCTCCCATCTATGCAGAGCCCTGGCCAAATGCCTTCACAGGTGAATTCTATCAAGCATTCTGGAAAGAACAAACACCAATCTTGCTTAAATTCTTTCAAAAAATTAAAATAGAAGGAACATTGCCTAACTCATTCTATGATACCAACATCACCCTGATAACAAAGTCAAACAAAGACACCACAAGAAGGGAAAATTACAGACCAATTTCTCTAGTGAACCTAGATGCTAAAATCCTCAACAAAACACCTGAAAAACAAAAGCAACAAAACATTAAAGGAATTATATACCATGACCAAGTGGGCTTCATCTCTGGGATGCAAAGTTGGTTCAACATATAAAAATCAATCAATGTAATATACCACTAAATAGATGTAAGTAAAAAAATCATGATCATATATACAGATGCAGAAAAATCATTTGACAAAATGCAGCACAATTTCCTGATAAAAACACTGCAAAAGGTAAGAAGAGAAGGAAACTTTCTGAACATGATAAAGGGCATATATGAAAGACCCATAGCTAACATCATTTAGAATGGTGAAATCTTAAAATCTTTCCCTCTAAGATCAGGAATAAGAAAAGGATGCCCACTATCACCCCTCCTATTTAACACTGTATTAGAAGTACTTGCTTGAGCACTGAGGCAAGAACCAGATAGAAAAGGCATCCAAATTGGAAAGTAAAATGTCAAAATTTCACATTTTGTAGAAGATATGATCCTATACACAGCCCTGAAATACCTACAAAAAAAGCTTCTAGAACTTATAAATGAGTTCAGTAAAGTCACAGATTATAAGATCAATGTACAAAAATCAGCAGCATTTCTGTACACCAATAATGAGGGATCTCAGGAGGAAATCAAGAAGAAATTACCAGTTACAATAGTAAATAAAAACTTCAAATACCTAGGAATAAATCTAACTAAAGATGTAAAGGACTCATACACAGAAAACTACACAACACTGTTAAAAAAAATTAAAGACTTAAATAAATGAAGAAATATTTCCAGTAAATGGAAAGGAAGACTAAATATCATCAAGGTATCTATCCTACCCAAACTGATCTAAAGATTTAATGTCATCCCAATAAAAAGCAACACAGCATTTTTTATTGAACTTGAAAAACTATGAAATTTATTTGGAAGGGAAAGAGGCCGAAAGAGCCAAAGACATAATGAAAAAGAAAAATGAAATCGACTTTAAAACATACTACAAACCTACAGTGGTTAAAACGGCATGGTGGGAAGTGGATTTGGCTCGACTGATAAAGCATCTGCCTACCACATGGGAGGCCCAGGGTTCAAACCCAGGACCTCCTGACCCATGTGATGTGATGACCAATAGACAGTGCTGATGCACACAAGGAGTGCCATGCCATGCAGGGTTATCTGCAGCATAGGGGAGCCCCACATGCAAGTAGTGTGCCCCATAAGGAGAGCTGCATCACATGAAAAAAGTGCAACCTGCCCAAAATGGTGCTGCACACACAGAGAGCTGACACAGCTAGATGACACAACAAAAAGAGACACAAATTTCCAGTGCTGCTGATAAGAATACAAGTGGGCAAAGAAGAACACACAGCAAATGGACACAGACAGCAAACAAATGGGGGGAGGGGCGGGTGGGAAAGGGGAGAGAAATAAAAAAATAAACCTAGAAAAAAAAGAATCTACCATGTACCACCAGGTCTTGAAGATAGTTTCCTATAATTTCTTTGAGAAACTTTACATTTTTAAATTTTATTTTCAGATTTTTGATCCACTTCAAGTTAATTTTTGGATAAGGTATGAGATAGGAGTCCCTTTTCCTTCTTTTGCCTATGGGTATCCATTTCTTTCACCACCATTTGTTGAATGGACTGTTCTGCCCAAGCTGTGTGGGTTTGACAGGTTGGTCCAAAATCATTTGACCATACATGTTTCTGAACCATCAATTTGGTTCCATTGGTCTATGTGTCTCTCTTTATGCCAATAGCATGCTGTTTTTACCAATATAGCTAGGTAATATGATTTAAAGTCTGGAGATGAGGGTTCACTTTTCCTTTTTATGCTGTTTCTGGCTATTCAGTATCCCTTACCCTTCCAAATAAATTTGATAAGTGTTTTCAATTCTTTTTAAAATGCTGGTGGAATTTTGATCTCGATTGCATTGAATATGCATATCAATTTGAGTAGAATTGACATCTTAATGATATTTAGTTTTATGATCCATGAGCGTGGACTGTTCCTCCAGTTTAGGCCTATTTTGACTTCTTTTAACATCGAGTTGCAGTTTTTTGAATACAAATGCTTTACATTGTTAAGTTTAATCTTGACTATTTGTGTTTTATCCTTTATATTTTATTTTCACCGCTGTTTTCACACTTTTAGTTACTTGTATTGATAAAATCTTCATTTCTAGACGCTCTTCCAGGCCTCTCTCCCCTGTCTTGTCTTTTCGGGCTCTAGCACACACTTTAGTATTTCCTGAAAGTCCCTTGCTTAGAAATTCTCTCAGCTTCTGTTTATCTGTGAATATTCTAATCTCACCCTCATTTTTTGAAAGACAGCTTTTCTGGATATAATATCCTTGGCTTGACGTTTTTCTCTTGTAGTATCGTAAATATATCAGACCACTGTCTTCTTGCCTCCATGGTTTCTGGTGAGAAATCAGTACTTACTCTTATTGGGTATCCCTTATATATTATGCATTGCTTTTCTCTTGCTGTTCTTAGAATTCTGTCGTTGGCACTTGATGTTCTGATGAGGATGTGTCTTGGAGTTGTTCTATTTGGATTTTTTCGGATTGGACTATATTGTACTTCTTGGACAGGGATATCCCTGTCCTTCAATAGGGTTGGGAAATTTTCTACCATTACTTCTTTCATTATTCCTTCTGCCCCTTTTCCCTTGTCTTCTCCTTCTGGGACACCCATGACATGTATGCTTGCATGACTTTTGCTGTCATTTATTTCCCTGAGACCTTGCTCGTTTTTTTTTTTCATTCTTTTCTTCATCGATTCTTTTGTAGGTTCCCTTTCAGAGACCATTTCTTCAAGCTCACTTACCTGTTCTGCTGCTGCCTCAAACCTGCTATATGATTTCAATTTTTTTTAATTTCATTTTTTGCACCTTCATTCCCATAAGATCGGCTATTTTTTATGTATGCTTTCATGTTCTTCTTTGTGCTCATCCAGTAGCTTCTTACTATCCTTCATCACTTTAGCCATCTCACTGAATCTACTAGGGAGATTTGAACATCTATGATTAGTTGTCTCAACTCCTTTTTGTCATCTGGAGGCTTATCTTTTTTTTCCCCCAAAGATTTATTCATTTATTTTATTTCTCTCCCCTTCCCCCCCCCCCCCCAGTTGTCTATTCTCTGTGTCCATTTGCTGCATATTCTTTTTGTCCGCTTCGGTTGTTGTCAGCGGCATGGGAATCTGTATTTCTTTTTGTTGTGTCATCTTGCTGTGTCAGCTCTCCGTGTGTGTGGCGCCATTCCTGGGCAGGCTGCACTTCCTTTCGTGCTGGGCAGCTCTCCTTATGGCACGTATTCCTTGTGCATGGGGCTCCCCTATGCAGGGACACCCCTGCGTGGCAGGGCACTCCTTGTGTGCATCAGCACTGTGTGTGGGCCAGCTCCACACAGGTCAAGGAGGCCTGGGGTTTGAACCACAGACCTCCCATGTGGTAGACGGATGCCCTAACCACTGGGCCAAGTCTGCTTCCCTGGAGGCTTATCTTGTTTATTTAACTGGGGCATATCTTCCTGTTTCTTGGTGTGGATTTTAATTTCTTTTTGGTGTCTTGGCATCTGGCTTACTAGTGTATTTATTCTGGGTGCAGTTTTTCTCTTATTTTAAGGCTTCCTGCTCTGTCTTCCTTGCTGGTTGTGCAGGAGGAGCCAAGGATGGAGATGGTACTACAACCTCTGGAGGCTCAAGCTGCCCTCATTTTTTCAGCAACCCATGAGGCTTCTCTCAACTTTCTCCTTTGCCGGGGTAGAGACAGAGTCACAGCTATGTGGAATAATCCAGGTCATGCAGGCCTACACTGTAGTTCCCACAGAGAGACTAATGAATATTCATGGCCCTTTCTCCCCTGCCTGGGGCAGGGATGGAGCTCCAGGTGTGGGCAGCAATCTGTGCAGTGCAGGTCCAAGATGACCACAGTTGCCCTGGTATACCTCCGATTATTCACTCTGTGCCAGCCAAAGGTACCTGCAGTTCTCTGGATAGGCTGGTGCAGGGCCCACTAGCCTCATCCCTGACAAGGGTGGCGTCGAATCCTAGTGTAGGGTTGCAGGCCTATCTAGGTGAAAGAAACTGGTTCCTACCATCACTGTGATTTTTGGTCAGCCCAATTTTCCCTCATGCTGGGGATGGAATAAAAATGGCAGCTACTGGTGGCAGACTTGGGCCAGTGGTTTGGGCATCCGTCTACCACATGGGAGGTCTGCAGTTCAATCCCTGGGCCTCCTTGACCCTTGTGCAGCTGGCCCATGCACCATGCTGATGGACACAAGGAGTGCTGTGCCATGTAGGGGTATCCCCCGCATAGGGGAGCCCCCCACACAAGGAGTGCACCCCATGAGGAGAGCCGTCCAGTGCGAAAGAAAGTGCAGCCTGCCCAGGAATGGACAGCTGACACAAGATGATGCAACAAAAAGAAACACAGATTCCTGTGCCGCTGACAACAACAGAAGCGGACAAAGAAGACGACGCAGCAAGAAGACACAGAGAACAGACAACTGCAGTGGGGGGGAAAGGGGAGAGAAATAAATAAATTAAATCTTTAATAAAAAAATGGTGGCTACTCAACTCTTTCTGACTTGGGCAGATTCACACTTCAGCTGTTCCTAGGGTTTTGCCTTAGCCAACTGAGTTTACTAATCAGTAGCCGAAATCAGTAGCCGAATTGGTGGTCTCCTCCTCCCCTGTTTTTGGTAAACGGAGCTTCCAATACAAGGCACAAAACAGCTCCTGGGGTGACTTGCACTGCCAAAGTAAGGTAATCACCAGCCTCCATGGCTTGGCTGGTAATTTCCTGGAAAGCCCGGCACAGGTCACAGCAGCTTCCTCCCTGCTGGAGGAGGGGCTGGGGCTTAGGCTAGAGTACAATGTGATCTGGATGGAAAGAAGCCGGTCCCCACTGGCACTGGCATTTTCACTCTGGTCCACATCCCCTCGTGCCAGGCGTGGAGTTAAGATGGTGGCTCTTGGCCTCTTTGTGACTTTGATAGGCTCAACCTTCAGCTTTTCTTATGGTTATACTTCAGCCTGCTGAATTCACTCATCAATAGCTGAAGTTGGTGCCCAACCATCTCTTCCTCCCCCATTTTTTGGAAGTGGAGTTTTCAATACCAGGTGCGGAACAGCTCCCGAGGCAGTTTGTGCCTCCAGTGGAGCTCTACTTATGAATCTTCTCTGCAGATGGGCAGTCTCCTTCCATTCCTCCAAGTATATTGTAGGATGCCCTTCTGGCCTCCTGAAGACCCCAAATAGGTGCTTCAGATAGCTCCAGAGAACTCAAGGTGTTAACTAACTGCCCTGTAGCAGGAACTGACTCTAGAAGTTCCTTACTCTGCTACCATCTTGTTGGTTCTCCAGTGATTTCTTTTTGACAGACACTGGAGTTTCAAGTTATAAGTTGCTCTTGCTGTTAGAGGAGAAGCACATTGATGAGGTGGAAGAAAAATGAGAACAGAGCCGGTCCTCCAGTTTGTGATTAGGGTGTCTGATATTCTGTTTTTGCCATTAAGCAGTTTTTATTGGTACACATGATAACACAGAGCTCTTGAGAGTTTTGATATTATATGACACTGAGTTTGACTTCAAGGACCATATTAACCAGTTTTTTTGTTTTCTTTGGAAACTGGAAACTACCCAGAAAAGGGACTTTGGACCTTTACATTGATTTTTAAGTCTGCATTTATACTATGTAAACACGCAAGCACATCCACATCCAAACACTCTTGATAAAAAAGGAATAATGTAAAAAATAATAAATACCTCTTTACAATGATTTCACCACATCCTGGTTCCTGGAAAAATAGCTTTCACTTATGTTCTGCTTTTAATATTAATAACCCCACTTAGCAGACATTTTTATTACATGCTAAATAAAATTCATGTTTATATGAATACTCAAGCAGTTCATAGGGTATTTATTTCACTTATAACTCTGGAGGTTCTGGGTGGCATTGAAGATTTAGGTGCTTACTCAGTTTTTTTTCCTGCTCCAAAATAGCTGATTATTTCTGTTTAAAAAAAGTGTTTGAACCCTGTTAATGTTAGGAACAGCAGCTCCTTTGCATCTTACAATTTTTAGACTCCCTGTGATTGGGCAAACGTGTCATGCTATATACTTCTTAATAAATGTAAAGGTACTGTGTAATTACAGTGGCCATCTACTCAGGGAGTGGGAGGTGGGGATAAGTGAGGTATGGGGCATTGAATGCTTGTTTTTGTTTTTAAGAAAACAATAAACTCCAGTGCTATAATATTTCAAAAAGACTAAGCCTCAAGTTAAAATTCACTGTGTAGTCTGGAAATTAACCCATACATTTATCTTTATTGTCAAATAATTTTCAACAAGGATACCAAGTACCTTCAATAGGGGAAAGAGTGTGTCTTCAACAAATGGTGCTGGGACAACTGGATGTTATTTAACATGCCAAAAGAATGAGTATGAACTACATACCATATAAAAAATTAACTCAAAATGGATCAAGTACATAAATATAACATCCAAAAGCACAAGTAATCAAAGAAAAAAATAGATACATTGGATTTCTGTTGCAGATCTGGACCCAAAGGGTATCGGGAATGAAAGAAAGCGAAAGAAAGAAAAAGAAAGAATGAGAGAGCTTGTATCAGGGGGTCTGTAATAACTCATCAGACAAATTTATTGTTTACAAGGGGCTCTCTATATACCCCAGTGTACATGACAAGAAGCAGGCATACATAGCCTACGTACCAATAAGCATTAACACATAGCGTACATGACATCAAGCAGCAACATGTATTAACTATCAGAATTACCTGTAGCCTAAGGGATTTAAAAAAATCTTATCTTAAGGTACAAAGTCTAAGTGTTCTATTCACTACAAAAGGTATGTGCTCATCTTTTCATTCAGCCTTTAACAGCTTCATCTCTTTTGCCAGGAACTCTTAATTACCGCATTCCTTAGGTTGCAAATGTAGCCTTAGAGACAGCACTAGCATGGAGACAGCACGTCTCTCCTTGAGAGGCCACCGTGCCTCAGTTTCCAACATCCCCCCTTTTTGTTTTAGTCGAGGTGACCGTGCCTGTCTTAGGTTGCCCTCCTCTGAGAGTCTTACCCGTCATTGACTACCGGCCAAGCTCTTCGACTTGGGGAAATTATTGAAGTGCTTTTGCTAGCACGAGATTATTTGCATGTCCCATGGCTGTTACGCTTTGTAATTTTCTTCAATAGCACTGTCCGGCACAAGCAAGAATCATGAGCAATAGAACAAATATGATTAGCCCTATTCCTAGAGCTGACAGGAAATGCTGTGATTTCCACCAATTAACTGGGTTAAATTTTGTAATATGTGAAATCATATCTGAGAAAATATCCTTATCATTGGCTACATGAATTTGATTTTGAGACATTTCTAATATTTTTCTTTGTAATTCCATTATTTCCAGAGATATTACTTTTATGGCCTGGCAAATGATTCTTAATTTTCCCCCATTCTATATCAGATGAATTATAGGCAAGAGGAGTAATACAAAAGTTGCTTTCATTCCAATCACATCTCAATCCCCTTAACAAGTTTAAATTATACAATTATCTCCAATATGCAAAACAGCAGATTCTAACTCATTAAACGGATTATTTAACTGTTCATCAATGTGTTCTTGGCTAGGCCACAAACCACTAGCATTTTTATGCCAATCATGCATGTATTGTTGAGTCTGTACTTTCACGTAAAGTTACCACAGGAGTACCAGCAGCTGTAATGATTCCAGTTAGTCCCAAAATGTTTACAATAAGCAGTCCAATAAAGCACTTAGTCCATTTCAAGAATTCTTATGTAGCAATAATTGACTTTCAGAAGATGACTGCCAAATCTGCATCATTCTAACCGGTATCCAGATGCATTTTCTTCTTCTGGCCATGGCTCATTGATGTTCACCTTTTCAGTGGAGCCACTTTTGCCTTTTCTCAGGTTTCAGTGGTAGGGCCCTGGATCTTCACAAAGGCATCTGCGTCAACAGTTCTAAAAGGGATGATAGTGGAGTGGGCAGGGACATGACAGGCACCTGTTACTACTAGCAGGTTCCTGGATGTTTTTTCATAATCTGAGGATGATTTACAGCAGTCCATCATTTCTGTCTTGCTTTTAGTATTTGCAATCCACCCCTGGATAGGGATGGGAATCTTTATAATGACCAGACACTATTGGGTTAAGTCTTTCACTTTTAGCAGGACCTCCTATGCTGCACACAATTGCTTTTTTATATTTTGCTTTTGGCCTCCTTCCACAATTGTGATTAAAACCCAAGGGGTACTTTAGAATTTTGCTTTTGCCATGAATCTACCCAAAGCCAATATGGGTGCTTGCTACATCCAATTCATAGGCTAAGCTAATGTCCACAATTTACCTTCCTTTTTTTACTATTTAAAGCAGCTTGCTGGAGGTTTTCCTACTTCCATGAAGGACCTTTCCCAATTAATACATACAATGGTTTTAATATTTGAGACTAAGTGAGAGAAAACATTGCACTTTATCAATTACAGCAGGTTATAGTTTTGTTTTACCGAACTAAACAACATTGAAGAATTTGATAGAGCAGCAGGGACCCTGCAGCCTGTCCCAATTGTTTGCCTAGTTCAGGCTCTTAAGATAAGACAGTATTGTCTCTGATGTTTCTTTTCATTCTGAAAAAAGGATTACTGGTTAACAATGTCATCAGTAGAGTTTCAGCCACTGAGTTTTTTTCTATGCAGGTAGATTATCATCACCATGGAAGGACTGATGGCTAGGCTATGCACACAGCCTTGGGGAAGCACTGCAAAAGTCCATTGCTGACTTTTCTACAGGTAGGAGAATGCGGGCTGGCCTGACTTGCTGAAGGAAATACTAAAGAAAGTGTTAGGATGTTTAAAACAAAGTGATAGCGACATGGCTGGACATTAACTTCTTGCAACAAACTAGGAATATTTGGGACTGTTGCATACTACAGTGTTATTTTAATTTATGATGAGGTTGTTTCTGTGACACATAACCTTTTTATAATAATCAAAACCATAAATTAACCACATTGCACTTCTGTTTAATATTATGCTGAAATATTGGTAAATTTATACACTCTTAAGTACTCATCTGAAACTTTTACTCATACAACTTTAATTAACAGAGGGTTAAAAAATCCTGTTAATTTTATAACACTTTTAAGCACTCTCTACTTAACTTATAATGTATTAAATGAACTTAACTATTTTATTACGTTAATTTTTCTTTCAAGGTAAAAGAACAAATCTCTTGTAATTAGTTCAGAATAAAAAGCTACTTTTCAGGATTTGATTTTTAGAAAGCAGGTTTAAACTTATTTTCCTTTAAAAGAGATAAGACCCTTTCTTCTTCAAACACAGGAAATGATGAGATTAAAGCACAAAAAGCTGTTTTGATAAAACAGGCTTTCTTTGTATACTGATTATTCAGGATAAATACTTTTCACAAACTTCTAACAAAACAGACTAATGATTTGAGAGACTTTGAAAAAGGACAAAATGTTTAACTTTACATTACTATACTATTTGATACTAAAGCTTTTTAAAACTTTATAGACAGACCCATCAAATCTTAACATTTAACCATAAAGTTTTCTTTTCCACAAAGCTTTTGCACTTTCTATATTTATTCAGGTTTAGTCCCATATTTTATATTTTCTTAGTAACCAATTATTTTATTTTAGTGTTATAGACCAGCGATATTGACCAGACTCAGACTTTGAATAAGGTTCCAGTTGAGAGCTTTATTAGCCACGTGGCGACTGCCTCATCCTACGCAGAGGAGAGAACAGCCCCGCGTCTCAGGGAAGGGGTGGTTTTATAGCCTTTTAGGAAAGGGGGCATTTGCGAGCAAGCAAGCAGGCACAGAAGCGGAACACTGCAGTTAGCTGAAGAAAGCGTATCTATTTTTTTCTTTTTTAAAAAGCCCCTTCCTGTAAGCATCCCCATGTTATTTATTCGCCCTTTTCTTGGGGACAGCCCTAAGTTATTTATTGGCATGCTCCTTGGAGACAGCCCTATGTTATTTATTGGCACTCTCCTTGGAGGCAGCCCTAACTTACTTATTTACACTCTTCTTGGAGGTAGCCCTAAGTTATTTATTTATCTGAAGGCACTTGCAATTCTGATTTCCTAATGTAATTCTATTCCTGTTTTCCCAATGGGGCCTTACCCTTACATTAGGACAAAATTATTACTATTATTTTTAATAATAAAAACACATTCTATATATTCCACATACTAACTTACCAGACAAACTTCGTACAACATATAATTGCCATGAACAGTAAACAAGCTTGTTAAAATAATGAACTTTTCTTCACTTTAAATACTTGGTAGCATGCAATACTAGAAACAGTCCCCAAGAAGCAAATTGGCAGGGGAGGATGGCCACCAACAAGTTTTCCTATCATAAAATTACCTTTTATTAGTAGTATTATCAATTCAGGTTTTGTTTAATAATGACTTTTTGGAATTAGCTATTTAAATACCTTAATTTAAACAATGCTTCATTAAACTTCTTATAATTTTTTCTTAAAAATTTTTAATTGATTTTGTAAAAACATTACATTACAAAAAAATATATGAGGACCCCTTCAACCCCACCACCCCCACCCCACCACTCCCCCCCCAGCAACACTCATTCCCATCATCATGACACATCCATTGCATTTGGTAAGTATGTCTCTGGGCACCTCTGCACCTCATGGTCAATGGTCCACATCATGGCCCATACTCTCCCCCATTCCATCCAGTGGGCCCTGTGAGGATTTATCATGTCCGGTGATTGCCCCTGAAGCACCATCCAGGGCAGCTCCAAGTCCCTAAGACACCTCCACATATCGTCTCTTCCTGCCATTCCCCATACCCATTAGCCACCATGTCCACTTTTCCCACTCCAATGCCACCTTTTCTCTGTGGACATTGGATTGGTTGTGTCCATTGCACCTCTATGTCAAGAGGAGGCTCAGATTCCTTATGGATACTGGATGCAATCCTCTCGCTTTCAGTTGTAGGCACTCTAGGCTCCATGGTGTGGTGGTTGTCCTTCTTCAACTCCATCTTAGCTGAGTGAGGTGAGTCCAATAAATCAGATTGTAGGTGCTGGAGTCTGTTGAGGCTCAGGGCCTGGCTATCACATTGTCAGTCCAGAGATTCAGATCCCCTAAATATATCTTAAGCCCCGACACCAACTACAACTCCAGCACAGTAGCATGAAAGTCTTAAGAAGAGAGATCCCATCTGAGTCCAGATTCATCACGCATAAACATCAGCTCCAAAGAAGGGCCATCTGACATGGCAGTTAATCCCATCTGCCATGACCATAGCACCCATGGGCCTCTTTAGCCCTCAAAGGAACCAATATCTGGGGATTGTATCTACTTTATCTGTCTCTTAGACTCTGCTCAGTTGTGCATAAGGGCAATCCTTCTGACAGCCTCCAGACTCTTTTTTAGAGACTCGTAGCCATATAAACTCATTTCTCCTTTCCATTTCCCCCTTAGATTAGGTCAAACAGCATTTTAAAGTCATGTTATTTTATGTAGACAGGGATATTCTGCTGATCTGCATTGAACCTTCCATTCAAGGTCATTGTCCAGTTGCATCATCCGTTGGTAGTTGATAGTGATCCCTCGGTGCCAGGGAGGCTGATCCCCGGGTGTCATGTCCCACGCTGGGGGTAAGGCATTGCATTTACATGCTGAGTTTGGCTTCGAGACTGGCCACATTTGAGCAACATGAAGGCTGTCAGGAGGAAACTCCCAGGCACAATGCTGCTCTAGGCCTTGTTCTTATTTCAGGCATATCAGCTCACAAGCATAGTCATTAGCGTCAGGGGCTCACTGTTGGACCCTCTTTCCTTCCCAGTCCTTGATGCTGCACTTGGGGGACTGTCGCTGTTCCCCTAGGGACCACGACAGAGCACCACCGGCCAGGAACCCAGTACCCCACCAGCTGTAGTTTTTAATTGTTGCCACTATGAGTATATCCAAACATTACCATGGACCCTGGACATATGTCCTGTATAGCTCCCTGTCAGCCATATATCACCTGTCAATAGTATCCTATACCGTATTCCTCTGTTGCCATTGTTGAACCACTCTGTGATCCAGAACTTCCTGAAAATTGAAGCCCAATATAACGTCAGGATCCCTTACTAGCAAAATGGCATATAGCGATGGGTTTAAAGGTTAGATATAGAATACATGTTGACTTGGAAAAAAATTTACATCCTATCTTTTTCCTTTTCTTTTTTTCCCCTAATTATTGAACTTCTCTTAACAAGAGCCCTAGACCACAGCAATTCATATATACAATATACAGCACTCCCACACATCCACCACAAAACCTTTTCCCTTCCACAGCGATACTCTTACACCCTATTCATATCATATTTACTTAAAGTGATGTACAGAGTCTGAGACAATAGCTTTCAAACAAGGTGACATCTGTGCTTACATTGTGGTGCTTACTTTAGGATACACTGTTTTCTAATTTTTTAGTTACCCTATGTTTTACATTATGGTTTACGTTATCAGTCTGTCGTCTCCTATATGTTATGGTGTAATATAACATGTTTTATATCCATCCTTGTGTACTCTCACAAAACTCCTCTCTTACCCCCCATTTACCTTGGTTCCACACATTTAACATCCACTTTCCCATCCACCTTGGTACCCACAATGACAGCGAACCTCCGTTTCCCGAGGAGCTACGTCTAGAGATAGTTGGAATAGTGTTCAGGGCCTAACTTGCTCAACTGCCCCAATGCCCTGGGAGCCACCCTTTCTCTTGAGAGATACAGTTCCCTCTATTTGATGGCATTAGTCCTCCCCAGGATGTGGGTCCACCCCCACTCTCACTCCTTGGGTCTCTACCCAATGGTGCCACCCACTCTGGCAAAATGAGCATTCATACATTCCTCAGGAGCCCGTCCTGCATTGGACCATCCCCTCAGAGCATTCTAAACAGGTAACCTTCTTAATTATATTTTGATATGATTTTCTCAGCATTTTACTCTCCACCAACACCTGACACTCTCCTATGTACGTATGCTACCCCTCCCTCCCCCCACTTTTGGGCAACATTACCTATCCGCCCAGCCCCAGCCCCCCGCAATCCCCCTCCCAAAGGAAACACCTTGCCCCCATTTTATCTCTTCTTTGTGTTCATACTTACCACCAGCTCGTCATAAATTCCACCCCTGCAGACGTCGGCTCACATCCTTCCTCCACCCCCCGACTTCCTGTAAGCCTATCGTTCAGTCTCTTGCTCTCTGAGGCAGCTTGCTTATATCATATCATTGAGGTCATGTAGTATTTGTCCTTCAATGCCTGGGTTGCTTCACTCAACATAAGGTTCTCAAGATTCACCCATGTTATCACGTGTGTTTGTATTGTTCTTACAGCCGAGTAGTATTCCATTGTGTGTATATACCACATTTTATTGATCCACTCATCTGCTGATGGGCATTTGGGTTGATTCCAACTTTTGGCGATAGTGAATAATGCTGCTATGAACATTGGTGTACGTATATCGGTTTGCGTCCTTGTTTTCAGTTCTGCTGGGTATATACGCAGCAGTGGTATTGCTGGGTCATATGGCAAATCTATGGCTAGTTTTTTGAGAAACCGCCATACTGTCCTCCAGAATGGTTGGATCCTTCTGCATTCCCACCAGCAGTGGATGAGTGTTCCCCTTTCTTCACATCCTCTCCAGCATTTGTATTCTTCTGTTTTTTTCATAGATGCCAATCTTATGGGTATAAGATGGTATCTCATTGTAGTTTTGATTTGCATTTCCCTGATAGCTAGAGATTTGGAGCATTTTTTCATGTGCTTTTTAGCCATTTGTATTTCTTCTTTGGAGAAGTGTCTCTTTAAATCTTTTTCCCATTTTTTAAATGGGTTGTTTATCTTTTTATTTTCAAGATATAGGAGTTCTTTATATATGCAAGTTATAAGTTTCTTATCAGATATATGGTTGCCAAATATTTTCTCCCACTGTGTGGGCTCCCTTTTTACTTTCTTGACAAACTCCTTTGAGGTGCAGAAGGCTTTAATTTTGAGGAAGTCCCATTTATCTATTAGTTCTTTTGCTGCTCGTGCTTTTGGTGTGATATTCATGAAGCCATTTCCTATTACAAGGTCCTGTAGATGTTTCCCCACACAGCTTTCCAAGATCTTTATGGTCTTGGCTCTTATATTTAGGTCTTTGATCCATCTTGAGTTGATCTTTGTATAAGGTGTGAGATGGTAATCCTCTTTCATTCTTCTACATATGGATATCCAGTTCTCCAGGCACCATTTGTTGAATAGGCCATTCTCTCCCAGTTGAGAGGGTTTGGTGGCTTTATCAAATATTATGTGGCTATATATATGATGTTCTATATCAGAGCTTTCAATTCGATTCCATTGGTCTGTGTGTCTCTCCTTATGCCAATACCATGCTGTTTTCACCACCATAGCTTTGTAGTATGTTTTGAAGTCAGGTAGCGTGATTCCTCCAATTTCATTTTTCTTTTTCAGTATGTCTTTGGCTATTCGGGGTCTCTTTGCTTTCCAAATAAATTTCATAGTTAGTTTTTCTAGTTCCTTAAAGAAGGCTGTGTTTTTATTGGGATTGCATTGAATGTGTAGATCAGTTTTGGTAGGATAGACATCTTAATAATATTCAGTCTTCCTATCCATGAACAAGGAATATTCTTCCATTTATTTAGGTCTTTGATTTCCTTGAACAGTCTTGTATAGTTCTCGGTGTATAAGTTTTTTTTACATCTTTAGTTAAATTTATTCCTAAGTATTTGATTTTTTTATTTACTATTGTGAATGGAACTTGTTTCTTGATTTCCTCCTGATCTTGCTCATTATTGGTGTACAGAAATGCTACTGATTTTTGTGCATTGATCTTATAACCTGCGACTTTACTAAACTCATTTATGAGTTCTAGAAGCTTTGTTGTAGATCTCTCAGGGTTTTCTATGTATAGGATCATGTCATCTGTAAATAATGAAATTTTGACTTCTTCCTTTCCAATTTGAATGCCTTTTATATCTGGTTCTTGCCTCAGTGCTCGAGCAAGTACGTCTAAGACAATGTTAAATAGGAGCGGAGACAATGGGCATCCTTGTCTTGTTCCTGAGTTTAGAGGGAAGGATTCTAGGATTTCTCCATTGTAAACAATGTTGGCTTTAGGTTTTTCGTATATACTCTTTATCATGTTCAAAAAATTTCCTTGTATTCCAATCTTTTGGAGTGTTTTTATCAAGAAAGGGTGCTGTATTTTCTCAAATGCTTTTTTTGAATCTATAGATATAATCATGTGATTTTTTTCCTTCGATCTATTTATATGGTATATTACATTGATTGATTTTCTTATGCTGAACCATCCTTGCATACCTGGGATGAATCCCACTTGGTCGTGGTGTATAATTCGTTTAATGTGTTGTTGAATACGATTAGCAAGTATTTTGTTAAGTATTTTTGCATCTAGGTTCATTAGAGAAATTGGTCTGTAATTTTCCTTTCTTGTGGTGTCTTTGTTTGGCTTTGGTACTAGGGTAATGTTGGCATCATAGAAGGAGTTCGGCAATGTTCTTTCTGTTTCGATTTTTTGGAAGTTTCAGCAGGATTGGTGTTAGTTCTTTCCGGAATGTTTTGTAAAATTCACCTGTGAAGCCATCTGGCCCTGGGCTCTTCTTAGTTGGGAGATTTTTAATAACTGATTCTATCTCTCTGCTTGTGATTGGTTTGTTAAGATCATCAATTTCTTCTTTCATCAATATAGGCTGCTTATGTGTTTCTAGGAATTTGTCCATTTCCTCTAAATTGTCATTTTTGTTGGAATATAGTTTTTCAAAATATCCTCTTATGATAGTCTTTATTTCTGTGGGGACAGTGGTGATATTGCCTTTCTCATTTCTTATTTTGTGTATTTGAATCATCTTCTCTCTTTTTTTCTTTGTTAGTCTCGCTAAAGGTTTGTCAATTTTGTTGATCTTCTCAAAAAACCAACTCTTGGTCTTGTTCATCTTTTCAAATGCTTTCTTATTTTTTATTTCATTTAGTTCTGCTCTTATCTTTGTTATTTCCTTCCTTCTTTTTCCTGTTGGGTTATTTGTTGTTGTTTTTCTAATTCTTTCAAATGTGCAGTTAGCTCTTCAATTTTTGCTCTTTCTTCTTTTTTGATATATGAGTTTATGGCTATAAATTTCCCTCTCAGTACTGCTTTTGCTGCATCCCATAAATTTTGGTATGTTGTGTTCTCATTATCATTTGTTTCAAGGTAGTCATTGATTCCTTTTGAGATTTCCTCTTTGACCCACTGTTTTTCTAAGAGTGTGCTGTTTAATTTCCAAATCATGGTGTGAAACCTAGGCTTCTGTCCCTTGCAAATTTCCAGCTTGACTCCACTGTGTTCAGAGATATTGTTTTGTATGATTTCAATCTTTCTGAATTCATTCAGCCTTTCTTTGTGGCCTAGCATATGATCTATCTTGGAGAATGATCCATGTGCCCTTGAGAAAAATGTATATCCTGCTGCGTTTGGGTGTAATGACCTATATATGTCTATTAGACCCAGCTCCTCTAATATACTGTTCAAATGTTTTGTTTCTTTAGTGATTCTCTTTTGAGATGCTCTGTCCAGAGTTGATAGTGGTGTATTAAAATCCCCCACTATCATTGTAGATGCATCTATTGTTTCACTTAGTTTTTCCAGCGTTTTTACGTATTTAGAGGCGCCCTTGTTAGGAGCATAAATATTTATGTTTGTTCGATCTTCTTGACAGATTTTCCCTTTCACTGAAATGTAGTATCCTTCTTTGTCTCTCACAATTGTTTCACATTTAAAGTCTATTTTGTCTGATATTAATATAGCTACTCCTGCCTTTATTTGGTTATTGTTTGCTTGTATGATTGTTTTCCAGCCATTCACTTTCAATCTCCATGCGTCTCTGGGTCTAAGATGTGTCTCTTGTAGACAGCACACGGATGGGTCATATTTCCTTATCCAATGTCCCAGTCTGAATCTTTTGATAGGCGAGTTTAATCCGTTGACATTCAGTGTTATTACTTTCAAGGAATTATTTGTGTTAGCTATATTTTGTTTGGATTTGTGTTTGTCATATTTTGTTTGCATTTTTTTTTCCCTTCTCTTTTTGTCTTTTTTTTTTTTGGTTGTTGTTGTTGTTGTTGCTCTTATACTCTCCTCCTACTTTGCCTGTCCTGTTTTTTCCTTTCTTTCTGCAGAACTCCCTTTAGAATTTCTTGAAGGGGAGGTTTCTTGTTAGTATACTCTTTCAGTTTCTGTTTGTCTGTGAATATTTTGAACTCTCCATCATGTTTGAATGCTAGTTTAGCTAGATAGAGTATTCTTGGTTGGAAATTTTTTTCCTTTAGTCCCTTGACTATTTCATACCACTGCCTTCTTGCCTCCATGGTTTCAGATGCGAAATCAGCACTTAATCTAATGGAGCTTCCCTTGTATGTGATGGTTTTCTTTTCTCTTGCTGCTTTTAGAATTTTCTCTTTGTCTTGAGCATTGGATAATTTGACAAGTATATGTCTTGGGGTGGGCTTGTTGGGGTTTATGACCAGTGGAGTGCGCTGTGCTTCTTGGATATGTACATCTGTCTCTTTCAGTAGATTTGGGAAGTTTTCAGCCATTATTTCCTGCAACACTCCTTCTGACCCCTTTCCCTTCTCTTCTCCTTCTGGAATGCATATAATACATATGTTTGAGCATTTTGCATTGCCATTCAGGTCCCTAAGTCCTAGCTGGATTTTTTCTATCTTTTTATCGACCCCTTCTACTATCTGTTTGATTTCTGATGTACTGTCTTCCACATCACTAATTCTCTGCTCTGCCTCTTCTAGTCTGCTGATATTTGCTGCAAGTGTATTTTTGATTTCTTGAACTCTGGTGTTCATTTCCATCATATCTGTTATCTTTTTGCATATGTGTGCAATTTCCCCTCCAATTGATGTCTTCATGTTGTTAACCTCTTTCATTACTTCATCAAATTTGTCGGTGACAAATGTTCTGAGATCTCTCACTGCTTGTGCTAAGTTCTGCTCCCCTTCCTGATTTCTGATTTGTTGATTGGATTCAGCCAGGTTTTCCTGATTACTGGTTTGGTTTGTAGATTTTTGTTGCTTTCTGGTCATTATTTAATCTTGACGGATTTAATCAGTTCCTTAGCTTCTTTGTCTACTCTTGGGGATGAATTAGCTGTTGTTTTTGCGTAAGTGTTATATCTTCTGTTTGTCACTTTGTTCTTTTTATTCTAATTTCTTGCTGTTGGTTAAGTTCACTTTAAAGGAAAGTATTAGTGCCAGGGAAAGGCAATTGTGTAAGCAAGGGAAAAGTGTAAAGTAGTATTGGTGATATAGGTTAACAAAACAAGAATATGAGATGTGGGAGGATGGAGGTTAGATTCATGGAAATTGTGTAGAGTTATAGCAGTAGGTAGAGTACCTATTATGAGGTAGATGATTGAATATGGGAGGAATGTGGTATGAGCTAAAAAGCTGTTGTTTTCGTGAGAGAGGAAAAAAAGAAAAGAAAGGTAATAGTTTCAAGAGTGGATAACAGACAGAAAACAAAACAAAAGTATTAGAAATTAAGACTTAGACACTTCCTTGATCAAAGAAAGGGAGGTGGGAGGTGGAATATAGGAGAGACAGTAGATGATGGCAGATATCAAGATGTAGGGGAAAGAGGATAGTGTAGGTCGCCTAAATCAGTTCACATAGAAATGAGGCAGTGGAGGATGAGAAAACCTCAGCAAATGTGAGGTGTTTCCTGGCACACCTATTGTATAACTGAGTTAAAATAAAATAAGTAGAAGATGAGGGACACGAGGGGGAGAGAAAACAGAAAAAGAAAACAAATAAAAAAATAAAAAATAAAAATTTAAAAAAAGGGGGAAGAGAAGAAAGGAAGAAAGGAAAAGGGGGTGGGCTAAGGGTGGGGAACAGGTAGGGGAAAGAAAAAAAACACAGATATACACGATCCACTATTAAAAACACCAGCTAAACAACAACCACCACAAAAAAACCCCTAACTAACTGAATATTTGGGGGATATGCTGTGAGAACAGACTAGGGGATAATGTGGTGTTAGCAATCAGGACATTTAAAAAAAAGTAAAAAATAAGACAAAATGAAAATAAAAACAAAACAAAATGAAACGATAAAAATCGCCAATGTTGAAGGCTAGGGCTTTCAAGGACCTCAGATGGACCTCAGGGCGTGATGGATTCAGGGGTGGAAAGTCTGAGATATTAAAGACTCAAGAGGTGTGATTCTCTGGGGTGTGGGCCACCAGAGTTTAGGGGATTCAGACCAGGCAACCTCCAATCTGGTCAACAGGAAGCCTAGGAGCCCCGTAGTGTAACACAGCCCTCAGGGATCCCCACAGCTGGGCGCCAGCCCTATGGGGGAAGTCAGATCTGCAAACTCTATATTATGTCTGAACCCTGCAATTCACTTACTTAGTAGGGCTCATTAATGTGAGTATATCGCCACTTCAGCTTTTGGACAGCTCCCGCCCTGGGCTTCCATAACACTGCCACTTGAGGGCGTCTTTACACCGCAGCCATTTTACTGGCACAGATCTGAAGCCTGGCCCGTGACGCTGAAAACAGATTCCAAAACCGGAATTCCCAAGCTTCGCAAAATATTCCCTAATTGGCTTCTACACGTGTCCCCCTCCCTCACCGCACCCTGAGACAACTTCCAATTATGTTCCTTTATTGCCTACAGCCTAATTCGGTTGCAGATTGGCAGCTGGGGTGTGGCGGTGGGGCTTCAGGCGGAAGTGCTATTATTTGTGTCCGCCATCAAAAATTTTCCTCTGCTTCACAACAGAACACCGTCTATCTCCCCAAATCGATCCGAAAAGGCAACCCGTCGCATCAACCCGCTAACAGCTCACCCAGGACTCGCGAACTGCCTAGCACCGCAGAGCCACCAAAAAGCTGAGCTGCTGCGCGGCACCACGGCTCCACCCACCCCCAAGAGGGAGGAACCCGTGTGCGGGTCTCACCTCCGGTCAATAGAACCCAAATTATATCTTATAGACTGATCCTCTCCGTTACCTTTCCACCAAATCGATGTCCAGACACTTCCTGCCCTGCAAAAATCCTGAAAAAGCCCCGCCTGGGAGAACCTCCAGCCGCGCCCAGCCGTTTCTTCCCAGGAGAAATTGCAAGGCAAGTTCACTCCTCTTATAATTATTTATAACCATACAGACTATAATTATATTACTTTAAGACAAATATTACCTTCACAGAACACATTCCCTTACTTAAAGTTACCACAATACCTTCTACAACTTGCCACATGCATTTAAGTTCCAAGAGTTTATGAAAATTAGCCATCCTTAGGACGAAACACAGCTTTTAGAAAAAACTTATTTTCAGTCAGCATTCCCACAAACTTTTAACCTTCTTTAATATTCATTTAAGTTTTACATCCTTCATTTTATCCTGTGAGGAAAAATAAACTATTCATTTCAATCTAGGCAAGAACTATTTTTTATGAAAAGACTTATAGTAATTTTGTTAATCAAGACTTACAATTTTTTATCATTGTAGATATCTTATTAACATTTAAACTTATGTATTAAAAATAATGAATAAATTTTTAAAAAGTAAAAAAAAGACAATTTTTTATCATTGTAGATATCTTATTAACATTTAAACTTATGTATTATATAAGCAATTATTTAATAATTTTTGGCCATTTGAATAGAACTCTTTATATTTATTAATTTATATCACCATCCGGAGGTATCAAAATGTACACTGACATTGAACAAACAGACAAACACAAAACAATTACAACACACTAACAGAAACATACAGTTTACAATTGACTCATAAATCTTACTTTCTTGGTATAGTTGCTTTTAAGTTCTCTGTTATAGCATATGTTAGATTGTACTTTTTAAAATTTCTTCTGGAATCCATGTTGCCTGTAACATGCAAGCTTGTGCTTGGAAACATTTTTATTCGTTATTAGCAATTAGTTAAGATAACTTGAGCAGCATAAATGTAGCTAAGCTCTTATTTAGGAGTTTAGACAGACCGTTAACACACATTTTTTATTACTACTCTGTAAGACTATACTGAGACTTGAAGTTCAGTAGTAAACTACTGATTTAAAACTGAAAATTCCTTTTAACACCTTGATAAAAATTTTGTACTAATTTTATTATTTTGGTTAAAGAGGCCCAATCAGAATTAGCATGGAAACAAAACACAAGGGAAGGCAATTAGGTAGGTGCAGAGGGTTGTACTGGATACACAGAAGATATTTCATTAGGACATTTCACTGAGCTTTTGATGATGAAAGGGTTAATATTCCCCATTCACCTCAATCTCCCAGTCTTGTTCCAATTTACTTTCTTTCATTTCAAATTTACTTATGGGCTTAGGAAATAATTTCATCTTTCTCAACTTTCTTCAGACTGTAAAGGATTTAAAGCTGCCGCTATCTGGTGGTGTAAGGTCCATACTGATAATGGAATGAATTCCTTTTTTTCATATGCTCTTCATAAAGCTTTCATTACACATCTCCACTGTTTCAAATTTAAAACATTAGCCACTGAGGCTGAAGCCAGCAACAATGCTTTTGTGTTAAAGCTAACAATTCTAGTAATTCATAGCTTTTTACAGGCATCCCATTAACTTTCAGTAAAGTTACTAATGCGAATATGCTTCCACACGTCCCATTTAATTACCCACTACCCTGATCACTTCATGGAAAATGTTACTTAAAAGAAGACTCGAGTCACTCTGCTTTGGATGTCACATGACCCTCAATGAGGTCTTTTCCGTGGTTCCTGATACTGATTTGGAAGACACTTCTTCAGGCCCCACGTTGGGCGCCAGATGTTGGAGACTGGGACCCAACCAGTATCGGGAATGAAAGAAAGAGAAAAGGGAGAAGGAAACAAAGAAAAAGAAAGAGTGTAAAAGAAAGAACAGGAGAACTGGGACCAGGGGATCTGCGAGTAATAACTTCTCAGAGAACTTTATTGTTTACAAGGGGCTCTCTATATACCCCAGTGTACGTGACAAAGAGCAGGAATGTGTAGCCTATGTGCCAATAAGCAGGAACACGTAGCATACATGACATCAAGCAGCAACATGTATTAACTATCAGCATTACCTATAGTCTAAGGAATTTTAAAAAATCTTATCTCAAGGTACAAAGTCTAAGTGTTCTATTCACTACAAAAGGTATGTGCTCATCTTTTCTTTCAGCCTTTAACAGCTTCATCCCATTTGCCTGGAACTCTTAATTACCACATTCCTTAGGGTGCAAGCGTAGCCATGGAGACAGCACTAGCATGGAGACAGCACGCCTCTCCTGGAGAGGCCACTGTGCCTCAGTTTCCAACAGATTTCAAACCAAAATCAGATCGTAGGTAAATGGAAGAAAATTGCTGAAAATCTGGATGTAAAACTGGTGTCATTACAGGAACGTCTGGATGAGGTGAATGCTGCCTTGGACGCAGCATTGAGACTTACAGAACAGTTAGATCTGAAGAAGGAACAAATTGAAGAACTTAAAAGAGAAAATGAGCTCCGACAGGAAGTGCTGGATGATGTACAAAAGATATTGATGAATTTAGTAAACTGCACAGAAGGAAAAGTGGACAAAGTTCTAATGAGAAACCTCTTCATTGGACATTTTCATACACCAAAAAACAAATGTCATGAGGTGTTAAGATTTTTGGGAAGCATCCTGGGTATCAAAAAGGAAGAATAGGATCTATTTTTCACTGAAGACATGGGCAGAGATACTAGGTGGGTGAATGGTTGGCTTGCAGGGGGATCAAAAAGTGTCCCCACCACACATCTGAAACTGAATCAACAGAGTGTACTTAACAGTTCTTTTTCAGAACTTTTTCTTAAATTTCTAGAAACAATCTCACACATCTGTCCCAGCACCAAAACTTTCTGTTCATGCCATGAAACCTCTAGATTCACCAGGAAAGACAAAACTAGCCATAAATGTAGCACCATGTTTTAAAGATAGAGCAGAGACCAGAACCAGAAGAGCAGATGGGAGTCCAGTGTTACCTAGGGTCTGCAGCTGTGCCTCTTATCAACCTAGCTGGACTTGGAAGTGGTGGGCCTGGGAATCTTCTTTTAAAAGCCATTTCAGATGAGTTGCCCATATATACCCCTTTGCCATGTTAACTGACAACAATGTTGGAGCTACACTGAAAGACTTTTTAAAGCAAGAGGTGATTCTCAAGCTAGAAAAAATATAGCACTTTGAAACAAGCAAACCAACCTTGAACATTAGGTGTTTATGTTTTATCACAATGTGGCCTTTTGGAAGAAGTCACGTATTTGTTTGTAGTTGTACTTTCCTTATGTTCAATAAAAACATCCTTAAAGTACTTTTAGAAATTACAGATGATATAGGAAAAGTGTTTGCTATATAATATGCTTTTTCTTCTCTGAATTGAACCCATTTAAACTAAAAACATTGATCTTTTATCATAATATATAAAAGGGAAAAAGAAAGAAATGCAAATAGCCATGTAACGGTTCTTTATTTCCTTCTCTGATTTTGTTAAGAGATGAAACCTGTGGCTAGTTACCCAGAGCTGAGCCTCAGGAGAGAGTGGACTCTGGGGGGGTAAGGCAGGGATCTCGGCAGGGACAGGCAGCCAGCTGTGCCACGGGGCAGGACCTGAGGATCACCAGTGCTGACCCTGGTGAGAAAGCATCTCTGCTGGTGCTTTCATTTGCACACTTCACAGCCTCAGCGCTGTAAGTTTTCACACTAAATAAATCTCCATTATGATTTACTTGATTTAACTTAATGTGTGAGGGAGAATTCCTGCATCTATGCATTGGGACTGGCTCCCAGTGCAGGACAAGGCGCTGATATCCAGGCTACAGGTCAGGGAATACAGATGGGGAGAGTGAGATGAGAAGGAGGGGCTCCTGACAGGGCCCAGTATTTCCTCTCCTAGGAACACCCCACATCACTTTCTTCACTCTGCTGATCGATATATGTACAGGGCCTTCATGAAGTCCAGGCAAGTGGCTGTAAGAATGTGCTTCCTGAACTGCTCCTTCCAGAATTAGCACAGGGATCCCCAAACCCATAATCCTTCCTCTCTGTCCCATGCTCCCTCCCCCGGGCCCCTTTCCAGTGACTGCACGGCCTCTGCCACCACCCTGACCACCAAGACATTGTTTACTTTGGCTCCAGGAAGACATGACTGTCTTGTGGACATCATATCTCCTGTCTCCTCATCAGTGCCTCCAGAGTCTCTCAATCCCCTTTCCCATTCCATGTGCCAGACCCTTGAAGTCCACCTATGGTCATCTCACCCATTTCCCCGAATCCAGAAAACCCATTCCGAAAGTCCAATGCTGACACACTAGGACCTGCTTAATAAATTGGGTTCATGTCTCCAGCTGTTCATCCCTCTACACCCGATCTGCTTGTGGGAAACCTATGCCTGATTCAGGAGTTTCAATTCACCCAACTTGATAGCCTCTAAGAGCTTCCTGTCTCACACAGTATACTCACATGCAAAATTACGGGACTGACATACTTAAACTATGCCATTCCTACCCTTCACACTGCACAGAATCGGCTTCTGTCATTTATTATTAATATTTTTACTGTTTGTGTAAGTAGAAATTCTAAGTGATGAGAACATTAAAATAAATCATGTGTTCTACCATGGAGTAATATCAATGACCTACAACGATGAATTAATTTGAATGTTTTGGAATTTTTGCTTGGTATTGATCTATATCTCCTCTGACCATATTTTTTTCCTCTGACCACATTTTATATGTACACACAGAGATATGGAGATAGAGAATGAGTCCCAGGGTCCTGTGTCTGTGCATGTGCTGATATACAGCCCAAGTGGTTCCTCTCCCTTGGAAAATGCTGACATCACATAAACAAGTGGAGCACAAAGTGTTCCATCAAGAGTCATGGGTACTCTTCCCAAGAAATTGAGTGCCCTTCCCAAGAAAACCTAATGAACGTGACTCTATGACAGAAACACCTAAGACCTGAGGGTCAGTAGTCATAAGGAAAGAAGGCAAAGGCAATGAGGGAGGGACTGTGAGGCCAGAACCAGGTCTGCCCTTCAGGGAGCCCAGGAGGGGGCTGGACTGAGTGGGATCAGGACCAACGAGCTGAAGCTCTTCCCAGGAGCGGGGAGTGGAGGCAGGGAAGGGCCTTACTGCCAGGTTCCTGGACTTCCTCTCTCATCTCACCTCCAGCTTCAACTTTCTGGTTCCTTTCCTGGCTTTCAAAATCATAAGTTATATTCTTAGAGAAAATGCCTATCAGATGATGGCAGAGCCTAGAGTGACACTGAGGAAGGTGGAAGACACCATGACTTTCCCTTTTGCCTTTGTTCTGTGCCCTGGGAGCCCCAGCACGGCCCCCAGTGCCTTTCCTCATCTGACTCTAAAGAGATATGAGGGAAATGACTTAGCACAGAATTATTCTGAAAACTCCAAACAGTCTACCCTTTTGTCCAAGGTTGAATATTCCCTGAGCAATTCATGGTTAAACACTAATGCATCAGAGATACTCTGTGTCCTCCAAGCTCCCAAATAGTAAATGATGGTGTAGCTTCCTCATGACCAGGAAGATGAGCTGGACCCATCTGATGCTGCGGTCGGGTTGCTATTCTGTGTCTAAGATATAAATGTTACCTTTTTTGTTTCTTTCTCTTTCCATTGACTTCAGATAAGGTTATCTAAATGTGTACAGTATATTTGACATATATAATTTCCTAGAAGAGGAGAGTGTCAAGTGGGGGCATCTTCAAACTGACCCCTTTTTGAAAAGGACATCCACAAAAAGCAGCAGCAGATTATAAACTACCTTGCAGGGGTCTTTATCCCAGCAACATTTTTCCTCCACCAATTAAGAATTTTGGAATCACAAAGCAAAATGGGCTTGAGAGATGTATGCACAAGCAAAGCATGTGCCCTTCCACAAGTGTCCCCACACTTGCTTAGAGAGCTTTGATTTGACCACCATATCCCATCTGTTCTTCTAAAGCACCAAGAGAAAAGCATCTGAGCAGAGTGCACAGCAGGGTCCAATTCTCAGAGAGTTTTCATTTGGGCAACTGGGCATTACTCTAAGAGAAACCAGAACAGTACAGATTCTGGATTCACTCACTTTTCATTGTTGTTGCATCATCATCTTGCTGCATGACTCACTTGCGTGGGCACTTCTTCACCACACAGGCACTCGGCATGAACTAAATGATCCAGAAGTTAAGGAGATAAAGGACAAACGAGATGTTTTTAAAAAGTTACGTAAGGAAAAAGACCTCTTAATCGAAGCAAAAAGTGCCAAGTAACTTTTGTTAAATGAAAATTTCACTAATAAAGTGAATGAAAATGAACTTTTAAGGCAGGCAGTAACAAACCTGAAGGAGAGAATATCAATTTTAGAAACGGACATTTCTAAACTGAAAGAGGAAAATGAAAAAATAGCAGAAACATCTAGGGTAAAAGAAACAGAACATCAAGCATTAAAAGAGGCTAATACCATGATGTCGATGATGCAGTAAGAAAGGGAGTTTGAGTGCCAGGCAATGAAGGAGAAGGCTCTTGTTTTGGAACAACTACTCAAAGGAAAGGAACAGGACAAGACTGGGGAGTTAGATCAGCTTTTAAATGCAGTGAAATCCATGCAGAAGGCAGCTGTGTTTCAACAGGAGAGAGATCAAGTCCTGTTGGCCCTGAAATAGAAACAAATGGAAAACTGTGCCCTGCAGAATGAGCTACAACATTTACATAACAAGGAATTACACTTAAACCGGGAGCTAGAGAGCCTGCATAAGCATGTTTTACAATCAGAAGACTCTTCTACTCGTGAAGCTTTGGCTGCAGAAGACAGGGAGAACAGCCTAAGAAAGAAAGTCACAGCACTGGAAGACAAGCTACTTTCATCCCCTGATGCAATGAGGGACGCAAAGTGTCAAGCCAGTTTGCAGGTAGCATCATTGCAGGTCCAACTGAATGCAGTCTCCACACAGAGGGATGAAACTGCACAACAGCTTTCCATCTCACAAGAACAAGTAAAGCAGTATGCTCTCTCCCTAGTCAACCTGCAGGGGGTACTAGACCGTTTCCAGCAAGAGGAAAAAGCTATGTATTCTGCCGAACTACCAAAGCAAAACCACCTTGTAAGGGAATGGAAGACAAAGGCAGAAAATCTGGCAGGAAAACTTTCATCACTACAGGAACGTTTGGATGAGGCGAATGCTGCATTAGACTCAGCATCGAGACTGAGAGAACAAGTAGATGGGAAGGAGGAACAAGTTAAAAATCTTAAAAAACAAAATGCATGCCAACAACAAATGCTGGATGAGGTACAAAAGAAACTGATGAATGTACTACAGAGCACAGAAGGAAAAGTGGACAAAGTCCTAATGAGAAAGCTCTTTATTAGATACTTTCAGACATCAAAAACCAAGTGTCGTGAGGTATTAAGATTAATGGGAAGCAGTCTGGGTATGAAAAAGGAGGAAACGGAAGAGTTGTTCACTGATGGCCAGGGTGCAGTTACCAGGTGGATGAGTGGGTGGCTTGGAGGAAGATCAAAGAGTGTTCCCAATACATCTCTGAAACCTAGTCGACAGCGTGTACTTCATAGTTCTTTCTCAGAACATTTTCTGAAATTTCTACAAACAGAGTCTCATCCATCTGTGCCACCACCAAAATTTCTTCTCATGATATGAATCTCCAAGATCCACCAGGAAGGAAACAACGAGCCACAAATGTGCCACCACATTTTAATTATACAGCAGCATACAGAACCAGTACAAGAGCACCTGAGAATTCATTCTTAGCTCCCTGCTCTGCAGCGGTGCCTCTAATCAGCCTTCCTAGACTCGGAACTGGTGGGCCTGAAATCTTCTTTTGAAACCCAACTCAGATGTGTTGCCCACATTTACAGCTCTGCCATGCCACCTGACAACACCGCTGCAGTTGAACTGAAAGACTCTAAAGCAACGAGCAATCAAGCCAGAAACGACTGTACCACGGTGAAACAAGCAAGCCACCCTTAACCATTATGTGTATATATGTATATATTTTATCACAATGTCACCTTTTAGAAGAAGTCAGGAGTTCATTTGTACATGTACTGTCCTTATATTTAATAAAACTATCTTTATACTTTTAGAAATTGCAGGTGTCATAGAACAAGTGTGCCATATAATTTCCCTTTTTTCCCTCTGATTCAAACCCTTTTAAACTAAATCATGTATATTTTACCATAATTGACAAAAAAGAAAGAAATGCAAATAGCCATAAAGCAGCTCTTCATTTCCTTCTCTGATTATTTTATGAGACAAGCCCTGTGACTGGTTGCCCACAGCACATCTCCAGGACACAGTAGATTCTAGAGGGGAAGGCAGGGCTCTCGGAAGAGACAGGCAGCTGGCTGTGCCATCGGGCAGGACCTGAGGATCACCAGGGGTTGACAATGTGAGAAAGCATCTCTGCTGGTGCACCAAATTGGGCAGTTCATATCCTCAGAAATGTAACTTTTATGCTACATAAATCTCTATTATGACTTACTTGGTTTAAATATAAGTCGGAGGAAGAATTCCTGAGAATTCTATGCATTGGGCCTGGCTCCCAGTGCAGGACAAGGGTGCTGACATCCGGGCTACAGGTCAGGGAGGACAGATGGAAGAGTGGGATGAGGAGGAGGGGTTACTGGCAGGGCCCTGTTTCCTCTCCGAGGAACACCCCACATCACCTTTCTCACTCTGATCGATAATACTCAGTAACTTCATGACACCCAGGCAAGTGGATGTAAGAACCTGCTTCTGAAACTGCTCCCCCCAGAATTAGCACAGGGATCCCCAAACCCATGGTCCTTCCTCTCTCGACTCTCACTCCTGGGCTCCCCTCCCCCTGGGCCCCTTCCCAGTGACTGCATGGCCACTGCCACCACCCTCTCGACTAAGACAAATTCTGTCTTGGCTCCAGGAAAACACGCCTGCCTTGTTTCTGTCATAGCCTCTCAATCCCCTTCCCCATTCCATGTGCCACCCCCTTGCAGTCCACCCAGGTCATCTCACCCAGCTTCCCCTATCCAGAAAGTCCATTCTAAAAGCCCACTGCTAACACACTAGCATCTGCTTTATAAATTGGCTTTATGACTCAACCTTTTCCTCTGTCTCCACCCCATCTACTTGTTGGAAATCTATGCTGGATTCAGGAGTTTCAGCTCACCCAACTTCAAAGCCTCTAAGACCTGCCTGTCTCACACACTGATACTCACATGCAAAATGATGGGATTGACATACAGAAACTACTCCATTCCTGTCCTTCATTGTACCAAATGGGTTTTTCTCATTAATATCATTATTATCTGTGTAAGTAGTAACTCTAAGTGATAACAATATTAAAATAAATTATGTTTTATCATGGAGTAATATCACTAATGCACAAAAGACCAACTAATCTGAATGCCTTGGAATTTCTTGTTGGTATTGATCTGTAGCTCTTCAAGCCATATTTTATATGTACACACAGAGATATGGAAATAGAGAATGGGTCCCAGGGTCCTGCGGTCTGTGCATTTGCATGGACGCAGGCCAAGTGAGTTCCTCTCTCTTGGAAAATGCTGAAATCACATACAGAAGTGAAGCACAAAGTGTTTCATCAAGAGTCATGGGTACTCAATGGGACAGTTGAAAGCTGAGTGCCCTTCCCAAGAAAACCTAATGAATGTGACTCTATGACAGAAAAACCTGAGATTGAGAGCTCAGTAGTCCTACGGAGAGAAGGCAAAGGCAGTGAGGGAGATAATATGAGGCCAGAACGAGTTCTGCCCTTCAGGGAGCCCAGGAGGGGGCTGGACTGAGTGGGATCAGGACCAACGAGCTGAAGCTCTTCCCAGGACCAGGGAGTGGAGGCAGGGAAGGGCCTTCCAGCCAGCATCCTGGGCTCCCTCTCTCATCTCACCTCCAGCTTCAAGTTTCTGGCTCCCTCCCTACTCTGAAAATCAAAAGCTATATTCTTAGAGACACGCCCATCAGATGTGGGCAGAACCTAGACTGACACTGAGGAAGGTGGAAGACATCATGACTTTCCCTTTTGCCTTTGCTATGGGCCCTGGGAGCCCCTTCTGCCTACCTGCAAGCCTCAGTTTCTGAGCCCAAGTGAATGCCACTTTTTTCTCAAACAGGCCCAAATCAATAAATTCATCCTGACCCAAATTTCTTTTCAGACATCTCAAAACTGTAGCTTCAAGAACAAAACCTTCTTTCTCCACAAAATACGTAAGGGGTTAAAAACATGCTAGTCCAGATCCCTGCCTCTTATGAACATTGAAAGAGTCATACCATGGGGTGATATTCTGGATCACTATTGCCAACACATGCTGAAGCCAGCTAGTAAGACAGGAAGTCAAGAGTCAGATCTGGAACCTGGCAAAGAGTCCAGAGGGACATCAGTAACCTCAAGATGGCTGTGGGACCCCTCAAACAGTTCTGGCATCCAGAAGACAATTTCCTCCACAAGCCAGGAGAAGCCCAGGATATTCCACAAGGACTTAATAATTGGGCCCTCCTGGGGGATTGATGGGAGAGGAAATCAATCAAAACAACAAACAGCTGCAACACATACCCTGCCGTTAGCAAAGTGTGGAATAATTTATAGTTTGAACGCAAGCGCCAAGCTCTCCTGCGCTCTTGCCTTCACCCTGTCTCAGTCCCAGTGCTGGGTTGCCCTGCTTCTGCCTTCTGCACCCTTCTCCCGCTGAGTTCTACCACATGGATCAACATGCAAGTCAAACCTGGACACTTATAAACTATAATGGGAAATTGTAGTCTGTAACTCAGCCTGCTTGATCACTTCTCAGCATCTTTCTCTCTACCTGGGACCTGTGATCCGTCATTTTCTCCCATTTCTCTTCCCACCCGACCTGAATAAATTACTGGCCTAACTCAACAGATGTGCTCTTCTTTTTTCCCCTCGATGTGCTCTTGAAATTCACTTCTGCAGCTCAGTCAAGAACCTAGACAAAATCTGGTAACAATGCCATGAACTGTCAGTAGCCTCTTGATTAGTGGAAACAGAGGGTTCTTAAGGTCCTTGAAAATAATCAGAGGGCAGAGTCAGCTTTACAACTCCCACTGGAGAAGCTAGCTATCTTATATAGAGATGGGGATTCTCTTTCTGAATGATGAGATCATTCTCCTTTTAAGAATTTCAAACAAAAGGATGAGAGGTCACTCATTGCTGACAGCAATCTCCTCATTGATTGTAGAAGAATTCTGCCATCTATGCCATCAACTCACTGATTAAAGTCCAGGAAAGACCCTTGTATAGAAATTAGCTCAGTGCTTTCTTTTTTTTTTTTTTTCTTTTTTTTTTAAAGATTTATTTATTTATTTAATTTCCCCCCTCCCCTGGTTGTCTGTTCTTGGTGTCTATTTGCTGCCTCTTGTTTCTTTGTCCACTTCTGTTGTCGTCAGCGGCACGGGAAGTGTGGGCGGCGCCATTCCTGGGCAGGCTGCTCTTTCTTTTCACGCTGGGCGGCTCTCCTCACGGGCGCACTCCTTGCGCGTGGGGCTCCCCCACGCGGGGGACACCCTTGCGTGGCATGGCACTCCTTGCGCGCATCAGCACTGCGCATGGCCAGCTCCACACGGGTCAAGGAGGCCCAGGGTTTGAACCGCGGACCTCCCATATGGTAGACGGACGCCCTAACCACTGGGCCAAAGTCCATTTCCCAGCTCAGTGCTTTCTTGACCAAACAAATGCACACTTCACCTGATTGAGTTGACAAAGTCTACCCATTACACCAACTGAAAATGGGCAAGGTAGAGACTTAAATCTTCAGGCTTTTCGTATCCTGCTTGAGCCCTGAATCTCAGCAGAGGTGCAAGAACACCTACTCTCCAGATCATTGTATTTGCCCAGAGCAACTAATAAAATGATCCCAAAAGACAAGGAGTATCTACAACTGCAAACAAAACATTTCCTTCATCTGCCCTATAAGATCTAAGTCTCCATGCTATCTGAAGGAGAGCAAGCATCACAATTTCACACTCAAGATAGAGGAATGAATAAACATAAGTAAGGATGCAACCAGGGACCAAAGTAGATCTTGTATCATTCAAATAACAGAAAACATTTTAATGCTGATTTAAAGGAAGTGGTTACCAGACTTTCTTTTGGGAGGGGGAGAGAAAAGAAGGTAGAAATCAGAATATTTTTAGGGCAACTGAATTTTTCTGCATGACATTGTTATGATGGTTATGGGCCATTATACATTCTGCCAATATCTATAAAATTGTATGCGGAAAAGTGTAAACTAAAATGAAAACTATAGAGCATAGAAGTAGCAGTGCGCCAATATTCATCAATTCTAATAAATGTAACATACAAATGGAAGAAAGTATTCTAGGGGAAATGGGAGAGGCAGACAGGTAGGTTATGCTGAGAGCTGTCCCCTTGGTGGACTGATACAAAAGTCTTTACTTAAGAAGATACACAGAAGAGGAGAGAGCTCTGTTTTGTTTCATCCTGTGGCCATGGGGAGAGAAGAGTCACTCACCTGTCACTTTGCAGCTGAAGACAACAGAGCAGCTGAGCAGCTGAGCAGGCCTGGAAGGAACCAGCCCTATGACAGAGACTGAGGCAGGAAGCCCTAGGAGCCCAGGCAGAGGTCTCCTCCCTACGGCTTCCACTCCGGGCAACTGACTCTCCTGAGAAAACAATGAGTAGGACTCTTAGGGCCTTGTAACTGTAAACTTTTACCCAAATGAATACATTTTAAAGCCAACAGAGTTCTGGCACTTTGCATCAGCACCCCGTTGGCTGACTAATACAGCTATAAGTCTTTATTTTTTTTTCGTATTAACAAAATATGGATTAGTGAGAGTGTGAAAAATGAGAATACTCGGAAATAACTGGTGGTGTTGTTAACTGGCCAACTGTATTTCAGAATATTTTGGCTCTTCCCAATGTGTTAAAAATAGAATTTTCATGTATCTGGAAAATATCATGTGCTGGAAAGCATGGTCATCAATAATCAACATGGGGATGAATCTACTAGTACCCCTCAAATTCCATCTTGTGTTTTACACATCTGTTTGCAAGGGAAACCCACCTTTTCTCCAGAGCTCTGCAGTCAGTGTGCTCTGCTACAAACAATGCATCTCAGTCTTGTTTTCACCATTCCCCAATAAGGGCAGCCAATCCTCCTCACAACTTTTGTATGTGAATTTTAAATAAATGAACTAGAAGGGAAGCTAGCCATTATTAAAACCAAGACAGTTTTTCTGTTTCCAGCTCATTTCCAATCTCCAAAGCCCTAAGGCTCTGACAGGGAAATCATTAGTAACTGGCCTCCCAGCCAGGGGCTCACAGGCGGGCTCGGTTCAAGCACAGTCCTGATCAGCAACCCCTCCTTCAGTCCTTTCCTTGACAGAAATACCTGAACACAGACATATCCATGGGCCACAGATCTGTTACTAGGGTTGTCCTGATGGACATACACCTCCTTGGAGGCATGAGATTCCTATGGCTGTTTTGAAGAGGATAAATTTGGGAATCAAAGCAACATGTATTACCATCCTTAGAATTCTCGTATTTAAGTCTGAAATAGGATTCATTGTGCCAAATCATGGTATTTATAGGAATGCATCTCCTCTACAGACCCTAGGAGAGAATCTAGTTTCAGATTCTAGAGTAGGGTTTCTTGAACTCGCTCACTCATGGCCTCTTGGCCATGTTGAAAACTGATGTGATCAGTCTACTTCAGTAGTTATATAGTCTTGTTATTGTCCTGCTACCTAATATCCCTCTCGTCCTCAAGGACACCTGTCAATGTGTATAGGGCCCACTGAAAACTCCAGGAATTCTCATCTCAAAATCTTGAATCATACCTGCAAAGACCCTCATGCATATCAGCCATCATTTGCAAGTGTCTTGTTTAAGAACCTAGATATATTTGGTGCTACATATTCAGCCTAATACATTGCCCTGGTGGACCAATCCTCAGGTGTTACCTTCTCAGTGGTCATTTTATTTTCTAGTGTACAGTAAATATGTGTTATTCTATGTGTGTTTGTCTTTGATGTTTAAATCATTTTTCATAGGCACACATGTGATCCATCTGGGCCTCTCAAAATGAGTGTACTGCTGTTCTTTGTTTGTAACCTGGAAGTATATAATTAAGAACTTACAGGAAGGGCACCTTCTGAAGCAGAAGGCCTCTGTTAGTCTGGTGTATGCCCACTGTGGGTACATATCCTTGTCAGCCCATGGGGAACAATGTCCCTACTGAGCTTCCCCATAGCTTAGAAGAAGGGCTCTCCCACATGCACACGAGGACCCCTGCTTCCAGGGTAAGGACAGATTCAGAATTGGAAAGTTTATGACTCTCTTCTCTGTGAACTGGGTGTGTCCTCAGGGAGATCACCTCATGGACTTGGAAATCTTGGAGTTCACAAGTGTCTTAGGGATTGGTGGGGATGGATGAATGGTGAGGTTTCATCTCACTTACTGTGGTTAACCGTGTCCTCATGTGTCCTATGTCAGGTACAGCAGGGGGTGTCAGGCCCACATCAGGTGAAACCCTCGAAGACCCTTTTGTCACCTCATATTTTGGTAGGTTCTTCATCACAGCCCAGTGTTCCAACTAAGTCTGGATCCTTCAGTCCTGAGAATACCATCACGGTGGAAGAGTGGCACTGCATTCACTTCTACTGCCTACTCCAAACCTTTCTACCAGAGCAGAATATCGATGCCAGAGATACGCCAAAGAACCAGCTCCTGTTTCAGCTGAGCTCCAGGACTGTCTTGGAAAGAGCAGTGTATCACTGTTTAAGAATCACTGTGAGAGAAATGTAGTGGGATTCCAGGCACCAATGCCCCCCCACAGCTGGCACAATGGGGATGGCCACTAGGTGGAGTGAAGGATCCATGAATCACTGATGCCCATCTGATGAACCAGGGCAGAGAGAGCTTAAGTAGGACCTTCTTGAATTAGCCTGATTATTTCTTCTCCTTAGAGAGAAAACAACTTACCAATAGCGTCTACCTTTCTAATATGTGCGGGTATGTTTGCAGGTGCTAACCTAAGTATATGTGATAATGTGTACGTAACACAGGTTATGCTATGCACATTTTCATGGGTTCATGTGTTTGCATTAGCATGTGGGTAGCTATGTTTTACTCTGGGAAATGATGTCTTTGTGTCTGTGTGTGTTTAAGTGGGAAAGAGTGTGGATTAACTTGGGTGTAGTAGTGTACATGAATCTTAGTATACGTGTTAGCCTGGGGTGGCTCGAATGGCTGAGTGTGGGTTAGCATGTGATTGTGTTAGTGGTTTATGGCAATGAACATATATCATTTATGGATCCTAATGTCTACATTCTTACGTGTTTATGTGGCAGTACATTGGTATATATGTAAGTGTGATTATGGTTTTGTGTCTTTTATCCCATTTCTAATTGGATGATTTGACTAAAGGACAGGACCATATATTTCATGATAATTCCTAAATTTCCAGAAAAATTCAGATGCTGCACAAGTATGCCTAAAAATCTGTAAGTTGTGATTTGATGACATCTCCCGACTGGATTTTCAAAATTTCATCCCTGGCATGAATGCTTCTGGTTTCCGACTACTTTGTTTCTGAGCCCTTGGTTCCATCGACCTCAGTTTCTCCTGAATCTTGCCTTGGACTCAGTCTTCCTAAACTCCCCTGGCACTGATAAAATCCTGGCCCCTGGAATCCATGTGGCTGGGTCCCCCTTTCACCTGCTTGACTAGAGAAGCTGGACTCCATGGTTCCAAACGCTCCCTCCACCTGCAGCAGGTCCTGCCCTGGCACTCAGTAATGTTGAGGTCCCCTGCACTTATCCTTGGGTCCTTGGTCTCCACCTCACCATAGTTCACATTCCTGGACTCGAAAATCTTGAGGTCCCTTGCACCTGCCCTGCACCTGCACTTTGATTCAGTGATCGTGACCTTCCCCTCACCTTCTCTTTGACATTATCCCTGAGGTGCATCTTCTTGACTTCCACAAGCACAAACCCTGGCCTTGAACTATGGGCTTGGTGTTACTGAGACAACCTTACAGTTAGTCCTGCTGTTCCTGTACAGCTGTAGGTCTGATGTCCTATATTCTTCTCTCTAATATGTGTCCACACAGCATATCTTCATTGGTTTTGAGCATACAGGCTGATGGATGTAGATGACAGGTAGAACTGTCCTTGGCAGGCATCTTGGACTGGGATGGCTGAGCTATAGCTGTGAGTCAGTATGGCTACTATCGCTAGCCAAGTTTTGCAGCCCTTGGCAGGCTCCTCTGGTTAAAACGCAGTCCTTGGTCAGCAAAGCTACACACTCTGCTCTCAGCTGCTGGACCCTACAGGTGTCCACAGAGCTACTCATTACTTCAAAGAAGAGCTGTCCAGGGTACAGGAGAAACACAGACCCTTAGGGAATATTCCAGATGACAAAATCAACCTCTCCTGCCTTTGCACAACTCTGGCATTGTGGGGCCATGAGCAACCCCTGAAAGCCCCTCTGCAGGGGAGAGTTGAATCTGGGCTCACACTACCTCTCTTCATTTTATCTCACGCAGTAATACACCAACATACTCTTGGCTTTCAGACTATCCACTGGAGGACATGGTAGGTTCTAGGCATTTTTCTTGGACATGATGGACTTGCCCTTCATAGTCTGTGTAGTGCTTCTTCATTCCATCAATCCTGAACCCCAATCAATCAGCAGACACCCCAGCAGGGGGTCTGCTGGAAACAGCCCATCTACTAGTTACTGAGGGTGAACTCAAAGGATACAGGAGAGTCTCAGAGACTCCCCACTCATTACCCAACTCTCCCCCAGACTCCACCATCTGCACCCAACATTCAACACCTTGAGAAAATGCTCCCACAATGTCAATCTTCCTCTCACTCACATTCACTCACAAAGCCAATATATTTATTTTTCTACAAAAAAAAATTCTATTAAACTTCCATATTATGAACCTAGCTAAGCTAAAACCCCATGATAAATTGCTGCTTTTCAGTTCTACTCAATGAATGTGAAGACCTCAGAATCCCAGGGCTGGGGCTCTCCTCTCCCAGAGTTGTAGGTTCAGGACTGAGCTGGTTTCAATCAGCTGGGTTAGGGACCCAGTTGTCATTTCCTCGCACCATAAAGCAAGGTCTAGTGTTGGATACCGGACAGTGCCTAGAGCAGATATGAGTGTCCTAGTGGCCTTAGAAGAGGTAGCATTCAGGAAAATGGGATTTCACATTATATGATTGTGCTAAACTAAAACTGATACCAATCATTTCATTTTAACAAAAGAACATGAAACATGGAAATAAGTATCAATATATCTCCACTTCATGGATGTAAAACTACAAAAGACATAAAACTACAAAAAGAATAAAAGACAATTAAGTGACATGCCTATGAACACATATTTGGTAAATGTGAGCCCAAATCTACATCACTAGACTGGAATTCCTACGTGAACAAGACACAGTTTCACAAACTTACTGACGTTTACACCCTGGACAGATGCCGTTCTGTAGTAGGAATCAATTGTGTTGTGAATGCATTCTAGTGTTTACCTGAGTAACAGGCAGAGGACCAGGGTTCAGGAATTTTTCTTCAGGCGTCTCTGTCACATCATGGATCCTCATTTATGTCTCCATATCACCTTCCTTACCAATATATCTACTTTTTAAAAATAGATTCTTGAGGGATATCTGACATCTCAAAAATGACATACATTTAAATTATAAAATTCTTTATGTACTTTGATATGCATACACTCACGCAACCAGCACCACAATCAAGAATGTGAGCAAATCCAACAACCCTACAAGTGTTCTCTTCTCCGTTTCTAATTCCTCCATCCTACTTCTTCCAACTCCCAAAACGTGCCCAGCTAGGACAAATCTTTATGTAACACTGTATTACGATGCATCTTCCAGAATTTATAAAAATTGAATCATAATGTACGTGCTTTATTTCTTCACCTTCTTCACTCGGTGCAATTTGGTAATCCATCCATATTGTGAATCCGAAGTAATCATGACTCTACTACTGAGTAGTATTTCTAGTATCATAATAAATGCATATACCCCCCCCCAGTGCATTCATCTACTCACCTGCTTATATTAGGACTGTTTCTAGTTTCTAGCTGTTAGAAAGAAGTCTGATACTCAGGAAAAAAGGGCCTATATTATTCCTACAACAAAATCATTAAGAAAGTGAAGTCGTTTTATACATAAGTATAAAAGAGAAAAATTTTAAAGTAAAAATATTTTTAAAAATTGGGATATTAAAAAATAATGAAAAAACATTTGAAGAAAAAGTAACGTTTTTTTGCATTTTGCCTTTCATCACGGTAAGACAGTTATTCTGTATGTACAGTGACATTTTCTTCAATTTATGCACCCAGTGTCATATTTTTTTTTTCATTTATTCTTCAAAGAAATTTTAGGTCATAGTAGAGTCACATACAGAATATAGGGGATTCCCATATAACCAACATTCTTCCCCTTTTCCTCTTTCCCACAATGATAGGAATTTATGTGTGGAAAGTACACTTCATCAACCGATACACAAATATCTAACCACCATCAATGATTCACCTTATGGTTTACATTTTGGACTATATATTTTTATAAAATCTGATAAAATTTAACATGGCCTTAATCCATTACTGCAAGATCATGCAGAATTTTAAGGTTTCTTATCTGGTTTATTATAACCTTTTATATCTAGTTTTATTTACATTACTTTTGAAAAAGTATATTCCAGTATACAAAATGTATCAAGATCAAGAGCTTTCATTTATTAGCAGTGATATTACTCATTACTCTTCCCCTATATTACTTTTCCACGGGAATAGGCTTGAATATGTTTTCTAGTTGTCATTATATACGAACTTTTTTCTTGAAATTCTGGACCTTAGTATGATTCAGGATAGCTTTCTCAACTTCACAAACCTATCTCTCTCGCTGTTATTTCACTGCAATGCTAAAACTATGGAAGCGTGATTCTTTCTATTTTTCAATTTTTCAAAAAGCTTTAGATTACATAAATGCTATATAAAAAATAGAAGAGATTCCCATATGCCCCACCCCCTCACACACTTTTCCATGTGAACAATACCTTCCATTAGTGTGGTACATTTGTTGCACCTGATGAACACATACTGAAGCATTGCTACTATGACCATAGTTTACATTATAAAGTTGCCCCACATAATTTTATATGTTGTGACAAAATAGATCATTGGCTTTATCTATCATTGCAGTATCATGCAGGACACCTCCAGTGTTCCAAAAATGCACTCGTATTACTCCTGTTCTTACCTCTCCCCACCCACAGAACCTCCAGTGGCCACGGCATTTATACCAATGATAAAAGTAATTCCATTGCTGGAATAATAATAAGTCCAGTAAAATAATAAGTCTACCTTAGTCCACTTTTCATTCCACAATACTGAAGATTTGGGGATGCTGATGCACACTCTGTTTCTAGTTCAGTGGGCGTTTAGGTCCCATCAGGCAGTTGGATACTAAAACCTACAGGAGCTTGCTTCCCTATTTCCTGCTTCCAAATTTCATCCACTCTTAAGTATGGATCTTCACACTCCTTACCTCCATTCTCTATTTTGTTTTTCCATTTGATTATGGCCCCTTACTTAACATTTTCAAAGGGAACAACTACAATAAATCTAGATATGATCTTAATTTTCATTTTTTTACATGCATCTTTTCAATTTATTCAAACAAGAATTTAGCGTGCCATTACTTTTAACAGGTTCTCACCTTTAGTATATTGTTAAGAGCTTGGGACTCTAGGTTAGTGTTCACAGAAAATGTTAGAATTTTCTTTACATATTAACCCACATAAGGTTGTTTCATTATCCATTTTCAAAATTAAAATCAATGTCTAAATAAAAACAGACGACATGTGTATGTTTCCTTTCGTTGTCTGTAAAATGAAGGGCTTTTTCTCATTGATTTTTTTTTTTTGCCGGTTTTTCAAAATTAACCTGATGGTATGAGCTCTCAGGAAGGAATTTCACAGCCAACTTGCCTCTCAAAAGACAGCTATGCCTCCTTCAAAATGAGGCTTCTCTTTAGGAACATCAGGATCCTCACTAGACTTCAATCAACCCCAAAGATGCTTTCAAAAATGTCATGTCTTTACAAATTTTCATCGAATATTCTTCTGCACTCTGCAACTTTGGTTTGCATCTATATATGCTAGCCACCAACTTTCAAGTCCCAAGGTAAAAGACTGGACATTATCTTTACATCTGCATGTTTGCAGTATCAATTACCTTGAAAGGTGTTTTCAATTACATGTCTTCAAATGCATTTTATTTCTGAATTTGGGCTTATGGATATTTATGAGTATTTTGTTCTTATGATTATTAAATTTTAGTTTTTTATTGTATTTAAGTACTGTGATTTCATTGATTTTTATCATTCATGTGAGGCATTTGATTGATTTAAATTTCTTAATTTTTTATTGCCTTTTTAAAAAAGATAAGTAGATCGCACAAAATACGTTAAAAAACATGAGGTTCCCGTTTACCCCAATCTTCAATCACCAACCCACATGTCCCATATCAACATCCGCTTTCATCAGTGAAGCACATTCACTGCATTTGGTGAATACATCCTGGAGCACTGATATACCACATCGACTGTGGATTACATTGTAGTGCACACTCTCCCCCAGTCCATTCAGGGGGTTAAGGAAGGATATATGATGTCCTCCATCGGACCCTGCAATATCATTCTGGACAACTCCAAGTCCCAAAAAGGCCCACTATCATACCTCTTTTTCCCTCTCAGAGCCCTCAGCATCTTCCGTGGCCAACAACTCCACATCAATGATACAATTTCTTCCATTGCTAGAGTCACAATAGTTCTATAGTAGAATGCCAGCAACTCCACTCCAATGCACATTATATTCTTTCATCTTCTGGAGCCTGGGACGGAAATGTACACTCTACCTCTAAATAGAGAAGGGGCGTACATCCCACATGGTTGATGGATGGAATTCTCCTGCATGCAGTTGTAGAAACTCTCGGTTAGCTGATGTGGTGGATGAACATTTCATCTTCCTGTTAGCTGACATGGGTACCAGAATAAGACCGGGGTAAATCCAATGAACTGGAGAGTAGGTGTTGCCACTCTACTGAGGATCAGGGTCCAGCTAGTACATGGAGAGTCCAGAGATTCAAGGCTTCTGAATATATATAAACCTGAATGTATACCATAAGTTCACTAAAAGTGACAGAAGAGGCATGCATAGAAAGGTGCCATCTCAGTCCAACTCAATCACACTCAGGAGCACAAATTCCAAAGTAGGTCCCACTGCCAAGGCATTGAACTCCAGGGCCACCTGCAATGACTGTGGGTCTCAGGAGTCCTCAGGAATACCACCACCTGGGGTTGTATCTACTTTGGCTGTCTCAGGAATCCTGCAGACATAGGATGAGCACGACCCCTCTGAAAACCTCATAACTCATTTTGAAGTCTCTTAGCCTTATAAACTCACCTGTCTTTACCATTTCTCCCTTGTATTCAAGGATTATTTTCTGCTTACATCAATAGGTGGTGACTGGTAGGAATATCTTGGCGCCAGGGAGGATCATCCTCGGGAGTCAGGTCCCATGCTGGGGGGAAGGTAATGCATTTACATGCTGCTCATTGAGGGAACGGATGTGGTGGTTGAACATTTCACCTCCCTGTTAGCTGACATGGGTAATAGGGTAAGACCAGGGTAAGTCCAATGAACAGGAGAGTAGGTGTTGCCACTCTACTGAGACTAAGGTTCCAGCTGGCACATGGACAGTCCAGAGATTCAAGTCTCCTGAGTATACACAAACCTGAATGCAAACCGTAAGTACACTAAAAGTGACAGAAGAGGCAGACATAGAAAGGTCACATCTCAATCCAACTCCATCACACTCAGGAGCACAAATTGCATAGTAGGTCCCAGTGGCATGGCACTCAACTCCAGGGCCCCCTGCAATGACTGTGGGTCTCAGTAGGCCTCAGGAGTACCACTATCTGGGCTTGTATCTACTTTGGCTGTCTCAGGAATCCTGCAGACATGGGCATGAGACCCTCTGATGACCACATAACTCATTTTGAAGCCTCTTAGCCTTATAAACTCATTTGTCTTTACCATTTCCACCTTGTATTCACGGTTTTTTTCTGGTTGCATCAACAGCTGGTGATTGGTAGTAATACCTAGGCACCAGGGAGGCTCAACCCCGGGAGTCATGTCCCATGCTGGGGGGGAGGTTATGTATTTACATACTGAGCCTAGCTTAGAGAGTTTCCACATTTGAGCCACATAGAAGCTCTTAGGAGGTAACTCTTAGGCACCCGGCAGCTCTACACCTAGTTCAAATTTCAAGCACACACGCTCAAAACCAAACTCATCAGTATCAAGGGCCTATCACTGGACCATCCTTCACCACTGCTCTTTACCCCTGCCCTTGGGGGATTGTTGCTGTTCCATTGGGGAATGTGACAGAGTTCCGTTGACAAGGAACTCAGCACTCCCTCAGTTTTCATGTGTAACTCAACCTACTATGACAATATCCAACAAATATCCAAACATTTTTATATACCCTATACATATGCCCTGGAAAACTCCCTCCGAACCATGTGTCCACCATCAATGACACTCCACACGGGTGCTCCTCCCTTGTCATAGCTGAACCCCTCTGTGATCCAAAACTTCTTCAAAAAAGAAGACTAACATATTGCCAAATTCAATTAGTAGGAAAATAAAATAGTACTGATAGGTTTTAAGATTAAATATAGAATAACACTACTTTAGAAAAAGTAAAAATAAAAAATAAATTGGGGTATTAAAAATGAAAAATATTAAAGTTGTTTTTTACTTTTTGCCTTTCATCACAGTAATACGTGTTGAAATGTATGTAGTGGCAAGGCAACCACGTCCACTCCTCAGTGTCCACATCCTCTTTAATTTTTAATTTTGTTCTCAAAGAAGTTTTATATCAAAGTAAAATCACATATACAATACAGGGCACTCCTATATACCCAATATCAAACCCTTCTCCCCCTTCCCCAGCAATGACTTTTTATATGTGGATGCTATATTTGCCACAGCTGATGTACAGATATTGAAACATACCTACTAACCATGGTTTCATTATGGTTTACATTATAGCTTATATTTTACTGCACACAGTTTAAAATCTTTAGCTTCATTATTTTTTACATTATGATTTACATTTTAGACTACACACTTTCACAAATTTTTGGTAAAATTTAACATGCCCTTTGTCGATCATTGCATGACCTTGTGGACCACTTCCCCTACCCCAGTTACCCCTCTTCCATCTATTCACCTCTTCTCTCCACCTCTCCTCAGGACCCCCAGGGACAACCAAGCTTCACTGCTTGAAGAACCAGATTCCACATTCTTGCAACAATGCTGAAGGACTGAGACACTAGACTGTCCTCCCCAATTGGGAGACACCAATGCTCTCAAGAGACACCCTACCCTCTGTTTGAGAATATCAGGCCTCCCCAGGACGGCAGTACAGCACCTTCCTGCTCATTGCATTGGTCTCCACGCAATGATATAACACTCTAGGACGAGATGAGCACTCACACACTCCCTAGCAGCCTCTCCCACGTGCACCCTGTGCCAGGTGCCACCACCAGACTCCTTAAACAAATAACACTTCCTTATTCTATTTTCTAAAGATTTTTCTCAACATTATACTTTCAACCATACACCTGACAATCTCCCATGTTCACCCTCTCCCCCAAAAAACTCCCCCAACTTCACAGACCATCTGTCCTATCCTCCCAAACCTAGTTGACCTCTAGCATTCAAAGCCCCACCCAATAGTATGTCTATGTCCCCGTCTTATCCCTTCTGTGCACAACTACTTACTTCCATTCTATCATAGATTTCGCCCATGTAGATGTCAATTGACAACTGTCCTAGCTCCCACAATTTCCTATAAGCCTAACCTCCCATCTCTTAACTCTCTGAGACAGCTTGATTTGCTTAATTCATATCAGAGAAGTCATGTAGTACTTATCATTCAATGCCTGGCTTGGTCCTCTCAAAATAAGGTACACAAGATTCACCTATCTTATCTCACGTATTAGTTCTCTGTTCCTTCTTACAGCTGAGTAGTATTCCATTGTATGGATATATCACATTTTGCATATACCACATTTTATGAATTGTGCACATCACATGGTCCAAGGACTCATCAGTAACTTTTACACATACTATATGTCAACACTTTATTTTACAAATAACCTCTAGCAAGAAAGAAATGATTTCATTTTGTGTACTGATCTTAGATTTTTATGAACATAAAAATTCTGCAAGCCGCATTTTACTGTGATTCTCTTACTAAGCACCTTGAAAATATATGCAGTATTAATAACCGTGTGGATTGAAACCATGAAAATGTTGCTCTCCTACCAATGGGGTAACATTCTAAGATTTCAGAAATGCACATGCAGGCTTCCCTGAAACCTGGGGACATTCTGCTGCTCAGTGAGGGAACTGTCAGTTGTGGAAGTCACTGAATCATGTTCACAGCAGCATCTATACCACCTGCTTGTAGCATCTCTCTTTTTTCTTTTTTTTTCCTTTCTTTTTTAGTTAGGCCAGGAAAAAGAATTTATTAAGAAATGGGGGAAAGGACAGAGCTTGCAGAGAAATGGAGAGATGGATGGAAATAATCACAAAAATTTGGTGTGAGCTTTTATAGGCAGAGTAAATGAGTACTGGCTTGTGTGACACTTTTAAAATTATTAAGTATTCCTCCCATTAGCAATGCTAATAAGAGGGGCCGAAGCTGTTATTGGCTACCCTACCAATGGTGGGAGCCAATGTTGAGTCTGATCCGGATATCCAGCACCTCTCCTCAACCCAGGAAAGAGTCTCAACTGGAACCTCAAGGTCAAGGACTCGGTGGGGATTCATGGCCATGGTGTCTACTGGCCATGTTGTGGCTCATCTTCTCATTTCCCTATGCTAAACAGCCTCAACTCCCCCCTCAGAGAGTTCATGCCATTATTCTTAAGGGCTGCTGAGGGGCAAAGGTCATTCTTCTGCAGTTAATTCCTGCTGGTTAGGGTGGTAGTCCCTGCCTGACAGGGAATGAACCTACTTGGCAATTCTGTGTTTCAGGGAAGATGGGTCCAGCACCCTGACGGGAACAGGATGAAATCCCCACATGACTAGTAGAGCATTGATTATGAAAGAAATAATCTTAATTAGACTTTTGAAGGTAAATGGTCCGACTAAAAGAATAAAGAAGATGGTGGTAAACAGACCCAAAAAGGGGGCCAGTCACGATGTCCTGGAACCCAAGCGTGGGAAAGGCCAGGGGCCTTCAGAGGCCACTTCCTCCAAAGTTGATGGAAACAGCAATCTTCCTTGACTTCTTTATGCTCCTGGTCAACCCTAGGGGCAGACTGTGGTGAACCTGATGAGTGTGGGTATAAATGGCCAACCGAGGTTCCCACAGTAGTGGTTATGCTTACGACAGCAGGAGAGGTGTGAGATAGGCACTGCCTTAGACATAACCTAACAAAGATAGTATACGCAACAACAAGATGAGCTTATTGCAAACAAAATAAAGGTGGTACTTAAGAGAGCCATTTCTTTCTCTTTTAGCCACATTCATTAACTCCTTATGAAATGAATGAACTTATCAAGATTTTTGACACATTCGATACCATTCTGCATATGATGTAGAAGAGAAATTACATTCATCAGGTGTATAGGTACAGTACTTAATTCCAATCAGTGCACTAATCAATGCATAAGTTTCTCTTTCAGCTGCAGTGAATACATCTCAGATCCAGTTTTGCAATACCATACATGTTCTCTCTCCACAGGAGCAGGTCATAACGCCAATTGTGTTTTAAGTTCTACTCACAGTACTCCGGTAATTTTTGCTCTACTTATTATGTCCTTCACATAGCCAGCATGCTGGAGCACAGTTGATCCTAGAGAGAGACTAGGAAGGTAAGGCTCCAGGGTTTCATCTGCCTTGTGCATAGAGGCCTTCAGCACTAAGAAACTGAACCAATCTGAAGGCAGTGTTCATTGGACAACTGGCCATATCAAGCCCTCGCCAGCTGCTCCAGGAGTCTGAAACTGCAACGTCCTCTCCATCCACCTCAGGAACGTAACCAGAGATGCGGTAGATAATTTTGAAGAGATCAGTGACCACCTCAGCCAAGAACTCAAATGGAGAGGCAACATGCAGGGAACTTCAGCCAGGGTGGGATGCACAAGAGAGTGTAAATGAGATAGACTTCAGTATTGTTAATCTTTATAACTTTATAAATATTTCCAAGGCAATATATAACATACTAAATGATATTACTTTTGATGTGATTATGTAAATTAATGGATATTATACTTGAGCACTACAGTAGAAAGTACTTTCTTCATTATTTTGTGAAAACTACTGGTCCCAATACAATCAAGATTACCTTTCTTTACCACTACTTTCAGTTGTAGATTTCTTTATTTCTCCCATGTGGTAGGTGGACGTCCTATCCTCTGGGCCAAATCCGCTTCCCTTTACTTCTTTAATATGCAGATTGAGGTGGCCTCTCACAGGATTTCTTGCAATGAAGCTACTTTTTGTTATTAATATCAATTTACATTCTTAATTAATAATGGCTTCCTGGAACTAGCCATTTATATGCTTCAGTTTAGAAGATGCTTTTACGAACTCATAATGAAGCATAACCACATAGACTGGATAGTTTTCATTGAAATAATTTTATTAAATTACAATTAGGGAATGTTTTGCTAAGAAAAAGGCAAAAAGCCTAAATGCTATATAAAACAGCTTTATTCAATTAAATGAGTTTCAGGTGATATCAAATGATAATAACTGGGAAATCACAATAGAAAATAATTAGTTAGAGGTATAGCAAAGAAACAAAGTATGTATAAACACTCACCAAACTGGGGGAAAATAACATCTGATCCTTTACAAGGCCAGGAAGTCCCTTTAGTGGACAATCAGAGTCCCAGTTGGAAAAACAGTCCCAGGCAGAGCAGCGCCGCCTTGGTGAGACTTGAATCAGAAGCCAAAATGTGCCCCAATTTATACGAGACCAAATCTATGATTTCAGGGTGATCATGCAACTTGTGAATTGTCAGCTCCCCCTAGAACAACAATGCCCATCTCCAGGGCAATGGCCAGTTCCCCTGAGGAGGGACACTGTGCCCCAAAGAGCTCTGTTCTACACATGGAACTCTGAGCAGGAACATGAAGATATTCAGCTTTTAGTTTTACAGAGGATACAAACGGGAGGTGTAAGTGCCACCTCTGATAACTTGTTCCTGTTAAACATTTGTTTTTTTGCTTACTAGGTAAAGGGGTTGTCTGCATAACAGTATTACAACATTCTAAAGGACAGTGCACAAGTTAATCATTCACAAGTGTAGGCTAAAACAGAAGACACTATTGATTTGAAAGCTTATGAATTCACAATTACTAATAATTTTCCTATAGTACATCAGGGGAGCAGATATGGGTCAAGCAACTGGGCTCCCGCCTACCATATAGGAGGTCCCACGCTTGATTTCCAGGGCCTCCTGATGAAGACCAGCTGGCCTGCATATCACAGAGCTCTGTCAGCCTGTGCCAGGGAGAGCTGATGGCCTGAATGGGGGACAGCGGATGGCCCGCGCCACAGAGACCTGGCAACCCATGCTGTGGGCAGCTGGCGCAGCAAGATGATGCAACAAAGTGAGATGCGGAGGAGAGACGGTGAGAGATGCAGCAGGCAGGGGAGATGAGACAGCTCATGTGATTGAGCGTGTCTTTCCCACACCCGAGGTCCAGGGATCAGTACCCAGTGCCTCTTGAAGAAAAAAGAAGACATGAGAAGAATGTATGAGTGCAAAAACAACAGAGTGGGGGGAATAAATAAATAAAACAAATCTTGTAAAAATATTATAATTAGTAACCACTGAAGTTTACTTTGTTCATTGAAGGGAGGGCAGATCTATATTTCCTTCTTTTAACTTAATTTCATTAAACATGAACTTACAACTTTCATTCTCTTAAAGATTCAATAAATATTAATTAATTTAGTTGGTATTATATAAACACAAGGAGAGCATACCAAAGTTAAAGAAAATTGAAGCCATTATACTGGATTCCAAGAATGTTCTTTTATTTCATTTACAAGGGGCTTATAACATTTTCTTAATAAAATTGTAAAACTGTGAATCATTTTAAGAACATACTGAATGCGAGGTTCGGGAATATATCACAATCCATTTAACTTGTTTTAATTATAATTTAGAAAAGATCTTTCCATAGAAGCTTTCAAGGATATTCCCCTTACTTCATGAAATTTGTTACGAGGATTAATAACCACCCTTATTTTAATGCGTTAAAAGGTTTAAATTGGAAAACTACAGGTCAAACTGGTTCTTCATTCCCCAGCCTAGAAAACAGTTTTAATCTGCCATAGGAAGCCCCTCCTCAGAACTTTTAGAAAGAAAGAGAAAGCCCTGGCAGTTGGGTACATTAAAGGGCTCAGGAAAATCTTTCCCCTTCCCAATTCCCATATGCCCCTCTCTCTCCCCTTCCCACACTTGCCCACATTAATAACATCCCTCATTTGTGCAGTACATTTGTTACAATTGATGAACACTTATAGGAAAACTGCCACTAATTGTGGATTATACTTTATATTATATTTTAAATTCTCTTCCAGACAAATCTGTAAGCTATGAGAAGACATATAATGGCCTGTTTTGTGAAAGGGAATGTCCTGAAAATGCCCACATATAATACCTATTTTCGCTTCTCCTTCCTCTCAGAACTTTTGGTGGCCACTGCTAACACATAAATGATAAAAGTTATTCCATCATTAGAATCACAATAAGTTTATGGTAGAATAGCAATAAGCCTATGCTGGTGGAGCATTCATTCACCAAGCATGAGGATTCTGGGATGGTGATGCCAACTCTGACTCTAATTAAGATGGCTTAGTTCCCATGGGGCAGATGGATGAGACTATCTTCTTGTAGTTGTACACTCTCCCTGTTCCTTGGAATAGTTGTTGTCCAGTATCATCTCCTTGTCAGTTGTCCTTGGTCCTAAGATCTGGAAAGTAGGTGTTGCAACTCTGTTGAGATTTAGGGCTCAAATGGGAAATGGAAAGCCCAGAAGTTTAAGTCTCTTGGAAATAAACCTATCAACTCTAGTCCCAACTGTGGGTTCAAATAAAATTGGCAAAACAGCTTTGTGTAGGGAAATCACAACTGAGTTCCATCTCTGTCACACTGGGGAGCATGAATTCCAAAGGAGAAAAGAGGGCCCACTGGCAAGGAGCCAAACTCCTGAGATGACTGCCCTCCCTGCAGGGTGTGGATGTCTCCAGAGGCCTCAGGAGACCTGCTAATTGAGGGAATATTTACTGTGGGAGTGAATGTGATCCTGTTGAGACGTGCATATTCATAACCTCTAAAATGACCTCCAGGCTAACTTTACTTTTTACTTCAAAAAATTTTTTATGTTTTTTATGTTTCTGTCTTTATTTGATTTTTTAATGCTACAATAAAAATATATAAGGTCCCCATATATACCCCAACCCCCTACTCCCCCCATAACAACAACCTACTCCATCATGAGACATTCATTGCATTTGGTGAATGCATCTCTGAGCACCGCTGCACCTCATGGTCAATGGTCCACACCACAGCCCACACTCTCCCAGAGTCCAACCAGTGGGCCATGGAAGGACATACAATCTACGATAAGTGTCCCTGCAGCACCACCCAGGACAACTCCAAACCCCAAAAATGCCCGCACATCACATCTCTTCCTCCCACTCCCTACCCCCAGCAGCCACCATGGTTACTTTCTCCACACCATGCCACATTTTCTTCGATTATTAATCACAATAGTTCATGAACAGAATATCAGTAAGTCCGCTCTAACCATACTTTATTCCTCCATACTGTGGACCATAGAATGGTTGTGTCCACTCCACATCTATATCAAGAGGTGGCTTAGATTCCACATAGATGCTGGATGCAATTCTCCTGCTTTCAGTTGTAGGCACTCTCGGCTCCCTGGTGTGGTGGTTGACTTCTTCACCTCCATGTTAGCTGAGTGGCATAAGTCCAATAAACCAGAGTGTAGGAGTTCCAAGTCTGATGAGGGTCAGAGCCTGGCTATCACATGGTCATTCCAGAGATTCAGGTCCCCTGGGTATATATTAAACCCCGCCACCAACTACAGTTCTGGTAAAAGTAACAGGAGAGACTTGTGGACAAAGGTCACATCTGAGTCCAGCTCCATCACACAGAAACACGATCTCCAAAGTAGAGCCAACTGACATGGCATTGAACTCCATCTGCCATGACCATAGAACCCGTGGGTCTCTGCAGCCCTCAGAAAAAGCAATACCTGAGGTTGTATCTACTTTATCTGTCTCTAGGGCTCTGCTCAGGTGTGCATTAGGGCAATCTGTCTGATAACCTCCAGGCTCTTTTTGGAGACTCATAGGCATATAAACTCATTTGCCCTTTCCATTTCCCCCTTTTGTTCAGTTCAAAAAAAAAAAAGCCTTTTTAACTCCTGGTATTACATGTAGACTGAGATATTCTGCTGGTCCTTGTTGACCCTTTTATTCAAGGTCATTTTCTAGTTACATCATCAGCTGGTACTTGGTAGTAATCCCTCGGCAGCAGGGAGGCTCATCCCTGGGGGTCATGTCCCATGCTGAGGGGGAGGCAATACATTTACATGCTGAGTTTGGCTTTGAGACTGGCCACATTTGAGCAACACGGAGGCTCTCAGGAGGGAACTCTTAGGCACCCTGCAGCTCTAGGCCTTGTTCTTAATTTAGGTGCACAGGCTCACAAGCATAGTCATTAGTATCAAGGGCTCATTGTTGGACTGTCCTTTTTTGGTCTTTGCCGTTTCACTTGGGGGATTGTTGCTATTCCTTTAGGGACTGTGACAGAGCTCCCCTGGCGAGGAACTCACCACTCCCTCAGTTGCTGTTTTTAATTGTAATCACTATGAAAAGATCCAAACAGTTTTATGTACCCTGGATATATGCCCTGGGGAACTCCCTGCCAACCATGTATCTCCTGTCAATAACATGCCACACCAGTATTCCTCTCCTGCCATTGTTGAACCTCTCTGTGATCCAAAACTTCTTCAAAAATGAAGCCCAATATATTTCCAGGTTCTATTAATACTAAAATGGAATATAGTGAAGAGTTTAAAGGTTAGATATAGAATACATATTAATTTGGAAAAATTACAGTAAAAATAAATTGGAGTATCAAAAAATTTAAACAAGCAAAAGCTTTGTTTTTGGTGTTTTCCCTTCCATCACTGCAGTAAGTGCTCCCCTGTATGCAAATTGGCAAGGGAACTTCTTCTGCCTTTTCCTCAGAGTCTATGTCCTTCTTTTTTTCTTTCACCCTAATTATTGAGCTTATCTTCACAAAAGTTTTAGATCACAGTAATTCATATATACAATATACAGTACTCCCACACACCAACTTAAAAACCTTTTTCCTTCCACAGCAATAATCTTTTTACATATTCATCCTATATTTATTTAAACTGATGTACAGATATTGAGACAACAGCTTTCAAACAAGGTAACGTTTGGGTTTACATTGTGGTTTATGTTTTAGACTATACAATTTTCTAAATTTTTAGTTATCTTATGTTTTACATTATGATTTACATTTTACCCGATCAGCCACTATATATTTTTGGTGTAATTTCACATGTCTTATATCCATCCTTACGTACTCCTGTGGAACACATCTATTGCCCGCACAGTTACATTGATTCCATCTATTCAATACCTCTCTCCCGCTCCCCTTAGGGCCCACAGTGAAGGTCAATCTTCATTGTTCCAAGGGCCATGTTCAGAGATATTTGCAACAGTGTTGAGGGCTTGACATGCACAACTGCCCTTAATACATTGGGAGCCACCATTTCTCTCGAGAGATACAATTCCCTCTATTTGAGAACATCAGTCCTCCCCAGGATGTGGGTATACCTTCACTCTCATTATATGGGTCTCTATCCAATGATATAACCCCCTATGGCAAAATGAGCACTCACATTCCCTAGGAGCCTGTCCTATGTCGGATTATCCTGTTTAAGCATCCTAAACAGGTTTCACAGCATTATACTCTCAGCCACATACCTGACAATCTCCTATGTTCTTATGTCCCCAACCCTCCCCTCAATTTCTTAGGCAATATTACCAATCCTCCCATCCCTAGCCCCCTTCAAGCCTGCACAGCCCCACGCAAAGGTAAACCTTTCCCCCTATTTTATCCCTTCCTTGTACCTCCAGCTTATCATAGATTTCACCCATGTAAGTGTCAGCTTACATCTTTCCTCTACCAACCCCTCTTCCCCCCATTTCCTTTCAGCTTATCATCCAGTCTTTACCTCTCTGAGGCAGCTTGGTTTACTTCTTTCATATCATTGAGGTCAGGTAGTATTTGTCCTTCAATGCCTGGGTTGCTTCACTCAACATGAGGTTCTCGAGATTCATCCATATTATCACGTGTTTTTGTAGTGTATTCGTTGTTAAAGATGAGTCCATTGTATGTATATACCACATTTTATTTATCCATTCATCTGTTGATGGGCATTTGGGTTGATTCCAACTTCTGGCAATAGTGAACAATGCTGCTATGAACATTGGTATGCATATATTGGTTTGTGTCCTTGTTTTCAGTCCTACTGGGTATATACCCAGCAGTGGAATTGATGGGTCATATGGCAAGTCTATATCTAGTTTTTTGAGAAACCGCCAAACTGTTCTCCAGAATGGCTGGATCCTTGTGCATTCCCGGGAGCAGTGGATGAGTGTTCCCATTCCTCCATATCCTCTCCAGCACTTGTAGTCTTCTGTTTTTTTCATAGCTGCCAATCTTATGGGAAAATGGTATCTCATTGTAGTTAGATTTTCATTTCTGTAATACCTAGAGATTTGGAGCATTTTTTCATGTGCTTTTTATCCATTTGTATATATTTTTGAAGAAATGTCTCTTTAATCTTTTTCCCATTTTTAAAATGGGTTCTTTGTCTTTCTATTTTCAAGATATAGGAGTTCTTTAAATATGCAGGTTATAAGTCTCCTAATCAGATATATGGTTACCAAAAATTTTCTCCTATTCTGTAGGCCCTCTTTTCACTTTCTTTTTTTTTTTTAATTGATTTTGTAAAAATATTACATTAAAGAAATATGAGGTCCCATTCGACCCCACCACCCCCACCGCACCCCTCCCCCCCCCAGCAACACTCACTCCCATCATCATGACACTTCCATTGCATTGGTAAGTACATCTCTGGGTATCTCTGCACCTCATGGTCATTGGTCCACATCATGGCCCACACTCTCCCCCATTCCATCCAGTGAGCCCTGGGAGGATTAACAATGTCCAGTGACTGCCCCTGAAGCACCATCCAGGGCAACTCCAAGTCCCAAAGGCGCCTCCACATCTCATCTCTTCCGGCCATTCCCCATACCCATCAGCCACCATGTCCACTTTTCCCACTCCAATGCCACCTTTTCTCTGAGGTCCTTGGATTGGTTGTGTCCGTTGCACCTCTATGTCAAGAGGAGGCTCAGATTTCACATGGTTACTGGATGCAATCCTCCTGCTTTCAGTTGTAGGCACTCTAGGCTCCATGGTGTGGTGGTTGTCCTTCTTCACTTTCTTGACAAACTCCTTTGAGGGGCAGAAGGCTTCAATTTTGAGGAAGTCCCGTTTATCTATTTGTTCTTTTGCTGCTCGTGCTTTCGTTGTGAAGTTCATGAAGCCATTTCCTATTACAAGGTCCAGGAGATGCTTCCCAAAACTGCTTTCCAAAGTCTTTATGGTCTTGGGTCTCATATCTAGGTCTTTGATCCATCTTGAATTGATTTTTGTATAAGGTGTGAGTTGGTAATCCTTTTTCATTCTTTTGCATATGGATATCCAGTTCTCCAGGCACCATTTGTTGAATAGGCCATTCTCTCCAGCTTGAGAGGGTTTGGTAACTTTATCGAATATTATATGACTATATATATGAGGATCTATATTAGAACTCTCAATTCGGTTCCATTGATCTGTGTGTTTCTCCTTGTGCCAATACCATGCTGTTTTCACTACTGTAGCTTTGTAGTATGTTTTGAAGTCAGGTAATGTGATTCTTCCAATTTCGTTTTTCTTTTTCAATATGTCATTGGCAATTCAGGCCCTCTTTCCTTTCCAAATAAATTTCATAGCTAGTTTTTCTAGTTCCTTAAAGAATGCTGTGTTCATTTTTATTGGGATTGCCTTGAATGTGTAGATCAGTTTTCATAGGATAGACATCATAATAATATTTAGTCTTCCTATCCATGAACAGGGAATATTATTCCATTTATTTAGGTCTTCTTTGAATTCCCTGAACAGTCTTGTGTAGTTCTCTGTGTATAAGTTTTTTACATCTTTAGTTAAATTTATTCCTAGGTGTTTGATTTTTTAATTGACTATTGTCAATGGTATTTGTTTCTTGATTTCCTCCTAAGCATGTTCGTTATTGGTGTACAGAAATGCTATGGATGTTTTTGCATTGATCTCATAACCTGGGACTTTACTAAACTCATTTATGAGTTCTAGAAGCTTTGTTGTAGACCTCTCAGGGTTTTCTATGTATAGGATCATGTCATCCACAAATAATGAAATTTTGACTTTTTCCTTTCCAATTTTAATGCTTTTTATATCTGGTTCTTGACTCAGTGCTCAAGCAAGTACTTCTAAAACAATGTAAATAGAAGAGAGGATAGTGGGCATCCTTGTCTTGTTCCTATCTTAAAAGGACAGATTTTAGGATTTCACCATTGTAAATGAGTTGGCTGTGGGTTTTTCATATATATTCTTTATCATTTCCAGAAAATTTCCTTGCAGTGTTTTCATCAAGAAAGTGTACTGTATTTTGTCAAATGCTTTTTCTGCATCTATAGATATAATCATGTGATTTTTTCCTTCAATCTGTTTTTATGGTATATTACATTGATTGATTTTCTTATGTTGAACCATCCTTGCATACCTGGAATAAATCCTACTTGGTCACGGTGTATAATTCGTTTAATGTGTTGTTGAATACGGTTAGCAAGTATTTTGTTGAGAATTTTTGCGTCTAGGTTCATTAGAGAAATTGATCTGTAATTTTCCTTTCTTGTAGTGTCTTTGTTTAGCTTAGGTACTAGGGTAATGTTGGCATTATAGAATGAGTTAGGTAATGTTCCTTCTGTTTCAATTTTTTGGAAGAGTTTCAGCAAGACTGGGTTAGTTCTTTCTGGAATGTTTTGTAGAATTCACCTGTAAAGCCATATGTCCCTGGACCCTTCTTAGTTGGGAGATTTTTAATGACTGATTCTATCTCTTTACTTGTGATTGGTTTGTTGAGATCGTCAATTTCTTCTTTCATCAATACAGGCTGCTTATTTCTTTCTAGGAATTTGTCCATTTCCTTTGAATTGTCATTTTTGTAGAAATATAGTTTTTCCAAGTATCCTCTTATGATAGTCATAATTTCTGTGGGGTCAGTGGTTATATCTCGTTTCTCATTTCTTATTTTGTGTATTTGCATCTTCTCTCTTTTTTTCTTTGTTGGTCTAAGGGTTTGTCAATTTTATTGATCGCAAAGAACCAGCTCTTGGTTTTATTTATCTTTTCAAATGCATTTTATTTTCTATTTCATTTAGTTCTTCTCTTATCTTTTTTTCTTTCTTTCTTTCTTCTTCCTGTGGGGTTACTTTGTTGTTTTTTTTAACTAATTCCTCTAAATGTACCGTTGGTTCTTCAATTTTTGTTTTTTTTTTTTTAATGTATGAATTTATGGCTATAAATTTCCCTCTCAGTACTGCTTTTGCTGCGTCCCATAAGTTTTGGTATGTTCTGTTATCATTTTCATTAGTTTCAAGGTACTTAGTAAGTTCTTATGAGATTTCCTCTTTGACCCACTGTTTTTCTAAGAGTGTGCTGTTTAATTTCCATATCTTGGTGTGAAATCTGGGCCTCTGGCCCTTGCAGATTTCCAGCTTCGCTCCACTGTGGTCAGAGACATTATTTTGTATGATTTCAATCTTTCTGAATTTATTGAGCCTTTCTTTGTGGGCTAGCGTATGGTCTATCTTGGAGAATGATCCACATGCACTTGAGAAAAATGTATATACTGCTGTATTTGGGTGTAATGATCTGTATATGTCTAATAGGTCCAGCTCCTCTAATATACTGTCCAAATTTTTTCTTTCTTTATTGATTCTCTTTTGAGATATTCTGTCCTAAGGTGATAGTGGTATTAAAGTCTCCCATTATGATTTGAGAGGCATCTATTCTTTCACTTAGTTTTACCAGTGTTGGCCTCACATATTTGGAGGCACCCTTATTAGGAGCATAAATATTTATGATTGTTCGTTCTTCTTGACAGACTGTTCCTTTCACTAATATGTAGTATCCATCTTTGTCTCTCAAAATGTTTCACCTTTCAAGCCTATTTTGTCTGATATTAAGGTGGCAACTCCTGCCTTTTTTTGGTTATTGTTTGCATGTAAGATTGTTTTCCAGCCATTTACTTTAAAACTCCTTGAATTCCTGGGTCTAAGATGTGTTTCTTGTAGACAGCACATACGTGGGTCATATTTCCTTATCCAATCTTCCAGTCTGAATCTTTTGACAGGTGTGTTTAATCCACTGACATTCAGTGTCAGTACTTGCAAGGAACTATTTTTATGTTAGCCATATTTTGTTTGGACTTGTGTTTGTCATATTTTGTTGATTTATTTCCGTCTCTTTTTGTCTTATACCCTCCTCCAACTCTGCCTCTCCTGTTTTTTTCTCTCGTCCTGCACAACTCCCTTTAGTATTTCTTGAAGGACAGAGTTCTTATTGCCATACTCTTTTAATTTCTGTTTATCTGTGAATATTTTGAACTCTCCATCATTTTTGAATGCTAGCTTAGTTGGGTAGAGAATTCTTGGTTGGAAATTTATTGTAGTACCTTGACTATATCATACCACTGCCTTCTTGCCTCCATGGTTTAAGAGGAGAAATCAGCACTTCATCTTATGGAGCCTCCCTTGTATGTGATGGTTCTCTTTTCTCTTGCTGCTTTTAGAATTTTCTCTTTCTCATGAGCATTGGATAATTTGACAAGTATATGTCTTGGTGGGCCTGTTGGGATTTATGGTGTTTGGGGTGCCTTGTGCTTCCTGGACATGTACCATCCATCTCTCTCAGTAGATTTGGGAAGTTTTCAGCCATTATTTCCTCCAACACCCTTTCCAGGCACACTTTGAACTCTTATCCACATAAACTCATTTGCATTTACCCTTTCCGCCTTTTCTTCAATGACTTTTTCAAGTTGAACTACTAGGTGCCTGGTAGCAGCCCCTTCTTGCCAGGGAGCCTCATCCCTGGGAGTCATGTCCCATGCCAGGGGCAACATAGTGCATTTCTATGCTGACATGGCTTAGAGGACACACTTGAGCAACAAGGAGGTTCTCAGGTGATATCCCTTAGGCAGCCTATAATACTAGGATAAGTTTCAATTTCAAAAGTAAAGATTGCTAAGTATAGTCATCAATATCAAGGGTCCATCAATGGTCCATCCTCCATCAATAGTCACTGTCCCTGTACTTGGGGGATTCTTGCTATCCATTAGGGAATGTGGCAGAGCTCCCCAGGATGGGAATTCTATATTCTATTGTTTATTGTGTCAATCTCCACACACCGTGACAACACCCCATGAATATTTCACCTCATGCAAATGCCTTATACGTATGCCCCAGGTGAACTTCTTCCCATGCATCCCCCAACACTGACACCCCACACCAATGATCCCCCCCTTCCACAGCTGTAACCTGTCTGGGATCCAGAATTTCTTCAAAACGAAGTCAACAAAATAACCAAATACATTTAATAAGAAAATGAAGTAATCAAACTATTAAAACTAAGAAAGTTAAAAAATTTTTTACATTTTGAAATAAAAAATTAAATTTAAAAAATTCCATTATGTCTTTCATCACTATAAGATTTACTGTCCTGTAAGCAAAGTGACATTTCTTCCATTGCTTTCCCCAGTGTATTATTTTTTCTTCTTAAAGAAGTTTTAGGTTATAGTAAAGTCATGTAGAGAATACAGTGCATTCCCATATATCCAACATCCTCTTCCTTTTCCTGTTTCCCCTATTAATTACATTTTACATGTAGATGGTGAATTTCTTACAGATGAGGTACAAATATTGAAGCATTCCTGCTAACAGTGGTCAATGATTCACATTATGCTTACAAGTTGGACCACGCACTTTTTAAAATTTTGATGAATTCTTACACATCCTGACCCATCATTGTAAGATAAAGTAAAAATATTCCAATGCCCCATGTTCCATCTATTGTATTCTTCCTCCCGCTTTCCTCAGGAGTCACGGGAACCACCAAGCTTCACTCCTTGAAGAACAAGATTCATAATTACTTATGGTAACATTGAAGGCTTGACATACTGGCCTGTCCTCACCTATTAGGCTCTGTCTTCTCTCTCTAAAGACTCCCACCCTTCTATTTAAGAACATAGCAGCACTCCCTAGGATGGGAGTCCATCACCTTCCCATTCATTGTGGGTCTCCACACACTGAAACAGCCCACGATGACAGGATGAGCACTCACACACTCCCCACAAGCCTGCCAAGGTGCACCTGCTCCTGCATCGCTCCCTCATCAAACACCCTAAACCAGTACAACTCCACTGCTGCAAAGGCCAAAAGAACATACCTAATGTTCTAGTTTCTACTGCAAAACCCCAGCGATCATCTACTCCCTCCCCCAAAACTCCCCCCAGTTCCATGGACAGTGCAACCCCCCACCCTACCGCCCTCACAGACGACCACCACCCATCCCAATACCATCACTACATCACTGTCATGTCCATCCAGTGCACAACTACACCCGTCTACTTACCACAGATTTTGCCGACATGGACATTGGCTCACAGCCCTTTATGCAATTTCTGAGAGACACTTAAATTAGACACCCTTGTCTGATTCATTCAAAATTGGGAAAGGATTAAAATAAAGTGGATGTTTATTGACAAAACAGCTGTGTTTCATGGACAGGACACTGACCTTGGAGTTTCCCCTCCCAGGTGTGAATCCAGCTCTAAGTTATTAATTTGTGAGATGAGGGACGAAACGGGGTCCCTGTTATGGGACGAGCGGGGCCCCTGTTGCGGGACGAGTGGGGTCCCGTTGTGGGACGAGTGGGGTCCCTGTTGCGGGACGAGTGGGGTCCTGTTGTGGGACGAGCGGGGTCCCTGTTAAGGGACGAGTGGGGTCCCGTTGTGGGACTGAGGGGTCCCTGGCATGGGGAAGAAAGCCTCGTACGGCCACTGAGGCTTCTCTCGGGGGCTCCGAAGGCGTGGAGGGCGCACGACCCAGGAAGGAGTCGCAGAGACAGGCTGATGGCACAAGTCTGGTCCATTGCGGAAGGGGATGCAGATTTATAGGATTGGGGAGTGGTGTGGTGGGTTCTGATTGGCTAGGGCAAATGCTGTTTCCATATAAGGCAATGTTCTGGCATTGGGCTAGTGATTGGCCAGTAGAGTATGTGCTAACTCTTGATAGGCTGACACTGTTACTAAGCTGATAGGTGGTTGTAAGCTGTTGCTGGGCAAACAGCGTACTAAGAGATTAGGTTTAAGGGAGGGGGAGGGGAAGTGAGAGCTGGGCTAGGCAGGAGATAGGAAGGGGGAGGGCGGTGCCGGCTAGCCGTTAGCAGCAAAGGCCTAGTCAGGTGTGGTCACCTTGTCTAGGCCCAGTGGGCAGAGGCGGTGTCACCTCTTGCCGCACTGTTTGCCACTGAGGCAAGCCGGGTGCCCCTCCTCCCACATCTCCCCCTTTGTTTTTAATATACCGGGGCTCTCAATGTTGGGGGGGGAGGAGCAGAGGTGAAGGCAAGGGTGGAGGTGCTCAGGCACGCGCTCCTGAGAGTTTTATTGGTGCCTCTTGATCATAGCGGGTCGGTATAATCCCCCGACATGGAAGGAGAAAGCCATCCAGCGATTCTCCCAGACCGCCGTGGATCGTATGAGGTCGCCAAGGTTCAGGAGCAGCAATGCAGAGTGAAAAGATAGGGGTGAGAAGAGAGGAGGGGGGGGCGCCAGGTTATGGAGTGAGGCGGCGGAGGTTCTCGGGGCCCTTACCCTCGGAGCGGTGCAGTGGTGGGGTTGCTTTGGCCCCACGTTGTGCTGTGGTGGGGTTGCTTTGGCCCCACGTTGGGCGCCAGTGTGCGGGGGAATCTCTTCCTGACGGGGGCAGCTGGAGGGGTCAGGAGAGCCGCACTTCAGCGGGGTTCGAGGTCGCGGCAGACAACCTCGGGGGCTCTCAGGTGTGGAGGACGCACGGCGGGGGGAAGGAAGGAGCCGCGGAGACCAGGTCTGTGCGCAAGTCCGATTTATTGAAGAAGTACAGTGGGTTATATAGGAGGTGAGGAGGGTGGGGGGGGTGAACGGGTCGGTAGGGGATTGGCGGAAGCATGGGCGGACTTGTGGTTGGCTGCTGTAAGCAGTTACTAGGGACGGGGGCAGATACCAGGTTAGCTCTGGACGGTTGGCGAAGGAAGTGGGTAGCAATCAGAGGTGGGAGTCTGCTATCTGAGCTACTAGGGCAACTGTCTGAGGAGATAGGCCAACAGTGAGATGTCAGGCAAGACATTGAACTTTTTAAAAAAAAAGACTTACTTATTTATTAATTCCTACCCCCCCCTTTTGACGTGTTTTTGGCTATGTGTTCTCTGTTTCTATTTGCTGCGCAACTTTTCTATATTTGCTTGTCTCCCTTTGTTGTGTCATCTTGCTGTGTCAGCTCTCCGCGATGTGCAGGGAAACCTCCCTTACCAAGGAGGCCCAGGACATGAACCCAGGGTCCCCCATATGGCAGGTGGGAGCCCAACTGATTGAGCCACAGCTCCTTCCCTGCAATGCACTTTTTTTAAAAAACTGATTTATTGAAATACATCACCCACACACAAACACACATGAACAGTAAGTGTATTGTAATAGTTGTGAAAGAAAGGAATAAACATATATAACATCAGACAGGACTTCCATGACTCACCTACCACCAATAACATATTCTTGTCAAACCTTTTAAACTAATGATTCAAGAGCATAGTCAAAATATTACTATTAACCAAAGTGTTTTCCCCCAAGCCTCCCTATTATTATCTTCATGTCATATATATATGAACATACATAAACAATCTGAGGAACATGGAGGCTCTCAGAGGTAACTCTTAGGCACCCTGCAGTTCTATGCCCAGTTGAAACTTCATGCACACAGGCTCATTATCATAGTCCTCAGTATCAAGGGCCCATCATTGGGCCATCCTTCCTCACTAGTGTTTGCTCACTTAGGTCCTACAGTTATGACAGATGGCTCTGGAGTTCACTGCCTTGCCAGTGGGCCCTACTCTGGAACTTGTGATGGAGTTGGACTCAGATGTGATCTCGCTACATATCCCTCTTCTGTCACTTTTACTGAACCTGAGGTTGGTGCTGGGATAGGTGTATGCTCAGGAGACTTGAATTTCCGGGCTGTCCGTGTGCCAGCTGGGCCCAGAACCTAAGTAGAATTGCAATACCTACTCTCTGGTTCATTGGACTTACCCAGGTTAATTAACAGGGAGGTGAGGATGGTCAAACACCACACCAGGGAATTGAGAAAGTCTTCAACTGCAAGCAGGAGAATCCCATCCATTGGTCACGGGGGATCTAAGCCCCATCTCGATTTATAGGTGGAATGGACATCGCCATCCCAGAGTCCTCAGGATGGAGGAATAAAATATGAATTAGGATGGACTTACTGGTATTCTACTATAAAATTATTGTGACTCTAGCAATGGAAGAAACTATGTCATTGATGTGGAGACGGTGGACATGGGAGTTGCTGAAGGAAGGAAGAGGGAAAAAGACGTGTGATGGGGGGACATTTTCAGGACTTGGATGTGTCTTGAATGAAACTGCATGAACAGATGCGGGACATTATATATCCTGTCATAACCCAATGAATGGATGGAGAGACAGTGTAAACTACAATGTAAACGATAATCCATGCTGTGTAGCAGCGCTTGAACATGTATTCATCAAATGCAATGAATATGCCACACTGATGAAAGACGTTGTTGATATGGGAGGAGTTGGGGGGTAGGTAGTGGGGTATATGGGAACCTCTTCTATTCTTTAATGTAACATTTTGTGTAATCTCTGAATCTTTAAAAAAAAGACACTGACTTAAAAATAACACCCAGAACACAAAAGAAAGAAAAGCAACACAATTAAAAATGGGCAAAGGACATGAATAGTTAAGTCTCCGGAGGACATAACAATTACCAATGATGACATGAAAAGCTATTCAAAGACATTATTCATTAGGGAAATTCAAATGAAAACAACTTATATACTACAATAGCCAAAATAAAACCATGAAAGGAAAAGAATACGTGCTAGAATGTGAATAAATAAGAGCGCTGATACATTGCTTGTTAACCAAGAGCTTCCATACCCTCTAGCCCCTTCCTTGTTCTAGTCAAGTCAAGTTCCCTGAGCAAGGTGACAGTATCTTTGTCTCCCAGGTCCCTTGGAGAACATGTTAGAGGAGCTTCTGACTGACAGGGTAGATCAAGGGCCATATCTAATGCCAAGATAAAGTCACCTGTTTTTCTCTAAAATAGATATGTTCCTTTCTTGCATTCATTCTTGTTCAATTGAGTACAGACAAGAAAACACGACCATGTACACTACAGATGCCAGCTGCCATTCTGGGGGAGGAGACATATCGAAGAGGGGATTCCTAATAAAGGACACCTGATAAAACAAGCAGCCTCAGCTTATAAGCTGTATGGTAGGGAGCCTTTTCCTATGAAGCAATTTTTCCTCTTTGAATTAAGGCACTCGTAATTGCCACCAAATGGACAGGAACAGCTCATGTAGGTACCCTCCAAAATTTTCTTCGGTCTTTGAATTTAGTGCTATATCTAAAATCACCAAGATTTGGTTTTCTAAATTCACCAAGATCTGAGCAAACACTGTACAGCATGACTCTCACAGAGTTTTATTTTCTCTAATTGCAGGGGGCTTCAAGAGCAAGCTAAGAGAGTACATATTATGGAATCACTCAGCTTTGAGGGGAAAAAAGTAGATAGATGATTTCAAAACCACAGTATTTGAGTTGCCTGGAATTGAATCCAATCCACCAAAATGGTTGCTTTTCATCAAGGAGAAATTCCTAGAGAACATATGGCAAATGCATGGTCAGCATATGTGGATCCATGTGGTTGAAAAGATCTGGAAGATGTAAAAACAACAATGGCAATTTTGGAAATTTACGAGATATTTTACAGAACACACAGAAGGCACCACGGGACACTGTTGTTGAATTTTTAAAAAGTAGAAACATAACATTCGTACATAAACATACATCAACAATAAATTTATAATAGGGGAAGGGGACTTGGCCCAACAGATAGGGCATCCACCTACCACATGGGGGCTCTGCAGTTCAAACCCAGGGCCTCCTTGACCCGTGTGGACCTGGCCCATGTGCAGTGCTGATGCGTGCAAGGAGTGCCCTGCCACGCAGGGGTGTCCCCTGCGAAGGGGAGCCTCATGCGCGAGGAGTGCGCCCTGTAAGGAGAGCCACTGAGCGCGAAAGAAAGTGCACACTGCACAAGAATGTTGCAGCACACACGAACGCAACAAAAAGAAATGCAGATTCCCGCTGCTGCTCACAAGGATAGAAGCAGTCACAGAAGAACACACAGTGAATAGACACAGAGAGCCGACAACTGGGGTGGGGAGGGTAGAGAAATAAAAAGAAAAATGTGTAATAGTTCTGAACTTAGGAAACAAACATACATAACATCAAATAAACATATATATCATCTCACCCTACCACCAATAACTAGCATTGTTTTTAAACCTTTTTGACTAATGATTAAAGAGCATTGTCAAAATATTACTAATAAACAAAGTATTTTTCCCCTAACCATCCAATGATTATCATCTTTATATCATTTATATATGAACATACATAAACAATTAAGTATATAGATAAAGTTGTGAACCTACAAACCAAACACGCATAACATCCTACAGGGGTCCCATACATCGACCCTCCACCTTAAGACGTTTCTTACAAACTATGAAAGAACACTGTCAAAAATCTTACTACTAATCATAGTTCTTCTCTTGCATTTGGTCTGTTTTTCCTCCAACCCACCCTATCATTTTTTAAATATGTATATATATTTTTAATAACAAAAGTTATACTTATAAAACAATCACGTACATGCGCAAAACTCCCAAACAACACTCCTCCATCAACACACCACAATGTGCTGTGTCATCTGCTACAGGTAAAATAATATCATCTGATTATTGCCATGTCCATAGTGTACATTTGCCTCACATTTTCCATACTGCCTCAGTATCAACATAGTACATCTTTTGCATAGATTCAAGAATAATATACTATTGCCACAGTCCAGAGGTCACTGCAGCTGTATTTTTCCCATGCTTCTCCACATTCCCAAAACCCTGCAGTACTGACTTACATTTGTTCGAGCTCACAAAGGACACTCGTGCATCTGTACCATCAACCACAATTCCACATAATTGGACTACCATTTTCAGTCACATCCCATTTTATAAACTAGCTGTTACTCACTGTGTGTTACCATCAACTCTATACATTTCCACAATATTACAGTAAAGCTAATTAAAACATCTACATACATTAAACATCAGTACTCCACTCAGTCCTTCTCTTATCTCATTTAAGAATCCACCACCTTCCACCAGGTCTTGAAGATATTTTCCCATTTTGGGGAAGTGGTGCTTTCAATTCCAGCCTCGGGACAGCTCCTCAGGCGGGCTGTGCCACCAGAGGAGGATGGGCCCCGGTCTCCTGGGCGTGGAGCCTCTACTTACGAGTCTTCTCTGCAGATGGGCATCTCCTGCTTCCACTCCTTCAAGGATGATGCAGGATACTCTTCTGGCCTCCTGGAGCCTTCCAACACGTGCTTCATCTAGCTCCAGAGAGCTCTGGGTGTTTGCTAACTGCCCTGTAGTAGCAGCTGCCATTAGGAGCTTCTTCTTACACCGCCAACTTGCTGTATAGTTCTCATTGAATTTTAATTCCATTTCTACACTAATTATCACAAGTTAGTTTACGTTGCCATTAACTACAAAAACAAGCACTCTAATTCACATTTCCTTCCTCCTACTGTCTTTGCTATTCTTCTTATAGTAAGAAAGATGGCCAGACCAGCAGCTCACACTGAACTTGTTAATCCACAAACTCCAAACACTCTACCCATCTGTCCAAAGCCAGAATATTCCAAGTAATACATGGTTAAAATGCCAATGTGCTCGGAGATACTCTGTGTCCTCCCAGCTCCCAAGGAATAAATGATGGTTGAGGTTCTCAATGACTAAGAAGATGAGGTGGCACCATCTAATGTTGCGGTGGTGCTGCTATTCCATTTTACGATACAAATTTTACCTTGTTTCTTTATCTTTCCAGTGATTTCATATAAAGAGACCTAAGCATATACCTGTATTTGATATTAACAAGTTTGTAGGAGAAGAAAGTGTCGAATGGGGTCCTATTCAAACTGACCCCTTTTGAAAATGAGATTCTCAAGAGGCAGCAGCAGATTATTAACTATATGGTAGGGGTCATTACCTCAGCAACAATTTTCCCTCCATCTATTAAGAATTTTGTAATTGCAAAGCAAAATGGGCTTGAGGGATGTATGTCCAAGCAAAGCCTGTGCCCTTCCACAGATGTCCCGATACTTCCTTATGGGGCCTTTGACTTAACCACCATTTCCCACCTATTCTTCTAAAGCACCAAGAGAACACAGGACCTGAGCAAACACTACACAGCATGATCTGATACAGAGTTTTCATTTCTGTAATTGGGCATGACTCTAAAAGCAAGCAAAAACAGTGCATATTCTGGAATCACTCACTTTTGAGGAAAAATCTGTATAAGAAGATCAGAGACTGACTGCTGGCTTTGTCTGAAGAATCATTCTGGTTCCATATGCTAGAAGAAACAAGAATTGGGGTTTGGTTAGAGAAACTGATATTCCAGGTAAAGAACTACCGTTCTTATAAGCATTGGTGGTCCCGTAAGCTGGCATGGATTCTGGGTACAGGGACTGGGGACTGTCTATGTGCAAGCCTGTGGGGGTGCTTGTGAATGTGGGGTCAAGGCAGGGGGTGTGAGTGAGAGGGGCAGTGGGTGGCATATCCTGGAATACACTTCCTAGCCTCCACATTTCACCCAAATCCAAAATTCCAGGATTAGGAATGAAACTGAACTGGCTCCCATTTCAGAGAAAGCGCTGTCCAGCTGCCCCTCAGCACTGCCCAAGGCCTGGCAGGGTTTCTGCAGGACTTGGGGAAGGGGCGACTGACTGGCCTGTTTCACACCCTGGCTCTCCCCCTCTGCTGACCTGCTCTCCTGGAATGAACCAGGCCCACCACAGCGTCTCTGGACCACAGGGCCCAGGGCTCCCTGCTCCTCTCAGAACCCACAGCTCCAGCCAGACACGGCTGCCCTGTCCCCCAAGCTCTACTCATGCCCCTCCCTGACAACGTTCCTCAGGCCACTGTGGGTTTTCCTGCACTGGGCCACGTGGACACGCATAAATCTTTTCCCCCCTCCCTCCCCCAGCTGTCAACACTGTTCCAGAACAAATCTGATTCTCCAAATTTTCCTGTACTAGGGTCAAATAAAGAGATTTGGGAAGTAAAAAGAGATGAAGAGAAAGAAGAGGAAATGTGGAAATCAGAAGAAGAGAAGAAGGGAAACAAGTGCACATGGAATCCACGGCTTTCCTAGCTTTCTTTTTGGCATTTCAGGAAATTCAGGAATACTGAAGGGAACACAACGGAAGCTGCAATTAATATTTTATGTGACCATGCAAGTGAAGAAAAGAACTAGCTGATGAAAACAGACACAGGAAGTAAAGGGTGTCCTGAGAACTACACAGGGAACAGAGACCCTTTCCATACAAGCCCCTGGGGTGCTTGGCCATCCACCCAATGGCTCCTTAATTTGGAGAAGTGGGCTGGCAGGTGTCTCTAGGGTCAACATGGACAGCTTCCTCCTCCATTCCTCTCTCTGCCTTCCCAGATTCCAGAACAAGTGTTTGTGTTGCAGATCCTAGTACTGACAGCTACAAAGACCACGCATGAACTGAGGGTCTTAGCTGGAACCTCAGAGGAGCTGGTGTTTGGAGACTGAAAGAAGACATAAAACCAAACAAATGGAGATGCCTCAGGACTGGACCCCTTATACACTTTCTCTAATCAACCAATTCAGTGAAAGTCAAGTTTTTACTACAATAGATTTAAAGTGAGTTTTAGAATAAGGATTTACTTTTAATATTAGGTATTATATTAAACAATATTTAACCCTCACTAGTTTTTTTCTTAATATTGATCAATAAAACAAACACATATACAGATAAGCACCCTAAAGAGAGACAGAGTTCCCTGGATTATCTGAAGTCTGTCTTCCTGGTGGCTTCCACCAAGGACACTCCCTCTCTCATAGAACCCTCATTTAGTCATAGCTGAACAAGCAATGGTAAATTTAATACTTAGCATCTGTCCTCAGGCCAATGTCTTTCTAAACACTTCCTTTATTGAACTCTGCTCACTCACATGGAAGGGAACAAGGGAACATTATGACCCATGACCCATGGTCTAAGTGTAATACTTGGTCTTCCATGCCTTTTACACGTGGACATGAGTTGTCATGGGTATAAAATTAATGACTCCATTTTCCATTCACACGATGCACGGTTTTCAAAACCTTGATGAGATTCTAATGTTCTTACTATTATGCCACTTGGTTTTTTCTAAATGCACAAAGGATTTCTATTTTTCTTTAAAGTCCATCTATTTGACTAGAATATATATTGCCATTATAATCATTCTCATTCAGTGCTCTGTTTGAGAGCAGCAAGAGACAAGCAATGCGTGACACATGAGGGATATCCAGTAAGATTAAATGCAGATTTCTCATCAGAAACCATGCAGAAAAGAACAGAGTGCAATGATGTATGTAAGACACTGTAAGAGAAAAACTTCAAAATAAGAATTTCACATCTGGCAAGACTGTATTTCAAAATTGGGATGAATATAAAATATTCACAGATAAACAGAAATTGAGAGAGTTTATAACAAAGAGACTAGCTTTGCAGGAAATACTAAAGGGTGTGCTCCTGCGGAAAAAAACAAAAACAAACAAGAGAGAGAGGCTTGGAAGAGAGTCTACAAATGAAATTGTATCAGTAAAAGTAACAGAGTATCAAAAGAGTGGTGAAAATAAAGGATGATAGATAAAACCACAATATTTAGGAATGAACATAACCAACATTGCAAAGCACGTGTATAAAGAAAACTACAACTCACTGTTAATTTCAAAAAGATGTAAATAATTGGAAGGACATTCCATGCTCACAGACTGGAACATTAATGTTATTAAATGCCAATTCTACTCTAGTCGATACACAGATTCAGTGCAATCTGATAAAAATTCCACCAGCATTTAAAAAATAAATGGAAAGCAGGATTACAAAATTTATTTGAAATGGGGAGGGGTCTTGAATAGTCATCACATCTTAAAAACGATAAGCAAAGTTGGACGACTCTCACTTCCATGCACTCTCACTCTGGATTTTAACTCATATTACCTATCTGCAGGGGAAAAAAAACAGCATGGTGCTGGCATAAAAAAAGACACATAGACCAATGGAAACAACACGATGGTTTCAGAAACAGACCACCACACCTAGGGTCAAGAGATTTTTTACAAACCTGTCAAACACACCCAGCTCAGGCACAACTGTCCATTCAATAAATCTACATGGGAGATCTGTAGAGCCACACCCAAAAGAAATAAAAAGGACCCTGTTGCAGTTTGATATTATTCATAAATTTCAAAAAGAAATATTGGATTATGTTTGTAAACTTGTCTTTTCCTCTGGGTATATAGATTACACTGGATTCCCAGGTTTACTTGATTCAGTAAACTTAACCTACTTATGTCAGTAGGGCCTTGAGCACCAGCCCCATGGTGGGATGGGACTCTCCAATAAAAAGTATGGCAAGGACAGAATTGAGGGTTTTTGATGTTGCAGTTTTGATGCTGGAGTTTGATGCTGAAGTCTTAAGGTGGAGCCACAAGAAGGAAGCACAGAGAGGGAAGAGAAGCAAGCCCCAGGAAGGGAGGAACTCAGGAAGCCTGAGCCCTAGCAGATGTCGGCAGCCACCTTGCTCCAAACAAGTGAAAATACACTTTGGTGAGGGAAGCACCTTAACCTTTAGGGCCTGCTATCTGTAACCTCCTACCCCAAATAAATACACTTTCTAAAAACTAACCAATTTCTGCTATTTTGCATCAGCACCCCCTTGGCTGACTAATAAAGAATTTGTTCCTGAGGTGTGGGGAAGTTCTTTGGTAATTACCAAAATGCTGGAATGGTTTTAAAAAAGGGCAAGGGGTATTTTTTTAAGGAATTGTGAGATATTTGGAAGAAAAGACCTATAGTGCTTGAAGAGACTACTGATAGCAATATGGAGGCTAAAGAGACTTTTGATGATGCCTTAAAAGTAAATGATGAAATTATTATTGGAAACTGGAGGAAAGGCAATCCATGTTTTAAAGTTGCAGAGCACTTAGCAAGATTAACTCCTGGTATTTTATGGAAGGCAGAATTTGAAAATGCAAGCCTGGGCATTTAGCTGAAGAAAATTCCAAATGGAGCTGGAGAACGCAGCTTGGCGTCTGCATCCAGTTTACAGCAAAATGCTAGATGAGAGAGATACGCTGAGGACTGAACTGTCAGGAATAAAGAAAACAGAAACGGATTCCGGAACTTCCAAGCTTCTGGAGATGAAGATCCCTGATGAAAGTGCCCCACTGGAGGACTTAACTAAACTAGGAACTGGTAAATCAAGATTGAAGATATACTTATCTAGGAAAGACTTGTGGGAAGACTTACTGTCTGTAGGCATGTACCCCTGCTTCCTACATGCTAAAACAACAAGGTTTATGAGAGAGCTGTATGAACAAAAAAAAAAAACAACTCTCAGCCTGTAATAAAAAGGACAGGGGAAGGAGAGATTGAAGGAGAAACAGCTTTAAGAGAAAAGTCATGGAAGCAGAGATCTGGAATTAGGACATCACCCTGGGACAAGAGAGGAACCCCACCCATATGGACAAAGGGTGATTTTGCTAGCAGTTGAAGAGGGTGGATGTTCCTGACCAATGTTCTGGGAGACTTTTGCTGCCCCATGGTACAGAGAGGGTAGAACACATTCCCCAAGGAATAGGGCAGTTAAAGTCAGCACTCCACAGGTATGAGAGAGGTGGACCCCTCCCCCAAAGGTTAGAGAAGACCAGGTGGTCAAGTCACTACTCTGAGAGAGCTGAGGTTGTATGCCATAGGTTAGGGAGAATGTTGTTTTCACATCACTCTACTAGGGGGGGTGAAGACTCTAACCCAAAGATTGGGTAAGGTGTGGCAATCACCCCAACATTCCTGGAGGGAGAGATCTGGAGCTTGGTCAACGACACGATGCTTGATGAGGGTAGAAACAAGAAAATAACCTTTGGACAATTCAGTGGAAAGGGCGGTTCCACACATGGACCCAAGAAGAAGAAACCATCACCTTAAGAATAACTCTAAGACTGAAATTGAATGGAGGATGCCCTGCAGCTTTACTGAAATGTTGAGGACCCATGACTCATGTTTCCCTCCCAGTTTCTCTACAATATAAGGAAAATGTTTACCCTTTGTCCATTTCTGTATTGGAATTAGATGAATTATTTTGTAAGTTTCAGAGATCTATAGAAAACTTTGCCCCAGCACAAACTGTATTTCTTTATATTGATTGCCACGTGATTTACTACTTGCATTGTAACTGACTTAAATTTTTTTTTATTGGTAATGCCTTTTTATAATTTAGAGGGTGGGGTGTAGCAGTTTGCAATTATTATTATTATTTTTTAAGATTTATTTATTTATTTAATTCCCACCCCCTCCCCTGGTTGTCTGTTCTTGGTGTCTGTTTGCTGCGTCTTGTTTCTTTGTCCGCTTCTGTTGTCGTCAGCGGCACGGGAAGTGTGGGCGGTGCCATTCCTGGGCAGGCTGCTCTCTCTTTTCACGCTGGGCGGCTCTCCTCACGGGCGCACTCCTTGCGCGTGGGGCTCCCCCACGCGGGGGACACCCTTGCGTGGCATGGCACTCCTTGCGCGCATCAGCGCTGCGCATGGCCAGCTCCACACGGGTCAAGGAGGCCCGGGGTTTGAAGCGCGGACCTCCCATATGGTAGACGGACGCCCTAACCACTGGGCCAAAAGTCCGTTTCCCCAGTTTGCAATTATTCATGAATTCTAAAAAGAAATATTGGATGATGTTTGTAAACTGGTCTTTTCCCCTGGACATATGAGATTATACTGCACTCAGTATACTTGAGTAGTTAATCAAGTAAACCTCTTATGTCACTTGGGCACTGAGTACCTGACCTTGGTGGGTGGGGATTGACAGATAAAAGGCATGGCAAAGGACAGAGTTGAGGGGTTTTGATGTTAGAGTTTTGATGATGGAACTTGATGCTGAAGCCTTATGCTGGAGGCCCAAGAAGTAAGCACACAGAGGTCAGAGAAGCAAGCCCCAATAAGGGAGGAACTCAGGAACCCTGAACCCTCACAGATGTCAGCAGCCGTCTTGATCCAACAACTGAAAACACACTTTTGTGAGGGAAGCAACTTATGCTTGATGCCCTGGTATCCGTAAGCTCCTACCACAAATAAATACCCTTTATAGAAACTTACTCTGGCAGTTTGATATAATTGATGAATTCTAAACAGAAATACTGGAGTATGCTTCTAATCTGATCTGTATCTGGGCATGACAGAGTTATGATTAGGGCTTTGACTAGGCCACCTGATTGGGGCATTGATTCCCCACACCATGGTGGGTGGGGACTAACAGATAAAAGGCCAAACAAAGGACAGAGTTGGAGCTTTGGATGCGAGGGTTTCTGATGCTGAAGTTCGATGGTCAAGACATAAGCTGGAACCCTGGAAAGTAAGCTCACAGAGGAAAGAGAAGCCAGGCCCAGGAAGAAAGGAACCTTAACCCAGAGAAAAGCAAGCCCCATGAAGGTAGGAACCCAGGAAACCTGAGCCCTAGCAGACATTGGCAGACATTTGCTCTCCAAATAGACTTTGGTGAGGGAAGTAACTTATGCTTCATGGCCTGGTATCTGTAAGCTCCTACCCCAAATAAATACCCTTTATAAAAAACAACCAATTTCTGGCTTTTTGAAGCAGCACTCCATTGGCTGACCAATACACCAAACCATTTCTGTTATTTTGCATCAGCACGCATTTGGCTATTACAGACCCCTCCCTCACACCTTGTACAAAAATTAACTCAAAATGGAACAAAAACCTAAACATAACAGAAAGAACCATAAAGGTTCTAAAAGAAAATGTAGGAAAATATCTTCAAGAGCTGGTGATGGGTCGTAGATTCTTAAAGGAGATTAGAGAAGGACTGAGGTGGACTACTGATGTTTAATGTACGTGGAAGTTTTAAGTAACCTTACTGTAAAAAGTGTGGAAATGTACAGAATTGATGGTAACACATTATAGTGAGTAACAGACGGTATATGGACGGGAATATGGCTGAAAAGTGTACTCTAGGGATGTAAATGTCAATTAACAGAAAGCTGGAGAATCATCTAGGAACTGAATAGCACAGTAAAACCAGAGGAGAATGAGAAATGTGGTTGACTATACAGATGCAAGAGTGTCCTTTGTGATCAAGTGCAAATATAGATCACTATTGCAGGGTGGTGGGAATGTGGAGAAGCATGGGAAAAACACAAAGGGAGTGACCTATGGACTATGGTTAATGATAATAATGTAATATTCATGAATCAATGCCAAAGATGTACTGTGTTCATAATGTGAGAGGACGGAAAAAGTGTGCCAACTGTAAACTATGGCCGCAGTAATAACCTGATGATATCGTCTCATAACCTGTAACATATATACTACCACGTTGTGGAGTGTTGACAGAGGGGTGTTGAATCAGAATGCTGCATATCTGCATGATTGGTTTGTAGGTTTATAACTACCATCATAAAAATATATTTAAAAAATAACAATAGCATAATTGGAGGAAAAACACACAAATGTAAGATAAGGACTATCGCTGGTAGTAAGATTTTGATGACATTCTTTCATAATTTGTAACAAATGTTGCAAAACAGTGCAAGGTATTGCAGGAGCATTTCTGTATGGGACCCCTGTATGACTGTATGCATGTTCACATTGTAAGTTCACACCTTTTACTACACACATTGTTTACCTATGTTCACGTATGAATCATACAAAATACTACTATTATGGTGGGTTGGGGGAAAAATACACCAAACATAAGATACTTTAGTTAGTAGTAATATTTTGAGGATACTCTTTAATGACAAGTTAAAAATATTTCACAACCATGTAAGGCATTGGTGGGAGGGTGAGGTATGAGAGCCCTGGATGACGTTAAGTATGTTTGTTTTGTAAGTTCACAACTATTACTATAAACTTATAGTTTATGTATTTTTAGGTATGAATGATATACTTCAATAAATGAACAAAAATGAAAAGAAAATACACAATTCAAAAGTTCCCTGGGTACGATCAATAAGAAAATGGAGGTAAAACAGGCAAGAGTCAGTGAGATGGAAGTTAGATGAGTAAAATGAGTTAATGAGGAACATGGGGAAAAAAGGATTGAACTAAAGTTAATGGAGCCTTAGAGACATGTAGGACAGTTAACATTCATGCCAAATGCTCCTAAAAACAAACTAGCAAAACGAGTGAATAAACCAACTCAAGGGCGTTGAGTATATGACTCAGCGAATCAGTGCCAGCTTCTCACAATAAGGTCCCAGGATCACTGTCCAGCCCTGCAACCACAAAAAGAGAAAAGAAAAATTTACCTAAGTCAGCGGAGACAAGACTGGAGATAGGGATCAAAAGAGAAGGAGGATGGGAAGCGGAATTGGCCTAGTGGTTAGGGCGTCCAACTACCACATGGGAGGTCCGCGGTTGAAACCCCAGGCCTCCTTGACCCGCGTAGAGCTGGCCCATGCGCAGTGGTGATGCGTGCAAGGGGTGCCCTGCGACACAGGGGTGTCCCCGTGTAGGGGAACCCCATGTGCAACCAGTGTGCCCCGTAAGGAGAGCTGCCCAGCATGAAGGAAAGTGCAGCTGCCCAGCATGAAGGAAAGTGCAGCTGCCCAGGAATGGCGCCGCACACACGGAGAGCTGACACAAGATGACGCAACAAAGAGAAACACAGATCCCTGTGCCGCTGACAACAGAAGTGGACAAAGAGGAACACTCAGCAGATACACACATAGAGCAGACAATGGCGGGGGAGGAGAGAGAAATAAATAAAATAAATAAATCTTTAAAAAAAAAGAAGAAGGCGGAGGAAGCAGCCAAGTCCTGAGGGGGAATTTACACAACCAAGAAATAGCCAGTGACAATTGCAGAAGAGTCACTGGCTAACCTCCAAGGGAGGGGGCATGGCAAACAAACACACGTAAACCGGCAAATATTTAAACAGACATTTCTTAGAAAGAAGATATACAAAGGGCCAATACGCATATGGAAAGATGCTCAAGTCCATTAGCCATTAGGGAAAGGCAGTTGAAAAGCATGATGACTCATCACTTCACATCCACTCAAAGGGCTATTATTTTAAAAATTGGAAAAGAGCAAGTGCTAGTGAGGAAGTATATAAATAGCAAACCTTATCCACGGGTGGTAGGAATATAAAAATGCACCCAGTGTGGAAAACAGTTTGGCAGTAACTTGAAAAGTTAGACTTAGAATTAACATATGACCTGGCAATTCCACTTCTACATATATTTCCAAAACAAATGGAAAAGCAGGGATTCAGACAAGTATTTGTATACCAATGGTCACCGCACAATAGACAAAAGGTAGAAGCAAATATCCTCCAACAAGGGCTGCCGAGGTTGTAGCTGCGGGAGGGGTGAGCCTCGCTGTCTGGTAGAGGCGTGGGTGGCCGCGGCCTCTGGGCTGGGATGAACCGCGCTCCCGCTGGAGGCAGCACAGCCAAGCTGCAGCTAAGGCCAGCACAGCGGTAGCAGCTGGACTGACCATTGCTGCTGCAGGATTTGCAGGCCGTTAGGTTTTGCAAGCCATGAAGCATATGGAGCCTCAAGTAAAACGAATTTTTCAAAGTCTCCCAACATCTGCCTTCAGTGGTGGCTATTACAGAGGTGGGTTTCAGCCCAAAATGACAAAACCAGAGGCAGCATTCATACCAGGTGGAAGCCCTACTGCCAATAAAGGAAAACTAAGGGATGCTCATAGACGAATTATGCTCTTACATCACCCAGGCAAGGGAGGATCTCCTTATTTAGCAGCCAAAATCGATGCAGCTAAAGATTTACTACAAGGTCAGGCTAAGAAATGAAGTAAATGTAGGACGAATTTTAACTTCATACCAATTTATGCGTATGATTACCAACTTTTTATGATAAAATACCTCAAAGTTGTAATTTGTAAGAAATGAGTTGGGACAAAGCCTTGTTGTAATTGTTTAAACTTGAGAATTTAAAATCATACTATAGACTAGGAAATTTGGAGGTTTTTAATGATAAATGTACTTAGACCATTTAAATAAAAATATTATTCATTACTCATTTAGCTAATAATCTAGTAACTATGTGTACCAGGCATTCTACAAGGGGAGGTGAGCCAGTCCCTGCACCCACAGACTTCTCAGACTAATCGCAGGCTGGTAAACAGGTAATTAAAATACAGTGTGATGTTCTGATGGAATTCGCACAAACTGTTGTAGTGATTGTTACCTTGTTAGGAGAACACAGAAAACCACTTTGTAAAAGGCAACGGCCCAACTACTTGGAACCTTGTAGCTAAGTGACACAATCTTGATAGAAGAAATTGATCCAACTATATATATGTAACATATATACATATATATATATGTAACAACTACGATAAAAAGAAAAACAACTCCACCAACACATAAATGGATGAACAAAATGTGGTAAATACGTAAGACAGAATATTATACAGGTATAAGAAAGAAGGAAGTCCAGATGCATGTGACAACATGGATGAACACTGAGGACATTATATTCAGTGAAAAAAGCCAGACACAAAAGGAAAATCATCGTATGCTCTCACTGATAGCAACTAATGATACTAAGCAAACTCATGCATTTAGACTCTAGACTACTTTACCAAGGGATAGAATGGGGGTAGAGAATGGAGAGCTCATGCTTAAATTGCACAGAATTTCTATTTCAGGTGATTGTAAATGTTTGGAAATGGACAGTGATGGTGGTAGCACATTGTTGCAAATGTAGTTAACTGTGCAGAATTATGTTTATGAATATGGTTGAGAGGAGGAGTTTAAGGTAATATGCGTTACTAGAAGGAAAGTTAGAAGTCAAAACAGGGTTGTTTACTGAACGCTGTTGTGGATGATGGACTGGGTTAACAATACAAATACAAGACTGTTCTTTCATGAATCCTAGCAAATATATGACACTATGACATGTTGTTAATAATAGGATGGTATATGGGAAAAAAAACCTAATGTAAACTATGGATTTAGGTATCAGTAATATCTTATTTTCCTTCATCAGTCCTAACAAAGGTAGCACACTAATGCAAAGTATCAATACAGGGATACATGAGAACAATGTATTTTTCATATGACTTTACTATAAACATACAACCTCGCTAATTATTTAAAAATTGCAAAAATTTAAGAAAGCATTAGGCTAACTGAAAGAAACCAGACATGAAGTACTACATATTCTATTATTTCATTACTGTAAAATGTAAGGATAAAGAAATTTATAGAGATGGAAATAGATTAATTGTTAGCCAAGGCTGGGGAATAATAGAGGGATTGAGACGTGACTGTTAAGAGGTATGGGGCTTTCCTTCCTGGAGTGAGATAATGTTCTAAACTTGGTTGTGGTGATGAATGCACAACTCTTTGAATATACTAAAAGTCACTGTGGACACTTTGCATAGATTGTCTGGTATGTGAATATATCTCAAGAAAACTGCTCCTAAAACTTGGTGCACACATTGTGAGGTCCTTGTAGTTCAGTATAAGAACTTTTGATTTTACTGTAAACTGGGAATATATGGGGTTCAGTAAAGAGTAACAAGGGACAAGACCTGCCTTAGGCTTTCACAGGATCACTCTAGCTACAAGATAAGAATGGGCCACAGAGGGAAGCAGGCCAAAATGCAGACCAGGTAGGAGCTATCACAGTATTCCAGGTAAGAGACATGGTGGATTAGACAGAGCACTAGCTGTGTAACAAATGGACCACACTAATGAAAGATGTTGTTCCTGAGGGAAAGTGTGCTAGGGGGAAGGGTGGGGTATATGTCAGTCCCCTCTATTTCTGATGGAACATATATGTCATCTAAAGCTACTTTGTAAATTAAAAAACATTTTTTTTTTTGATTCTGACATGGAAGCAGAAGAATCAGTGGAGTGGTCAGGATAGGCAATAGAAATACTGAGGCATCATCAAACCCATTTCATATTTGAAAACATGGACACAGAATCCTAAGGGAGAGTGCGCTGAATGAGATCCATAAAAAACAAAGAGGACACATCAGTCTTCAACAAACTTTAAAATACTGATCCACAAAAGATAAACTATAAAGGCAAACTACTGACCAGAAAAAATATTTACAACCCTAACTATGACAAAGAAAGAACAGATATCTAGAAAATCTGGAGCTGATATATGAAACAGGTATGTAGAAAATTGGGAGTGGATGTGGCTCACGCGGTAGAAAGCCTGTTTCCCATATGGGAGGTTACAGTTTCAATGCCGATACCTCTTAAGACAAAAAAACAAACAACAGAGAACCAGCAAAAAAACAAATAGACAACTCAAGGGAGCCAATTTGGCTCAGGGGTTGAGGGCTGCCTTCCCACTTATGAGATCCTGGCTTCAATGCCTGGACATTGTTCTAGGAAATTTAAAAAAACCCTCATATCTAGAATATATTAAAAGAATTTCCAAAATTCAATCATAAAAACATTAGTATTAGAAAGGACAAAATATATGAACAAATATTTCTCCACAGTAGATATATGGATGGAAAATAAGTACATGAAGAGATGCGCAATATAATTGGCAATCAGGAAAATGAAAACTACACCATTATGAGGTATAACCACATGTAATCAAGACAAAAATAAACTGACAATACCAAATGCTGGTTAGAAGGCAGAGAAGCTAGATCTCTCATGTATTGCTCGAAGGGATGTAAAGTGGTATAGTCGCTCTGAAAACTAGTTAGCAGTTCCTTGTAAAACTAAATATACACTTATCATACAGCCTGGCAAGGGCACTCCTGCACGTTAATCACATAGAAATGAAAACTAAGCCCAACTAAAGCATGACTTTCTTCTTTGAAAAGATTAATCAAACTGATAAACCTCTACGCTAACCAAACATAAAATAGAGAAGACACAAATTACCAATACCAGGAATGGAAGAGAGGTCATCCCTCCTGGTTCCACGGACATTAAAAGGATACCCTAGAAAGTGGATCTGGTCCAACGGATAGGGCGTCTGCCTACCACATGGGGGGTCCTTACCCATGGGGAGCTGGCCCACGTGCAGTGCTGATGCACACAAGGAGTGCCGTGCCATGCAGGGCTGTCCACCACGTAGGGGAGCCCCACACACAAGGAGTGTGCCCTGTAAGGAGAGCTGCCCAGGAGTGGCACCGCACACATGGAGAGCTAACACAGCAAGATGACACAACAAAAAAGAGACACAGATTCCCGATGCTGCTGACAAGAATGCAAGTGGACATAGAAGAACACACGGCGAATGGACACAGAGAGCAGACACCTGGGGGGTGGGGGAGAGGGGAGAGAAAAAAAAAGGGTATTCAAAGACGACTATGAACATCCCTACATCCAATAGTTTGATAAGTTAGATGCAATGGCCCAAAACTCCTTGAGAGATACAAATCATCAAAACTAATACAAGAACAAATGTATAATCAGAATAGACCTATAGCCAGTAAAATTTTGAATAAAAAAATCTATGACATTTGAAAAAAGAAAGGACCAGGTTCAGATGATTCATTCTATCAATCATTTAAGGATAAATGAAAACAGTTCTCCACAATCTCTTTCAGAAAACAAAGGGAACATTTCCTAACTCGCTCTAGGAGGCCAACATTACCCTAATCCTAAAACCACATAAAGATATTTTTAAAGTGGAAAATTGCATACCAATATGTCTCATGAACATAAAAACAAATTTTCTCCCATTGTCTGGCAATGTCCGGCTGACTAGAGGTCCCTGGAAGGAAAATTCACATGACAGTACATACCTATCTTTATTATTATTATCAATCTTTCTTATTATTTTGTATTTGGTGGGAAAAAAATACATGCTCATATTAACAAAAAATCAAATGCTGAAGTGAGTACACAACTAAAGGTAATCCTCTCTCTCATCCAGCCCCTGCTCCCAGACGCCACTTACCAATTTCTCTCACCTCCTTCCATGAACAGATCAGCCAGGTATAAGCATATATATCTGTGGTTGACTGGACATTCCATTTTTTGCGCATTTTAAAATTTCTACCCAAATAACTAAGTTATTCAGGCATTAAGTCAAACTTCCTTAAGTAAATTTCCATAACAGACCTAATAACGGGACAATATAACATAAAGTCACATCAGAATAGCCTTAGTGGAACGGGTGACATGAAAAGGGAGGACAACAGACATAACCCAGGACTGCCCTGGACAGGTGGGAACACACCACGTTAAGGTACAAATCCGGGCTCTGGAGTCCCCTCGGGTCCACGGCAGACACACGCGCCACCTCCCACTCCAGCCGCCGGGACACCCAGTGGAGTAAAGGACAAGGAGCGCAGATGAAGGGGGGCTCCCTCAGTGCACAGGACTCACACCTACCACAATCCTCCCAGGTGCGAGCTCAAGGCGGCCTAGACCTGAGGAGCCACAGCCGTCGCCCAAGGCCTGGCGCTGAAGCCTGGACACCACCAACTGCCAAGGCCTGCAGCCCGGAGCTGAGCATCATGGGAGGAGGGGGCAGCTTCCAGGACCACCCACATGAGGCCCCCCCAGACCCAGGGACAGCCAGGGCCGAGGGACTGCGATGGCCCCGCCCACCTCCTGGCTCAGGCACCCCAGGGAACAGACGCTGGACCAGCTGCACCATTCCTCAGCCTGTGCCTTGTTTTTCATGTTTACCATTCTCCATTTAAGACTTTCAGTCCTTTCTACTTTTTTATCCTTCTCTTTAGACTTAAGCATTATCTTGTCACCTTACTTCGTGGAGATTACATTTCAATCTTGAACTCTTTTCCCATTGTTCTTATTTTCTTCTTCTCATTCATTTATTTTGGGGTTTTTTTTTTCCACTTATGATGTATTGTCATATATTATTTCATTTTCTTAATGCCTTTCATATTCTTTTCAGAAAGTATATTTCAGTACATCATGTAGGTCATGATGAAGAGTTTTCATTCGTTTGTGGTGGGATATACTGCACTTATTTCTTTCGTATTTGAATATAACATGAATTCTTTTGTTTTTATTCATAGAATTTTTTAAAATTATGGATGATAGTGAGATTCAAAACAACTTTTCTAATCACATGGGTCTACTTTTCTTTCTAGATTTTTAATAGGATTTTTTAAAGGATGAAAGCTTTCTTCATTGTATTTCTGCATTCTGTACTTCTACCACTCTTATAAACGGGTCCTCACTCTCATTACTTCTATTGTACCTTGTGTTACCTATTTTCTTTCTCCCACTGACTACTGAATATTCCTCTTACATGTACTCCTCTCTTGAAGAGAAACATTAACACATTGCCAAATATAGTCATTTTCTAAACATGTTTGCACATTTTGAAAATCAGTTATTTGTAAGTTATTTAAATGAGTTACACTGGATTTCATGTCTTATGTTTTATGTGTAAATGGACTGTATTCCTATAATCATTAGCTTTTAGTTTCTATTTATGTTATAATGAAATTTTTTCTCTTTATACTTTATGTTTGAGTCATTTGGCCAATTATTAATTTTCTCTTCAGCTTTTTTTTAAGATTTATTTTTTACTTATTCCCCTCCCTTCCAGCTGTCTGCTCTCTGTGTCCATTCACTGTGTGTTCTTCTGTGACTGCTTCTATCCTTATCAACCGCACCGGGAATCTGTGTTTCTTTTTGTTGCATCATCCTGTTGTGCCAGCTCTCCATGTGGGCGGTGCCATTCTTGGGCAGGCTGCACTTTCTTTCGTGCTGGGCAGCTCTCCTTACAGGGTGCACTCCTTGAGTGAGGGGCTCCCCTATGCCGGAGACACGCCTGCATGGCATGGCACTGCTTGTGCACATCAGCACTGCGCAGGGGTCAGCTCCACACGGGTCCAGGAGGCCCAGGGTTTGAACCATGGACCTCCCATGTGGTAGGTGGATGCCCTATCCACTGGGTCAAGTCGGCTTTCCTTCTCTACAATTTTGTATCAATCTTGTCATACGTTTTTTTTTGCTCAAACATACTGGGTGTTAGCAATGGCAGTTCATATTCAGCAAATTTTAAAAAACTGTCTATTGCTTTAGATTCACAATCACATAGGTTCAGTATCATTTATATCTGGACTATACAATTACCACCATATGGCATTACATCTGTCTTCAGGAATATAAACCAATATGTTCAAAATAATCTTTCTGTTTCCCATGGTCCTCAAGGATAATGGTTAATACTCTCATTGTTAAAGTTAAAAGTACTATTTTATAAATAACCTCTAGGAAGAAATATTCATTTAATGGGGTTTTCTCAATTTTTAAAGTTTAAGAACACATAAACATGCCAGGTATATGGTCATGATCTTATTATTAAAACTTGAACACATGTACCTTAGTAAGAAATAAGTAATTCAAAACCATAAAAACGGATTTCTTCAAATATTAGCTCATATCCTCGGATTTCAGAAATGCACTCACAGGCACCCCACATCCTGGGGACTTTTTGCTGCTCTCTGAGGGGACGGTCACTGGTGGAACTCATTCCACTCTGTGCACAGCTGCATCGACATGACCCACTGCTAACATTATACTCAAAAGGGAAAGCCTGAAAGTCTTCCCATGAGGGCCGGAACAAGATCTGTCAGCTCACGTTCATCACTGCTATTCAACATCGTAATGGAAGTTACAGCCAGAGAAAATGGGCAAGAAAATACATAAAATCATCCAAATTGGAATGGAAAAAATAACTCTCCTCATACACAAATGACACAGTGTTTTAAAACACAATCCCACAACACTACTGCAACAAATAAAGACATTAAGTAAACTTGCATTGTATGAGATATACACTCAAAAGCCAGTTTTGTGTATATAGCAGAAAATAATATGAATTTTTTAAAGAAAATCCATTCATTTGCTCTCTAACAAATAAAATACCTAAGGATGAATTTAATGAAAGGGTGAAGCAGTTGAACAACTAGCAAACATAGCCCAATAAAATTTTAGCAAGACCTAAATATATACCAATACATCTACTTTTCATGGATGGTAAAACTCATACGGTTCTAATATCAAGACTACCCTAAGGTGTCTGCCCTGCTTCCTCAGGGGGTCTTTCACTTTACCACTGTTTCCCTTCTGTGTTTTAAAATCACCAAGCCATGAGCAAATACAACACAACATGGTCCTCTCCTCCTCATGTTTTCTTTTCTGCCATTGCAGGTGACCTTGAAAGCTAATGAAATCATTTATGTAAAAACCTTGAAATAAATGGTTTATAAAGACAAAGTTATGTATTGTCTCAAAAAATCTTTCCATAGGTGACTTATAAATTACAGAAAGAAAATTGGTGAGTTTGCAATGGAGAAACTTGGCACACTCCACCTGAACCAAGTGCTCAAAATCCACTTCATCAGCAACTACACAGACTGACATGAGGTGCCCCCTAATGTGAAGCATCTAAGAAGGACATAATGTTCTTTCTGTGGTATTACTGACAAAGTGCATACTCTTAAATAAAGAAATAAAAACCTCAAAAAGGAAAGAAAGCAAATGAAAATGGCAGCTATTCTGGCTCATCAAAGTATGCTGAGAATAACTGAGATAAAATAGGGGGCTTCCTGCAAGCTGTAGGCTGGAGACCTAGCCTGGTCACAGCCTCAAAGGAGGATGTGGACATGATGAAAGACTTCCCATTCAGGAACTGTCCTTCTTTGCAGAGTCTCCAGGAATGGATCTGTCTGCTTTCAGGGTTACGGGATATGCTGTGGGGAGGCTTAAGGGAATCATGTGAGTCTCTGTGGTGTGACTGTGAGACTATGTGTGAGCTTGTGGGGGTCTCTGTGTGCATTTCCCCAGGTGAGATGGACTGCTCAGGCTCTAGTGCTCCAAGGGGCAGGGCCTTAATGTGACCCCAGGCGTGTGGCTCCAAAGCTCTGCACTACAGACCTGCAGGCATCACTCAGTCATGGGAACATTAGAAACCATGCAGGGAAGCAGATGTGCCTCAAGAGATTCAGCTCCTGCCTACCATATGTGAGGTTCCTGGTTTAGTTCCAGGAAGCTTGCATGAAAGGCAGGCTTGGAAAACTGACATGACAAGATGATGCAATGAGACACAAGAGGAAAATACGTAACAAGATACACAACAAAGCAGGGATAAGAGCTTCCCGGTGCCTCCTGAAGACGTCAGCAAGCTGGCACAGTGGGCAGCCACAGCAAGCTGACACAACAAGATAATGCAACAAGAGACACGAGAGGAAAACTATGATGACAGAAACAACAAAGACCGGAAACAGAGGTGGCTTAAGTGATTAGGCAAATCCCTCTCACGTCAGAGGTCCCGAGTTCAGTTCCCAGTGCCTCCTGTAGAAATAAGAGCAGACACAGCACGTTTAAACAATGAGGGCATAGAGAGAAAAAAGGCAATGAAAATAAGTCTTTAAAAAAACAACAAAAAGGAAAGAAAAACATCCACCACAAGAACAAAAAAAGAAACCACAAGGGAGTTCCTCCCTCTGTGCATGTGTTTACAATTACCTGAGTCTACAGAGAGATCAAACTATCCACCTTTATGAGGTGGCCTCCAGATCTCAGGGCCTAGGGAAGCTAGCTATGCACACAACTTCAGACTCTGGCATTAGTTCCTGACGTCCAAAACTAAAAGAAAGCCCACATGACTCTGCTTATAGCAGTTTGCTATTACTGATCAATTCCAAAAAGAAATATTGGATTATGCTCATAAATTGGTCTTTTCCTCAGGGTATATTACATTATCTAGGATTCAGAAGTTTACATGATTAAATAATGATCAAGACTTGGATGGGGCCACATCAGCAGGACGTTGCATCCCTGCCCCTTGGTGGGTGGGACTCACAGAGAAAACAACATGACAAAAGACATGGTTAGAATTTTTGAGCTGGAGCCCAGGAAGTGAACACACAGGAGATCATCGCCAGAGGAACAGAGAGAGCTCCGTAGACACAGCAGAAGCCCGAGGGAGAGGACAGAGATGTTTGCCTGATACTCTACAGCTGACCTCGTAGAGAGAGGCAAAGCCTAGAGAGCCTTCTAGTCTAGAGCTGACCTTCTGGTGAACACACAGGGGCTGGACGTGGAGAGAAATGAACCCCGGGAAGAGAGGAACCCAGGAAGCCTGAACCCAGGCACACATCGGCAGCGATCTTCCTCCAGCTTGTGGCAACAGACTTTGGTGAGGGAAGTAACTTGCACTTTAGAGTGTGGTAAATAAACTTCTACCCCAAATAAATAGCTTTTATAAAGACCAACAGATTTACGGTATTTTGCACCAGCACCCCTTTGGCTGACACTGGGTTCAGAGCCCAGTTTTTAAACAACAACAGGGAAAAGACTAACAATCCAGGATTAACACAGGATCAAAGAGGAGAAATAACACACAGCCTCCCACCACCAAAGTCCAACAAAAAGAAACAAACTGAGCATCTGAGGAAACTGCATCCTAATCAGTTGCCTAACATCAGCAAAAATTTACAAGACAGCAAAAAAAAAATGTAACACATGGCCCAGGAAAAGGAATATAATAAAACCTCAAAAGAAACACAGGATTTGAGAAAACTAATTAATGAGATGCATACACAGTTCCAAAATCAAATTGAGATGAAAGAAAAATATGGTGAAAGAAATGAACGAGATCAAGAAGAAACTGAACAAGCACAAATGAAAATATGAAACCCGAAATAGAAAAGTCACAGAGCTAATAGGAATTAAAGACACAATAGGTAAGATCAAAATCACATTAAAGACATACAGCAAACTTGAAATAAACCAGAAAGAATAAGTGATACCAAAAGACAGAAGAGCTGAAATTGCAGAGAGAAAAGAATGGGGAAAAATGAACACGGGTTCAGAGAAGTTGAATGACAACTCAAAAAGTAACAACAAACATCTCATAAGAGATCCAGAAGGAGAAGAGAGGGGAGGGGGGGGGAAGGAATATTTGAGAAAATACTAGTTGAAACTTTCCCAACTCTGTTGAAAGAAATTAACCTACATGTCTAAGAACCCCAGTGTATCTCAATCATAATAAATCCAAATTGACTTATTCCAGACACATACTACTGAGAAAGTCAAACGTAAGAGATAAAGAGAAAATTCTGAGAGCAGTAAGACAGAAGGGAACCATTATTTACAAGGGACACCCAGTAAGATTTAGTACAGATTCCTCATAAGAAACCATGGAGGCAAGCAGACAGCACTATGATAAAATTAGGAGACCAAAAGAGAAAAACTGCCAGCCAAGAATTCTGCATTCAGCAAAACTGTCCTTCAAATATGAAGGTGGGTATATAATATTCACAAGCCAAGAAAAATACAGTTCACAATAAAGAATCCATCTTGCAGGATATATTAAGGGAAGCTTTAGAACTTGAAAGAAAATGGAGAGTGAAGCTTGGAGGAGGGAAGGGAAGAAGAGAAGGAGAATGAAAAAACTAAAAAGACAGACCAAAATGTTATATGACATATGATAACCAAAGAAGAAAATGGTGGAAAGAAATAATGCACTTACAGTAATATCACTGAATATGAATAGGTTAAACTCACCAATTAAGAGATATAGGGTGACAGGATGTATTAAAAAAAAAAATGAGTCAGTCGTATGCTGCGTAACAGAGACCCACCTTAGACTCAGGCATACAAACTGCCTGAAAGTGAAAGGTTGGAAAAAGATACTCCATGCAAATAGTAACCAAAAACAAGCAGGATTAGCTACGCTAATATTGGAGAAAACAGACTATAAGTGCAAAAAAGTTAAGAGAGATGCAGAAGGCCATTAAATATTAATAAAAGGGACAAGCAATCGGGAAGGTATAACAGACATAAATATCTATGCACCTAACCAAGGTCCCCCAAAACACATGCAACAAACTCTCAGAAAATTGAACAGAGAAACAGGCATCTCTACAATAATCACTGGAGAATTTAATAAATCTCTCACATCATTAAATAGAACTAGAGAGAAGACCAACAAGGAAATAGAGATCTGAAACAGTATGATCAATAAGTTAGACCTAACACACATATACAGAACACAGCATCCAAACACAGTGCATTATACATTCTTTGAACATACCCATGCATCCTTCTCAAGGATAGACCACATATCAGGGCACAATACAGCACTCAATAAATATAAACATAATCAATTTATGGAAAGCATCTTCTCAGATCATAAGCGTCAAAATCAAACTCAATGACAGAGAGAAAATGGTAAATACATAAATGTATGTACTCTAAACAACACAGGCCTAAATAATCAGCGGGTCAAATAAGAAATTGCAAGTGAAATCAGTAAAGGTATTCAGACAAATGAAAGCGAGATCACAACTTATAAGAACTTATGGGATATGGGAAAGGCAGTCCTGATATGGAAATCTGAAGACTTGAAAGCCTATATTAAAAAAAGAAGAAAGAGCTGAAATCCAAGAATTAACTGAACAACAGAAGAAACTAGAAAAAGAAGAGCAAACCATCCGCAAAGCAAGCAGAAGAGGTAAGAAAGATTAGAAAAGAATTGAAGGAAATTAAGAAAAAAAAATAGACAAAACCAAAAGCCAGTTATTTAAGATGGAGATCAGGAAAACTCACAAACCCCTACCAAGATTAACAATGAAAAAAAAAGAACCTAATAAATACAATTGGAAATGAAAGAGGGGAAGTTATGACTGATCCCACAGAACCAAAAAGGATCATGAGAGGATATTCTCAGAAACTGTATGCCAACAATATAAACAACCTAGATGAAATGAGCAAACTCCAAGAAAAGCACAACTAACCTCCATTAACACTACAAGAAATAGAAGAACTTACCAAACCAATCTCATTTAAGGACACTGAAACGGTCTTTAAAAATCTCCCAACAATGAAAAAATCCAGGACCAAGTCATTTCACAGGTGAATTCTACCAAACATTTCCAAAAGAATTAACACCAAGTGATCTGCAGATTAAATGCAATGCCTATCAAAATCTCTGCAGTCTGTTTTCTGGTTTTGTTTTGTTTTTTGTAGAAATGGGAAGAGTTGATCCTCACATTCATATGGAATAGCAGGAGGCCCCAAATAGCAAAATCAATCTTTCAGAAGTCGAACAACTCTATAACAAGCACACGAAATCAGGATATCATCACATGTTATACAGCATAACATATAAAGAACTAGAAAAACCTGATCTGTTCTCCAGGGGAGAAAACAATCAGCAGATTCGGCCCCAAATGAACCACAGGAGGAATTCTTAGCCAAAGCAGTTATTAAGTGTCTGCTCAATGAGAAAGGTCAGTCCTCTTGGAAGGAAAGAAAAGATAGTTCTGAACAAAGAAACATAAACAATGAAAAGACATAAAAAGAAACTTTAGACCTACATATAAAACATCTCAAATTCAAGGACAACCAGCAAGACGGTGGCAGAGTAAGGAGCTGCTAAAGTCAGCTCACGCTGCAGGACAGCTAGTAATCCCATAGAGCTATCTACAGCACCCGTGTGGGGGCTCCGGGAGACCAGAAGAGCATCCTGCAACACCCCTGAAAGCATGGAAGGAGGCCACTGCCCATCTGCAGAGAAGATTCCTAAGTAAAGCTCTCCATGTCCTGGAGGTGGGCGCCCATCCTCCACTGGCAGCACAAGCTGTCTCAGGAGCTATTCTGCAGCAAGAATTGGAAGCTCCACTTCCCAAAAAAGGGGGAGGAAGAAAAGATGGGGCACCAGCTTCAGCCACTGATTAGTAAATTCAGTGGGCTAAAGAATAATCCCTAGAACGGCTAAAATTTGAACCTGTCCTAGTCAGAAAGAGGCTGGTAGCCATCATTTTAACTCTGCCCCTGGTACGAGGGGAAATTCACAGTGGTGGTAGGGACAGGCTTCCTTCCATCCAGACTGGACTGCAGCTCTAGCCTAAGCCCCAGCCCCCCTCCAGCAGGGAGGAAGCTGGGGGGCCTGCACCAGCCTCTCCTGGAAACACAGGCCATGCCATGGAGGCCAGTGATGATCCTACTCTGGCTGCCTCAGGAGCTATTCTGGAATTGGAAGCTGCATTTCCAAAAACAGGGAAGGAAGAGATAGTTGGCATCGATTTGAGCCACTAATTTGAACATTTCATGGCCTAAACTATACCCTTAAGAACAGCTGAAGTTTGAACCCGTCCAAATCTGAGCGAGGCCAGTAGACACCATTTTTGACTCTGCCCCAGCGTGAGGGAAGCTGGGCTGGCTGAAAATCATAGTAATGGTGGGGACCGCATTCTTCAGTGAGATTGGCCTGCAGCCCTAGCCGAGGCTTCAGCACCATCTCTAGCAGAGAGGAAGCTGGTGAGCCCTGCACCACCTCTCCAGGTAGCCGCAGGTACATTCAGCTGGCAGCCTGAATCGTGGGAAGTCTACCGCGGCAACTACTATCACTTTGCACAGGCGCAGGAAAGCTTGTTACCCACACCTGCAGCTCCATCCCCACCCCAGGCAGGGGAGAAAGGGATTGAAGCTTTATCAGTCTCTCTGGGGGACCACAGACTAGGTCTGCACGCCTTCAATTATTACACACAGCTGTGGCACTATCTCTACCCAATCAAAGGAGAAAGATGGGAGGAGCTTCAGTCCCTGCGGTAATGAGGGCAGCTTGAGACCCCACAGCTTCCAGCACCAACTACATCCTTGGGTCCTACTCAAACCAGCAAGGGAGAAACGGCAAGAAAGCCCTAAAGTAAAGAGCGAAACTGCAACCAGAATAAATAAATCACGTAAGATGCCAAGACACCAGCAAAAACTGCAATCCATCCCAAGAAACAGGAAGATAGGGCCCAGTTACAGGAACTAGATAAACCTCCAGATGATATAAAGGAGTTTAGACAACTAATCATAGATGTTCCAACAAATATCCTTAACAAATTCAATAAGATGGCTAAAGAGATTCAGGATATTAAGAAGACATTGGATGAACACAGAGAAGAATTTGAAAGCATCTATAGAAAAATAGCAGATGTTATGGGAATGAAAGGCACAATAAATGAAATTTAAAATACACTTGAGTCATATCAGAGCATATTTGAGAAGGCAGAAAAAAGGACTGGTGAGCTTGAAGAAATGCCCTATGAAAGGAAACATACAAAAAACATATGGAAAAAGGCATGGAAAATTTTGGACAAGGTACTGGGGAAGTAAATGAAAACAAGTGATGTGCAAACATACGTGTCATGGGTGTCCCAGGAGAATGGAAGGGAAGGGAAAAGGGGCACAAGGAATATTGGAAGAAATAATGGTAGAAAATTTCCCAACCCTACTGAAGGACAAGGATATCCATGTTCAGGAAGCATAATGTACTGTCATCTGATTGAATCTGAATAGACCAAGCCTGAAAACACATATTAATCGGAATGACAAATGACAAAGAATTCTCTGTCTTCAAGAGAAGCAAGAGAAAAGCAATGCATAACATATAAGGGACACCCAATAAGATTACGTGCCAATTTCTCATCAGAAACCATGGAAACAAAAAGACAGTGCTATGATATATTTAAGATACTGCAAGAGAAAAATGTCCAGACAAGGACCTTATATCTGAAAAAACTGTCTTTTGAAATTGAGCATGAGTTTACTTGAAAGTATCTCTGAACATGGCCCTTCAAGCAATGAAGATTCACTGTCACTGTGGGCCCTAAGGGGAGGGGGGAAGAGGTCTTGAAGAGATGGAACCAATGTACCTGTGTAGGCAATAGAAGTGTTCCACAAGATTATGCAAGGATGGATGTAAGACATGCTAAATTACACCAAAAATATATAGGGGCTGATAGGATAAAATGTAAATCATAATGTAAAACATAAGTTAGCTAAAACTTTAGAATACTGCATACTCTAAAATATAAACCACAATGTAAACACAAATGTTACCTTCTTTGGAAGCTGTTGTCTCAATATCTGTACATTAATTTCAGTAAAAACAGTATGAATATGTAAAAAGATTATTGCTGTGGAAGGGAAAAGGGTTTTATGTTGGATACGTGAGAGTACTGTATATTGTATATATGAAATACTGTGATGCAAAACTTTTGTGAAGATAAGCTTAATAATCAGGAAAAAAAAGAAAAAGATAGGACGTAGACACTGAGGAAAAGATGGAAGAAGTTGCTTTGCCAATTTGCATACAGGGCAACACTTATTGTAGTGATGGAAGGCAAAACATCAAACACAAAGCTTTTGCATTTTTAAATTTTTTGATACCCCAACTTATTTTTACCGTAATTTTTTTAAATTAATATGTATTCTATATCTAACCTTTAAACTCATCACTATATTCCATTTTCCTATTAATGGAACCTGGCAATATATTGGGCTTCGCTTTTGAAGAAGTTTTGGATCACAGAGAGGTTCAACAATGGCAGGGGAGGAATACTGGTGTGGGATGTTATTGACAGGGGACACATGGTTGGCAGGGAGTTCTCCAGGGCATATATCCAGGGTACATAAAAATGTTTGAATATTTTCATAGTGATTACAATTAAAAGCAACAACTAAAATAAATAAATAAATAAAAGCAACAACTGAGGGAGTGCTGACTTCCTAGTCAGGGGAGCTCTATCACGGTCCCTAAAGGAACAGCAACAATCCCCCAAGTGCAAGTCCAAAGACCAAAAAGGAAGGAAGGTCCAAAAATGAGCCCTTGATACTAATGACTATGATTATGAGCCTGTGCACCTGAAAAAAGAAAAAGGCCTAGAGCTGCAGGGTGTCTAAGAGTTACCTCCTGAGAGGTTCCGTGTTGCTCAAATGTGGCCGGTCTCAAAGCCAAACTCAGTATGTAAATGTGCTGCCTTGCCCCCAGCGTGGGACATGACTCCCAGGGATGAGCCTCACCGGTGCCAAGGGATTACTACCAAATATCAGCTGATGATGTAACTAGAAAATGACCTTGAATAAAAGGGTCAACTCGGACCAGGAGAACATCTCGGTCTACATGTAATACCAGGAGTTAAAAATGCTTCTGACCAGAATAAAAGGGGGAAATGGAAAGGACAAATGAGTTTATATGGCTATGAGTCTCCAAAAAGAGCCGGAAGGTTATCAGAGCGGTTGCCCTTATGCACACCTGAACAGAGTCCCAGAGACAGATAAAGTAGATACAACCCTGGGTAATGGTTCTGCTGAGGGCTACACAGACTCACAGATTCTATGGTCATGGCAGATGGAGTTCAGTGCCATGTCAGTTGGCCCTACTTTGGAGTTTGTGTTTCTGATAGATGGAGCTGGATGCAGATGTGATCTTTGTCCACAAGGCTCTCCTGTTACTTTTACCGGAACTGTAGTTGGTGCTGGCGTTTCATGTATACCCAGGGGACCTGAATCTCTGGACTGACCATGTGATTGTTAGGCCCTGAGTCTCAAAAGACTTGCAACTCCCACACTCTGGTTTATTGGATATACCCCACTCAGCTAATATGGAGTTGAAGAAGGTCAACCACCACACCAGGTTGCCAAGAGGGACTACAACCGAAAGCAGAATTGCATCCAGCATCATGCGGAATCTAAGCCCCCTCTTAATATAGATGTGAAGTGGACACAACCATTCTAAGGTCCACAGGATGGAGGAATAGAGTATGGATTAGAGTGGAATTACAGATACTCTATTCATGAACTATTGTGATTAGTAATCGAAGAAAATGTGGCATTGGTGTGGAGAAAGTGGTCATGGTGGCTGCTGGGTTAGGGAGTGGGAGGAAGAGATGTGATGTGGGGGTGTTTCCAGGACTTGGAGTTGTACTGGGTGGTGCTGCAGGAACACTGACCGGACATTGTATGTTCTCCCATGGCACACTGGGTGGACTGTGGGAGAGTGTGGGCTATGATGTGGACCATTGACCATGAGGTGCAGGGGTGCTCAGAGATGTATTCACCAAATGTAATGAATGTTTCATGATGATTGAGGAGGTTGTTGTTATGGGGGGAGGAGGGTGGATGGTTTATGGGTACCTCATATTTTTTGAATGTAACATTAAAAAAATAAAGACAAAAAGAAAACAAAAGAACTTCTAAGAAACTTCTTTATTATATTTACTGGACTTTTGCTCTACAGAATTTCCATTTGTTCTTTTTATACTTTCTATTTCTTTATTGATATTCTTCTTTGTTATATGGGACATCAATACCATAAGTTCATTTAATTCTTTAAGCATGGCTTCTTTTACCTCTGGGAACACATTTACAATAGCTTCTTCTAACTTTTTGTCTGCTGAATACAAAATCTGGGCCTTCTCAATAGCAGTTTCTGTTGCCTGTTCTTTTTTTCTCCCTGTGTATGAGCTACACCTTCTTGTTTATTTGCTTGCCCATATATTTTGTTGAAATCTAGACATTTTATTTAATTTATTGTGGAAACTCTTATATTGTTCCTGCCTTTCCCCCCAAGGCTGTCACTATTCTTTACTAGTTTGCTTGTTTATTTCTTAAGTGGCCTTGAAGGCCTAGGTCACTGAAGACAAGCATTTGCTCCTTTGCATGCTTATTTTCTAAGTGACCTTGCTGGTGAGTTTCCCTCAAGCATGTAGCCCCTTATATTTCTTCTAAGGGGCCTTCTACAGGTACTCAGTCACCCCGAGTCTCCTTACTCCACCACTGACAGTGGTTTGAGCCCATATCTTCTTTGACTGTGTCTGTCCCTGATTTCTCTGTTAAGCTGCTAGCTTGTCTTCTATCAGTATCAGATAGCTCATATTCCTGCGCTGCAGTTAGACTCCACTAATTTCTAGCTTATTGCTGTTTTATGAAGGAGGTACTAGGGAAAAGACCCAGGAACCAAGACCCTCGTACATGGGAAGCAGGTGCTCAAACCTCTGAGCTATATCTGCTCCCCTATCATCTTTAACAATATTCTGGGTCACAGAATGCTCCACAATATTATCCAATTGATGTCAGGCCCCACTGCAGTGGTAATTTTTGAGGACAATATCTGAGGATTGCATGGAGTGCTCTTCATGTATGTTTCCTTCTTTGTTTGTGACTGTTAAATTTCTAGTGAGTCTGCCTTTTCCCTTATTACTGTAATCCTACGAAAGGTCTCTTTTTGATTGCTCCCAACCAAAATCTCCATGATTTTAGACAGTGCCCTTAGCCTGGACATCGAAGAACACACAGTGAATGGACACAGAGAGCAGACAACTGGGGGATAGGGGGAAAGGGAGAGAAATAAATAAAAATTGTTAAAATAAAAATAAAACACCTTAGATAACTTCCCCCAGTATGGGACATGACTCCAGGGATGAGTATCCCTGGCACTGTACTACCAAGCACCAACTGGCAATGCAACTGGAGAAAGACCATGATCGAAAGGGGGAAAAGTTAAAGAAAAATGAGTTTATGTGGCTAAAGACTTCAAAGTGAGTCAAAGGTCATTCTAGAGATTATGCTAATGCAAATTTCAGCAGGATCTCATTGACTGCCAAAGTAAATACTACCAGACACTATATTTGGGGCAGATACCTGAGGAATTTGTTGCCTTGACAGTGGGCCGTACTTTAGAGCTTATGCTCCCCAGTGTGAAAGAGTTGGACTAGAATTTGGTTCCGCTACACATGGCTTTTCTGACCCTTCTATTTGAACCTATCATTAGTATAGCATATGTCCAAGAGACTTCAATCTTTCCGTGCCTCTGTATCAGCTGGGTCCTGAATCTCATCAGAGTTGCAACACCTACTCTCTAGTTCATTGGACTCACCTAGGACAACAAAGAAGGAGATGATGATGGACAACAAATATCCCAAGGAACTGAGAGTCTACAACTAACTGCAAGCAAGGAAGTCCCATACATCTGCCCTATGGAATCAAAGCTCCCTCTCAATTAGACGTGGATTGGGCATCACCATCCCAGAATACTCAGGATTCGGGAGTGAACTATGGACTAAAATAGAATTACTGGGAATCTACTATAGACTTATTGTGATTCTAGCAGTGTAAGAATTTATATGACTGATGTGGAGGCAGGGGTCACAGGAGGTTCTGAGGGAAGGGAGAGTGAAAATCAGGAGTAATACCGGGGTAATTTTGGGACTTGGGAATTGTCCTGAATGACATCGCAATGATAGATATAGACCACATAAATGACGGATATTGTTAATATCCAAAATGTGGGAGGTGTAGTGACTGGGGTATGTGAGAAACCCCTATAATTTTATGTAACATTCATGTAATCAAAGTATCTTTTTAAAAAGTAAAAATGAATGAATAAATAAAAAACAAAAAAATCTGCACAGTCTGATGAATAGGATGCACCTAATACCTGGGTAGATGCTCTAGTATTTCCAGCCTTGACAACCTCCTAAAACTCAGCTGAATACTTGAATCAATGCTGGCTCCAAATTAGTACTAAACTTGGATGAGGCTAAAACAACAATCTCCTCATGATGAAGTTTCACCTCCCATTTCGGACTGCACTCAGTGAGCTTCATTCCCAATTTTTGATAAGCTACTGGGCAGAAGTCAACTCCCTTGACCCCTCCATCCTCGGGTAGAGGAAAATATTGTGGACAAAAGAGCAATTGTGATGGTTTCCAATGCTCCACCAGACTATTATTAGTTATGTCCACTCATGGAATCACTGAATCAGTGGTTGCATGAAATGTACTAATTAGTTTCCTTAATAGGGAACCTGGAGAATACGTGTACTGTAGGAAGGGTAAGATGTTGGCAGAGTAGGGAGTTCCCTTCAGGGCAGTTAAGAATCATCCAGAGCTACCTGGTGATTTAACCTATTTATGGGACTCAGGAGACCTGAAGAGCATTCTACAAGATCCTTGGAAGAAAAGGAGGAGGAGACTGCATATCTGCACTGAAGATTCATGAGGAAAGCACTACATGCTGCAGAGCCTGGTGCCCATTCCCCACTGGCAGGGCAAGATGCTTTGGGAACTATTTTCTGGATGGAGTTGGAAGCTTCATTTCCAATAAACAGGGGAGGAAGAAATGATTGGGTGCCTACTTCAGTCACTGATGAGTAAATTTGGCTGGATGAAGTACAGCTGAAGATTGGACCTGTACAACTCAGAAAGAGACTGGTAGCCTTCATTTAAACAATGCCTCCAGCGGAAGAGAAGCAGAGCTACTTTAAAGTCACAGTGAAGGTAGGGACAGGCTTCTTTCCATGCAGGTGCGACTGCTGACCTAGGCTGGGCTCAAGCCACGACTCCAACATGGAGGAAGCTGGGGACTTGTACCAGACTCTCCAGGCCACTAGAGTCACTTTCAGCCAACAGAGATGAGGAGAGGGCTCTAGTGCTTGTAAGGCCACGTGTCCATTCCCAATGCATTCTGGTGAAGTGTGTGCTTGGAACTGTTCAACATCAGTCCTGCAGGACTGATCCCTGCCCTCCCAATCACCTTAAGGTCAACAAGGAGTTTCACCAGTTAAGTACTGAGAGGGGTGGAGAGTTTGGGGTGGCCTTGACTGCCTCAGGGTAAGCTTTCCAGGGGAAAGGTTACATTAACACTCTTCACTTGCTGGGCTGCTCTAACAAATACCACTGCCTCACTGCCTTAAACAACAGGAATTTATGGTCTTGCAGGGTGAGAGGCTAGATGTCCAAAATCGGCATGTCAGCAGGATCACTTTTACGGTCAACAGCATTCTGGTGGCAGGTTGCCAGCAACGCACAACTGCATCCCTGCCTCCACCACCTGGCCATCTCTTCTCTGTCTCCCACTGCTGAGTGGGTTCCAATTTCCTCTACTTATAAGCACTCCAGTCGTATTGGGTTAAGGTCCACCCTCATGCAGACTGGCTTCACTGCCGTGAATGGGATCGTTGAAGGTCATGTTCATAAATGAGTTCACAGCCATAGTGTAGGAGATCAGGACCTGACATGTCATTGTGGAGGCCACGATGCAACTCATAATAAAGACTGAGACGCTCTGGGGTGCCCCCCCATGCAAGCAGGGGAGCTCCTCTGGTCCAGCTTTCTATCTAGTGGGTACTCAGCAGGCGCGACTGGGAGCTGCCCAAGCGCTGAGGGCCCTCTGCCCCAGTGGAGGCCTGTTCAGGGCCCAGGTCACCCCATGGCACCTTGTCCCAAACTGAGGTTATATAAAATTCTGTAATAATATGTATGTAAAATACCAATAAAAACAAAGCCTGAAGGAAAATGTACTTGCAGTGATCACTTGGGATGAGTGAATGGATAAGTTCCTTTTTTTATTTTATAATATTAAAATTAAATATAACTGGTTTTATTATATTTTTAGAAGGAGTATTTTTTATAACTGTTTCATGTCAAAATATACTCAAAAAAAATGTATGTTTTTTAAATCAAACTTAAATTTTTTAAATTTAAAGTCAAAGGTAAAGGTTGCTGGTGGCTTTAAGAAAAAATAATGGCAAGAAGCAGACGTGTCTCAACTGACAGAGCATCCGTCTACCATATGGAGAGTCCAGGGTTCAATCACCAGAGCATCCTGAGCAGTGTGGTAAGCTGGCCCACACACAGTGCCGCCGCGTGCAAAGAGTGCTGTGGCATGCAGGGGGGCCACATGTAGGGGTGCCCCACACACAAGGAGTGTGCCCCGCAAGGAGAGCCACCCCGCGTGAATAAAGTGCATCCCACCAAGAAGTGGCACCACACACACAGACAGCTGACGCAGCAAGATGATGCAACAAAAAGAGACGCAGTTTGCCAGTGCCGCTGCATAAGAACACACAGCGAATGGACACAGACAGGAGACAATGGGGGGGGGGAGGGAAGGGGAGAGAAAGAAATAAAATAAATGTTTTTTAAAAAAAGGTTATTAGAGAGAAAAAAGGAAGAGCACCAGAAAGCCGTCCATTTCTTCATAAGCAGCTGTCGGTACTGGTTGTGTTGAGGGTAGGGGTCATAATGAATCATTAAATCATATAATATCATAAAATCATTATGTCAGCCTCTTTCCTTCACAGCTCCCACTCATCACATGTGCTAAATGTGGTATTACGTCTGCCACCCCAGAGTCCTAGACCCTCCCCTCAGTGCTCCATCAGTGTCACTCTTCAAGGGAAATTTATACGAAGGCTGCTCAGCCTAGCAATACGTAAACACACTGTATGCCAAAACAGAGACCCACCTTAGATGCTGGGATACAAACTACCTGAAAGTGAAAGGTTGGAAAAAGATACTCCATCCAAATAGTAACCCAGAAAGAGCAGGGGTAGCTATCCTAATATTGGACAAAACAGACTATAAATGCAAAAAAGTTAGAAGAGATACACACGGCCATTAAATACTAACAAAGGGACAATCAACCAGCAAGATGTCACAGGCATAAATATCTACGCACCTAACCAAGGTCCCCAAAATACATGAAAGAAACACTGGGAAAACTGAAGGGAGAAATAGACATCTCTACAATAATCATTGGTGACTTCAAAACACTTCTCACATCATTAGATGGAACTAGACAGAAGACCAATAAGGAAATGGGGAACTGAAACAATACGATCAATGAGTTAGACCTAACACACATAGAAAGAAGGCAGCATTCAAATTCACTGGGATATACATTCTTTACGCGTGCCCAAGGATCCTTCTCCAGGATAGACCACATGGTAGGGCATAATACAGCTCTCAATGAATATAAAAAGATTGAAATTATATAAAGGATCATCTCAGATCATAGGGGAATGAAACAAAATAAATAACAGACAGGAATAAGGGAACTTGGCAAATGTGTGGAGGATTAACAACACACTCCAAGATAATTAGTGGGTGAAAGAAGAAATTGCAAGTGAAATCAGACAAATGAAAATGAGATCACAATTTATCAAAACTTATGGGATACAGCAAAGGCAGTCTTGAGAGGGAAATTTATACACCTAAAAGCCTGTATTAAAAAAGAAGAAAGAACTAAACTCAAAGAATTAAGTGAACAAAAAGAGAAATTAGAAAAAGAACAGCAAACCAATCCTCAAAGAGAAGAAATAATAACAATTAGAGAAGAAATAAATGAAATTGAGAAGAACAAAAATAGAGAAAATAAAAACCAAAAGCAGATTCTTTGAGAAGATTAGTAAAATTCACAAACTCCTAGCAAGATTAACAAAGAAAAAAAAAAAACTAATAAACACAATTTGAAATGAAAAGGGGCAACCCAAGAACTAGAAAGGATCCTAAGAAGATATTCTCAGAAACTGTATGCCAATAAACTAAACAACCTAGATGAAATGGGGAAAGTTCTAGAAATGCACCTAACCTACATTGACACTACAAGAAACATAAGAACTTAACAAACCAATTACAATTAAAGGCACTGAATCTGTCTTCAAAAATCTTCCAACAGAGGAAACTCCAGGACCATATGGCTTCACAGGTGAATTCTCCCAAACATTTCAAAAGAATTAACACCAATCCTGTTTAAACTCCTCCCAAAATTCAAGAGGAGGGAAAATAACCCAACACATTATAGGAAGCCAATATCACCGTAATACCAAAGCAAACAAAGACACTGGAAGGAAAAGAAAATTACAGACCAATCTATATAATTAAGATCGATGCAAAAATTATCAACAAAATATTTATAAATCGAATCCAGCAGCACATCAAAAGACTTATCTATCAAAACCAAATGGGATTTATTCCTGGTAGGCAAAGCTGGTTCAACATAAGAAAATCAATCAGTGTAATACACCACATTAACAAAGTGAATGAAATAAAACCAAATGATCGTCTCAATCAAGGCAGAAAAAGCATTTGACAAAATCCAACACTGTTTCTTATAAAAACATTTCAAAACAGATGAGTAGAAGGGAAATTCCTGAATATGGTAACAGGCACATAAGAAAAAACCCACAGCTAACATCGTACCCAGGGGGAATGGCTGAAAGCTTTTTCTCTGAGACCGGGAACAAGACAAGGATGTCCACTAGCACCATTGATCTTCCACATTGCAATAGAAGCTCTAGGTAGAGCAGCTAGAGAAAAAATAAAGGCATCCAAATAAGAAAAGAGGAAGGAAAACTCTGTTTTCGGAAGGCATGATCTTATATTTAGGAAATTCTGAAATGTCTACACCGAAGCTACTTGAGCTAATAACTGAGTTCAGCACAGTGACAGGCAGCAAGATCGACATGGAGAAATCAGTAATGTTTAGGTACACTAGCACTGCACAACCTGAGGAGGAAATCGGGGAAATTCCATGTACAATAGCAACAAAAAGACTCCAATACCTAGCAATCGATTTAACAAAAGCAGCACAGGACCTATAAGGAGAAAATTACAAAACAATGCTAAAAGAAATTTAAAAAGACCGAAACAATTGAAAAGACATTCCGTGTTCATGGACTAGAATACCAAATACCATAAAAAGGTGAATCGTACCCAGATTGATTGATATATTCACTGCCATACCACTGAGAATCCCAACAGTCTACTTTACAGAAATAGGAAAGACAATTGCCAAATCATTTGGAAGGGAAAGTGCACACGAGGAGCCAAAAGTATTCTAAAAAAGAAGAGCAACAAAGGAAAAATTTCACTGACCTTGAAACATATTACAAAGCTACAGTGGACAAATCAGCATGATACTCCCATGAAGAGAGACACATCAATCAGTGGAAAAGGACTGAGAGTACAGAAATAAACCCTCACCTCTATGGTTAACTAGTTTTTGACAAGCCTACCAAGTCTGTGTTAATGGGAAAAAAACAAACTCTTCAACGAATTCCTACAGAACAGGTTATAAATAACCAAAAGAATTAAAGAAGACCCCTATCTCACTCTCTATACAAGAATCAACTCAAAATGGATCAAACACCCAAATATCAAATAAGTACCAGAGAACCAGGAAGATGGCAGAGGAGTAAGGAGCTCCTACAGTCCACTCCTGCTGCAGGGCAGGTAGCAAACACCCAGAGCTCTCTGAGCCAGCTGAAGCATCGTTTGGGGGCTCCAGGACGCCAGAAGAGCTTCCTGCAACATCCTTGGGAGAGTGGAAGGAGATGACTATCTGCAGAGAAGACTCGTAAGTAAAGGCTCCACGCCCTGGAGGCCGGTGCCCATCCTCCACTGGAGGCACAAGCCACCTCGGGAGCTGCTCTGAGGCTGGATTCAAAGCTCCACTTCCCAAAACCGGTGAGGAAGAGATGGATGGGCACCAACTTCAGCTGCTGAAGAGGAAATTCAGCGGGCTACAGTATAATCCTGAGAAGAAGTTTGAGCCTGTCCAAGTCAGAAAGAGGCCGGGAGCTGCCATCTTAACTCCACACCTTTCACGAGAGGAAGCGGGGTGGACTGAGGATCCCAGTGCTGGCGGGGACCGACTTCTTCCCACCAAGATCACATTGCAGCTCCAGTCTAGGCCCCAGTGCCACCAACAGCCAGCAGGGAGGAAGCTGCGGGGACCTGAGCCAGCTCTCTGGGAAATTACCGGCAAAGCCAGGGAGGCCGGTGATCATCCTACTCTGGCGGCCCAAGCCGCCCCAGGAGCTGCTCTGTGATAGGAATTGGAAGCTCCATTTCCCAGAATCATGGAAGGAGAAGACAGTTGGCTGCCTATTTCAGCTACTGATGGGGGACTTGGCTGGCTAAGAGATAACCCTGGCAACAGGGGTTTGAGAACCAGCCCAAGTCAGAAACAGGCCAGTAGGTGCCATTCTGACTCCACCCCCAGCCTGAGGGAAGCCGGGCTGATTGAAACTCTCAGTGTGGGCAGGAACCAGTTTCTTTCCCGCAGATGCAGCCTGCCTAGGCTTCAGCCCTGCCTCTGGCAGGGAGGACACTGAGGAGCCCTGCACCAGCCTGTACAGGTAACTGCAGGGAACTTTGGCTGGCACAGACTGAAAATCAGAAGTCTACCAGGGCCACTGCGGTCACCTTGGACCCGCACTGCAAAGACTGCTGCCCACACCTGCAGCTCCATCCCTGCCCCAGGAAGGGGAGAAAGGGATGTGAGGCTCCATCAGTCTCTCTGGGAAACTACAGTCTAGGCCTGCACGTGGATTATTCCACATAGCTGTGGCTCTGTCCCTACCCCTGGCAAAGGAGAAAGTTGGAAGAAGCTTCATTGGTCCCTGGCGCAATAAAGGGGACTTAACCCTCTATAGCATACAGCACCAATTACATGCTTGGCTCGTACTGCACAATCAGCAAGGGAGGAAGGATAGGAAGCCCTAAACTAAAGAGAAAGACTGCACCCAGAATAATACTCTAGGAAGCCAGATGTGAAGATACCAACAAAAAATTACAATCCACACCAACAAACAGGAAGCTACGGCCCAGTTAAAAGAACAAGATAAGCCTCCAGATGACATAAAGGAGTTGAGACAAATAATTATACATGTTCCAACAAATCTCCTTAATAAATTCAATGAGATAGCTAAAGAGATTAAGGCTATTAAGACGACATTGGAGGAGCACAAAGAAGACTTTGAATGCATACACAGAAAAATACCAGATCTGCTGGGAATGAAAGGTGCAATCAGTGACATTAAAAAAACATTGGAATCATATAATAGCAGGTTTGAGGAGGCAGAAGAAAGGACTGGTGAGCTTGAAGATATGGCCTCTGAAAGTGAACATAAAAAAGAAGAGTTGAAAACAATGGAAAAAATTGAACAAGGTCTCAGGGAACTGAATTACAGCAAAAGGCATGCAAACATATGTGTCATGGGTATCCCAGAAGGAGAAGGGAAGGGAAAAGGGGCAGAAGGACTATTTAAACAAATAATAGTAGAAAATTCCCCAACCCTATTGAAGAACATCGGTAACCCTGTCCAAGAAGTACAACATACTCCCATCCCAAAAAATCCAAATAGACCAACTCAGACACATACTCATCAGAATGTAAAAGGCCAAAGACAAGGAGAGAATGCTGAGAGCAGCAAAAGAAAAGCAATGCATAACATATAAGGGATAGTCAATAAGATTAAGTACGAATTTCTCACCAGAAACCACGGAGGCAAGAAGACAGTGGTCCGATATATTTAAGATACTACAAGAGAAAAACTTCCAGCCAAGAATCTTATATCCAGCAAGACTGTCTTTCAAAATGGAAGGTGAAATTAGAATATTCACAGATAAACAGAAACTGAGTGAATGTCTAAGCAAGAGACTAGAATTTCAGGAAATACTAAAGGGTGTGCAAAAGGAAAGACAGGAGACAGAGGCCTGGAAGAGAGACTAGAAATGAAGATTATATCAAAAAAAGTAACCAAGAGTGTCAAAAAAAATAGGGAAAATAATCTACGACAGATAAAACTAAAATAGGAATAAACTTAGCCAATGATGAAAAGCACTTGTATTCAGAAAACTGCAACTCAAAGTTAAAACAAAGCAAAAAAGCCCTAAATAACTGAAAGCATACTCCATGCTCATGGATTAGAAGGCTAAATATCATTAAGATATCAGTTCTACTCAAATTGATATACAGAGTTAATGCAATCCCAATAATGATTCCACCAGCATTAAAGGAAAAATTGAAAACACAATCATTCAATTTATATGGAAGGGAAAGGAGTCTTGAATAGCCAGAAACACCATAAAAAGGAAAAGTGAACCCTCATCTCCAGACTTTAAATCATAATACCTACCTATCGTAGTAAAAACAGCATGGTACTGCCCTAAAGACAGACACAATAGACCAATGGAACCAAATTTCTGGTTCAGAAACAGACCCTCACAGGTATGGTCAAGTGATTGTTGACTAGCCTGTCAAATCACACACCTCGGGCAGAACAATCCATTCAGCAAATGGTGTTGAAAGAATTGGACATCTATAGCTTAAAGAAGGAAAGAGGACACCTATCTCATACCTTATCCAAAAATTTACTCAAAATGGATCAAAAAACTAAAAATAAAAACAAGAACCATAAAACTTCTAGAAGAAATTATTGGAAAATATCTTCAAGACCTAGTGGTAGCTGGTGGATTCTTGAAGGAGAAAAGAGAGGAACTGAGTGGACTATTGATGTTTAATGTATGTAGAAGTTTTATTTAGCTTTGCTGTAAAAGTGTGGAAATGTATAGAGTGGATGGTAACACACAGTGAGTAACAGCTGCTTTATAAATGGGGATGTGACTGAAAATGATAGTCTAGTTATGTAAATGCCACCTGACAGAATGCTTGAGAATAATCTAGGAACTGGATAGCACAGTAAACCAAGAGGTGGGTGAGAATTGTGGTTGATGGTACAGATGCAAGAGTGCCTTGTGAGCTGCAACAAATGTATATTACCACTGCAGGGTGTTGGGAATGTGGAGAAGCATGGGAAAAATACAGCTGGAGGGACCTATGGACTGTGATTAGTAGTAATAATATAATATTCTTACATCTATGCAAAAGATGTACTATGTTGATACTGCGGCAGTATGGAAAAAGTGAGCCAAATGTACGCTATGGACATGGCAATAATCAGATTTCTGCACATGTGCATAATTGTTTTCTAAGTTTACAACTTTTGTCATAAAAATATACATATTTAAAAAATAATAGGGTGGTCTGGGCAAAAAACACACCAAACTTAAGATAAGAACTATGATTAGTAGTAAGATTTTGATAGTGTTCTTTCACAGTTTGCAACAAACGTGTCATGACAATACAAGGTTTTGGTGGAGGGTTGATGTTTGGGACCCCTGTATGACGTTATGCATCTTTGCTTTGTAAGTTCACAACTTTTACTATACACTTGTTTATGTATGTTCATATATAAATGATATAAAGATAATAATTGGATTGGTTAGAGGAAAAATACTTTGTATAGCAGTAATATTTTGACAATGTTCTTTAATCATTAGTTTAAAAGGTTTAAAAACAGTGCAAGTTATAGGTGGTAGAGTGAGATGGTATATGTTTGTTTTTTAAGTTCACAACTATTATACATTTATTGTCTATGTAAAAAAAAAACAAACCAAGTACCATAAAACTACTAGAAGAAAATGTAGAGAAATGCCTCAAAGACCTTGTAGTATGTGGTGGTTTCTTGGACCTTACACCCAAAGCACAAACAACAAAAGAAAAATTAGATAAATGGGACCTCCTGAAAATTAAACACTTTTGCACGTCCCAGGACTTTGTCAAAAGGGGGAAAAGGCAGCCAATTCAATGGGAGAAAACACTTAGACATCACATGTCGAATTAGGGATTAATATAGAGGATATATAGAGAGATGTAACAACTCAACAATAAAAAGACAAACGACCCAATTACAAAATGGGAAAAGACATGAAGAGACATTTGTCCAAAGAAGAAATACAAAAGGCAAAAAAACACATGAAAAAATATTCAACATCATTAATGATTAGAGAAATGCAAATCAAAAGAGATATGATTTCACGGCTATCAGAATGGCCACTATGAAAAAGTCAGAGGACTACAAGTGTTTGAGAGGATGTGGAAAGACAGGAACACTTATTCACTGTTGATGGGAATGCAGAAGGCTACAGCCGCGGTGGGGGACTGTTGGGCAGTTCCTAAAGAAGCTGAATATAGACTTGCCACGGGACCCTGCAACAGCACTCCTGAGCATATTCCCAGGAGAACTGAGAGCACTGACATGTCCTGCACACCTGCACACCTACATTCTTAGTGGCATTATCCCAACCGCCAGAAGCCGGAAACAGCCCGGGTGTCCATCAGCCGGTGACTGGATAAACACACTGTGCTGTATTCACACGGAGGAACATCGTGCCGGGGTGTGAAGAAGTCAAGTCGTGAACCCGATGACAACATGGATGAACTGGAGGACAGGATGGTGAGTGAAGCAAGCCAGACACAACGGGACAAATACAGGAGGCTTGCACTACTCTCACCTAATTGCATTGTGTAACATAATGTATGTTTCCATTTATACAAAATGTAAATATAAATCAATTTATGCAGGAAAAAAAAAGTATTTGTGCAAAAATACCTAGAAATGGGATCTGCGGACAGCAGGGGAAGCAAAGAGAGATCAAGAGGTGATGTTTTTAATTAGTTGTTTTTTCATTTATTATTATTATTGAAATAATGAAAATGCTCTAATGATGACTGAGGTGATCAACCCACGACTTTGCGATTGTGCCAAATACCACTGACTGCGCACTGTGGATGAACTGTATGCTTTTTTAAAAAAAAGGCAAATAGTGCGGCTGGGGCGGCTTGCACCCCGATGCTGACAGGGGGGTTTGGAGGGGTCAGACTAGACCGCAGTGGCGTCTGATGCTAGGGCAGACAGCATCAGAGGGGCTCTCAGGCGTGGAGGATGCACGGCGAGGGGAGGAAGAATGCCGTGGAGACCAGGTCTGTGCGCAAGTCCGTTTTATTAAGGAAGTGCAGTGGGTTATATAGAGAATGAGGAGGGCGGGGTAGAGCAGGAGGAGGGAGGGCTACGGGGCGGCAGGGGATTGGCAGAAACTTGTGGGCGGACTTGTGGTTTTGTGCTGTTAGCTGTTGCTAGGGAAGTGGGCAGATTTCAGGTTATGGTGCAACAAAACAGCACTTAAAAATGGGAGAAATATGAGAATACACATTTACCAAAGAAGAAACGTATGATTCTTTTCATCACTAGGGAAATACATGCTAAAATCTGCTATACATAATAAAATGGTTAAAATCAAGAGACATAATACCAACCATTAAAGAAAAGGTGGAAAAACTGGAGCCCTCACACATTTCTGGTGACAATGCAAAATGGTGCTGCCACTTTGGGAAACATTTTGTCAGTTTCTTAAAAATGTAAACTTACCATAATTCATCCTGACTCCGCTCCAAAAAGTCTTTCCAAAACAAATGAAATTGTTTCCGTTCAATAATTCCTAGAGCAAGTGTACGGCAGCCAAAACTGGAAAAAAAAAATACACATCTATGAGCTGGAGCATGGATAACAAAAGGCGGTGCATTCATAAATAGATCCGCACCTCTACCTATCTAATCTCAGGCACCTCCCCACCACGCTGCCCTTGGAAGCAGCCCACCAGGCCTGTCTACAACCTACCTGGAGGACACGCAGGCCTCTACAGGACTAACTTCAGTGCCAATTACAGATATAAATAGAAGGTCAGAAGAGCCATGTGTGGGGAAACAACAACTGAGCCCAATTCAGTCACTCTAGGGGACCATAAATTCCAAAGTAGGGACCACTGGACAGGCACCAAACTCCTGAGCTGTCTGCCCTGACTCAAGTGTCTGGATGCTTCTGGAACACTCAGGAGACCAGCTACATGGGGTAGTATAGACTCTGGCAGTGAAAGAGACCCTGCTGGGACATGCAGAAGCATTACCTCTGGGATGACCTCTGGGCTCACCTCCCTTTGAAGTCTCTTAGCCGCATAATTGATTTGTCTTTATTGTTTCCTCATTTTGGTCAAGGTCTTTTTCCAGTTGCATTGCTAGTTAGTGCTTGGCAGTAATCCCTCCGTGCCAGGGAGTCTCATACCCTGGAGTCATGTCCCACACTGGGGGACAGATAATGTATTTATAGGCTAAGTTTGGCTTAGAGAGAGGCCACATTTGAGGAACAAGGAGGCTCCACGAGGCAAATCTTAGGCACCCTATAATAGAAGGCCAAGTTTCAATTTCAAGTGTGAAAGTTCATAAGCACACACAGTCATCGAAATCAAGTGTCCATCAGTAGACCACCCTCCTCCACTAGTCATTGGCCCTGTACTAGGGGGATTCTTGCTGACGTCTTAGAGAATGTGGCAGAGCTCCCCAGGATGGGAATTTGACATTCCTTCGGTTACTGTCTGAATCTCCATCCACCGTGGCGATGCCCCACGAACGTACATTTATGTGCCTTATATGGACGCGAGGTGGGCTTCCTCCCATGTTATCCCGTCCCTGACATCCCACTCCCGTGATCCTGCCACAGACAGAGAACCACAGTGCTGGAGAGGACGTGGAGAGACAGGAACATTAACTCACTGTGGGTGGGAAAGCAGAGTGGTACAGCCCCTGTGGAGGACTGTTTGGCAGTTACTAAAGAAGTTAAAGATAAACTTGCCACATGACACTGCAATATCACTACTGGGTATACAGCCCTGATAGCAGGGACACAAACGGACATCAGCACACCCATGTTCAAAGCAGTATCATTCGCTATTGCCGAAAGTTGGGAACACCCCATGTGTCCATCCGTTGATGAATGGATAAACGTACTGCGGTGTATTCACATGAAGGAACATTACGCAGCAGTAAAAAGAAATGAAGTCATAAAGCCCATGACACCATGGATGAATCTAGGAGACATTATGTTGAGGGAAGCAAGCCAGACACAAAAGATCAAATACTAAATGGTTGTGTTACTATGAACCAAATCTATCGTGTAATAGAATGTATGATTGGAAAAAATTTATCATATACCCAATATATTCAATTTATAATTGTATTGTTTTTACTCAAGTGTTTTCTTCTCTTTAAGTTGTTTATATATTCAATTATTAAATGCACAAAAGAAAAAGAAAATAGATGAGGTTACACTGAAGAGTTGAGTTTGGGGACTTTAAACTGTGATCTGTTGCTCAAGAAAAAGAGGTAACAAAATAGAGATAGAGTAACCAAGAGGTTATTTTTTAGCATAGTAAAAATCACGTGTGAAATATGAATGTGGATAAAACTGCATATATCACTGTAATGTTTGAAAATGAACAAATGTATGTTAACACTACAAAATATTAATATATCATGGGCTTGAGGTTTTTCTTTTTAAAGTACTGAAAAAGATTCTAAAAAAATTTATAATGATGAATGCACAACACTGTGATTATACTAAAAGCCACTGATTACACACTTTGGATGGTTTATATTTGTATGTGAATATATCTCAATAAAACTGCTTAATACATAAATAATTGTGCTAGAGCAGCCAAAAATGGAAGCTATATCCAGCAGGGAAACAGATAGAGAGGTGTGAAGAATTTTCTCATTAGTTTATATTTCTTACTACTGAAATAACGAAAATATTCTAATGATGACAGAGGCAATGAATGCACATCCATGTGATTATACTAAAAGCCACTGATTACACACTTTGGATGGTTTATATTTGTATGTGAATATATCTCAATAAAACTGCTTAATACATAAATAATTGTGCTAGAGCAGCCAAAAATGGAAGCTATATCCAGCAGGGAAACAGATAGAGAGGTGTGAAGAATTTTCTCATTAGTTTATATTTCTTACTACTGAAATAACGAAAATATTCTAATGATGACAGAGGCAATGAATGCACATCCATGTGATTATACTAAATACCATGCATTGTACACTCTGAATGAATTCTATGCTTTATTAATATCAATAAAACTGAATTGTTAAAAACATACATGTATAAATAAAATTAATTTGTTAAAAAAAAACAAAAAGGACTGCTAATCCTCATCTAAAGATTTCATTGCTACGGTTTTCTTATAAAACCACTGAGAGTAGCACTGTATTCTTCCTCGTCACACTTAGCATCTGCTGAGTGACAGGGCACTAGGAGAACAGCCTGGTCATCTGCATGGAAGTGACAGGGCCCCAGCAGCCCTGCCTGGCTCCCCTTCCAGGAGGCAACCCTGTGAAAACCACCTTCAGAAGTGCAGGGGGAAGTGCAGGGGACAAGAGAAGGGGGTGGGCTGAGAAGGTCCAGCCATCTGTCCTGAGTGAGAGCAGCGGCTCCACAGCCCTGAGCTGCTTCCCTAGAATGGGCCCAACTCTTCTAAGAGGCCGAGAACAGTAAGCACAGAGGCGTCCTCTGCAGCCAGGCTCCTTTAAGGCCAGCTGGCTGACTGCTCCTGGCAGACAAAGCAGGGCGACAATGGTGTCCCCAAGGCACCCAGGTCATCCCCCCCCCCCCCCGCCAAGGAGAGGCTCCTGGAGCTCCTGGAAATGCTCAGCACACCCCTGGGCTCCCACAGCAGCCTCGGGCAGGCGGCCTGACCAGCAGGCGCCCTTTCCCAGGCTGTGCAGAGGGTCCTAGCAGGCACCCAAATCCAGTGGCCCCCACTGGCCAGCTGCCCTCCTCCGGCCCTAGCAAGCTATCACCTTAGAAAGAGCTCACGAACTCAGCGTTACTCCAGGAAACCACACTTCTAAGAAAACTTGTCACCACTACCAAAAGGAAAGAGTGTCCTGGGACCAAGGGGAGCCCTGAGGAAAGCCAAGCCTGAGGCTGTCCAGGGGCTCCAGTGCAGCCACAGCCAGAAGGGGACACAGCGGTGTGGGCCCTAGAACCCAGCCCTCACCTGCCCTGTGGAATCCAGAAAGCAGAAAGCAGTTAAACAGGACACACAGACAAGGAAAGGCTCAAGAAACTCACCAGGGTTGTGACCCAAAGAACACAAATGCCTGAGAGCAGGAGGAACCACACCTGCAGACCTCTGGGGCCAGATACACACTTTTAGACGCAAACTGTGGTGGTCCCTGCAAAGCTCCCAGGCCGGGCACAAACCTGCACCCAGAGGCCCCTCCCACGAGGGCCCCACTCACTGTGCTCCCTGCAGGCACCGGGGGTCACTCACGCTCCCCCTGGGCCTCCCAGGAGCCCTTCCCCAGGAGCCCCCAATTCCCCCTCAGCAGTGACCCCTGGAAGAGCCACTGCTGCAGGCCAGTCCCTGAGCCTGGCCTTTCCAGGTGGGAGGAGAAGAGGGAGAAGCAGCCTCCACCTGGCTCCAGGGGCCATCTAAAGTGTAGGGCCTTGGCAAGGGGGCGCTGAAAGGGGAAGCACCCAGGGACCTGGGAGGGCCAGGAGGGTGCAGGGCAGGGCCAAGGGGTGGACCATGGGGGACCCTGGGCAGTGCAGGGAGGGAGGGGGAACTGTGGAGAGGGAGAAGGGACCATGTAGGGGAGGGGGGACCACAGGGGTGCAGGAGGGATCATGGGGGGCAGGAAGGGCTGTGGGGGGCAGGAGAGACCAAGGGGAGGCAGGAGGGACTGAGGGGGAAGGAGGGAATGTGGGGGTGGGCAGCTGGGACAGTGGGGGGAGAAAGGACCTTGGAGGGGACCATGGGCAGGGAAGACCATAGGTGGGAGGGATCAATGAGGAGGACAAACTTTGAGGGGACACTGAGGGCGGGGAATCATGGGGGGAGAGAGAAAGAGGGACTTTGGGGGGACAGGAGGAACTGTGGGGTGACAGGAGGACCGTGGGAGTGCTGGAAGGAAAGTTGGAGGAAGGGAAGATGGTGGGGGGACAGGAGGGACCATGTGGGGGGACCAGGGTTGGGGAGGATCATGGGAAGGAGGGAACATGGAGGAGGATGGACTTTGGGGGGGACACAGTGGGTGGGGGGACAATCACGGGGAGGAGGGACCGTAGGAGAGGAGGAGGAACTGTGGAAGGGCAGGAGGGACCGTGGGGGGGAGGAACTGTGGGGAGGCAGAGGCAGGGACCGCGAGGGGAGGTGATACGGTGGGGGGCACGAGGGAGTGTGGAGGTGGTAGGAGGGATCGCAGGGGCGGGCAAGGAGGACCATGGGGGTGGGGAAGAACCCTGGGGAGGAGGGAGGAGCCGTGGGAGTGGAGGGAGAATGGCACACCAGGAGGTGCGTGGGGGGAGCAGGAGGGACCATGGAGGAATAAGAGGGACCATGGGGGGATAGAAGGGACCTTGGTGGGGGAGGAGGGATCATGGGGGGGATAGGAGGGACCTTGGCTGGAGAGGAGGGGCCATGGGGGAGGCAGGAAGGGGGGGCAGGAGGAGCCATGTGGGGGTAGGAAGGATTGTGGGGAGGATGGACTGTGTGTGGGGGTGATTCATGGGAGGGGCAGGACGGCCTGTTTGGGGAGGGACAATGGGGGGACAGTAAGCGGGAAGGAGGGACCATGGGGATAGGAGGGACCTGGGGGGGACAGGAGGAACCTTGGCGGGGGAGGAGATACTGTGGGGGGGCAGGAGGGTTCGTGGGGGGTAGTAGAGGCCGTCAGGGGGCTAAAGGGACCTTGGGGGAAGGGACTGTGGGGGAGAAGGGAAGGTAGGGGTGCAGGAGGGACTGTGAAGGGGCAGGAGAGACCTTGAGGGTGAGGGACCTTGGTGAGGTGGGAGTAACCATGAGGATGGAGGGAGCGTGGGGCACCAGGACGAACCATCAGGAAACAGGAGGTACTGTGCGGGGAAGAAGAGGGACCTGGGAGGGGACAGGAGTGACTGCGGGGGGAGGAAGGAGAGTGGGGGGACAGGAGGAGCCATGGGGGACAGGAGCCTTGGGGGGGGGCAAAAAACATTGTGTGGGGGAGGGACCATGGATGGGGGCTGGTTCATGGGGGGGATAAAGGAGGGGACTTTGGAGGGTCAGGGACCAAGGGGGGGCTGCACGGCCTGTTCGGGGAGGGACAACAGAGGGGTGGTCTTGGGGGGAGGGACAGTAGACGGGGAAGAGGGACTTTGGGGTGAGGGCAGGAAGGACCATGGGAGCCAAGGAGGGACCTGGTGTGGAGAGGGACAGCGGGGGTTAGGAGGGAGAGTGAGGGGGAGGGAGTGGGGGGGGACAGGCGGGAGTGGGGGAGACAGGGATCGTTGGGGGGGGTAGGACCTTGCAGGAAGGGGGACTGTGAGGAAGAGGGGGACTAAGTGGGAGGAGGAGGCGCTGTGGGACTGGAGGAACCCTGGGGGCAACATTCAGGGGCCAGAGGGGCCCTGGGGGGGGACACGGGGGACGGTGGGGTGTTCAGGACCATGGGGGGCGCAGGAGGGGCGGGGATGAGGGCGGGCCACCCTTCCCGTGAACCCCCGGGACCTTACTGTGCCGCGGGCCCGGCACCAGAGTCCCGCACGGCCAGGACCCCGACAGCAACCTGCGCCCCCCCCCGAGTGCACCCCGCCCCACCCCGACTGCACCCCGCGCCCTCTCGACTGCACCCCCGCCCCCAGCCCCGCGCCGCCCCGGAAGCAGCGCCTGCAGCGCCTCCGCCAGGCCCCGCCCGGGCCCCACCAGGCCCTGAGGGCGCGCAGGACCGGGGCCCCGCACGACTTCCCGGGACCCGCGCCCCCGACGCCACCAGCGGGGAGCTCCTCGCCCCCTTCTCCGCGCCCCGGGGGGTCCCCGCCCGCCTGCCCCGCCCCGACGCCAAGTCCTTCCCAAACTTACCGCTACCCGGGCGGGACACGGGCGGGGTCCCTGGGCAAGGGCCGACAGCTCCCGCAGCCCCCACGCCCGCGGACCACACGCTCCCCCGCCCTCGGGCTCCCGGGCGGCGCCCCCGCAACACCCAGCAGGGCCTCGTGCGCCCCACACGCCGCCAGCTCTTCAAAGCGCCGCCAGCCCGGGACGGGGCGGGGCTTCAGGGGCGGAGCGTCTGCGTCTGCGCCAGAGCTTGAGCCAATGAGCTATCGCCCCGCTCGGGGACGCCACGCCCCTACGGGGGCCTGTCCTACCCTTGATGGACAGCCAAAGGCACCCAATCACCTACTACCCGGCTTGATCCCCGGACACCTGTGCAAAAACCAAACACCTACACCAATAATGACCAATAGAAGGAGGAAATCAAGAAATAAACCGTCATTTATAATAATAATATAAAAACATCACATACTTAGGAATAAATTTAAATAAAGATGTAAATGACAAACACAGAAATCTACACAACACTTTAATCAAAGAAGACGTAAACAAATGGAAAAATATTCCCTGTCCATCAATAGGAAGAATAAACGTCATTAAGGTGTCTAAACTGCCCGAAATAATCTACAGGGTGAATGCAATCCTAATAAAAATAAACACAGCATTTTTTACTGATTTGGAAATACTCCCTGTGAAATGTATTTGGAAGGGCAAGGTACCCTGAACAGTCACAGACATATTGAAAAAGGAAAATGAAATCAAGGAAGGGCACTACCTGACGTTAAATCATACTACAAACCTACAGTGGTCAAAACTGCATTGTACTGTCACAAGGACAGACATACTAACCAATGGAACTGGACTGAGAGTCAGGATATAGATCCTGATGTATAGAGTCACCTGATGTTCGACAGGGCACCAAGCCCAATCAACTGGGAGAGTATGGCCTCGGCAACAAATGGTCCTTGGAGTACTGCATATCCATATGCAAAGGAATGACAGATGAACACCTGATATAAAAATCAACACAAGGTGCATCAAAGATCCAAATATAAAAGCCAAGACTTAGGAATATACCCTAAGGAAGAATCTACAAGACCTTGTGACAGGAAATGGCTTCATGAACTTCACACTCAAAGCAGGAGCAGAAAAAGAAAAAATAGATGAAAGGGACCTCCTCAAAATTAAAACCTTTTGTACTTCAAAGAAGTTTCTCAAGAAAGTGACAAGACAGCCTCCCTAATGCAAGGAAATATTTGGTAACCAGATACCTGAGGGAGCCTAATATCGAGCATATGGAAAGGAATCCTTTATCTCAAAATAAAGAGACAAACAACCCATTTTAAAAAATGGGCACGAGATTTGAATAGACATTTTTCCAAAGAAGAAATACAAATGGCTAAGAAGCACATGAAAAGATCCTCAACATCAATAATTAGAAGGGAAATGCAAATCAAATCTATAGTGAGATACCATCTTACACCCATTAGACTGGCTACTATAAAAACGAAAGGACTTCAAGTGTTGGAGAGGATGTGGAGGAAGGGGAACCCTCATTCCCTGCTCGTGGGAATATACAATGGCCAGGCATTGTGGAGGACAGATTGGCAGTTCCTCTGTGCTTACTGTTCTGGGCCTCTTAGAAGAGTTGGTCCCATTCTAGGGAAGCAGCTCAGGGCTGTGGAGCCGCTGCTCTCACTCAGGACAGATGGCTGGACCTTCTCACCCCACCCCCTTCTCTTGTCCCTGCACTTCTGAAGGTGGTTTTCACAGGGTTGCCTCCTGGAAGGGGAGCCAGGCAGGGCTGCTGGGGCCCTGTCACTTCCACGCAGGTGACCACGCTGTTCTCCTAGAGCCCTGTCACTCAGCAGATCCTAAGTGTGACGAGGAAGAATACAATGCGCTCTCAGTGGGAAAATCCAGGAAGGTTTTACAAGAAAAGCTTAGCAATGAAATCTTTGGATGAGGATTAGCAGTCCTTTTCTTTTCTTTTTTATTTTAATAAATTGATTTTATTGATCCATGTATATGTTTTTAGGAAATCAGTGTTTTATTGATGTTTTAAGAGAAGCATACAGTTCATTCAAAGTGTACAACCCATGGTATTTGGTGTAATCGCGTTGATGTGAATCGTTACCTCAGTCAGCATCAGAATATTTTCATTATTTCAATAAGAAGAAAAATAAACTAATAAGAAAATTCTTCAAAACTCTAACGGATTTCCATGCTGGAAATAGGAGCACAATTAAATTTATGTATTCAGGAATTTTATTGAGATATATTCACATACCACACAATTTATCCAAAGTTTATAATCAATGACATTTATTATAATCACAATGTTGTGCATTCATCACCATAAAAATTTTTAGGACATTTTTAGTACTTTAAGGAAAAACCACGCCCCTTAGCAGTCCTTCCCCATCCCTACATAACCACAAATGTAACTTCATCTTTATAGACTGATTTACATTTTATATAAATAGAAGCATGCAGTAGGTTGTAGTTTCTGTCAGGTTTCTTTCAGATACCAGAAGTGATAATAAAATATTAGCATTTTGTAGTGTTAACATACATTTGTTCAATTTCAAAGAGAACAGTCATATCTGCAGTTTTATCCATAGTCATATTTCACACTTGGTTTTACTATGCTGAAAAATAACGTTTGATTACACTCTCTTGTTTGTTACATCTTTTTCTTAAGTAACAAAGTTTAAAGTCTCCAGTGCTCAAGTCTTTAGTGTAACCTCACTTTATTTTTCACTTCATTTTTTAAATTTAAAAATTGAATATATAAAGAATATTTTAAAAAGAAAACCCTGTTGGATAAAATCATACATTTCTAAAATATATTGCATACATATACACTTTTTTTCAATCATACAATATATTACACAATATATTTGGTTAATGGTAACTTGCTCATATGGTATTTGTCCTTTTGTGTCTGGCTGGCTTCCCTCAACATAACGTCCTCCAGATTCATCCACGTTGTCATATGCTTTATGACGTCCTTTCTTCTTACTGCCCGCATAATGTTCCGTCATGTCAATACACCACAGTTTTTTTAATCAGGGCAAGTGCCTGACAGCCACAACTGGAAAAAAAATACAAATATCTATTGGCTGGTGCCTGGGATGTGCTTCACTCACCATCCTGTCCTCCAGGTGCATTCCCGTTGTCGTGTGGTTGATGACTTTATTTCTTCTTAGCACTGCATGATCTTCCGTCGTGTGAATACAACACAGTTTATCTGTTCATCAGCTGTTGGACACCTGGGCTGTTTCCAGGTTTTGGCAATTGTGAATAACGCCGCTATGAAGGTAGGTGTGCAGATTTCTGTTGATATCACTGTTCTCAGTTCTTCCGGGAATGTACCCAGTAGTGGTGGTGCAGGATCACGTGGCGAATCTATATTCCACTTCTCTAGGAACTGCCAAACAGTCCTGCACAGTGGCTGTAGCATTCTGCATTCCTACCAACAGTGAATAAATGTTCCTGTCTTTCCACATCCTCCGCAACACTTGTAGTTCTCTGACTTTTTAATAGTGGCCTTTCTGATAGCTGTGAAATGATATCTCGTCGTGATTTGCATTTCCCTAATCATTAATGATGTTGAATATTTTTTCATGTGCTTTTTGACATTTGTATTTCTTCTTTCAACAAATGTCTATTCATGTCTTTTGCGTCATTTGTCTTTTTATTGTTGAGTTGAAACATCTCTCTCTATATCTGGGATATTAAACCCTTATCCGACATGTGATTACTAAGTATTTTCTTCCATTGAATTGGCTGCCTTTTCCTTCTTCTGACAAAGTCCTGGGAGGTGCAAAAGTGTTTAGTTTTAAGGAGGTCCAATTTATGTAATTTCTCTTTTGATGTTTGTGCTTTGGGTGTAAGGTCCAAGAAACCACCACATAACACAAGGTTTTTAAGATGCTTCCCTACATTTTCTTCTAGTAGTTTATTGGTACTTGCTTTTATATTTAGGTCTTTGTATCCATTTTGAGTTGATTCTTTTTTTTAATGTTATTATCATTTATTTATTTATTAATATTTAGAAAGCTTTTAAATATACTTCTCTTCCCTTCCCTTCCCCCCACACCCATTGTCTGTTCTCTGTGTCCATTCATTGTGTGTTCTTCTGAGTTTGCTTGCATTCTTGTCATTGGAACCGGGAATCTGTGTCTCTTTTTGTTGTGTCGTCTTGCTGTGTCAGCTCTCCGTGTGCATGGCACCACTCCTGGGCAGGCTGAACTTTTTCGCACAGGGCGGCTCTCCTTGTGGGGGCGTGCTCCTTGGGCACGGGGTTTCCCTATGGAGGGCACACCCCTGCGGGGCACGGCACTCTTTGCGTGCATCAGCGCTCCGTGTTGGCTAGCTCACCACATGGGTCAGGTGAGCCTGGGTCTGAACCCTGGGCCTCCCATCTGGTAGGTGGATGCTCCATCAGTTGAGCCACATCTGCTTCCCTTGAGTTGATTCTTATATAGAGAGTGAGATAGGGGTTGCCTTTCATTCTTTTGGTTACAGATAACCTGTTCTCCCAGCAGCATTTGCTGAAGAGTCTTGTTTTTTCCCCATTAACACAGGCTTGGAGGGCTTGTCAAAAACCACTTGACCATAGAGGTGACGGTTAATTCCTGTACTCGCAGTTCTATCCCACACATCGCTCCCTCTGTATCTTTTTATTGCAGTATCATGCGAATTTGTCCAGCGTAGCTTTGTAATATGTTTCAAGGTCAGCCAGTGAAATTACTTCTGTGTTGTTGTTCTTTTTTAGAATACTTTTGGCTATTCACATGCACTTCCCTTCCAAGTGGTTTGGTAATTGTCTTTTCTGTTTCTCTAAAGTAGGCTGTTGAAATTTTGCTTGGTCTTGCAGTGAATCTATAAATCAGTTTGGGTAGGATTCACATCTTTATGGTGTTTGGTCTTCCAGTTCACAAACATGGAATGTCTTTCCAATTGTTTTCGGTCTTTTCAAATTTCTTTGAGCATTGTTTTGTAATCTTCTCCCTATAGGTCCTGTACGTCTTTTGTTAAATTGATTGCTAGGTATTTGAGTCTTCTTGTTGCTATTGTAAATAGAATTTTCCCCTTTTTTTCTCCTCAGAATGTGGAATACTAGTGTACAAAAATATGACTAATTTCTCAGTGTTGATCCTGCTGCCTGCCATTGTGCTGAACTCATTTATTAGCTCAAATAGCTTTGTTGTAGACATTTCAGAATTTTCTAAACATAATGTAAGGTGACTTCCTCTTTTCTTATTTATACGTCTTCAATTATTTTTTCTTCTCTAATTGCTCTACCTAGAGCTTCTGTTACAATGCTGAATAACAATGGTGCTGGTGGGCATCCTTGTTTAGTTCCCAGTATTAGAGGGAAAGCTTTCAACCTTTCCCCAGTTGGTGCGATGTCAGGTGTGGGTTTTTCATGTGTGGTTTTTATCATATTCAGGAATAATCCTTCTACTCTTCTGTTTTGAAATGTTTTTATAAGAAATGATACTGGTTTTAATCGAATGCCTTTTCTCCTTGATTGAGATGATCATGTGTCTTTTTTTCCTTCCATTTATTAATGTTGTGTATCACAACGATTGATGTTCGAATATTGAACCAGGCATGCCCATCAGGAATAAATCCCACTTGATTGTGATGTATAGGACTTTTGATATGGTGCTGGATTCGATTTATAAATATTTTGGTAAGAATTTTTGCATCAATGTTCATTAGAGAGATTGGTCGGTAATTTCTTTTCTTTACTGTGTCTTTATTTGGGTTTGGTATTACAGTGATGTTGGCTTTCTAAAAAATGGTGGGTTATTTTCCCTCCTTTTCAACTTTCTGGAAGAGTTTAAACAGGATTGGTGTTAATTCTTTTTTAAATGTTTGGTAGAATTCACCTGTGAAGTGACATGGTCCTAGATTTTTCCATTGTTGGTGATTTTTAAAGACAGTTTCAGTGTCCTTCAATGTGATTGGTTTGGTAAGTTCTTGTATTTCTTGTAGCGTTAATGTAGGCTGGTTGTGCTTTTCTTGGCGTTTGCTCATTTCCTCTAGGTTGTTTAGTGTGTTGGCAGACAGTTTCTCAGAATATCCTCTTATGATCCTTTTTAGTTCTGTGGGATCAGTCATAACTTCCCCTCTTTCATTTCCAATTGTATTTATTAGGATCTTTTTTTTTCGTTGTTAATCTTGGCAGGGGTTTGTGAATTTTACCGATCTTCTTCTCAAATAACTGGCTTTTGGTTTTGTCTGTTTCTTTTTATTTTCTTTCTCAATTTCCTTCAATTCTATTCTAATCTTTCTTATCTCTTCTGCTTGCTTTGAGGATGGTTTGCTGTTCTTTTTCTTGTTTCTTCTGTTGTTCAGTTAATTCTTGGATTTTAGCTCTTTCTTCTTTTTTAATATAGGCTTTTATGTCTTTAAATTTCCCTCTCAGGACTGCATTTCCTGTATCCTGTAAATTTTGATAAGTTGTGATCTCGCTTTCATTTGTCTGAATACCTTTACTGATTTCACTTGCAATTTCTTATTTGACCCGCTGATTACTTAGGAGTGTGTTGTTCAGACTACATACATTTGTGAATTTACCTTTTTCTCTCTGTCATTGATATTGATTTTGATTTTGATTCCCTTCTGGTCTGAGAAGATGCTTTGTATAAATTGATGATGTTTATATTTATTGAGTGCTGTATTGTGCCCTGATATGTGGTCTGTCCTTGAGAAGGATGCAGGGAGGGGTACGTTCAAAGAATATCTAATGCACGGAGTTTGGATGCTGTGTTCTGTATATCTGTGTTAGGTCTAACTGACTGATCAGATTGTTTCAGGCCTCTATTTCCTTGTTGGTCTTCTGTCTAGTTCTATCTAATGTTGTGAGAGGTGTTTTAAAGTCTCCACTGATTATTGTAGAGAGGCCTGTTTCTCTGTTCAATTTTCCCAGAGTTTGTTCCATGTATTTGGGAGACCTTGGTTAGGTGCGTAGATATTTATGTCTGTTATACCTTCCTGGTTGCTTGTCCCTTTTATTAATATTTAATGGCCTTCTGTATGTCTCTTAACTTTTTGCACTTACAGTCAGTTTTCTCCAGTATTAGTATAGCTAAGCCTGCTTGTCTTTGGTTACTATTTGCATGGAGTATCTTTTTCCAGCCTTTCACTTTCAGGCAGTTTGTATCCGTGGGTCTAAGGTGGGTCTCTTGTACGCAGCATATGACTGACTCATGCTTTTTTTTCATACATCCTGTCAGCCTATATTTCTTAATTGGTGAGTTTAATCTATTCTTATTCAGTGATATTACTGCAAATGGGTTATTTCTTTCCACCATTTTCTTCTTTGGTTATCATATGTCATATCACATTTTGGTCTGTCTTTTTACTTTTTTAGTTCTCCTTCTATTCTTCTATTCTCTCCTCCAAGCTTCACTCTCCTTTTTCTTTCAGGTTCTAAGCCTTCCCTTAATATATCCTGCAAGACGGATTCTTTATTATGAACTATATTTGCATTGGCTTGTGAATATTATATACCTGCCTTCATATTTGAAGGACAATTTTGGTGAATGCAGAATTCTCGGCTGGCAGATTTTCGCTTTTGGTCTCCTAATTTTATCATAGTGCTGTGTGCTTGCCTCCATGGTTTCTCATGAGGAATCTGTACTAAATCTTACTGGGTGTCCCTTGTAAGTAATGGTTCTCTTCTCTCTTACTGCTCTCAGAATTTTCTCTTTATCTCTGACGTTTGATTTTCTCAGTAGTATGTGTCTTGGAATAGGTCTATTTGGATTTATTCTGATTGAGATACAGTGGGCCTCTTAGACATGTAGCTTAATATCTTTCCTCGGAGTAGGGAAATTTTCAACTATTATTTCCTCAAATACTAGCCCCTCCCCACTCTCCTCTCTTCTCCTTCCAGATCTTTTATGACATGATTGTTGTTGGTTTTTGAGTTGTCATTTAACCTCTCTGAGCCCATGTTCATTTTTTCCTACTCCTTTCTCTCTATAATTTTAGCTCTTCTGTCTTTGGTATCACTTATTCTTTCTTCCTTCATTTCGAGTTTGCTGTATGTCTTTAATGTGTTTTTAATCTTGCTACTGTGTCTTTCCTTCCCATTAGCTCCGTTACTTTTCTATTTCGGGTTTCACATTTTTTTGTGTGCTTGTTTAGTATCTTCTTGATCTCATTAATTTCTTTAGCAATATTTTTCTTTCAATTTGATTTTGGAACTGTGTATGCATCTCATTAATTAGTTTTCTCAAATCCTGTGTCTCTTTTGAGGCTTTGTTATATTCCTTTTCCTGGGTCATGTCTGCCATTTTTTTTAGTCTGGCTTGTAAATTTTTGCTGATGCTAGGCATCTGATTAGGATGCAGTTAACTAAGATGCTCAGTTTCTTTCTTTTTTGTTGGGCTTTGGTGGTGGGAGGCTGTGTGCTATTGCTGCTCTTTGATTCTGTGTTCCTCCTGGATGGTTTGTCTTGTCCCTGTTCTTTGCTCAAAACAGGGCTCCGCACCCAGTGTCAGCCAAAGGGGTGCTGATGCAAAACATCATTATTCTGTTGCCTTTATACAAGGTGTTTATTTGGGGTAGAAGCTTATTTACCTCGCTCTGAAGTGCAAGTTACTTCCCTCACCAAAGTCTGTTGCCACAATTTGGAGGAAGATGGCTGCCGATGTGTGCCAGGGTTCAGGCTTCCTGGGTTCCTCTCTTCCTGGGGTTCATTTCTCTCCACGTCCAGCTCCTGTCTGTTCACCACAAGTTCAGCTCTAGACTAGAAGGCTCTCTAGGCTTTGCCTCTCTCTACGAAGTCAGCTGTAGAGTATCAGGCAAATATATCTGTCCTCTCCCTTGGGCTTCAGCTGTGTCTAAAGAGCTCTCTCTGTTCCTCTGGCGATGATCTCCTGTGTGTTCACTTCCTGGGCTACAGCTCAAAAACTCCAGCCATCTCTTTTGTCATGTTGTTTTCTCTGTGAGTCCCATCCACCAAGGGGCAGGGATACAACATCCTGCTGATGTGGCCCCATCAAAGCCTTGATCATTATTTAATCACATAAACCTCTGAATCCAAGATAATGTACTATACCCTGAGGAAAAGACCAATTTATGAGCCTAATCCAATATTTCTTTTTGGAATTCATCAGTAATATCAAACTGCTATGCCCAGTAATGGGTTGCAGACTTGCTTCCTGGGGCCTTCGGAGGGAAGCCATATAGGCTAGCAGAAGCCTCTGCAATTTATTTTTAATTTACTCATGTGTTCTACCTAGTTCTGCTCCTGGAAGGTACTCTTTGGCAGCCCTTTCAGGTCAGTGCCTGGCTGGAGCGTTTTTGCTGTGACACAGACTGGAACAGTGTGGTAGAGGTTCTTGCCTGGAGATGAAGAGCCTTGTAATTTAAACTTTCTCAGAAAGAATTCGTCAGACTTCTCCAGCAACCCCCTCTCTTTTCCTGGGTAGGAAATGGTTCCACTCCCCTCTGTGTCCTCCACAGTCATTCCAGGTTAGTAGAGTAGGAGATTGAGAGGGTCAGGTCTCCTTAGTCCTTTGCAGGCTCCCAAGGCAAACAATGGGCTGGTACTGCCCAGCCCGGTAGAGCTCCTGGGACTCCGCAGACCAAATTTGTGGGTTCAAAGTTTTCAGCCTTAGGCTGTGTCCCTCTCTCTCCTCTTTGCTGCAGAGGCGAGTCCTCCACACTCAGTCCTGGCTATAAGAGAGTGAGATTGAGGGGTCCCACCTGGCCTGGAAAGGCTGGTGGGGACACAGCAGACCAGATTTGTGGGTTAGAATGTGCAGCCTTAGATGGTGTCCCTCTCCGTCCGCTTTCCAGGGGCTGTGGATCCCTGGAGACCCCTTTGTCTAAAGTTGGCTGAGAGGCCTGAGTATTGTGAAGTCCTTAGAGTCGGGGAGGGTGCCAGGAGCAGTAGCTGCTGCTTTCCAGTCACAGTTCTTCTGCCGCGATTCCCCTCCTTTGTCCGTCTCTGTTCTGGGTGGGGTTCAGCCTTCACCTGCTGTCCTAAAGCCTAGAGATCTTTTTCCAGTCTGTTTCAGCCTGTCCTGCAGATACTTTTCTGGAGGAGGAAAGAGTCCCATGTCTTTGTATTCTGCTCTCTTCTTGGAATTCGTGACTGGTGTCTTCTTTTTTTAAAGGTTTATTTATTTATTTATTTATTTATTTATTTATTTATTTATTTATTTATCTCCCCTCCCTCCCCCACCCCAGTTGTCCTCTGTGTCTGTTTTGCTGTGTGTTCTTCTTTGTCTGCTTCTGTTGTTGTCAGCCCCACGGGAATCTGTGTTTCTTTTTGTTGCATCATCTTGTTGTGTCAGTGCTCTGTGTGTGCTGTGCCATTCGTGGGCAGGCTGCACTTTCTTTTGCGCTGTGCAGCTCTCCTTCCGGGGCGTACTCCTTGCGGGTTGGGCTCCCCTATGCGGGGAAACCCCTGCGTAGCATGGTGGTCCTTGCGCGTGTCAGCACTGCACATGGGCCATCTCCACACGGGTCAAGGAGGCCCGGGGTTTGAATCGCGGACCTCCCGTGTGGTAGACAGACGCCCTAACCACTGGGCCAAGTCCGCCGCCCTCATTGTTTTTATATAGGTAATCTTTTTTTTAATTTAACTGACTTCTTTCAATCCTTTCAAAACTAATACTATCTGAACATAATTTGCCTAGATATATATTTTTATTTACTTTCAAAAGATACGTAGATCACACAAAATGTGACATTAAAAGCGGTAGGAGGTCCCGATGCCCCACCCCGCACCCCACACTTATCCCACATCAAGAACTTCTTTCATTAGTGTGGTACTTGCATTGCATTTGATGAATACATTTTGAAGCACCGCTACACAGCATGGGCTATTACTTACAGTGTAGTTTAAACTCTCTTCAGTCCATCCAGTGGATTCTGGTAGGATATGTCATGTCCTGCATCTGTCCCTGCAATATCAATCAGCACATCTCCAAGTCCTGAAAATGCCTCTGCATCACACCTCCTTTTCCCTTTCCCTGCGTTTAGCAACTCCAGAGGCCACTGTGTCCACATCAATGATACAATTGCTCCTATTGCTAGAGTAAAAATAATTCTGTTGTAGAATACCATTAAGTCCACTCTAGTCCATATTAGGACCCTGGGATGGCGATGCTCACTCCTTCTCTCGATTGAGAAGGGGCTTCTTTCCCACATGGCTGGTGGATGTGACTCTCGTGCCCACAGCCGTAGACTGTCTTGGTTCCCTGGTGTGGTTGTTGTCCATCCTCATCTCCCTCTCAGCTGACCTGGGTAAGTCCAATGAAGTGGAGCGTAGGTGGTGCAGCAACACCACTGAGACTTAGGGCTCAGGTGGAACCTGGACAGCCCAGAGATTGAAGTCTCCTGGGCATACAGCAAACCCAGCATCCACCAGAAGTTCAATAAAAAGGGACAGAAGAGGCATTGTAGAAAGTCATATCTGAGTCTAACTCCATCACAGGAGGACAAATTGCTAATTAGGGCCTACCGTTAAGGCACTGAACCCTGCATGTATCTGCCATGACCATAGGACGAGGGTGTCCCCATAGCCCCTGGGAGCACCACTACCTGGGGTTGTGTTGTGTCATCTTTGGCTGTCTATGAGATCCTGCTGAGAAGTGCATAAGCACAATCCCTCTGATGACCTCCTGACTCATTTTGAAGTCTCTTAGCCATATAAACTCATTTGTTTTTACCAATTCCCCTTTAATTCAAGGTCTTTTTCCAGCTGTATCACCAGCTCGTGCTTGGTTGTAATCCCTGGGTGCCAGGGAGCCTCGTCCCTGAGAGTCATGTCCTATGCTTGGGGGAATGTAATGCATTTATATACTGTTTATTTAGAGAGTGGCCATATTGGAGCAACGTGGAGGTATTTCAGAGGTAACTCTTAGGCACCCTGCAACACTAGGCCAGCTGACACTTGAAGCGCAACAGGGTCATAAGCATAGTCCTCAGTATCAAGGGCCCATCCTTGGACCATCCTTCTTAGCTGGTCATTGCCCTTGCACTTGGGGGATTGTTGCTGTTCCATGGGGAATGTGGCAGAGTTCCGCAGATGGGAACCCAGCCCTCCTTCAGTTGTAGTGTGAAACTCTCCCCACTAGGACAATACTCAACGAACATACAAACATATCTAAGTCATACGCTTGCCAAGGCGAGCTCCCTCCCATACATCCCCATCAATGACACCCACACCAGTGCTCCTCCCCTGCCATAGCTGACCGCCTCTGCTATGCAAAACTTCTTAAAAAATTAAGCCTAATATATTGCCAGATTTTGTTAAGAGGAAAATGAAATAATACTGATTTGTTTAAGCATTACAATGCAAATACATATAAGTTTAGAAAAAAGTAAGAAAACTTAAAAAAATTGGGGTATTGAAAGAGGAAAAATACTACAAAAATTTTTTTGACGTTTTTCCTTTCATCACTGTAATAGGTGTTGTCTTGACTGTACAGTGTCAAGGCCATCTCTTCCATTTTTACCTCAGGGTCTTACCTCTTTATTTTCTTCTTTATGTCTTCAAAGAAGTTTTAGGTCGCATTAAAGTCACATACAGAACATAAGGGACTCCCATATACCCCAACATCCTCCCTTTACCCCTTCCCCACCAATGATCTTTTTACATGTGGATATTACATTTGCTATACTGATGCATAAGTATTGAAACATGGCTACCAACTATGGTCAGTAGTTTACATTTTGGTTTATATTTCAGACCGTACAGGTTTATAAGTTTTTAGTGAAATTTAACGTGACCTGTATCCTTAATTTCACGATCATGGAGAATACTTCCATTGCCCCCCCAGTTTCCCTCTTCCATCTATCCTATTCCCCTGTTCCCCTCCCCTCGGAGACCACAGTGACAACGAAGCTTCACTACTTGAAGGACAAGATTCGTCTATAACTTGCAACAATGCTGAGGGCTTGACACGCTAGTCTGTCCTCCCCCATTAGGTGTCTGTCACCCATGCTCTCGAGAGACACCCTCCCCTCTGTTTGAGAACATCAGGCCTCCCCAGGAAGTGGGTACAACCCCTTCCCACTCATCGTATGGCTCTCCACTCAGCAATATAACACACTGTGACATGATGAGCACTCACACACTCCCTAGAAGCCTGCTCCAGGTGCATTCTATGCCAGATGCCTCCTATTCAGCCCCTTAAACTAGTAATCCTTCCTTGTCGTATTGCCAGAGTGTTTACTCAACACTGTAGTTTCAACCACATACCTGTGAATCCACAGTGTTCATCTGCTCCTTCCCCCAACATTCCCCTGAGTTCCATGGACATCCCACCCTAGAACCTGTGACGCTTGCACTGCTCAACCCAATGGTAATCTTATACCCCTACCATATCCCTTCCCTGCGCAAACACTCATTTCCACGTTATCATAGATTTTGCCTGTGTGGGTACTTACTCACAACCTTCTCTTTCCTGTAAGCCTGTCTTCCAGACTGTAGCTCTCTGAGTCGGCTCGATTTGCTTACCTCATATCTGAGAGGTCACGTAATGTTTGTCCGCAAACTCGTGACTTGCTCACTCAACAGAAGGTTCTCAATATTCATCCTTGTTACCCGTGTGTTCGCACTGTATTCCTTCTTACAGCTGAGTAGCATTCCATTGTACGTGTATACCACATTTTGTGTATCCCTTCATCTGTCGAAGGGCATTTGGGGTGATTCCGTTTGGCAATAGTGAATAATGCCAGTATGCATATTGGTGTGCATAGTTCTGTTTGCATCCTTGTTTTCAGTTGTGGGTATATACTCAGTAGTGAAATTTCTGGGTCATGTGGCAGACCTATAGTTAGTTTTTGGAGGAAGTGCCAATCTGTCCTCCACAATGCCTGGCCATTCTACATTCCCACCAGCAGGGAATGAGGGTTCCTCTTCCTCCACATCCTCTCCAACACTTGAAATCCTTTCGTTTTTAATAGTAGCCAGTGTAATGGGTGTAAGATGGTACATCATTATAGATTTGATTTGCATTTCCCTTCTAATTATTGATGTTGAGGATCTTTTCATGTGCTTCTTAGCCATTTGTATTTCTTCTTTGGAGAAATGTCTGTTCAAATCTCTTGCCCATTTTTTAAATGGGTTGTTTGTCTCTTTATTTTGTGATAAAGGATTCCTTTCCATATGCTGGATATTAGGCTCCCTCAGGTATATGGTTACCAAATATTTCCTTGCATTAGGGAGGCTGCCTTGTCACTTTCTTGAGAAACTTCTTTGAGGTACAAAAGGTTTTAATTTTGAGGAGGTCCCTTTCATCTATTTTTTCTTTTTCTGTTCCTGTTTGAGTGTGAAGTTCATGAAGCCATTTCCTATCACAAGGTCCTGTAGATCCTTCCTTAGGTTATCTTCCAAGGTCTTTATGGTCTTGGCTTTTATATTTGGATCTTTGATGCACCTCATGTTGATTTTTATATCAGGTGTTCATCTCTCATTCCTTTGCGTATGGATATGCAGTTCTCCAAGGACCACTTGTTGCCGAGGCCATACTCTCCCAGTTGATTGGGCTTGGTGCCCTGTCGAACATCAGGTGACTCTATACATCAGGATCTATATCCCGACTCTCAGTCCAGTTCCATTGGTTAGTATGTCTGTCCTTGTGACAGTATAATGCAGTTTTGACCACTGTAGGTTTGTAATATGTTTTAATGTCAGGTAGTGCCCTTTCTTGATTTCATTTTCCTTTTTCAATATGTCTGTGACTGTTCAGGGTCCCTTGCCCTTCCAAATACATCTCATAGGGAGTATTTCCAAATCAGTAAAAAATGCTGTGTTGATTTTTATTAGGATTGCATTCAACCTGTAGATTATTTCGGGCAGTATAGACACCGTAATGACGTTTATTCTTCGTATTGATGGACAGGGACTATTTTTCCATTTATTTACGTCATCTTTGATTAAAGTGTTGTGTAGTTTTCTGTGTTTGTCATTTACATCTTTATTTAAATTTATTCCTAAGTATGTGATGTTTTTATATTATTATTATAAATGATGATTTATTTCTTGATTTCCACCGCATATTGATCATTATTGCTGTACGTGTTTGATTTTTGCACAGGTGTCCGGGGATCAAGCCGGGTAGTAGGTGATTGGGTGCCTGTGGCTGTCCGTCAAGGGTAGGACAGGCCCCCGTAGGGGCGTGGTGTCCGGAGCGGGGCGGGAGCTCATTGGCCCAGGCGCTGGCGCAGATGCAGACGCTCCGCCCCTGAAGCCCCGCCCCGTCCCCGGCCGGTGGCGCCTTGAAGAGCTGGCAGCGTGTGGTGTGGGGCGCAGGAGGCCCTGCTGGGTGCTCCGGGGACGCCGCCCGGGACCACGAGGGCGGGAGGGCATGTGGTCGGCGGGCGTGGGGGCTGCGGGAGCACTCGGCCCCGCACCCAGGGACCCCGCCCGTGTCCCACCTCGGGTAGCGGTAAGTTTGGGATGGATTTGGTGTCGGGGCAAGGCAGGCGGGCAGGCACCACCGGGGGCGCGGAGAAGGGGGCGAGGAGCCCCCCGCTCTGGCCGCGTGGGGGGCGCGGGTCCCGGGAAGTGGTGTGCGGCCCTGGTCCTGCGCGCCCTCAGGGCCTGGTGGGGCTCTGGCGGGGCCTGGCGGGGGCGCTGCTTCAGGGCGGCGCGGGGCGGGGGAGGCGGTGCATGGGGGGGGTGTCTCAGGGTGCAGTCGGGGGTGTCGCAGGGTGCAGTGGGGGGGCTCGGGGTGCACTTCGTGGGGTCACAGGGTGCAGTCGGGGCTGGGCAGATTTAGTCGGGGTCTCGGCCCACCTGGCAGGCCTGCGCTGCGAGGCCCTGTTGGAGTAGGGGTCCCGGGGTTCACGGGAAGGGCGGCCCGTCTTCCCCACCATGGTGCATTCTTCCCCTCACGGTCCCTCCTGTCCCCCTTGGTCCCTCCTGCCCTCCTTGGTCCCTCCTGCCCCTCATGGTCCCTACTGCCCCCTCACAGTCCCTCCTGCCCCTCTTGGTCCCTCCTGTGCTCTGGCCGTCCCCCACACAGGTTTCTCCAGCCCCCCCTCCTCCCACACAGTCTCTCCTGCTCCCTCGGTCCCTCCCCCTGCAAGGCCCCTGCCCTCCCCAACCTTCCTCCTGTCCTCCCCCCCCCCGCCCATCCCTCCTGACCCCCACTGCCCTTCCAGCCTCAGCAAGGTCCCTTTCCCTGCCCTAATCTCCCTCCTGCACAGGGTCCCTCGGTCCCCATGGTTCCTCCTGCTCCCCCAAAGTCACTTCCCCACTTGTCTCTCCCCCCATCATCACCCCCCACAGTACCCCCCATGGTCCCTCCTCCTCCCCCTCCGTCCCTGCCCCTCCAAAGTCTCTTCTTCCCCCTCCAGTCCCCCCTATGATCACAAAGTTGCCCACTCTTCCTTTCCCCACAATTTCTTCTGTCCCCCCGTGGCCCCCACTTCCTCCCCTACTGTCTCTTCTATGCCCCAAGTTTCCTTCCTCCCCCAAGGTCCCTGCTCCCCTTCAGGGTCCCTCCCCCGCTCCCCGCCATCCCTTCCCCCCCACAGACTGCCCGGGACAGCCTCAGCCTTGGTTTCCCTCAGAGCTCCCCTTGGTCCCAGGACACTCTTTCCTTGTGTTAGTGGTGACAGGTTTTCTTAGAAGTGTGATTTCCTGGAGTAATGCCGGGTGGAAACGGTTCGATAGCTCTTGCTAAGGTGATAGCTTGCTAGGGCCTGAGAAGGGCAGCTGGCCAGTGGGCCACTGGATTTGGGTGGCTGCTAGGACCCTCTGCACAGCCTGGGAAAGGGTGCCTGCTGGTCAGGCCACGTGCCCGAGGCTGCTGAGGGAGCCCAGGGGTGTGCTGAGCATTTCCAGGAGCCCCAGGAGCCTCTCCTTGGCAGGGGGGTGACCTGGGTGTCTTGGGGACACCATTGTCGCCCTGCTTTGTCTGCCAAGAGCAGTCACCCAGCTGACCTTAAAGGAGGCTGGCTGCAGAGGACACCTCTGTGCTTACTGTTCTCGGCCTCTTAGAAGAGTTGGTCCCGTTCTAGGGAAGCAGCTCAGGGCTGTGGAGCCGCTGCTCTCACTCAGGACAGATGGCTGGACGTTCTCACCCCACCCCCTTCTCTTGTCCCCTACACTTCCCCCTGCAGTTCTGAAGGTGGTTTTCACAGGGTTGCCTCCTGGAAGGGGAGCCAGGCAGGGCTGCTGGGGCCCTGTCACTTCCATGCAGATGACCACGCTGTTCTCCTAGTGCCCTGTCACTCAGCAGATCCTAAGTGTGATGAGGAAGGATATAGTGTGCTCTCAGTGGGAAAATCCAGGAAGGTTTTATAAGAAAAGCTTAGCAATGAAATCTTTGGATGAGGATTGGCAGTCCCGTTTTTTTTTTTTTTAAATGATTTTCTTGATCCATGTATAGGTTTTTAGGAAATCAGTGTTTTATTGATATTTTAAGGAAAGCATACAGTTGATTCAAAGTGTACAACCCATGGTATTTGGTGTAATTGCATTGATGTGCATTCGTTACCTCAGTCGGCATCAGAATATTTTCATTATTTCAATAAGAAGAAAAATAAAGTAATAAGAAAATTCTTCAAAACTCTAACGGATTTCCATGCTGGAAATAGAAGCACAATTATATTTATGTATTTAGGAATTTTATTGAGATATATTCACATACCACACAATCTATCCAAAGTTTATAATCAGTGACTTTTAGTATAATCACAATGTTGTGCATCCATCACCATAAAAATTTTTAGAACATTTTTAGTATTTTAAGAAAAAACCACACCCCTTAGCAGTCCTTCCCCATGCCTACATAACCACAAATGTAACTTCATCTTTATAGACTGATTTACATTTTATATAAATAGAAGCATGCAGTAGGTTGTAGTTTGTGTCAGGTTTCTTTCAGATAGCATAAGTGATATTAACATATTAACATTTCGTAGTGTTAACATACATTTGTTCAATTTCAAAGAAAACCGTCATATATGCAGTTTTATCTATATTCATATTCCACCCTTGGTTTTACTATGCTGAAAAATAACGTTTGATTACACTCTCTTGTTTGTTACATCTTTTTCTTAAGTAACAAAGTTTAAAGTCTCCAATGCTCAAGTCTTTAGTGTAACCTCACTTTATTTTTCACTTCATTTTTTAAATTTAAAAATTGAATATATAAAGAATATTTTAAAAAGAAAACCCTGTTGGATAAAATCATACATTTCTAAAATATATTGCATACATATACACTTTTTTTCAATCATACAATATATTACACAATATATTTGGTTCATGGTAACTTGCTCATATGGTATTTGTCCTTTTGTGTCTGGCTGGCTTCCCTCAATATAATGTCCTGTAGATTCATCCACGTTGTCATATGCTTTATGACGTCATTTCTTTTTACTGCCCGCATAATGTTCCGTCATGTCAATACATCACGGTTTTTTAATCAGGGCAAGTGCCTGACAGCCACAACTGGAAAAAAAATACGAATATCTATTGGCTGGTGCCTGGGATGTGCTTCACTCACCATCCTGTCCTCCAGGTGCATTCCCGTTGTCGTGTGGTTGATGACTTTATTTCTTCTTAGCATTGCGTGATCTTCCATCGTGTGAATACAACACAGTTTATCTGTTCACCGGCTGATGGAAACCTGGGCTGTTTCCAGGTTTTGGCAATTGTGAATAACGCCACTATGAATGTAGGTGTGCAGATTCCTGTTGATATCACTGTTCTCAGTTCTTCCGGGAATGTACCCAGTAGTGGTGGTGCAGGATCACGTGGCGAATCTATATTCCACTTCTCTAGGAACTGCCAAACAGTCGTGCACAGTGGATGTAGCATTCTGCATTCCTACCAACAGTGAATAAATGTTCCTGTCTTTCCACATCCTCCGCAACACTTGTAGTTCTCTGACTTTTTAATAGTGGCCCTTCTGATAGCTGTGAAGTGATATCTCGTCGTGATTTGCATTTCCCTAATCATTAATGATGTCGAATATTTTTTCATGTGCTTTTTGACATTTGTATTTCTTCTTTCAACAAATGTCTATTCATGTCTTTTGCGTCATTTGTCTTTTTATTGTTGAGTTGAAACATCTCTCTATATCTGGGATATTAAACCCTTATGGGACATGTGATTACTAAGTATCTTCTTCCATTGAATTGGCTGCCTTTTCCCCCTTTTGACAAAGTCCTGGGAGGTGCAAAAGTGTTTAGTTTTAAGGAGGTCCAATTTATGTAATTTCTCTTTTGATGTTTGTGCTTTGGGTGTAAGGTCCAAGAAACCACCACTTACCACAAGGTTTTTAAGATGCTTCCCTACGTTTTCTTCTAGTAGTTTTTTGGTACTTGCTTTTCTATTTAGGTCTTTGTATCCATTTTGAGTTGATTCTTTTTTGTGTGTGTTATTATCATTTATTTATTTATTAATTTTTTAGAAAGCTTTTAATTTTACTTCTCTCCCCTTCCCTTCCCCCCACACCCATTGTCTGTTCTCTGTGTCCATTCATTGTGTGTTCTTCTGAGTTTGCTTGCATTCTTGTCATTGGAACCGGGAATCTGTGTCTCTTTTTGTTGTGTCGTCTTGCTGTGTCAGCTCTCCGTGTGCATGGCACCACTCCTGGGCAGGCTGAACTTTTTCGCACAGGGCGGCTCTCCTTGTGGGGGCATGCTCCTTGGGCACGGGGTTTCCCTACGGAGGGCACACCCCTGCGGGGCACGGCACTCTTTGCGTGCATCAGCGCTCCGTGTTGGCTAGCTCACCACATGGGTCAGGTGAGCCTGGGTCTGAACCCTGGGCCTCCCATCTGGTAGGTGGATGCTCCATCAGTTGAGCCAAATCTGCTTCCCTTGAGTTGATTCTTATATAGAGAGTGAGATAGGGGTTGCCTTTCATTCTTTTGGTTACAGATAACCTGTTCTCCCAGCAGCATTTGCTGAAGAGTCTTGTTTTTTTCCCATTAACACAGGCTTGGAGGGCTTGTCAAAAACCACTTGACCATAGAGGTGACGGTTAATTCCTGTACTCGCAGTTCTATCCCACTCATCGCTCTTTCTCTTTTTATTGCAGTATCATGTGAATTTGTCCAGCGTAGCATTGCAATATGTTTCAAGGTCAGCCAGTGAAATTACTTCTGTGTTGTTGTTCTTTTTTAGAATACTTTTGGCTATTCACATGCACTTCCCTTCCAAGTGGTTTGGTAATTGTCTTTTCTGTTTCTCTAAAGTAGGCTGTTGAAATTTTGCTTGGTCTTGCAGTGAATCTATAAATCAGTCTGGGTAGGATTCACATCTTTATGGTGTTTGGTCTTCCAGTTCACAAACATGGAATGTCTTTCCAATTGTTTCGGTCTTTTCAAATTTCTTTGAGCATTGTTTTGTAATCTTCTCCCTATAGGTCCTGTGCGTCTTTTGTTAAATTGATCACTAGGTATTGAGTGTTTTTGTTGCTATTGTAAATGAAATTTTCCCCTTTTTTTCTCCTCAAAATGTGGAATACTAGTGTACAAAAATATAACTAATTTCTCCGTGTTGATCCTGCTGCCTGCCATTGTGCTGAACTCATTTATTAGCTCAAATAGCTTTGTTGTAGACATTTCAGAATTTTCTAAATATAATATAAGGTGACTTCCTCTTTCTTCTTTATACGTCTTCAATTATTTTTTCTTCTCTAATTGCTCTACCTAGAGCTTCTGTTACAATGCTGAATAACAATGGTGCTGGTGGGCATCCTTGTTTAGTTCCCAGTATTAGAGGGAAAGCTTTCAACCTTTCCCCAGTTGGTGCGATGTCAGGTGTGGGTTTTTCATGTGTGGTTTTTATCATATTCAGGAATAATCCTTCTATTCTTCTGTTTTGAAATGTTTTTATAAGAAATGATACTGGTTTTAATCGAATGCCTTTTCTCCTTGATTGAGATGATCATGTGTCTTTTTTTCCTTCCATTTATTAATGTTGTGTATCACAACGATTGATGTTCGAATATTGAACCAGGCATGCCCATCAGGAATAAATCCCACTTGATTGTGATGTATAGGACTTTTGATATGGTGCTGGATTCGATTTATAAATATTTTGGTAAGAATTTTTGCATCAATGTTCATTAGAGAGATTGGTCGGTAATTTCTTTTCTTTACTGTGTCTTTATTTGGGTTTGGTATTACAGTGATGTTGGCTTTCTAAAAAATGGTGGGTTATTTTCCCTCCTTTTCAACTTTCTGGAAGAGTTTAAACAGGATTGGTGTTAATTCTTTTTTAAATGTTTGGTAGAATTCACCTGTGAAGTGACATGGTCCTAGATTTTTCCATTGTTGGTGATTTTTAAAGACAGTTTCAGTGTCCTTCAATGTGATTGGTTTGGTAAGTTCTTGTATTTCTTGTAGCGTTAATGTAGGCTGGTTGTGCTTTTCTTGGCGTTTGCTCATTTCCTCTAGGTTGTTTAGTTTGTTGGCAGACAGTTTCTCAGAATATCCTCTTATGATCCTTTCGAGTTCTGTGGGATCAGTCATAACTTCCCTCTTTCATTTCCAATTGTATTTATTAGGATTTTTTTTTCGTTGTTAATCTTGGTAGGGGTTTGTGAATTTTACTGATCTCCATCTCAAATAACTGGCTTTTGGTTTTGACTGTTTTTTTTTTTTCTTTCTCAATTTCCTTCAATTCTATTCTAATCTTTCTTATCTCCTGCTTGTTTTGAGGATGGTTTGCTTTTCTTTTTCTTGTTTCTTCTGTTGTTCAGTTAATTCTTGGATTTTAGCTCTTTCTTCTTTTTTAATATAGGCTTTTGTGAATTTAACTTTTTCTCTCTGTCATTGATTGTGATTTTGATTCCCTTCTGATCTGAGAAGATGCTTTGTATAAATTGATTATGTTTATATTTATTGAGTGCTGTATTGTGCCCTGATATGTGGTCTGTCTTGAGAAGGATGCATGGGTATGTTCAAAGAATGTCTAATGCACTGAGTTTGGATGCTGTGTTCTGTATATGTGTGTTAGGTCTAACTTATTGATCATATTGTTTCAGGTCTCTCTTTCCTTGTTGGTCTTCTGTCTAGTTCTGTCTAATGTTGTGAGAGGTGTTTTAAAATCTCCACTTGTTTATTGTAGAGATGCCTGTTTCTCTGTTCAATTTTCCCAGAGTTTGTTCCATGTATTTGGGAGACCTTGGTTAGGTGCATAGATATTTATGTCTGTTATACCTTCCTGGTTGCTTGTCCCTTTTATTAATATTTAATGGCCTTCTGTATCTCTCTTAACTTTTTGCACTTACTGTCTGTTTTCTCCAATATTAGTATAGCTAAGCCTGCTTGTTTTTGGTTACTATTTGCATGGAGTATCTTTTTCCAGCCTTTCACTTTCAGGCAGTTTGTATCCGTGGGTCTAAGGTGGGTCTCTGGTACGCAGCATACGACTGACTCATGCTTTTTTTAAATACATCCTGTCAGCCTGTATTTCTTAATTGGCCAGTTTAATCTATTCATATTCAGTGATATTACTGTAAATGCATTAGTTCTTTCCTCCATTTTCTTCTTTGGTTATCATATGTCATATCACATTTTGGTCTGTCTTTTTACTTTTTTGGTTCTCCTTCTATTCTCCTATTCTCTCCTCCAAGCTTCACTCTCCTTTTTCTTTCAGGTTCTAAGGCTTCCCTTAATATATCCTGCAAGATGGATTCTTTATTATGAACTCTATTTGTATTGGCTTGTGAATATTATATACCCACCTTCGTATTTGAAGGACAATTTTGGTGAATGCAGAATTCTCGGCTGGCAGTTTTTCTCTTTTGGTCTCCTAATTTTATCATAGTGCAGTCTGCTTGCCTCCATGGTTTCTCATGAGGAATCTGTACTAAATCTTACTGGGTGTCCCTTGTAAGTAATGGTTCTCTTCTCTCTTACTGCTCTCAGAATTTTCTCTTTATCTCTGAGGTTTGACTTTCTCAGTAGTATGTGTCTTGGAATAGGTGTATTTGGATTTATTCTGATTGGGATACAGTGGGCTTCTTAGACATGTAGGTTAATTTCTTTCCCTGGAGTTGGGAAATTTTCAACTATTATTTCCTCAAATACTAGCCCCTCCCCTCCTTCCCCTGTCTTCTCCTTCTGGATATCTTATGACATGTTTGTTGTTGGTTTTTGAGTTGTCATTCAACCTCTCTGAAACCATGTTCATTTTTTCCCAGTCTTTTCTCTCTGTAATTTAGCTCTTCTGTCTTTGGTATCACTTATTCTTTCTTCTTTCATTTCGAGTTTGCTGTATGTCTATCGTGTCTTTCCTTCCCATTAGCTCTGTTACTTTTCTATTTCGGGTTTCACGTTTTTTGTGTGTGCTTGTTCAGTATCTTCTTGATCTCATTCATTTCTTTAGCCATATTTTTCTTTCATTTTTCTTTCAATTTGATTTTGGAACTGTGTATATGCATCTCATTAATTAGTTTTCTCAAATCCTGTGTCTCTTTTGAGGCTTTGTTATATTCCTTTTCCTGGGTCATGTCTGTCATTTTTTTAGTCTGGCTTGTAAATTTTTGCTGATGCTAGGCATCTGATTAGGATGCAGTTTCCTCAGATGCTCAGTTTCTTTCTCTGTTGTTGGGCTTTGGTGGTGGGAGGCTGTGTGTTATTGCTGCTCTTTGATTCTGTGTTCCTCCTGGATGGTTTGTCTTGTCCCTGTTCTTTGCTCAAAACAGGGCTCCGCACCCAGTGTCAGCCAAAGGGGTGCTGATGCAGAATATCATTAATCTGTTGCCTTTATACAAGGTGTTTATTTGGGGTAGAAGCTTATTTACCATGCTCTGAAGTGCAAGTTACTTCCCTCACCAAAGTCTGTTGCCACAATTTGGAGGAAGATGGCTGCCGATGTGTGCCAGGGTTCAGGCTTCCTGGGTTCCTCTCTTCCTGGGGTTCAATTCTCTCCACGTCCAGCTCCTGTCTGTTCACCACAAGTTCAGCTCTAGACTAGAAGGCTCTCTAGGCTTTGCCTCTCTCTACGAAGTCAGCTGTAGAGTATCAGGCAAATATATCTGTCCTCTCCCTTGGGCTTCAGCTGTGTCTAAAGAGCTCTCTCTGTTCCTCTGGCGATGATCTCCTGTGTGTTCACTTCCTGGGCTACAGCTCAAAAACTCCAGCCATCTCTTTTGTCATGTTGTTTTCTCTGTGAGTCCCATCCACCAAGGGCAGGGATACAATGTCCTGCTGATGTGGCCCCATCAAAGCCTTGATCATTATTTAATCACATAAACCTCTGAATCCAAGATAATGTACTATACCCTGAGGAAAAGACCAATTTATGAGCCTAATCCAATATTTCTTTTTGGAATTCATCAGTAATATCAAACTGCTATGCCCAGTAATGGGTTGCAGACTTGCTTCCTGGGGCCTTCGGAGGGAAGCCATATAGGCTAGCAGAAGCCTCTGCAATTTATTTTTAATTTACTCATGTGTTCTACCTAGTTCTGCTCCTGGAAGGTACTCTTTGGCAGCCCTTTCAGGTCAGTGCCTGGCTGGAGCGTTTTTGCTGTGACACAGACTGGAACAGTGTGGTAGAGGTTCTTGCCTGGAGATGAAGAGCCTTGTAATTTAAACTTTCTCAGAAAGAATTCGTCAGACTTCTCCAGCAACCCCCTCTCTTTTCCTGGGTAGGAAATGGTTCCACTCCCCTCTGTGTCCTCCACAGTCATTCCAGGTTAGTAGAGTAGGAGATTGAGAGGGTCAGATCTCCTTAGTCCTTTGCAGGCTCCCAAGGCAAACAATGGGCTGGTACTGCCCAGCCCGGTAGAGCTCCTGGGACTCCGCAGACCAAATTTGTGGGTTCAAAGTTTTCAGCCTTAGGCTGTGTCCCTCTCTCTCCTCTTTGCTGCAGAGGCGAGTCCTCCACACTCAGTCCTGGCTATAAGAGAGTGAGATTGAGGGGTCCCACCTGGCCTGGAAAGGCTGGTGGGGACACAGCAGACCAGATTTGTGGGTTAGAATGTGCAGCCTTAGATGGTGTCCCTCTCCGTCCGCTTTCCAGGGGCTGTGGATCCCTGGAGACCCCTTTGTCTAAAGTTGGCTGAGAGGCCTGAGTATTGTGAAGTCCTTAGAGTCGGGGAGGGTGCCAGGAGCAGTAGCTGCTGCTTTCCAGTCACAGTTCTTCTGCCGCGATTCCCCTCCTTTGTCCGTCTCTGTTCTGGGTGGGGTTCAGCCTTCACCTGCTGTCCTAAAGCCTAGAGATCTTTTTCCAGTCTGTTTCAGCCTGTCCTGCAGATACTTTTCTGGAGGAGGAAAGAGTCCCATGTCTTTGTATTCTGCTCTCTTCTTGGAATTCGTGACTAGTGTCTTCTTTTTTTAAAGGTTTATTTATTTATTTATTTATTTATTTATTTATTTATTTATTTATCTCCCCTCCCTCCCCCACCCCAGTTGTCCTCTGTGTCTGTTTTGCTGTGTGTTCTTCTTTGTCTGCTTCTGTTGTTGTCAGCCCCACGGGAATCTGTGTTTCTTTTTGTTGCATCATCTTGTTGTGTCAGTGCTCTGTGTGTGCTGTGCCATTCGTGGGCAGGCTGCACTTTCTTTTGCGCTGTGCAGCTCTCCTTCCGGGGCGTACTCCTTGCGGGTTGGGCTCCCCTATGCGGGGAAACCCCTGCGTAGCATGGTGGTCCTTGCGCGTGTCAGCACTGCACATGGGCCATCTCCACACGGGTCAAGGAGGCCCGGGGTTTGAATCGCGGACCTCCCGTGTGGTAGACAGACGCCCTAACCACTGGGCCAAGTCCGCCGCCCTCATTGTTTTTATATAGGTAATCTTTTTTTTAATTTAACTGACTTCTTTCAATCCTTTCAAAACTAATACTATCTGAACATAATTTGCCTAGATATATATTTTTATTTACTTTCAAAAGATACGTAGATCACACAAAATGTGACATTAAAAGCGGTAGGAGGTCCCGATGCCCCACCCCGCACCCCACACTTATCCCACATCAAGAACTTCTTTCATTAGTGTGGTACTTGCATTGCATTTGATGAATACATTTTGAAGCACCGCTACACAGCATGGGCTATTACTTACAGTGTAGTTTAAACTCTCTTCAGTCCATCCAGTGGATTCTGGTAGGATATGTCATGTCCTGCATCTGTCCCTGCAATATCAATCAGCACATCTCCAAGTCCTGAAAATGCCTCTGCATCACACCTCCTTTTCCCTTTCCCTGCGTTTAGCAACTCCAGAGGCCACTGTGTCCACATCAATGATACAATTGCTCCTATTGCTAGAGTAAAAATAATTCTGTTGTAGAATACCATTAAGTCCACTCTAGTCCATATTTTCTTTGTCTATCCCTAGGACCCTGGGATGGCGATGCTCACTCCTTCTCTCGATTGAGAAGGGGCTTCTTTCCCACATGGCTGGTGGATGTGACTCTCGTGCCCACAGCCGTAGACTGTCTTGGTTCCCTGGTGTGGTTGTTGTCCATCCTCATCTCCCTCTCAGCTGACCTGGGTAAGTCCAATGAAGTGGAGCATAGGTGGTGCAGCAACACCACTGAGACTTAGGGCTCAGGTGGAACCTGGACAGCCCAGAGATTGAAGTCTCCTGGGCATACAGCAAACCCAGCATCCACCAGAAGTTCAATAAAAAGGGACAGAAGAGGCATTGTAGAAAGTCATATCTGAGTCTAACTCCATCACAGGAGGACAAATTGCTAATTAGGGCCTACCGTTAAGGCACTGAACCCTGCATGTATCTGCCATGACCATAGGACGAGGGTGTCCCCATAGCCCCTGGGAGCACCACTACCTGGGGTTGTGTTGTGTCATCTTTGGCTGTCTATGAGATCCTGCTGAGAAGTGCATAAGCACAATCCCTCTGATGACCTCCTGACTCATTTTGAAGTCTCTTAGCCATATAAACTCATTTGTTTTTACCAATTCCCCTTTAATTCAAGGTCTTTTTCCAGCTGTATCACCAGCTCGTGCTTGGTTGTAATCCCTGGGTGCCAGGGAGCCTCGTCCCTGAGAGTCATGTCCTATGCTTGGGGGAATGTAATGCATTTATATACTGTTTATTTAGAGAGTGGCCATATTGGAGCAACGTGGAGGTATTTCAGAGGTAACTCTTAGGCACCCTGCAACACTAGGCCAGCTGACACTTGAAGCGCAACAGGGTCATAAGCATAGTCCTCAGTATCAAGGGCCCATCCTTGGACCATCCTTCTTAGCTGGTCATTGCCCTTGCACTTGGGGGATTGTTGCTGTTCCATGGGGAATGTGGCAGAGTTCCGCAGATGGGAACCCAGCCCTCCTTCAGTTGTAGTGTGAAACTCTCCCCACTAGGACAATACTCAACGAACATACAAACATATCTAAGTCATACGCTTGCCAAGGCGAGCTCCCTCCCATACATCCCCATCAATGACACCCACACCAGTGCTCCTCCCCTGCCATAGCTGACCGCCTCTGCTATCCAAAACTTCTTAAAAAATTAAGCCTAATATATTGCCAGATTTTGTTAAGAGGAAAATGAAATAATACTGATTTGTTTAAGCATTACAATGCAAATACATATAAGTTTAGAAAAAAGTAAGAAAACTTAAAAAAATTGGGGTATTGAAAGAGGAAAAATACTACAAAAATTTTTTTTGACGTTTTTCCTTTCATCACTGTAATAGGTGTTGTCTTGACTGTACAGTGTCAAGGCCATCTCTTCCATTTTTACCTCAGGGTCTTACCTCTTTATTTTCTTCTTTATGTCTTCAAAGAAGTTTTAGGTCGCATTAAAGTCACATACAGAACATAAGGGACTCCCATATACCCCAACATCCTCCCTTTACCCCTTCCCCACCAATGATCTTTTTACATGTGGATATTACATTTGCTATACTGATGCATAAGTATTGAAACATGGCTACCAACCATGGTCAGTAGTTTACATTTTGGTTTATATTTCAGACCGTACAGGTTTATAAGTTTTTAGTGAAATTTAACGTGACCTGTATCCTTAATTTCACGATCATGGAGAATACTTCCATTGCCCCCCCAGTTTCCCTCTTCCATCTATCCTATTCCCCTGTTCCCCTCCCCTCGGAGACCACAGTGACAACGAAGCTTCACTACTTGAAGGACAAGATTCGTCTATAACTTGCAACAATGCTGAGGGCTTGACACGCTAGTCTGTCCTCCCCCATTAGGTGTCTGTCACCCATGCTCTCGAGAGACACCCTCCCCTCTGTTTGAGAACATCAGGCCTCCCCAGGAAGTGGGTACAACCCCTTCCCACTCATCGTATGGCTCTCCACTCAGCAATATAACACACTGTGACATGATGAGCACTCACACACTCCCTAGAAGCCTGCTCCAGGTGCATTCTATGCCAGATGCCTCCTATTCAGCCCCTTAAACTAGTAATCCTTCCTTGTCGTATTGCCAGAGTGTTTACTCAACACTGTAGTTTCAACCACATACCTGTGAATCCACAGTGTTCATCTGCTCCTTCCCCCAACATTCCCCTGAGTTCCATGGACATCCCACCCTAGAACCTGTGACGCTTGCACTGCTCAACCCAATGGTAATCTTATACCCCTACCATATCCCTTCCCTGCGCAAACACTCATTTCCACGTTATCATAGATTTTGCCTGTGTGGGTACTTACTCACAACCTTCTCTTTCCTGTAAGCCTGTCTTCCAGACTGTAGCTCTCTGAGTCGGCTCGATTTGCTTACCTCATATCTGAGAGGTCACGTAATGTTTGTCCGCAAACTCGTGACTTGCTCACTCAACAGAAGGTTCTCAATATTCATCCTTGTTACCCGTATGTTCGCACTGTATTCCTTCTTACAGCTGAGTAGCATTCCATTGTACGTGTATACCACATTTTGTGTATCCCTTCATCTGTCGAAGGGCATTTGGGGTGATTCCGTTTGGCAATAGTGAATAATGCCAGTATGCATATTGGTGTGCATAGTTCTGTTCGCATCCTTGTTTTCAGTTGTGGGTATATACTCAGTAGTGAAATTTCTGGGTCATGTGGCAGACCTATAGTTAGTTTTTGGAGGAAGTGCCAATCTGTCCTCCACAATGCCTGGCCATTCTACATTCCCACCAGCAGGGAATGAGGGTTCCTCTTCCTCCACATCCTCTCCAACACTTGAAATCCTTTCGTTTTTAATAGTAGCCAGTGTAATGGGTGTAAGATGGTACATCATTATAGATTTGATTTGCATTTCCCTTCTAATTATTGATGTTGAGGATCTTTTCATGTGCTTCTTAGCCATTTGTATTTCTTCTTTGGAGAAATGTCTGTTCAAATCTCTTGCCCATTTTTTAAATGGGTTGTTTGTCTCTTTATTTTGAGATAAAGGATTCCTTTCCATATGCTGGATATTAGGCTCCCTCAGGTATATGGTTACCAAATATTTCCTTGCATTAGGGAGGCTGCCTTGTCACTTTCTTGAGAAACTTCTTTGAGGTACAAAAGGTTTTAATTTTGAGGAGGTCCCTTTCATCTATTTTTTCTTTTTCTGTTCCTGTTTGAGTGTGAAGTTCATGAAGCCATTTCCTATCACAAGGTCCTGTAGATCCTTCCTTAGGTTATCTTCCAAGGTCTTTATGGTCTTGGCTTTTATATTTGGATCTTTGATGCACCTCATGTTGATTTTTATATCAGGTGTTCATCTCTCATTCCTTTGCGTATGGATATGCAGTTCTCCAAGGACCACTTGTTGCCGAGGCCATACTCTCCCAGTTGATTGGGCTTGGTGCCCTGTCGAACATCAGGTGACTCTATACATCAGGATCTATATCCCGACTCTCAGTCCAGTTCCATTGGTTAGTATGTCTGTCCTTGTGACAGTATAATGCAGTTTTGACCACTGTAGGTTTGTAATATGTTTTAATGTCAGGTAGTGCCCTTTCTTGATTTCATTTTCCTTTTTCAATATGTCTGTGACTGTTCAGGGTCCCTTGCCCTTCCAAATACATCTCATAGGGAGTATTTCCAAATCAGTAAAAAATGCTGTGTTGATTTTTATTAGGATTGCATTCAACCTGTAGATTATTTCGGGCAGTATAGACACCGTAATGACGTTTATTCTTCGTATTGATGGACAGGGACTATTTTTCCATTTATTTACGTCATCTTTGATTAAAGTGTTGTGTAGTTTTCTGTGTTTGTCATTTACATCTTTATTTAAATTTATTCCTAAGTATGTGATGTTTTTATATTATTATTATAAATGATGATTTATTTCTTGATTTCCACCGCATATTGATCATTATTGCTGTACGTGTTTGATTTTTGCACAGGTGTCCGGGGATCAAGCCGGGTAGTAGGTGATTGGGTGCCTGTGGCTGTCCGTCAAGGGTAGGACAGGCCCCCGTAGGGGCGTGGTGTCCGGAGCGGGGCGGGAGCTCATTGGCCCAGGCGCTGGCGCAGATGCAGACGCTCCGCCCCTGAAGCCCCGCCCCGTCCCCGGCCGGTGGCGCCTTGAAGAGCTGGCAGCGTGTGGTGTGGGGCACAGGAGGCCCTGCTGGGTGCTCCGGGGACGCCGCCCGGGACCACGAGGGCGGGAGGGCATGTGGTCGGCGGGCGTGGGGGCTGCGGGAGCACTCGGCCCCGCACCCAGGGACCCCGCCCGTGTCCCACCTCGGGTAGCGGTAAGTTTGGGATGGATTTGGTGTCGGGGCAAGGCAGGCGGGCAGGCACCACCGGGGGCGCGGAGAAGGGGGCGAGGAGCCCCCCGCTCTGGCCGCGTGGGGGGCGCGGGTCCCGGGAAGTGGTGTGCGGCCCTGGTCCTGCGCGCCCTCAGGGCCTGGTGGGGCTCCGGCGGGGCCTGGCGGGGGCGCTGCTTCAGGGCGGCGCGGGGCGGGGGAGGCGGTGCATGGGGGGGGGTGTCTCAGGGTGCAGTCGGGGGTGTCGCAGGGTGCAGTGGGGGGGCTCGGGGTGCACTTCGTGGGGTCACAGGGTGCAGTCGGGGCTGGGCAGATTTAGTCGGGGTCTCGGCCCACCTGGCAGGCCTGCGCTGCGAGGCCCTGTTGGAGTAGGGGTCCCGGGGTTCACGGGAAGGGCGGCCCGTCTTCCCCACCATGGTGCATTCTTCCCCTCACGGTCCCTCCTGTCCCCCTTGGTCCCTCCTGCCCTCCTTGGTCCCTCCTGCCCCTCATGGTCCCTACTGCCCCCTCACAGTCCCTCCTGCCCCTCTTGGTCCCTCCTGTGCTCTGGCCGTCCCCCCCACAGGTTTCTCCAGCCCCCCCTCCTCCCACACAGTCTCTCCTGCTCCCTCGGTCCCTCCCCCTGCAAGGCCCCTGCCCTCCCCAACCTTCCTCCTGTCCTCCCCCCCCCGCCCATCCCTCCTGACCCCCACTGCCCTTCCAGCCTCAGCAAGGTCCCTTTCCCTGCCCTAATCTCCCTCCTGCACAGGGTCCCTCGGTCCCCATGGTTCCTCCTGCTCCCCCAAAGTCACTTCCCCACTTGTCTCTCCCCCCATCATCACCCCCCACAGTACCCCCCATGGTCCCTCCTCCTCCCCCTCCGTCCCTGCCCCTCCAAAGTCTCTTCTTCCCCCTCCAGTCCCCCCTATGATCACAAAGTTGCCCACTCTTCCTTTCCCCACAATTTCTTCTGTCCCCCCGTGGCCCCCACTTCCTCCCCTACTGTCTCTTCTATGCCCCAAGTTTCCTTCCTCCCCCAAGGTCCCTGCTCCCCTTCAGGGTCCCTCCCCCGCTCCCCGCCATCCCTTCCCCCCCACAGACTGCCCGGGACAGCCTCAGCCTTGGTTTCCCTCAGAGCTCCCCTTGGTCCCAGGACACTCTTTCCTTGTGTTAGTGGTGACAGGTTTTCTTAGAAGTGTGATTTCCTGGAGTAATGCCGGGTGGAAACGGTTCGATAGCTCTTGCTAAGGTGATAGCTTGCTAGGGCCTGAGAAGGGCAGCTGGCCAGTGGGCCACTGGATTTGGGTGGCTGCTAGGACCCTCTGCACAGCCTGGGAAAGGGTGCCTGCTGGTCAGGCCACGTGCCCGAGGCTGCTGAGGGAGCCCAGGGGTGTGCTGAGCATTTCCAGGAGCCCCAGGAGCCTCTCCTTGGCAGGGGGGTGACCTGGGTGTCTTGGGGACACCATTGTCGCCCTGCTTTGTCTGCCAAGAGCAGTCACCCAGCTGACCTTAAAGGAGGCTGGCTGCAGAGGACACCTCTGTGCTTACTGTTCTCGGCCTCTTAGAAGAGTTGGTCCCGTTCTAGGGAAGCAGCTCAGGGCTGTGGAGCCGCTGCTCTCACTCAGGACAGATGGCTGGACGTTCTCACCCCACCCCCTTCTCTTGTCCCCTGCACTTCCCCCTGCAGTTCTGAAGGTGGTTTTCACAGGGTTGCCTCCTGGAAGGGGAGCCAGGCAGGGCTGCTGGGGCCCTGTCACTTCCATGCAGATGACCACGCTGTTCTCCTAGTGCCCTGTCACTCAGCAGATCCTAAGTGTGATGAGGAAGGATATAGTGTGCTCTCAGTGGGAAAATCCAGGAAGGTTTTATAAGAAAAGCTTAGCAATGAAATCTTTGGATGAGGATTGGCAGTCCCGTTTTTTTTTTTTTTTAAATGATTTTCTTGATCCATGTATAGGTTTTTAGGAAATCAGTGTTTTATTGATATTTTAAGGAAAGCATACAGTTGATTCAAAGTGTACAACCCATGGTATTTGGTGTAATTGCATTGATGTGCATTCGTTACCTCAGTCGGCATCAGAATATTTTCATTATTTCAATAAGAAGAAAAATAAAGTAATAAGAAAATTCTTCAAAACTCTAACGGATTTCCATGCTGGAAATAGAAGCACAATTATATTTATGTATTTAGGAATTTTATTGAGATATATTCACATACCACACAATCTATCCAAAGTTTATAATCAGTGACTTTTAGTATAATCACAATGTTGTGCATCCATCACCATAAAAATTTTTAGAACATTTTTAGTATTTTAAGAAAAAACCACACCCCTTAGCAGTCCTTCCCCATGCCTACATAACCACAAATGTAACTTCATCTTTATAGACTGATTTACATTTTATATAAATAGAAGCATGCAGTAGGTTGTAGTTTGTGTCAGGTTTCTTTCAGATAGCATAAGTGATATTAACATATTAACATTTCGTAGTGTTAACATACATTTGTTCAATTTCAAAGAAAACCGTCATATATGCAGTTTTATCTATATTCATATTCCACCCTTGGTTTTACTATGCTGAAAAATAACGTTTGATTACACTCTCTTGTTTGTTACATCTTTTTCTTAAGTAACAAAGTTTAAAGTCTCCAATGCTCAAGTCTTTAGTGTAACCTCACTTTATTTTTCACTTCATTTTTTAAATTTAAAAATTGAATATATAAAGAATATTTTAAAAAGAAAACCCTGTTGGATAAAATCATACATTTCTAAAATATATTGCATACATATACACTTTTTTTCAATCATACAATATATTACACAATATATTTGGTTCATGGTAACTTGCTCATATGGTATTTGTCCTTTTGTGTCTGGCTGGCTTCCCTCAATATAATGTCCTGTAGATTCATCCACGTTGTCATATGCTTTATGACGTCATTTCTTTTTACTGCCCGCATAATGTTCCGTCATGTCAATACATCACGGTTTTTTAATCAGGGCAAGTGCCTGACAGCCACAACTGGAAAAAAAATACGAATATCTATTGGCTGGTGCCTGGGATGTGCTTCACTCACCATCCTGTCCTCCAGGTGCATTCCCGTTGTCGTGTGGTTGATGACTTTATTTCTTCTTAGCATTGCGTGATCTTCCATCGTGTGAATACAACACAGTTTATCTGTTCACCGGCTGATGGAAACCTGGGCTGTTTCCAGGTTTTGGCAATTGTGAATAACGCCACTATGAATGTAGGTGTGCAGATTCCTGTTGATATCACTGTTCTCAGTTCTTCCGGGAATGTACCCAGTAGTGGTGGTGCAGGATCACGTGGCGAATCTATATTCCACTTCTCTAGGAACTGCCAAACAGTCGTGCACAGTGGATGTAGCATTCTGCATTCCTACCAACAGTGAATAAATGTTCCTGTCTTTCCACATCCTCCGCAACACTTGTAGTTCTCTGACTTTTTAATAGTGGCCCTTCTGATAGCTGTGAAGTGATATCTCGTCGTGATTTGCATTTCCCTAATCATTAATGATGTCGAATATTTTTTCATGTGCTTTTTGACATTTGTATTTCTTCTTTCAACAAATGTCTATTCATGTCTTTTGCGTCATTTGTCTTTTTATTGTTGAGTTGAAACATCTCTCTATATCTGGGATATTAAACCCTTATGGGACATGTGATTACTAAGTATCTTCTTCCATTGAATTGGCTGCCTTTTCCCCCTTTTGACAAAGTCCTGGGAGGTGCAAAAGTGTTTAGTTTTAAGGAGGTCCAATTTATGTAATTTCTCTTTTGATGTTTGTGCTTTGGGTGTAAGGTCAAGAAACCACCACTTACCACAAGGTTTTTTAAGATGCTTCCCTACGTTTTCTTCTAGTAGTTTTTTGGTACTTGCTTTTCTATTTAGGTCTTTGTATCCATTTTGAGTTGATTCTTTTTTGTGTGTGTTATTATCATTTATTTATTTATTAATTTTTTAGAAAGCTTTTAATTTTACTTCTCTCCCCTTCCCTTCCCCCCACACCCATTGTCTGTTCTCTGTGTCCATTCATTGTGTGTTCTTCTGAGTTTGCTTGCATTCTTGTCATTGGAACCGGGGAATCTGTGTCTCTTTTTGTTGTGTCGTCTTGCTGTGTCAGCTCTCCGTGTGCATGGCACCACTCCTGGGCAGGCTGAACTTTTTCGCACAGGGCGGCTCTCCTTGTGGGGGCATGCTCCTTGGGCACGGGGTTTCCCTACGGAGGGCACACCCTGCGGGGCACGGCACTCTTTGCGTGCATCAGCGCTCCGTGTTGGCTAGCTCACCACATGGGTCAGGTGAGCCTGGGTCTGAACCTGGGCCTCCCATCTGGTAGGTGGATGCTCCATCAGTTGAGGCAAATCTGCTTCCCTTGAGTTGATTCTTATATAGAGAGTGAGATAGGGGTTGCCTTTCATTCTTTTGGTTACAGATAACCTGTTCTCCCAGCAGCATTTGCTGAAGAGTCTTGTTTTTTTCCCATTAACACAGGCTTGGAGGGCTTGTCAAAAACCACTTGACCATAGAGGTGACGGTTAATTCCTGTACTCGCAGTTCTATCCCACTCATCGCTCTTTCTCTTTTTATTGCAGTATCATGTGAATTTGTCCAGCGTAGCATTGCAATATGTTTCAAGGTCAGCCAGTGAAATTACTTCTGTGTTGTTGTTCTTTTTTAGAATACTTTTGGCTATTCACATGCACTTCCCTTCCAAGTGGTTTGGTAATTGTCTTTTCTGTTTCTCTAAAGTAGGCTGTTGAAATTTTGCTTGGTCTTGCAGTGAATCTATAAATCAGTCTGGGTAGGATTCACATCTTTATGGTGTTTGGTCTTCCAGTTCACAAACATGGAATGTCTTTCCAATTGTTTCGGTCTTTTCAAATTTCTTTGAGCATTGTTTTGTAATCTTCTCCCTATAGGTCCTGTGCGTCTTTTGTTAAATTGATCACTAGGTATTTGAGTGTTTTTGTTGCTATTGTAAATGAAATTTTCCCCTTTTTTTCTCCTCAAAATGTGGAATACTAGTGTACAAAAATATAACTAATTTCTCCGTGTTGATCCTGCTGCCTGCCATTGTGCTGAACTCATTTATTAGCTCAAATAGCTTTGTTGTAGACATTTCAGAATTTTCTAAATATAATATAAGGTGACTTCCTCTTTCTTCTTTATACGTCTTCAATTATTTTTTCTTCTCTAATTGCTCTACCTAGAGCTTCTGTTACAATGCTGAATAACAATGGTGCTGGTGGGCATCCTTGTTTAGTTCCCAGTATTAGAGGGAAAGCTTTCAACCTTTCCCCAGTTGGTGCGATGTCAGGTGTGGGTTTTTCATGTGTGGTTTTTATCATATTCAGGAATAATCCTTCTATTCTTCTGTTTTGAAATGTTTTTATAAGAAATGATACTGGTTTTAATCGAATGCCTTTTCTCCTTGATTGAGATGATCATGTGTCTTTTTTTCCTTCCATTTATTAATGTTGTGTATCACAACGATTGATGTTCGAATATTGAACCAGGCATGCCCATCAGGAATAAATCCCACTTGATTGTGATGTATAGGACTTTTGATATGGTGCTGGATTCGATTTATAAATATTTTGGTAAGAATTTTTGCATCAATGTTCATTAGAGAGATTGGTCGGTAATTTCTTTTCTTTACTGTGTCTTTATTTGGGTTTGGTATTACAGTGATGTTGGCTTTCTAAAAAATGGTGGGTTATTTTCCCTCCTTTTCAACTTTCTGGAAGAGTTTAAACAGGATTGGTGTTAATTCTTTTTTAAATGTTTGGTAGAATTCACCTGTGAAGTGACATGGTCCTAGATTTTTCCATTGTTGGTGATTTTTAAAGACAGTTTCAGTGTCCTTCAATGTGATTGGTTTGGTAAGTTCTTGTATTTCTTGTAGCGTTAATGTAGGCTGGTTGTGCTTTTCTTGGCGTTTGCTCATTTCCTCTAGGTTGTTTAGTTTGTTGGCAGACAGTTTCTCAGAATATCCTCTTATGATCCTTTCGAGTTCTGTGGGATCAGTCATAACTTCCCCTCTTTCATTTCCAATTGTATTTATTAGGATTTTTTTTTTGTTGTTAATCTTGGTAGGGGTTTGTGAATTTTACTGATCTCCATCTCAAATAACTGGCTTTTGGTTTTGACTGTTTTTTTTTTTTTCTTTCTCAATTTCCTTCAATTCTATTCTAATCTTTCTTATCTCCTGCTTGTTTTGAGGATGGTTTGCTTTTCTTTTTCTTGTTTCTTCTGTTGTTCAGTTAATTCTTGGATTTTAGCTCTTTCTTCTTTTTTAATATAGGCTTTTGTGAATTTAACTTTTTCTCTCTGTCATTGATTGTGATTTTGATTCCCTTCTGATCTGAGAAGATGCTTTGTATAAATTGATTATGTTTATATTTATTGAGTGCTGTATTGTGCCCTGATATGTGGTCTGTCCTTGAGAAGGATGCATGGGTATGTTCAAAGAATGTCTAATGCACTGAGTTTGGATGCTGTGTTCTGTATATGTGTGTTAGGTCTAACTTATTGATCATATTGTTTCAGGTCTCTCTTTCCTTGTTGGTCTTCTGTCTAGTTCTGTCTAATGTTGTGAGAGGTGTTTTAAAATCTCCACTTGTTTATTGTAGAGATGCCTGTTTCTCTGTTCAATTTTCCCAGAGTTTGTTCCATGTATTTGGGAGACCTTGGTTAGGTGCATAGATATTTATGTCTGTTATACCTTCCTGGTTGCTTGTCCCTTTTATTAATATTTAATGGCCTTCTGTATCTCTCTTAACTTTTTGCACTTACTGTCTGTTTTCTCCAATATTAGTATAGCTAAGCCTGCTTGTTTTTGGTTACTATTTGCATGGAGTATCTTTTTCCAGCCTTTCACTTTCAGGCAGTTTGTATCCGTGGGTCTAAGGTGGGTCTCTGGTACGCAGCATACGACTGACTCATGCTTTTTTTAAATACATCCTGTCAGCCTGTATTTCTTAATTGGCCAGTTTAATCTATTCATATTCAGTGATATTACTGTAAATGCATTAGTTCTTTCCTCCATTTTCTTCTTTGGTTATCCTATGTCATATCACATTTTGGTCTGTCTTTTTACTTTTTTGGTTCTCCTTCTATTCTCCTATTCTCTCCTCCAAGCTTCACTCTCCTTTTTCTTTCAGGTTCTAAGGCTTCCCTTAATATATCCTGCAAGATGGATTCTTTATTATGAACTCTATTTGTATTGGCTTGTGAATATTATATACCCACCTTCGTATTTGAAGGACAATTTTGGTGAATGCAGAATTCTCGGCTGGCAGTTTTTCTCTTTTGGTCTCCTAATTTTATCATAGTGCAGTCTGCTTGCCTCCATGGTTTCTCATGAGGAATCTGTACTAAATCTTACTGGGTGTCCCTTGTAAGTAATGGTTCTCTTCTCTCTTACTGCTCTCAGAATTTTCTCTTTATCTCTGAGGTTTGACTTTCTCAGTAGTATGTGTCTTGGAATAGGTGTATTTGGATTTATTCTGATTGGGATACAGTGGGCTTCTTAGACATGTAGGTTAATTTCTTTCCCTGGAGTTGGGAAATTTTCAACTATTATTTCCTCAAATACTAGCCCCTCCCCTCCTTCCCCTGTCTTCTCCTTCTGGATATCTTATGACATGTTTGTTGTTGGTTTTTGAGTTGTCATTCAACCTCTCTGAACCCATGTTCATTTTTTCCCAGTCTTTTCTCTCTGTAATTTTAGCTCTTCTGTCTTTGGTATCACTTATTCTTTCTTCTTTCATTTCGAGTTTGCTGTATGTCTATCGTGTCTTTCCTTCCCATTAGCTCTGTTACTTTTCTATTTCGGGTTTCACGTTTTTTGTGTGTGCTTGTTCAGTATCTTCTTGATCTCATTCATTTCTTTAGCCATATTTTTCTTTCATTTTTCTTTCAATTTGATTTTGGAACTGTGTATATGCATCTCATTAATTAGTTTTCTCAAATCCTGTGTCTCTTTTGAGGCTTTGTTATATTCCTTTTCCTGGGTCATGTCTGTCATTTTTTTAGTCTGGCTTGTAAATTTTTGCTGATGCTAGGCATCTGATTAGGATGCAGTTTCCTCAGATGCTCAGTTTCTTTCTCTGTTGTTGGGCTTTGGTGGTGGGAGGCTGTGTGTTATTGCTGCTCTTTGATTCTGTGTTCCTCCTGGATGGTTTGTCTTGTCCCTGTTCTTTGCTCAAAACAGGGCTCCGCACCCAGTGTCAGCCAAAGGGGTGCTGATGCAGAATATCATTAATCTGTTGCCTTTATACAAGGTGTTTATTTGGGTAGAAGCTTATTTACCACGCTCTGAAGTGCAAGTTACTTCCCTCACCAAAGTCTGTTGCCACAATTTGGAGGAAGATGGCTGCCGATGTGTGCCAGGGTTCAGGCTTCCTGGGTTCCTCTCTTCCTGGGGTTCAATTCTCTCCACGTCCAGCTCCTGTCTGTTCACCACAAGTTCAGCTCTAGACTAGAAGGCTCTCTAGGCTTTGCCTCTCTCTACGAAGTCAGCTGTAGAGTATCAGGCAAATATATCTGTCCTCTCCCTTGGGCTTCAGCTGTGTCTAAAGAGCTCTCTCTGTTCCTCTGGCGATGATCTCCTGTGTGTTCACTTCCTGGGCTACAGCTCAAAAACTCCAGCCATCTCTTTTGTCATGTTGTTTTCTCTGTGAGTCCCATCCACCAAGGGGCAGGGATACAACGTCCTGCTGATGTGGCCCCATCAAAGCCTTGATCATTATTTAATCACATAAACCTCTGAATCCAAGATAATGTACTATACCCTGAGGAAAAGACCAATTTATGAGCCTAATCCAATATTTCTTTTTGGAATTCATCAGTAATATCAAACTGCTATGCCCAGTAATGGGTTGCAGACTTGCTTCCTGGGGCCTTCGGAGGGAAGCCATATAGGCTAGCAGAAGCCTCTGCAATTTATTTTTAATTTACTCATGTGTTCTACCTAGTTCTGCTCCTGGAAGGTACTCTTTGGCAGCCCTTTCAGGTCAGTGCCTGGCTGGAGCGTTTTTGCTGTGACACAGACTGGAACAGTGTGGTAGAGGTTCTTGCCTGGAGATGAAGAGCCTTGTAATTTAAACTTTCTCAGAAAGAATTCGTCAGACTTCTCCAGCAACCCCCTCTCTTTTCCTGGGTAGGAAATGGTTCCACTCCCCTCTGTGTCCTCCACAGTCATTCCAGGTTAGTAGAGTAGGAGATTGAGAGGGTCAGATCTCCTTAGTCCTTTGCAGGCTCCCAAGGCAAACAATGGGCTGGTACTGCCCAGCCCGGTAGAGCTCCTGGGACTCCGCAGACCAAATTTGTGGGTTCAAAGTTTTCAGCCTTAGGCTGTGTCCCTCTCTCTCCTCTTTGCTGCAGAGGCGAGTCCTCCACACTCAGTCCTGGCTATAAGAGAGTGAGATTGAGGGGTCCCACCTGGCCTGGAAAGGCTGGTGGGGACACAGCAGACCAGATTTGTGGGTTAGAATGTGCAGCCTTAGATGGTGTCCCTCTCCGTCCGCTTTCCAGGGGCTGTGGATCCCTGGAGACCCCTTTGTCTAAAGTTGGCTGAGAGGCCTGAGTATTGTGAAGTCCTTAGAGTCGGGGAGGGTGCCAGGAGCAGTAGCTGCTGCTTTCCAGTCACAGTTCTTCTGCCGCGATTCCCCTCCTTTGTCCGTCTCTGTTCTGGGTGGGGTTCAGCCTTCACCTGCTGTCCTAAAGCCTAGAGATCTTTTTCCAGTCTGTTTCAGCCTGTCCTGCAGATACTTTTCTGGAGGAGGAAAGAGTCCCATGTCTTTGTATTCTGCTCTCTTCTTGGAATTCGTGACTAGTGTCTTCTTTTTTTAAAGGTTTATTTATTTATTTATTTATTTATTTATTTATTTATTTATTTATTTATCTCCCCTCCCTCCCCCACCCCAGTTGTCCTCTGTGTCTGTTTTGCTGTGTGTTCTTCTTTGTCTGCTTCTGTTGTTGTCAGCCCCACGGGAATCTGTGTTTCTTTTTGTTGCATCATCTTGTTGTGTCAGTGCTCTGTGTGTGCTGTGCCATTCGTGGGCAGGCTGCACTTTCTTTTGCGCTGTGCAGCTCTCCTTCCGGGGCGTACTCCTTGCGGGTTGGGCTCCCCTATGCGGGGAAACCCCTGCGTAGCATGGTGGTCCTTGCGCGTGTCAGCACTGCACATGGGCCATCTCCACACGGGTCAAGGAGGCCCGGGGTTTGAATCGCGGACCTCCCGTGTGGTAGACAGACGCCCTAACCACTGGGCCAAGTCCGCCGCCCTCATTGTTTTTATATAGGTAATCTTTTTTTTAATTTAACTGACTTCTTTCAATCCTTTCAAAACTAATACTATCTGAACATAATTTGCCTAGATATATATTTTTATTTACTTTCAAAAGATACGTAGATCACACAAAATGTGACATTAAAAGCGGTAGGAGGTCCCGATGCCCCACCCCGCACCCCACACTTATCCCACATCAAGAACTTCTTTCATTAGTGTGGTACTTGCATTGCATTTGATGAATACATTTTGAAGCACCGCTACACAGCATGGGCTATTACTTACAGTGTAGTTTAAACTCTCTTCAGTCCATCCAGTGGATTCTGGTAGGATATGTCATGTCCTGCATCTGTCCCTGCAATATCAATCAGCACATCTCCAAGTCCTGAAAATGCCTCTGCATCACACCTCCTTTTCCCTTTCCCTGCGTTTAGCAACTCCAGAGGCCACTGTGTCCACATCAATGATACAATTGCTCCTATTGCTAGAGTAAAAATAATTCTGTTGTAGAATACCATTAAGTCCACTCTAGTCCATATTTTCTTTGTCTATCCCTAGGACCCTGGGATGGCGATGCTCACTCCTTCTCTCGATTGAGAAGGGGCTTCTTTCCCACATGGCTGGTGGATGTGACTCTCGTGCCCACAGCCGTAGACTGTCTTGGTTCCCTGGTGTGGTTGTTGTCCATCCTCATCTCCCTCTCAGCTGACCTGGGTAAGTCCAATGAAGTGGAGCGTAGGTGGTGCAGCAACACCACTGAGACTTAGGGCTCAGGTGGAACCTGGACAGCCCAGAGATTGAAGTCTCCTGGGCATACAGCAAACCCAGCATCCACCAGAAGTTCAATAAAAAGGGACAGAAGAGGCATTGTAGAAAGTCATATCTGAGTCTAACTCCATCACAGGAGGACAAATTGCTAATTAGGGCCTACCGTTAAGGCACTGAACCCTGCATGTATCTGCCATGACCATAGGACGAGGGTGTCCCCATAGCCCCTGGGAGCACCACTACCTGGGGTTGTGTTGTGTCATCTTTGGCTGTCTATGAGATCCTGCTGAGAAGTGCATAAGCACAATCCCTCTGATGACCTCCTGACTCATTTTGAAGTCTCTTAGCCATATAAACTCATTTGTTTTTACCAATTCCCCTTTAATTCAAGGTCTTTTTCCAGCTGTATCACCAGCTCGTGCTTGGTTGTAATCCCTGGGTGCCAGGGAGCCTCGTCCCTGAGAGTCATGTCCTATGCTTGGGGGAATGTAATGCATTTATATACTGTTTATTTAGAGAGTGGCCATATTGGAGCAACGTGGAGGTATTTCAGAGGTAACTCTTAGGCAGCCTGCAACACTAGGCCAGCTGACACTTGAAGCGCAACAGGGTCATAAGCATAGTCCTCAGTATCAAGGGCCCATCCTTGGACCATCCTTCTTAGCTGGTCATTGCCCTTGCACTTGGGGGATTGTTGCTGTTCCATGGGGAATGTGGCAGAGTTCCGCAGATGGGAACCCAGCCCTCCTTCAGTTGTAGTGTGAAACTCTCCCCACTAGGACAATACTCAACGAACATACAAACATATCTAAGTCATACGCTTGCCAAGGCGAGCTCCCTCCCATACATCCCCATCAATGACACCCACACCAGTGCTCCTCCCCTGCCATAGCTGACCGCCTCTGCTATCCAAAACTTCTTAAAAAATTAAGCCTAATATATTGCCAGATTTTGTTAAGAGGAAAATGAAATAATACTGATTTGTTTAAGCATTACAATGCAAATACATATAAGTTTAGAAAAAAGTAAGAAAACTTAAAAAAATTGGGGTATTGAAAGAGGAAAAATACTACAAAAATTTTTTTTGACGTTTTTCCTTTCATCACTGTAATAGGTGTTGTCTTGACTGTACAGTGTCAAGGCCATCTCTTCCATTTTTACCTCAGGGTCTTACCTCTTTATTTTCTTCTTTATGTCTTCAAAGAAGTTTTAGGTCGCATTAAAGTCACATACAGAACATAAGGGACTCCCATATACCCCAACATCCTCCCTTTACCCCTTCCCCACCAATGATCTTTTTACATGTGGATATTACATTTGCTATACTGATGCATAAGTATTGAAACATGGCTACCAACCATGGTCAGTAGTTTACATTTTGGTTTATATTTCAGACCGTACAGGTTTATAAGTTTTTAGTGAAATTTAACGTGACCTGTATCCTTAATTTCACGATCATGGAGAATACTTCCATTGCCCCCCCAGTTTCCCTCTTCCATCTATCCTATTCCCCTGTTCCCCTCCCCTCGGAGACCACAGTGACAACGAAGCTTCACTACTTGAAGGACAAGATTCGTCTATAACTTGCAACAATGCTGAGGGCTTGACACGCTAGTCTGTCCTCCCCCATTAGGTGTCTGTCACCCATGCTCTCGAGAGACACCCTCCCCTCTGTTTGAGAACATCAGGCCTCCCCAGGAAGTGGGTACAACCCCTTCCCACTCATCGTATGGCTCTCCACTCAGCAATATAACACACTGTGACATGATGAGCACTCACACACTCCCTAGAAGCCTGCTCCAGGTGCATTCTATGCCAGATGCCTCCTATTCAGCCCCTTAAACTAGTAATCCTTCCTTGTCGTATTGCCAGAGTGTTTACTCAACACTGTAGTTTCAACCACATACCTGTGAATCCACAGTGTTCATCTGCTCCTTCCCCCAACATTCCCCTGAGTTCCATGGACATCCCACCCTAGAACCTGTGACGCTTGCACTGCTCAACCCAATGGTAATCTTATACCCCTACCATATCCCTTCCCTGCGCAAACACTCATTTCCACGTTATCATAGATTTTGCCTGTGTGGGTACTTACTCACAACCTTCTCTTTCCTGTAAGCCTGTCTTCCAGACTGTAGCTCTCTGAGTCGGCTCGATTTGCTTACCTCATATCTGAGAGGTCACGTAATGTTTGTCCGCAAACTCGTGACTTGCTCACTCAACAGAAGGTTCTCAATATTCATCCTTGTTACCCGTATGTTCGCACTGTATTCCTTCTTACAGCTGAGTAGCATTCCATTGTACGTGTATACCACATTTTGTGTATCCCTTCATCTGTCGAAGGGCATTTGGGGTGATTCCGTTTGGCAATAGTGAATAATGCCAGTATGCATATTGGTGTGCATAGTTCTGTTCGCATCCTTGTTTTCAGTTGTGGGTATATACTCAGTAGTGAAATTTCTGGGTCATGTGGCAGACCTATAGTTAGTTTTTGGAGGAAGTGCCAATCTGTCCTCCACAATGCCTGGCCATTCTACATTCCCACCAGCAGGGAATGAGGGTTCCTCTTCCTCCACATCCTCTCCAACACTTGAAATCCTTTCGTTTTTAATAGTAGCCAGTGTAATGGGTGTAAGATGGTACATCATTATAGATTTGATTTGCATTTCCCTTCTAATTATTGATGTTGAGGATCTTTTCATGTGCTTCTTAGCCATTTGTATTTCTTCTTTGGAGAAATGTCTGTTCAAATCTCTTGCCCATTTTTTAAATGGGTTGTTTGTCTCTTTATTTTGAGATAAAGGATTCCTTTCCATATGCTGGATATTAGGCTCCCTCAGGTATATGGTTACCAAATATTTCCTTGCATTAGGGAGGCTGCCTTGTCACTTTCTTGAGAAACTTCTTTGAGGTACAAAAGGTTTTAATTTTGAGGAGGTCCCTTTCATCTATTTTTTCTTTTTCTGTTCCTGTTTGAGTGTGAAGTTCATGAAGCCATTTCCTATCACAAGGTCCTGTAGATCCTTCCTTAGGTTATCTTCCAAGGTCTTTATGGTCTTGGCTTTTATATTTGGATCTTTGATGCACCTCATGTTGATTTTTATATCAGGTGTTCATCTCTCATTCCTTTGCGTATGGATATGCAGTTCTCCAAGGACCACTTGTTGCCGAGGCCATACTCTCCCAGTTGATTGGGCTTGGTGCCCTGTCGAACATCAGGTGACTCTATACATCAGGATCTATATCCCGACTCTCAGTCCAGTTCCATTGGTTAGTATGTCTGTCCTTGTGACAGTATAATGCAGTTTTGACCACTGTAGGTTTGTAATATGTTTTAATGTCAGGTAGTGCCCTTTCTTGATTTCATTTTCCTTTTTCAATATGTCTGTGACTGTTCAGGGTCCCTTGCCCTTCCAAATACATCTCATAGGGAGTATTTCCAAATCAGTAAAAAATGCTGTGTTGATTTTTATTAGGATTGCATTCAACCTGTAGATTATTTCGGGCAGTATAGACACCGTAATGACGTTTATTCTTCGTATTGATGGACAGGGACTATTTTTCCATTTATTTACGTCATCTTTGATTAAAGTGTTGTGTAGTTTTCTGTGTTTGTCATTTACATCTTTATTTAAATTTATTCCTAAGTATGTGATGTTTTTATATTATTATTATAAATGATGATTTATTTCTTGATTTCCACCGCATATTGATCATTATTGCTGTACGTGTTTGATTTTTGCACAGGTGTCCGGGGATCAAGCCGGGTAGTAGGTGATTGGGTGCCTGTGGCTGTCCGTCAAGGGTAGGACAGGCCCCCGTAGGGGCGTGGTGTCCGGAGCGGGGCGGGAGCTCATTGGCCCAGGCGCTGGCGCAGATGCAGACGCTCCGCCCCTGAAGCCCCGCCCCGTCCCCGGCCGGTGGCGCCTTGAAGAGCTGGCAGCGTGTGGTGTGGGGCGCAGGAGGCCCTGCTGGGTGCTCCGGGGACACCGCCCGGGACCACGAGGGCGGGAGGGCATGTGGTCGGCGGGCGTGGGGGCTGCGGGAGCACTCGGCCCCGCACCCAGGGACCCCGCCCGTGTCCCACCTCGGGTAGCGGTAAGTTTGGGATGGATTTGGTGTCGGGGCAAGGCAGGCGGGCAGGCACCACCGGGGGCGCGGAGAAGGGGGCGAGGAGCCCCCCGCTCTGGCCGCGTGGGGGGCGCGGGTCCCGGGAAGTGGTGTGCGGCCCTGGTCCTGCGCGCCCTCAGGGCCTGGTGGGGCTCCGGCGGGGCCTGGCGGGGGCGCTGCTTCAGGGCGGCGCGGGGCGGGGGAGGCGGTGCATGGGGGGGTGTCTCAGGGTGCAGTCGGGGGTGTCGCAGGGTGCAGTGGGGGGGCTCGGGGTGCACTTCGTGGGGTCACAGGGTGCAGTCGGGGCTGGGCAGATTTAGTCGGGGTCTCGGCCCACCTGGCAGGCCTGCGCTGCGAGGCCCTGTTGGAGTAGGGGTCCCGGGGTTCACGGGAAGGGCGGCCCGTCTTCCCCACCATGGTGCATTCTTCCCCTCACGGTCCCTCCTGTCCCCCTTGGTCCCTCCTGCCCTCCTTGGTCCCTCCTGCCCCTCATGGTCCCTACTGCCCCCTCACAGTCCCTCCTGCCCCTCTTGGTCCCTCCTGTGCTCTGGCCGTCCCCCACACAGGTTTCTCCAGCCCCCCCTCCTCCCACACAGTCTCTCCTGCTCCCTCGGTCCCTCCCCCTGCAAGGCCCCTGCCCTCCCCAACCTTCCTCCTGTCCTCCCCCCCCCGCCCATCCCTCCTGACCCCCACTGCCCTTCCAGCCTCAGCAAGGTCCCTTTCCCTGCCCTAATCTCCCTCCTGCACAGGGTCCCTCGGTCCCCATGGTTCCTCCTGCTCCCCCAAAGTCACTTCCCCACTTGTCTCTCCCCCCATCATCACCCCCCACAGTACCCCCCATGGTCCCTCCTCCTCCCCCTCCGTCCCTGCCCCTCCAAAGTCTCTTCTTCCCCCTCCAGTCCCCCCTATGATCACAAAGTTGCCCACTCTTCCTTTCCCCACAATTTCTTCTGTCCCCCCGTGGCCCCCACTTCCTCCCCTACTGTCTCTTCTATGCCCCAAGTTTCCTTCCTCCCCCAAGGTCCCTGCTCCCCTTCAGGGTCCCTCCCCCGCTCCCCGCCATCCCTTCCCCCCCACAGACTGCCCGGGACAGCCTCAGCCTTGGTTTCCCTCAGAGCTCCCCTTGGTCCCAGGACACTCTTTCCTTGTGTTAGTGGTGACAGGTTTTCTTAGAAGTGTGATTTCCTGGAGTAATGCCGGGTGGAAACGGTTCGATAGCTCTTGCTAAGGTGATAGCTTGCTAGGGCCTGAGAAGGGCAGCTGGCCAGTGGGCCACTGGATTTGGGTGGCTGCTAGGACCCTCTGCACAGCCTGGGAAAGGGTGCCTGCTGGTCAGGCCACGTGCCCGAGGCTGCTGAGGGAGCCCAGGGGTGTGCTGAGCATTTCCAGGAGCCCCAGGAGCCTCTCCTTGGCAGGGGGGTGACCTGGGTGTCTTGGGGACACCATTGTCGCCCTGCTTTGTCTGCCAAGAGCAGTCACCCAGCTGACCTTAAAGGAGGCTGGCTGCAGAGGACACCTCTGTGCTTACTGTTCTCGGCCTCTTAGAAGAGTTGGTCCCGTTCTAGGGAAGCAGCTCAGGGCTGTGGAGCCGCTGCTCTCACTCAGGACAGATGGCTGGACCTTCTCACCCCTACCCCCTTCTCTTGTCCCCTGCACTTCCCCCTGCACTTCTGAAGGTGGTTTTCACAGGGTTGCCTCCTGGAAGGGGAGCCAGGCAGGGCTGCTGGGGCCCTGTCACTTCCATGCAGATGACCACGCTGTTCTCCTAGTGCCCTGTCACTCAGCAGATCCTAAGTGTGATGAGGAAGGATATAGTGTGCTCTCAGTGGGAAAATCCAGGAAGGTTTTATAAGGAAAGCTTAGCAATGAAATCTTTGGATGAGGATTGGCAGTCCCGTTTTTTTTTTTTTAAATGATTTTCTTGATCCATGTATAGGTTTTTAGGAAATCAGTGTTTTATTGATATTTTAAGGAAAGCATACAGTTGATTCAAAGTGTACAACCCATGGTATTTGGTGTAATTGCATTGATGTGCATTCGTTACCTCAGTCGGCATCAGAATATTTTCATTATTTCAATAAGAAGAAAAATAAAGTAATAAGAAAATTCTTCAAAACTCTAACGGATTTCCATGCTGGAAATAGAAGCACAATTATATTTATGTATTTAGGAATTTTATTGAGATATATTCACATACCACACAATCTATCCAAAGTTTATAATCAGTGACTTTTAGTATAATCACAATGTTGTGCATCCATCACCATAAAAATTTTTAGAACATTTTTAGTATTTTAAGAAAAAACCACACCCCTTAGCAGTCCTTCCCCATGCCTACATAACCACAAATGTAACTTCATCTTTATAGACTGATTTACATTTTATATAAATAGAAGCATGCAGTAGGTTGTAGTTTGTGTCAGGTTTCTTTCAGATAGCATAAGTGATATTAACATATTAACATTTCGTAGTGTTAACATACATTTGTTCAATTTCAAAGAAAACCGTCATATATGCAGTTTTATCTATATTCATATTCCACCCTTGGTTTTACTATGCTGAAAAATAACGTTTGATTACACTCTCTTGTTTGTTACATCTTTTTCTTAAGTAACAAAGTTTAAAGTCTCCAATGCTCAAGTCTTTAGTGTAACCTCACTTTATTTTTCACTTCATTTTTTAAATTTAAAAATTGAATATATAAAGAATATTTTAAAAAGAAAACCCTGTTGGATAAAATCATACATTTCTAAAATATATTGCATACATATACACTTTTTTTCAATCATACAATATATTACACAATATATTTGGTTCATGGTAACTTGCTCATATGGTATTTGTCCTTTTGTGTCTGGCTGGCTTCCCTCAATATAATGTCCTGTAGATTCATCCACGTTGTCATATGCTTTATGACGTCATTTCTTTTTACTGCCCGCATAATGTTCCGTCATGTCAATACATCACGGTTTTTTAATCAGGGCAAGTGCCTGACAGCCACAACTGGAAAAAAAATACGAATATCTATTGGCTGGTGCCTGGGATGTGCTTCACTCACCATCCTGTCCTCCAGGTGCATTCCCGTTGTCGTGTGGTTGATGACTTTATTTCTTCTTAGCATTGCGTGATCTTCCATCGTGTGAATACAACACAGTTTATCTGTTCACCGGCTGATGGAAACCTGGGCTGTTTCCAGGTTTTGGCAATTGTGAATAACGCCACTATGAATGTAGGTGTGCAGATTCCTGTTGATATCACTGTTCTCAGTTCTTCCGGGAATGTACCCAGTAGTGGTGGTGCAGGATCACGTGGCGAATCTATATTCCACTTCTCTAGGAACTGCCAAACAGTCGTGCACAGTGGATGTAGCATTCTGCATTCCTACCAACAGTGAATAAATGTTCCTGTCTTTCCACATCCTCCGCAACACTTGTAGTTCTCTGACTTTTTAATAGTGGCCCTTCTGATAGCTGTGAAGTGATATCTCGTCGTGATTTGCATTTCCCTAATCATTAATGATGTCGAATATTTTTTCATGTGCTTTTTGACATTTGTATTTCTTCTTTCAACAAATGTCTATTCATGTCTTTTGCGTCATTTGTCTTTTTATTGTTGAGTTGAAACATCTCTCTATATCTGGGATATTAAACCCTTATGGGACATGTGATTACTAAGTATCTTCTTCCATTGAATTGGCTGCCTTTTCCCCCTTTTGACAAAGTCCTGGGAGGTGCAAAAGTGTTTAGTTTTAAGGAGGTCCAATTTATGTAATTTCTCTTTTGATGTTTGTGCTTTGGGTGTAAGGTCCAAGAAACCACCACTTACCACAAGGTTTTTAAGATGCTTCCCTACGTTTTCTTCTAGTAGTTTTTTGGTACTTGCTTTTCTATTTAGGTCTTTGTATCCATTTTGAGTTGATTCTTTTTTGTGTGTGTTATTATCATTTATTTATTTATTAATTTTTTAGAAAGCTTTTAATTTTACTTCTCTCCCCTTCCCTTCCCCCCACACCCATTGTCTGTTCTCTGTGTCCATTCATTGTGTGTTCTTCTGAGTTTGCTTGCATTCTTGTCATTGGAACCGGGAATCTGTGTCTCTTTTTGTTGTGTCGTCTTGCTGTGTCAGCTCTCCGTGTGCATGGCACCACTCCTGGGCAGGCTGAACTTTTTCGCACAGGGCGGCTCTCCTTGTGGGGGCATGCTCCTTGGGCACGGGGTTTCCCTACGGAGGGCACACCCCTGCGGGGCACGGCACTCTTTGCGTGCATCAGCGCTCCGTGTTGGCTAGCTCACCACATGGGTCAGGTGAGCCTGGGTCTGAACCCTGGGCCTCCCATCTGGTAGGTGGATGCTCCATCAGTTGAGCCAAATCTGCTTCCCTTGAGTTGATTCTTATATAGAGAGTGAGATAGGGGTTGCCTTTCATTCTTTTGGTTACAGATAACCTGTTCTCCCAGCAGCATTTGCTGAAGAGTCTTGTTTTTTTCCCATTAACACAGGCTTGGAGGGCTTGTCAAAAACCACTTGACCATAGAGGTGACGGTTAATTCCTGTACTCGCAGTTCTATCCCACTCATCGCTCTTTCTCTTTTTATTGCAGTATCATGTGAATTTGTCCAGCGTAGCATTGCAATATGTTTCAAGGTCAGCCAGTGAAATTACTTCTGTGTTGTTGTTCTTTTTTAGAATACTTTTGGCTATTCACATGCACTTCCCTTCCAAGTGGTTTGGTAATTGTCTTTTCTGTTTCTCTAAAGTAGGCTGTTGAAATTTTGCTTGGTCTTGCAGTGAATCTATAAATCAGTCTGGGTAGGATTCACATCTTTATGGTGTTTGGTCTTCCAGTTCACAAACATGGAATGTCTTTCCAATTGTTTCGGTCTTTTCAAATTTCTTTGAGCATTGTTTTGTAATCTTCTCCCTATAGGTCCTGTGCGTCTTTTGTTAAATTGATCACTAGGTATTTGAGTGTTTTTGTTGCTATTGTAAATGAAATTTTCCCCTTTTTTTCTCCTCAAAATGTGGAATACTAGTGTACAAAAATATAACTAATTTCTCCGTGTTGATCCTGCTGCCTGCCATTGTGCTGAACTCATTTATTAGCTCAAATAGCTTTGTTGTAGACATTTCAGAATTTTCTAAATATAATATAAGGTGACTTCCTCTTTCTTCTTTATACGTCTTCAATTATTTTTTCTTCTCTAATTGCTCTACCTAGAGCTTCTGTTACAATGCTGAATAACAATGGTGCTGGTGGGCATCCTTGTTTAGTTCCCAGTATTAGAGGGAAAGCTTTCAACCTTTCCCCAGTTGGTGCGATGTCAGGTGTGGGTTTTTCATGTGTGGTTTTTATCATATTCAGGAATAATCCTTCTATTCTTCTGTTTTGAAATGTTTTTATAAGAAATGATACTGGTTTTAATCGAATGCCTTTTCTCCTTGATTGAGATGATCATGTGTCTTTTTTTCCTTCCATTTATTAATGTTGTGTATCACAACGATTGATGTTCGAATATTGAACCAGGCATGCCCATCAGGAATAAATCCCACTTGATTGTGATGTATAGGACTTTTGATATGGTGCTGGATTCGATTTATAAATATTTTGGTAAGAATTTTTGCATCAATGTTCATTAGAGAGATTGGTCGGTAATTTCTTTTCTTTACTGTGTCTTTATTTGGGTTTGGTATTACAGTGATGTTGGCTTTCTAAAAAATGGTGGGTTATTTTCCCTCCTTTTCAACTTTCTGGAAGAGTTTAAACAGGATTGGTGTTAATTCTTTTTTAAATGTTTGGTAGAATTCACCTGTGAAGTGACATGGTCCTAGATTTTTCCATTGTTGGTGATTTTTAAAGACAGTTTCAGTGTCCTTCAATGTGATTGGTTTGGTAAGTTCTTGTATTTCTTGTAGCGTTAATGTAGGCTGGTTGTGCTTTTCTTGGCGTTTGCTCATTTCCTCTAGGTTGTTTAGTTTGTTGGCAGACAGTTTCTCAGAATATCCTCTTATGATCCTTTCGAGTTCTGTGGGATCAGTCATAACTTCCCCTCTTTCATTTCCAATTGTATTTATTAGGATTTTTTTTTCGTTGTTAATCTTGGTAGGGGTTTGTGAATTTTACTGATCTCCATCTCAAATAACTGGCTTTTGGTTTTGACTGTTTTTTTTTTTTCTTTCTCAATTTCCTTCAATTCTATTCTAATCTTTCTTATCTCCTGCTTGTTTTGAGGATGGTTTGCTTTTCTTTTTCTTGTTTCTTCTGTTGTTCAGTTAATTCTTGGATTTTAGCTCTTTCTTCTTTTTTAATATAGGCATTTGTGAATTTAACTTTTTCTCTCTGTCATTGATTGTGATTTTGATTCCCTTCTGATCTGAGAAGATGCTTTGTATAAATTGATTATGTTTATATTTATTGAGTGCTGTATTGTGCCCTGATATGTGGTCTGTCCTTGAGAAGGATGCATGGGTATGTTCAAAGAATGTCTAATGCACTGAGTTTGGATGCTGTGTTCTGTATATGTGTGTTAGGTCTAACTTATTGATCATATTGTTTCAGGTCTCTCTTTCCTTGTTGGTCTTCTGTCTAGTTCTGTCTAATGTTGTGAGAGGTGTTTTAAAATCTCCACTTGTTTATTGTAGAGATGCCTGTTTCTCTGTTCAATTTTCCCAGAGTTTGTTCCATGTATTTGGGAGACCTTGGTTAGGTGCATAGATATTTATGTCTGTTATACCTTCCTGGTTGCTTGTCCCTTTTATTAATATTTAATGGCCTTCTGTATCTCTCTTAACTTTTTGCACTTACTGTCTGTTTTCTCCAATATTAGTATAGCTAAGCCTGCTTGTTTTTGGTTACTATTTGCATGGAGTTTCTTTTTCCAGCCTTTCACTTTCAGGCAGTTTGTATCCGTGGGTCTAAGGTGGGTCTCTGGTACGCAGCATACGACTGACTCATGCTTTTTTAAAATACATCCTGTCAGCCTGTATTTCTTAATTGGTCAGTTTAATCTATTCATATTCAGTGATATTACTGTAAATGCATTAGTTCTTTCCTCCATTTTCTTCTTTGGTTATCCTATGTCATATCACATTTTGGTCTGTCTTTTTACTTTTTTGGTTCTCCTTCTATTCTCCTATTCTCTCCTCCAAGCTTCACTCTCCTTTTTCTTTCAGGTTCTAAGGCTTCCCTTAATATATCCTGCAAGATGGATTCTTTATTATGAACTCTATTTGTATTGGCTTGTGAATATTATATACCCACCTTCGTATTTGAAGGACAATTTTGGTGAATGCAGAATTCTCGGCTGGCAGTTTTTCTCTTTTGGTCTCCTAATTTTATCATAGTGCAGTCTGCTTGCCTCCATGGTTTCTCATGAGGAATCTGTACTAAATCTTACTGGGTGTCCCTTGTAAGTAATGGTTCTCTTCTCTCTTACTGCTCTCAGAATTTTCTCTTTATCTCTGAGGTTTGACTTTCTCAGTAGTATGTGTCTTGGAATAGGTGTATTTGGATTTATTCTGATTGGGATACAGTGGGCTTCTTAGACATGTAGGTTAATTTCTTTCCCTGGAGTTGGGAAATTTTCAACTATTATTTCCTCAAATACTAGCCCCTCCCCTCCTTCCCCTGTCTTCTCCTTCTGGATATCTTATGACATGTTTGTTGTTGGTTTTTGAGTTGTCATTCAACCTCTCTGAACCCATGTTCATTTTTTCCCAGTCTTTTCTCTCTGTAATTTTAGCTCTTCTGTCTTTGGTATCACTTATTCTTTCTTCTTTCATTTCGAGTTTGCTGTATGTCTATCGTGTCTTTCCTTCCCATTAGCTCTGTTACTTTTCTATTTCGGGTTTCACGTTTTTTGTGTGTGCTTGTTCAGTATCTTCTTGATCTCATTCATTTCTTTAGCCATATTTTTCTTTCATTTTTCTTTCAATTTGATTTTGGAACTGTGTATATGCATCTCATTAATTAGTTTTCTCAAATCCTGTGTCTCTTTTGAGGCTTTGTTATATTCCTTTTCCTGGGTCATGTCTGTCATTTTTTTAGTCTGGCTTGTAAATTTTTGCTGATGCTAGGCATCTGATTAGGATGCAGTTTCCTCAGATGCTCAGTTTCTTTCTCTGTTGTTGGGCTTTGGTGGTGGGAGGCTGTGTGTTATTGCTGCTCTTTGATTCTGTGTTCCTCCTGGATGGTTTGTCTTGTCCCTGTTCTTTGCTCAAAACAGGGCTCCGCACCCAGTGTCAGCCAAAGGGGTGCTGATGCAGAATATCATTAATCTGTTGCCTTTATACAAGGTGTTTATTTGGGGTAGAAGCTTATTTACCACGCTCTGAAGTGCAAGTTACTTCCCTCACCAAAGTCTGTTGCCACAATTTGGAGGAAGATGGCTGCCGATGTGTGCCAGGGTTCAGGCTTCCTGGGTTCCTCTCTTCCTGGGGTTCAATTCTCTCCACGTCCAGCTCCTGTCTGTTCACCACAAGTTCAGCTCTAGACTAGAAGGCTCTCTAGGCTTTGCCTCTCTCTACGAAGTCAGCTGTAGAGTATCAGGCAAATATATCTGTCCTCTCCCTTGGGCTTCAGCTGTGTCTAAAGAGCTCTCTCTGTTCCTCTGGCGATGATCTCCTGTGTGTTCACTTCCTGGGCTACAGCTCAAAAACTCCAGCCATCTCTTTTGTCATGTTGTTTTCTCTGTGAGTCCCATCCACCAAGGGGCAGGGATACAATGTCCTGCTGATGTGGCCCCATCAAAGCCTTGATCATTATTTAATCACATAAACCTCTGAATCCAAGATAATGTACTATACCCTGAGGAAAAGACCAATTTATGAGCCTAATCCAATATTTCTTTTTGGAATTCATCAGTAATATCAAACTGCTATGCCCAGTAATGGGTTGCAGACTTGCTTCCTGGGGCCTTCGGAGGGAAGCCATATAGGCTAGCAGAAGCCTCTGCAATTTATTTTTAATTTACTCATGTGTTCTACCTAGTTCTGCTCCTGGAAGGTACTCTTTGGCAGCCCTTTCAGGTCAGTGCCTGGCTGGAGCGTTTTTGCTGTGACACAGACTGGAACAGTGTGGTAGAGGTTCTTGCCTGGAGATGAAGAGCCTTGTAATTTAAACTTTCTCAGAAAGAATTCGTCAGACTTCTCCAGCAACCCCCTCTCTTTTCCTGGGTAGGAAATGGTTCCACTCCCCTCTGTGTCCTCCACAGTCATTCCAGGTTAGTAGAGTAGGAGATTGAGAGGGTCAGATCTCCTTAGTCCTTTGCAGGCTCCCAAGGCAAACAATGGGCTGGTACTGCCCAGCCCGGTAGAGCTCCTGGGACTCCGCAGACCAAATTTGTGGGTTCAAAGTTTTCAGCCTTAGGCTGTGTCCCTCTCTCTCCTCTTTGCTGCAGAGGCGAGTCCTCCACACTCAGTCCTGGCTATAAGAGAGTGAGATTGAGGGGTCCCACCTGGCCTGGAAAGGCTGGTGGGGACACAGCAGACCAGATTTGTGGGTTAGAATGTGCAGCCTTAGATGGTGTCCCTCTCCGTCCGCTTTCCAGGGGCTGTGGATCCCTGGAGACCCCTTTGTCTAAAGTTGGCTGAGAGGCCTGAGTATTGTGAAGTCCTTAGAGTCGGGGAGGGTGCCAGGAGCAGTAGCTGCTGCTTTCCAGTCACAGTTCTTCTGCCGCGATTCCCCTCCTTTGTCCGTCTCTGTTCTGGGTGGGGTTCAGCCTTCACCTGCTGTCCTAAAGCCTAGAGATCTTTTTCCAGTCTGTTTCAGCCTGTCCTGCAGATACTTTTCTGGAGGAGGAAAGAGTCCCATGTCTTTGTATTCTGCTCTCTTCTTGGAATTCGTGACTAGTGTCTTCTTTTTTTAAAGGTTTATTTATTTATTTATTTATTTATTTATTTATTTATTTATTTATTTATTTATCTCCCCTCCCTCCCCCACCCCAGTTGTCCTCTGTGTCTGTTTTGCTGTGTGTTCTTCTTTGTCTGCTTCTGTTGTTGTCAGCCCCACGGGAATCTGTGTTTCTTTTTGTTGCATCATCTTGTTGTGTCAGTGCTCTGTGTGTGCTGTGCCATTCGTGGGCAGGCTGCACTTTCTTTTGCGCTGTGCAGCTCTCCTTCCGGGGCGTACTCCTTGCGGGTTGGGCTCCCCTATGCGGGGAAACCCCTGCGTAGCATGGTGGTCCTTGCGCGTGTCAGCACTGCACATGGGCCATCTCCACACGGGTCAAGGAGGCCCGGGGTTTGAATCGCGGACCTCCCGTGTGGTAGACAGACGCCCTAACCACTGGGCCAAGTCCGCCGCCCTCATTGTTTTTATATAGGTAATCTTTTTTTTAATTTAACTGACTTCTTTCAATCCTTTCAAAACTAATACTATCTGAACATAATTTGCCTAGATATATATTTTTATTTACTTTCAAAAGATACGTAGATCACACAAAATGTGACATTAAAAGCGGTAGGAGGTCCCGATGCCCCACCCCGCACCCCACACTTATCCCACATCAAGAACTTCTTTCATTAGTGTGGTACTTGCATTGCATTTGATGAATACATTTTGAAGCACCGCTACACAGCATGGGCTATTACTTACAGTGTAGTTTAAACTCTCTTCAGTCCATCCAGTGGATTCTGGTAGGATATGTCATGTCCTGCATCTGTCCCTGCAATATCAATCAGCACATCTCCAAGTCCTGAAAATGCCTCTGCATCACACCTCCTTTTCCCTTTCCCTGCGTTTAGCAACTCCAGAGGCCACTGTGTCCACATCAATGATACAACTGCTCCTATTGCTAGAGTAAAAATAATTCTGTTGTAGAATACCATTAAGTCCACTCTAGTCCATATTTTCTTTGTCTATCCCTAGGACCCTGGGATGGCGATGCTCACTCCTTCTCTCGATTGAGAAGGGGCTTCTTTCCCACATGGCTGGTGGATGTGACTCTCGTGCCCACAGCCGTAGACTGTCTTGGTTCCCTGGTGTGGTTGTTGTCCATCCTCATCTCCCTCTCAGCTGACCTGGGTAAGTCCAATGAAGTGGAGTGTAGGTGGTGCAGCAATACCACTGAGACTTAGGGCTCAGGTGGAACCTGGACAGCCCAGAGATTGAAGTCTCCTGGGCATACAGCAAACCCAGCATCCACCAGAAGTTCAATAAAAAGGGACAGAAGAGGCACTGTAGAAAGTCATATCTGAGTCTAACTCCATCACAGGAGGACAAATTGCTAATTAGGGCCTACCGTTAAGGCACTCACATCATACACAAAAATTAATGCCAAATGGATCAATGACCTTAATACAAGAGCTAAAACATAAAACTGTTAGAAGAAAGTAAAGGGGAAATTTTCCAGGACCTTGGATTTTGTAATGGATTCCTAGATATGATACCAAAAGCCTGAACAACAGAAGAGAAACACTGATAACTGGACATCATCCAAAAAAAAAAAAATGTGGGGGTGTTATCAAGAATATGAAATGATAACTACAGAATGGGAGAAAATAGTTGCAAATCATACTTCCAATAAGGGCTTATTACCCAGAACATACGAAGAAAGTTTTTAATACCGTAAAAAGACAACCCAAAAGAAAATGATCAAAGGACTTCAAGAGACATTTCTTCAAAGAATACATACAAATGGTCAATAAGTACATGGAAAGATGCTCCACATCATAAGTTATTAAGGAAATGCAAATCAAAACCACAATGAGATACCCCTTGACACATACTCAATGATTATTAGTGAAAGAAAATAAAACTCCAGAAAATAACAAGTGTGGATGGGGATGTGGAGAAATTCCTGTTGGAATTGAATTATGCCCTCCCCTTCCCAAAAGGCATGATCAGGTCCCAATCTCGGGCCCTGCGGGTGTCAACCCATTTGTAAATAGGACCTTTGCAGATGGTATTACCTAAGGTCTGTCAAAACTGAATGAAGGTGGGCCTTAATCCAATTTGGCCGAGGTCCTTCTAAGCAAAGGAAACTGGAAACTGGGAGAGAAGCCACAGGGAGCAGTCAGCAGCTAGAAGTCAATGGGTCCAGAAGAGGGAAGAGAAGATGCCACCCTGTGCATTTTGTCATGTGACAGAAAAGCCGAGGAACCACAGAACACAGCCAGTCACAAGACACTGACCCCAGGAAGGAGCCAGCCTTCCAGTCTCTGAAAGTCTTAGCCAATAAACTCCTGCTGTTCAGGCAAATGACTTCATGGGAATTGTTTTAGCAGCCAAGACACTAAAGGAGTTTTTGGGAACGGAAAGTGAGGTGCTCCTATTACGAATACCTAAAAATATGGGAACAGCTTTGTAATAGGTATGGAGTAAAGGCTAGAAGAATTGTGAGCATTCAAAAAATGAGTGAGAGCTGGAAAAAAAGTTTGTTATCATCTTGGAGAATGCGTAATTCATCATGAACAAAATGTGAGTAGAACTGATGTTAAAGGTACCACCGGCAGGGCCTTCGAAGAGAATGATGACTGTGGCATTGGAAGTTTGAAAAGACCCAATCCTTGCTAAACAGCAGAGAACTTAGTAAAACTGAGTTTCTGATGTTGGATGGAAGGCAGAATTTTAGAGTGATGAACTTGGACATTAAGCTGAGGAGACAGATATCCCAGCTAAATGTGGAAGGTACAGCCTGGTTTCTCCTCGCAGCTCATAGTGAAATCAGAGAGGAAAGAGAGAAACAGAGGATTGAATTGTTAAGCACATACACATAAACAAATAAAACAGTGATTGATGATTTGAAAAATTCTCAGTTTATCCAGATAATGTTTCTGAAACTAGGGTCAGAAATGGCTCTATCAGAGACTTCCTGAGCTTTCAGAGAGTTCCCAGAAGACAGGGTCCAGGTAAGGGTGAAACCCAACACCCTACGCTAAAGAAGGTGTGGCTGAACAGGGGTCCACTCGGCCATTTCAGTGGAGGTCAGGACTGGAAATGCACTTGCCCAGGCAGGATCTGTGGACTGTTCTATTGTCTGATGGTGTGGCTCCCCCTGAACCACACGCAAAGCCAACAAGGTTTTCTCCAATCTTGTATGAGTGGAACCACTGCCAGCCTGGACTGAGGGAAACAGAGAAGGCCTGAACTGATGTGCTTAGAGATGGTGAGTCTTGTGCCATGTTGTTCAAGGAGAGAGCCACCACCCAGAGCTTGGAGATCGTGGGGCTGTGCGCTGGACTTGGGTACTAATGGAGAACCGGGCCACCATTCCAATGCTCGGAGAGTGTGGAACCAGTGTTTGGGGAGAGCAGGGCCTCTACACAAAGGCTTAGAAGAGGTGGGCTGCTGCTCTATCAGGCACAATGGACTAAGCATCAAGCCACAGGTGGCTTTCATATCTTGAGAGCTAATAGAGTTTGCCCTGCTTGGTTTTAGAATCGTATGGAACCCATGACCTCTGTTTTCCTGCTAATTTGTCCTTTCTGCAATGGGAATATTTGGTCTACGCCTGCTCCACCATTGTACATTAGATGCCGATAAGTGGTTTTCCAGGTTTCCATGTCCATCTGAAAGGGGAATTTTGCCCCAGGATGGACCATACCCGTGACAGATTTTGCTGAGAGTTTATTTGAGAGTTTATTCTTAGCATTGTTCTAAAATGGCATAAGGTTTTGGGGATGTTGTGAAGGAACTCACGTATTTTGCATTTGTGAAGAGCATATCCTTTGGTGGTAGGTAGCAAGGGAGGACTGTTGGGGATTGAATCATAGCTATGACAAAAGGCACGTTCAGGTCCCAACCCCTGGTCCCATGGGTATGATCTCATTTGTAAACAGGAACCCTGAAGATGTTATTAGTTAAGGTGTGCTCAAATGAATGAAGATCCATGTAGCTGAAGTCCTTATGGGCAAAGGAAACTAGACACATGGAAAGCAGCCCCGGGGAACAGCCAGAAGCCAACAATCAAAGGAAACTGGAACAGAAAAACAGAAGACGTTACTATGTGCATTGTCATGTGATGGAAAATCACGGAACCACAGAGACTGCAGGCCAGCTAGAAGACACCAACCCCAGGAAGAAGCAAGACTTGTAGGCTCCGAAGTCTTTAGACAATAAATTCCGGTTGTTAGTCACACCCTGGCAAGGTGTTTGTTTTAGCAGCACGGAAACTAAAACAGAACCCTCCTGAATTGACAGTGGGAATGTAAAATGCTGCCATCTGGCCATTCTTCAAAAAGTGGAACATACAATTACCATATGACCCAGAAATTCTGTCCCTAGGTATATATTGAAAAGAACTGAAAACAGGGACTCAGATAACTGGACAACAATGTTCAGAAGAGCATTATTCACAATAGCCAAGGGTAAAAATGACCCAAATGTCTATCAGCAGCTGAATGGGTAAACAGACTGTGGTACACATATACAGTTGAATATTATTTAGTCATAAAAAGGAGTTTTGATTTATGCTCTAACATGGAAGGAACTTCAACACATTATGTTAAATGAAAGCAGCAAGGCATAAAAGGACAAATATTCTGAGTCCATTACCATGAAACAGCTAAAGTAAACCAAGCCATAGAGAAAAAGAGAAGATTAGAGGTTACCAGGGGCCAGTGGGAGATGGAAAGGGCAGTCATTGCTTAGTGGACACAGAGTTTCTGTTTGAAGTGATGAAAAAGTTTTGGTAATGGATAGTGGTAACGGCAGTATAACATTGCCAGTGTAATTAATGCTGTTGAATTGCAGGCATAAACATGGTTAAAATGACAAAATTTATGTTACATAGGTTGCCACAATACAAATAATTTTTTAAAAGAATTTGAGGAAATGGGATGGTTAGTACAAATGCTAACTTCAGACACAAGTCATTGATTTGTAATTTGGTGAAATATCCTCTACCTAAAAATCACAAGGTAAGAATATATCAGGTAGAAATGTTGAGCTACTTTCAGTAGATGGAAAAAACCCAAAAAGACATCCACTGAGACTCACTGAATGGACATGTACTATCAAGCAGCCTAGTACAACTGACCAAAAAGAGAAGACTGTGTTGAAATTTGGCTGACAGTGCACCCGGGAAAAAGGATACACCATAACAATGGATCTGTAGAAAGGCAGACAGACTCACTACCAAGATGAATGTAGACAAGCTAAGCCAGTCCAGTTATTTTTCCATTGTTTCCACTGAAAGACCAATGAAGATATGCAGGATATACATACAGTATTTATCTTTTAAGGTTAACATACTGAGAAGAACTTATCTTTTCACTGTTTCCACTGAAGGAATGATATAATTAGGAAGAATATACATACATTATTTGGGGGACCATGTTTAAGGTAAACATATTGAGATAAGAAACTCGATAGACTCAGGGAAGCATAGAGTATATTTTTTGTAAGTTCCAAGATGTGTTAAGTAATAAATTGTTTAGATATTGCTAACTTAACAAAAACACTCGGGGGAACCAGATGTAGCTCAAGTGATAGGACTTCTGCCTACCAGGTGAGAGGACCTGGGTTTGATCCCTGGGGCCTCCTGGTGAAAAAGAAGAAGAGAAAGCATGCCTGTGTGGTGAGCTGAGTGATTGCACGAGAGCCCACGTGGCGAGCCAAGTGCCGCTGTGGCAAGTCGAGTGCCCACGCAAGTGCCCATGTGGCGAGCCAAGTGCCTGTGTGAGTGCCCACGTGGCGAGCCAAGTGCCTGTGTGAGTGCCCACGTGGCGAGCCAAGTGCCTATGTGAGTGCCCACGTGGCGAGCCAAGTGCCCACATGGTGAGCCAGTGGCAACACGGGTGAGTCACACGGCAAGATGATGATGCAACAAGAAAAAAAAGGGAGATGGAGGGGAGAGTCAAGGAGAAACACAGAAAAAACCAGGAACTGAAGTGCCACAACTGACAGGGAACCTCTCTGCACATCAGAGGTCCCCAGAAGCGAATCCCAAAGAATCCTAGAGGAGAAAAAACGAGAAGAAAAGACAAAAAGAGAAAGAGAGAGAGAAATAGATACAGAAGAATACAGATTTAAAAAAAAAAAAAAAAGCAGGGCAGGAGAAGGTAGGGAGGGGAAGGGGAAAACACTTGTATGTTTTTTTTTAAGTAGATTAAAATAAAGAACCTCTCTATGATGGACATCATTGAATTTAGACAAACATTTGGAAAATAACAAAATTCTTTGACAGACATATAAGAAACTATCAACTTACATTTATTTCTTTTTTTATTTTTTATTTTTGTCTTTATTTTTTTAATGTTACATTCAAAAAATATGAGGTCCCCATATACCCCCCACCGCCCTCCTCCCCCCATAGCAACATTCTCCTCAGTCATCATGAGACATTCACTGCATTTGGTGAATACATCTCTGAGCATCGCTGCCCCTCATGGTCAATGGTCCACATCATAGCCCACACTCTCCCACGTTCCATCCAGTGGGCCATGGGAGGACATACAATCTCCGGTAATTGTCCCTGAAGCACCACCCAGGACAACTCCAAGTCCCTAAAACACCTCCACATCTCATCTCTTCCTCTCATTCCCCACACCCAGCAGCCACCATGGCCACTTTCTCCACACCAATGCCACATTTTCTTCCATTACTAATCACAATAGTTCATGAATAGAATATCAGTAAGTCCACTCTAATCCATATTCTATTCCTCCATCCTGTGAACCGTGGATTGGTTGTGTCCTTTCTAGTTTACAAAGCACTTTCACAAAGCTTATGTCAACAAACTCACACAGAGACTATCTACCAAGGTACAGAACAAAGTTGTGTTGAAACAGTCACCAAGGCACAAGCAGCCCTCAGCTCAGTCCTGGCTTTATTGCTCTCCTGGCTGTGCAACCTCAGGATTCAGTCACTCAAGTCTCTTCAGGTCACATTAACTTCAGTTTCATTTTGATCCTTACAATAATCATATGTGGCAGGTGGCGAAATAAATATCACCCCCATTTCACAGATAAAATAACAGGAATGCAGAAATTAAATGGCATGGTCAAGTTCACCCAGCTACTGAGTAGCAAAGCCACGACTTGATGCCATATCTAATATTCTGTGATTGTACCAAGCTTTGAGTCCAACGACATGAAAATATACATCTAATGGGAAGAAATATTTGGTTAGTGAGTGGAAGACTGGCATATATACATTGATTTAACAGGAAATATGCAACGAGAATGAGTCACTCTTTGACTACGCATTGAATTAGATGCCAACCATGAAAATGGATACAGCCTCTCTTCAAAACGATCTAAAGTATTTTAAAAACAGGAATCTAAACCAGGAAAATCAAAGGCACACAATCTTTAAATCAAAGGCATCTGATCTTACACATGGTTGACCACTCTTAGCATTTATTGATTGCTGTACCTAATACATGATACTAAGGAAGAATAGAAATAGGGCCAAAGTAACATACCCAAACCAGTCTAGGGAACCATTCTTAGGAATCCACCAGAACATCCTGACAGCCAACAAATTATAGATGTAACTCAACTTGCATAATAATGTTCCTTAAAATATAGCATGGAAAAAAATCCAAATTCATTGAATTGAATCACTGCCAATGCATAATGCAAACCTTTTAAAGAAATATTACATTTACGTACAACCTACAACATTTTTGTTAATGGAATCACTATATGATGACAGGACTGCTGAATTAAGATTCATATATTATACAAGATCTATGAATGTTATAAATTGAATAAATTGTTAAGGGGATCAAACTGCAAGGGAATGGTCAGAGTTGGAAGGAGAGTTGCTTTTCTGGAAGAGCAAGTTCTGGAAAGGAAGGGGATTCCAAGTCAGATAGGAAACATAAAGGGACAGAGATCAATAAAGAAAAACAACACAAGATATGAGCGGATAAAGAATATGACAGGTAGGTTCTATGACATGTGCAAAGGTCCAGTGGCAGCAAAGAGTGAAACATGAACAGGGAATTCTAAAATAATAGTGTTTTCACTGGGGTAAAGGCTTTAAAGAAGGTTCATCATGAGAATCCTAGGAAAGTGGACATTTTGCACAAAGGCTTGTATGTCAACACAGTGAACCTTATGGTACATGATGGATTATAGACATTGTAACAAGAAAATAAAAGGGGCTTTAGATTATATAAATGGTACATCAAAAATATCAGGGATTCCCATATACCCCAAACTTCCTGCTTCTACACTTTTACCCATTAACATCTTTCATCAATATGGTATATTGGTTGCAATTAATAAACACAGATTGAACTTACCAAATGCAATGGATGTGTCAGGATGATGGGAGTGAGTGTTGCTGGGGGGGGAGGGGTGCGGTGGGGGTGGCAGGGTTGAATGGGACCTCATATTTTTTTAATGTAATATTTTTACAAAATCAATTTTTAAAAAATTAAAAAATAAATAAATAAACACAGATTGAAGCATTGCTGCTAAGAGTGGTGTATAGTTTACGTTACGCTTTACATTTTGGACCACACAATTACCTATGTTTTGACAACTGTACAATGGCTTGTATATGTCATTACAATATCACGCACAACTATCTGAATATCTCAAAAATAATAGGGGCTGAAGACGATGTGTGAAAAAACTATAAATTTATCTCAGTCTGATTTACTGAAGGAGATGTATTAATTCATTACTCTTTCCTTAATTGTAACTATCATGAATTCTAACAAAACTTCTATACCAACACAATGGCTTGGTGATGAGGTAGTACTTGGAAATCCTTAATTTTATGTAAGACTGTCCTGTAAAACCACAAATTTCTAATGGAAATATTTTTTCAAAAAATTACAAACTATAAAGTATCTCTATGAGAAATAAAAGAGAACCTAAATGAAAAATATAGACTACCTAGATGAACAGAGAGATATAACTTTCTCTTTTTAAAAAAATTCTTTAAAAGATTTATTCATTTATTTATGTCTCTCTCCTTCTCCCGCCCACCCTGCTCCTCTGTGTCTGTTTGCTGCATCTTCTTTGTCCGCTCCTCTTGTTGTCAGAGGGGCTGGAATCCGTGTTTCTGTCACCTTGCTGTGTCAGCTCTCCGGATGTGCGGCACCATTCCTACGCAGACTGGACTTTCTTTGGTGCTGGGCGGCTCTCCTTATGGGGCGCACTCCTTGCGCATGGGGCTCCCCTATGCGGGGGACACTCCTACGAGGGGGACAGCCCTGTGTGGCAGGGCACTCCTTGCGCGCATCAGCACTGCGCATGGGCCAGCTCCACACGAGTCCAGGAGGTCCGGGGTTTGAACCACGGACCTCCCATGTGGTAGAAGGATGCCCTAACCACTTGGCCAAGTCCGCTGCCTGAGATAGACCTTTTTGATGGGCTAGAAACCTTAATGTTATGTCAGTTTATTCTGAATTAATCTATAAATTGAACGGCTGCAATGAAAATTGCACTGATTTTTTGGAGAAATTGACAAGTTTATTTTAAAATTGGTAAGAAAAGGTAAGAGAGCTAGAATAGCCTGTGTGAGAATTAAATGAGAAAATGCATACGAAGCACTAGGCAAAGTGTCCAGCACTTGTACTAAAATAAGACTGTCAATAAATACCATAATTAAAATGCTGCATCTTAAAATCGTTACAATTTTGAGCTTCTCACACGTTAATGAGCACAACACCTGCTTATCTTCTTAAACGTTGTTTCTGAATCAGCAGATCTGGGATGTTGCCCGAGACTGCGCATTTCTAAAAGAGGTGAACACACATTTTAAAAATTTGAAATGAATTCCATTTTTTCTATTTTTTCACTTTTTCCTTTCCAAGTATTACAAAATATTTATTTTTGAATAAAAAATATACTTCTAAGAGAAATAAGTACGAGGCATATTCTTGCCCTAAACAGATTAAAATGTAGAGAAAACAAACTAAAAATCAACTGTCATAAAATTGGACTCCAATAAGCCACTGCTGCTCTCAGGGCAGGTGTCCCTGCACTGGGGTGGAGGCGGCAGGAGTTGCCCGTGGAACCGGGGAAAGTCAGGAAAGCAGAGGAAGAAAAAGCCCATTCAGATGGGGGGAAGGTGTGGGAAGGAGCGGAGGCTCCGTGGACCTGACTGAGTCACTGGTGGAGGCCTGTGGTCAAGTCCCAGGCCAGGTCTTGGTGTTTCTGGGCAGAGCCGGGCAGCTGGGGGGAGCCCCTGAAGCTGGTGTTGCCCAGCAACCCCTCACTGTGCTGTGGAATCCTGAGTGCTTAGATTTGGACTAGTTCCGTCAAGGCAGCAGTTGGAGGACACCTGGTGGGAGAGTCTGACCACATCGGCTGCTTCACTCAGAGCAGACCGTGTAGGTCCTTGACCCACAGCGATGTCGTCCTGGCTTGGTGACCTCGGCTCCAGCTTGGGACAAACTCTGGGCAGAGTGAGGGGCAGCCTGGCTTTTCTCACTGGACAGAGGTCAAACTTGACAACAGGATTGCTAATGGAAGGCATGGAGGACGTGGAAGCAGCTTTACCTAACTCAAGCAGAGAGGAGAGCGAATCCATTCATTCAACCTTAAAATCAGCGAATGAGAGACTTAAACACTGTGCAGACCTAGAAGAGCAGCATGAAGCCTCACAGCTTCAAGTCAAGCAGCGATCTACAAGTTACCAAAATGAATTACAAGAGGAAGATGTAGACATCAGTCATCTTAGAGTAGGACAGATTGTGCTACAGGAGCAGGTGCAGAATCGGCAGCCAGCCACTGAGTCTGACGTATCTCAACTGTATATGGTAAAGGGTGATCTTCAAGAGGAAACACAACATCATCAGAAGACAACTGAAGATCAAAACCAGAGTGAGATTCAAGTGCTTCAGTTTTTAGAGGAGCACAAAAAGGAAAGGGATGAGTTTCAATACCAGCATGAGCAAATGAATACCTCACAGACCCAGCTTTGCTTAGAGAAGGATGAGGAAACAAGGAATTTGCAAGACACTATTGAACAAGCCAGAACCCAGATGCAGGAAGGAAGACAGGGACTTCAAACAGAAAATTTGGATATTTCTGTTGAAAAGAAAGTTGAGAGCCTTAAAATAGAATATGGAAGGGAAAGGCTTGATTTATCTAAAGGTGAAATTGAAATGTTAGTAAAGGGGATAAAAGAAAGGGAATTAGAGATTAAAATTCTAAATGAAAAGAATATATCTTTAAGAAAGCAGATTGATCAGCTGTCCAAAGAGGAGCTTGTGAAACTAACTCACATAATCCAGCAGAAAGATTCGGAAATACAAGCTCTTCATGCAAGAACCTCTTCAGCTCCCTACACCCAGGATGCTGCTTATCTCCAACAGCAAATGCAGGCCTTTGTCCTGGAGAGAGAACACGTATTAGCTGTTCTCAGTGAGAGGACTAGGGAAAATAGCCACCTAAAAAGAGAATACCACAAAATGGTGGACATAGTCTCTGACAAAGAAGCAGTCCTTAGGAAGCTGCAAGAAGAAAATAAAACCTTGTGCACTCGATTTGAAAGTAGTGACCAGAATATGTTTAGAGAAACGGTGCATAATTTATCATATATCATTCGAGAAAAAGACATTGAAATAGATGCATTGAGTCAGAAATGTCAGACTTTACTGACTGTTTTACATGCATCCAGCACTGGTAACGAGGACGGAGGTGTTAACAGTCATCACTTTGAGGAGATACTGCAGGAACGGGATAAATTAAAGCAACAAGTAAAGGAAATGGAAGGGTGGAAACAGCAAGTGATGACCACAGTACAAAACATACACTGTGAGTCAACCCAAGTACAGGAGGAATTTCATCAACTTCAGGCTCAGGTTTTGGTTGACAGTGAAAATAATTGTAAATTCCAAGGAGAGCGTACTGAACTAATCCAACGGTACAAGCAGAACGAAAGCAAACTCAAAAATTTTGGGAAGAAATTAGCACAAGTTCAGCACAGCCTAGGGCAGCTTTGCAACACCAAGGATCTTCTTTTAGGAAAACTTGATATCATTTTACCACAGCTCTCCTCTGGACCATCACCTGTTTCACAGTCAGCAGAATCTCTTAGGGACACTAAATCTGATGTAATGAGGGAGCCTTCTAAATTACTTCAACAAGAGTTAAGAAAATCACTGCAGGAAAAAGATGGAACAATCAGCACTCTACAGGAAAAGAATCACAGATTATGTCATTTAATTGCTGCCACCCCAGAGCTAGAAGGAAAAGAACATGAACAAAATGATCCAGAAGTTAAGGAGATAAAGGACAAACAAGATGTTTTTAAAAAGTTACTTAAGGAAAAAGACCTCTTAATCGAAGCCAACAGTGCCAAGTTCCTTTCGTTAAATGAGAATTTCACTAACAAAGTGAAGGAAAATGAACTTTTAAGGCAGGCAGTGACAAACCTGAAGGAGAGAATATTAATTTTAGAAATAGACATTTCTAAACTGAAAGAGGAAAATGAAAAAATAGCAGAAACATCCAGAGTAAAGGAAACAGAACATCAAGCATTACAAGAGGCTAATACCATGATTTCAATCATGCTGCAAGAAAGGGAGTTTGAGTGCCAGGCAATGAAGGAGAAGGCTCTTGTTTTGGAACAACTACTCAAAGGAAAGGAACAGGACAAGACTGGGGAGTTAGATCAGCTTTTAAATGCAGTGAAATCCATGCAGGAGAAGGCAGCTGTGTTTCAACAGGAGAGAGATCAAGTCCTGTTGGCCCTGAAACAGAAACAAATGGAAAACAGTGCCCTGCAGAATGAGCTACAACATTTACATAACAAGGAATTACACTTAAACTGGGAGCTAAAGAGCCTGCATAAGCATGTTTTAGAATCACAAGACTCTTCTACTCGTGAAGCTTTGGCTGCAGAAGACAGGGAGAACAGCCTAAGAAAGAAAGTCACAGCACTGGAAGACAAGCTACTTTCATCCTCTGATGCAATGACGGACGCAAGGCGTCAAGCCAGTTTGCAGGTAGCATCATTGCAGCTCCAACTGAATGCAGTCTCTGCACAGAGGGATGAAACTGCACAGCAGCTTTCCATCTCACAAGAACAAGTAAAGCAGTATGCTCTCTCCTTAGCCAACCTGCAGGGGGTACTAGACCGTTTCCAGCAAGAGGAAAAAGCCATGTATTCTGCCAAACTAGCAAAGCAAAACAACCTTCTGGGGGAATGGAAGACAAAGGCAGAAAATCTGGGAGGAAAACTTTCATCATTACAGGAACGTTTGGATGAGGCGAATGCTGCATTGGACTCAGCAACAAGACTGAGAGAACAGTTAACTCTGAAGGAAGAACAAGTTAAAAATCTTAAAACACAAAATGCATACCAAGAAGAAAGGCTGGATGAGGTACAAAAGAAATTGACGAACGTACTAAAGAGCACGGAAGGAAAAGTGGACAAAGTCCTAATGAGAAAGCTCTTTATTAGATACTTTCAGGCACCAAAAACCAAGCGTTCTGAGGTATTAAGATTAATGGGAAGCAGTCTGGGTATGAAAAAGGAGGAAATGGAAGAGTTGTTCACTGATGGCCAGGGTGCAGTTACCAGGTGGATGAGTGGTTGGCTTGGAGGAGGATCAAAAAGTGTTCCCAATACATCTCTGAAACCTAGTCGACAGCGTGTACTTCATAGTTCTTTCTCAGAACATTTTCTGAAATTTCTACAAACAGAGTCTCATCCATCTGTGCCACCACCAAAACTTTCTGCTCATGATATGAATCTCCAAGATCCACCAGGAAGGACCCAACGAGCCACAAATGTACCACCACATTGTAAATATACAGCAGCGTCCAGAACCAGTACAAGAGCACCTGAGAATCCATTCTTAGCTCCCTGCTCTGCAGCGGTGCCTCTAATCAGCCTTGCTAGACTCGGGACTGGTGGGCCTGGGAATCTTCTTTTGAAACCCGTCTCAGATGTGCTGCCCACATTTACAGCTCTGCCATGCTACCTGACAACACCGCTGCAATTATACTGAAAGACTCTGAAGCAAAAGGCAATCAAGCCAGAAATAACTATACCACTGTGAAACAGGCAAGCCACCCTTAACAATTGTGTGTATATATGTATATATTTTATCATAATGTCACCTTGTAGAAGAAGTCAGGTGTTCGTTTGTACCTGTACTGTCCTTATATTTAATAAAACTATCTATCTTTATACTTGTAGAAATTGCAGGTGTCATAGAACAAGTGTGCCATATAATCTCCCTTTTTCCCCTCTGATTTAAACCCTTTCAAACTTAATTGTCTCTCTTTTACCATAATTGACAAAAAAAAAAAGAAATGCAAACATCCATAAAGCAGCTCTTCATTTCCTTCTCTGATTATTTTATGAGAGACAAGCCCTATGCCTGGTTGCCCACAGCACATCTCCAGGACACAGTAGACTCTGGAGGGGAAGGCAGGGATCTCGGCAGAGACAGGCAGCCAGCTGTGCCATGGGGCAGGACCTGAGGATCACCAGGGGTTGACAATGTGAGAAAGCACCTCGGCTGGTGCACCGAATTGCACAGTTCATATCTTCAGAAACGTAAGTTTTATGCTAAATAAACCTCTATTATGACTTACTTGCTTGAATTAAAAGTGCAGGAAGAATTCCTGAGTATTCTATGCATTAGGCCTGGCTCCCAGCGCAGGACAAGAGTGCTGACATCCAGGCTACAGGCCAGGGAGGCCACATGGAAGAGTGGGATGAGAGAGAGGGGTTACTGGCAGGGCCCTGTTTCTTCTCCTAGGAACACCCCACATCACCGTTCTCACTCTGATCGATACATACTCAGTAACTTCATGACACCCAGGCAAGTGGATGTTTAAGAACCTGCTCCTGAAACTGATCCCCCGAGAATTAGCACGGGGATCCCCACACCCATGGTCCTTCCTCTCCTGACTCTCACTCCTCGGCTCCCCTCCCCCTGGGGCCCATCCCAGTGAATACATGGCCACTGCCACCACCCGCTCGACTAAGACAAATTCTATTTTGGCTCCAGGAAGACATGCCTGCCTTGTTGCTGTCATAGCCTCTGGATCCCCTTCCTGATTCCATGTGCCACCGCCTTGCAGTCCATCCATGTCATCTCACCTTTTTCCCCTATCCACAAAATCCATTCCTAGAGCCCACTGCTACCACACTAGATTCTGCTTTATAAATTTGCTTTATGACTCAACCTGTTCCTCTGTCTCCACCCCATCTGTTTGTGGGAAATCTATGCCGGAATCAGGAGTTTCAGCTCACCCAACTTCATAGCCTCTAAGACCTTCCTGTCTGATACAGTGACACTCACATGCAAAATGATGGGATTGACATAATGAAACTACTCCATTCCTACCCTTCATTGTACCAGATGGGTTTCTCTCATTAATATTCTTATTCTCTGTGTAAGAAGAAACTCTATGGGATGACAATATTAAAATAAATTATGTTTTACCATGGAGAAATATCACTGATGCACAAAAGGCCAACTGATCTGAATGCCTTGGAATTTCTTGTTGGTATTAATCTATAGCTCTTCTGGCCATATTTTACATGTACACACAAAGATATGGAGATAGCGAATGGGTCCCAGGGTCCAGCGTCTGTGCATGTGCAGGAATGCAGGCCAAGTGAGTTCCTCTCCCTTGGAAAATGCTGAAATCACATAAACAGGTGAAGCACTAAGTATTTCATCAAGAGTCATGGGTACTCCATGGGACAGTGGAAAGCTGAGTGCCCTTCCCAAGAAAACCTAATGAACGTGCCTCTACGACACAAACACCTGAGATCTGAGGGCTCAGTAGTCATCAGGAGAGAAGGCAAAGGCGGTGAGGCAGGGAGTGCGAGGCCAGAACCAGGTCGGTCCTTCAGGGAGCCCAGGAGGGGCTGGACTGAGTGGGATCAGGACCAACGAGCTGAAGCTCTTCCCAGGTGCAGGGAGTGGAGGGAGGGACGGGCCTTCCTGCCAGGGTCCTGGGCTTCCTCTCTCATCTCACCTCCAGCTTCAAGTTTCTGGCTCCCTCCCTACTCTGAAAATCACAAGCTATGTTCTTAGAGACATGCCCATCAGTGTGGGCAGAGCCTAGACTGACACTGAGCAAGGTGGAAGACATCATGACTTTCCCTTTTGCCTTTCTTCTGTGCCCTGGGAGCCCCAGCACGGCCCCCAGTACCTTTCCTCTACTGACTCAGAAGAGATATGAGGGAAATGACTTAACACAGGGTTTAATGGGATTCAGGAGAGAATGAAGAGAAGCTATACAAGTTAAAATAGTGATGACTGCTTTCTAATATGGACACTGTGATGGTGATACATATCCAGTGAATAAAGTGAATACCTGTGAATTTTACACTAGAAATGTTCCAAGTTTAAGGCATAATTCAAGGAAACGAGTTGAACAGGCAGATCAAACATTGCCAGAAGAAAAGAGAAGGGGCTTGAGTTATGAATTACAGAGGTAGAAGAGGAAAACTGGGGGCATTCACTATCCACTTGGTAGTAATAGTTACACAGATATATGTCTATATATTTCCTGTGTTTTTTATTGCAGTAAGTTATTCACGGGAAAAGGAATAGACTTTAATTAATTTTGAACTCTAAATGTTCTCACCAAGGGAGTGTTTGAGTAGGTGAAAGCTCTCTTGCACCTCTGCTCTTTTCAGGGTTCCTTCCAAAATCCTCGAGTTAACTTGACCCATTTACCTGGAATTTCTGCATGGTAATGAACTTGGTCAAAGTGTGGACATTTTCCCCCCCAAATTTCTGAAAATTATGCCTATGAAGTTTATTTATTGATCATTTTCTATTGTCAAGTAATGCTTTACCTAAAATTTTCCTTGCATTCTCCACAATTTCACTATTACCTTGTCAGTATAGATTCCCTTTTTTCATATAAAGTATTTGTTGTAGGGTTCCATTGGCTGCTCCCACCCCATAGACTATGACACTACTTCATCAGCACCTAAATTTAACACTGAGCCCCTGGGAAGGAATGAGATTTATCCAGCACTCCACTTCCAGAACCAAGCATGTTGCACTCTGCTGTTATACAACCCAATGCTATGTTGTAAAGACTGGTTCTGAGAATGAAAACATACCAATGTTATAACACTATAAATAATTCTGAAAAGTCTTGAAGAATGTAAAGATTTGAAACTGAAGTAATATAATACAGGAAAGACTAAAAAATGGTGACACAATCCCGGCATACAAATGAAATGGCCTGCATTTCAACAGAAAGTTACTTTTTCAACAATTTATTTAAGGTAGAAATATGGAATACCTTGACAGAGCCAGTACCAAAATGGCTGCACAACAAAATTAATTCTGAGTATTCTCATTGACTAGTGCCTCAAAACTTCTTCATTATGTTATTATTACTGATTCAAGTGTTATAAAATTTTAGCAATCTTGCCATAAACACAGTCTTCATTAAAAAAGGAAGTTTGAGATCACTTTTCAGTTTCCTATAGCCATATTTTTCACACCCTTCAACTGCCTAGTGCTACAATTGCTGATTAATTAACAATGCAGGCAATTCTTAATAAACAAATAGCTAATCTAAGGAACTGTCAGGTATGAGGCAACCTAATCCTGGATGGGGTATTCAGCAGAGGACAGTGGTGTTAGTCCTGTGGGACAAGGAGGACTTAAAGCATGAGGATCAACTCGGAAAACTCTTTCTGTCCAACTGACTTCTAGGAAATCGCTGATTGGTGAATCCTTTCCACTGAGAGACAATAGCCCATTCACCAAACAGACACACACCAGGCTGCTCAATTCAGTGATCCCTGGGCTGGTATTGAGACGTCACGAGTAGAAATGTCCCCTCCATTTCTAATTGCTCAATTTGAAAGGAAAAGTTAGATGTGCACTACATACTGCATCATTAAGGTTCACCTTGAGAGTGTGTGTCTACCTGGAGCTTCCTTTGCTGACACATCTTGGAGAAAACATGATTCCTATCACCGAGAACAGATCCAGGTTTCTGCATTACTCATGAAATCACTGCTTCTCCCACTCTCTACCAGGGATCTCTGGACCTGGGACTGTCAGTGACTTCCCACTGGTGGGCATGAATTTAAACAGTGGGGAGACCATGGTCACAGCTTGTAGGTCTGCATAATAGGCCTGAACTCTAGGGGTACCTTTGACTACACAGCACTCCACAACTGAGGATTATCGTGGCAACCTCAGGAATCAGCACATCCTCCTAGGGTCAACTTTCCAGTCCTTCCATGCTCTCACTGTGCCATCTTCTTGCTTCTCCCCAAGGTAATCCTGTACACCATCACCTTCCCTCATTAACTGAAAGGATTTGTAATTCTAGAAACCACTTACATGATTAAGAAACTTTGTATATCCTTCAAGTCTTTATTCTGATTCTGATCCAATTCCTCAAAAGAAATTATGTTGTCCTGCCCCATGCTACAGATGGAACTGGTAGAATTCATTGTTTCATGCTTTCTGCAGCAACTACAAAATGTAAATCTGATAGCCCGATGGTCTCTGCTATAAAATCTTGGCTTACCCTGAGCAGTCATGTTCCTCCTTCACTCTCCTTCTATCTCACTACCTTCTCTCCCAGGCTTCCATGATTATCACCTGCCTCCAGATGATCTCCTTACTTCCCAAACTCTGCCACCAAAGAAAGAGTTTTCAGTCACCCAAGATATCTACACTATATCTTTTTCCTTTCAATTCAATTAAATAATATTATTGAATAACCATCTTAAAATATTTTACATTCAAGTCCATCAGTTCTAGGAACTGCTTTTATGTATCCACGTTTCAAGCTCAAATCATGTTTTTATTGCTATTCCCTTTCGGTGAACATGCATATACACATTCCTACATATTATAAAAGAGTACATGTATATTCTGAGATTTTTTCTGCTTCAGAATGTGCTTGAAACTGTGAACAGAACATGCATTGTCCATCTCTGTAAAGGTCTCAGTCTGAGAATTTCCAGACAAAATTGGGACCACTCTGTAGAGGCCCGTGTTCTCAAGGAAAAGGAGGAAGTGGGTAATCCTGGCATGGACATAGGGGTATCATCTAAGAAACTACTTTCTTCTCTCCATCTCATGTGGCATCAAGTAATAGGCCTGTACACTTAAAGACCTTTATAACTTATGATTCTATGCAAAGCCCTTTAATTTAATATCACATTTCTTATACACACACATTGTACAGAGCGTAAAAAATATATAGTACATATAAATGATGAAACAACAGAATAATGCATGATTTTTTTCATACAAAGTGTACTCATGATACATTAATTTAGAAAAAATATTTCAGGCATGTATCAGTCATTCATTAGCATATTATTTTTCCCTAAATAGACAATGTTATAATATAAATGCATCATCAAGCTCCCCATTAGAGTGAACTGAGATGCCAGTAGATGAGCAAAAACATCGTGTCCCCCTCCTCCTGCGTGCTGCAAGCCACAGGTTTCTCAAGGCTGAGCTTGGCTGACAGTCCTCACAGAGAGGCCACACCTCCTCAGAGCCGTGTGTGGGTGAAGTCCAGCAAGCTCCCACTGCCTGCACCTCGCCCTGCTTGCCCTGCCAGAAAAGGCTTCCTCATCAGCGTGACTTGTGCTTGAGGAGTAAGAGTGCCTCTTACTGGTAGTGAAGGCCCACGTGCTCCTTCAGTGCCAAGCACAAAGGAAAAGACAGGAACCCCCTTCCAGAACAGGCTTCAGGCTGCTGGCTTTCTGATTCCCAGGTTCCTGGGGAGAGCCTGGGACATGAGGGGGATGGACAGTGCTGGGAACACGATCCAAGTGTCCCAGCCCTCCTCCCAGGCAATGCTTACCCACCTCCTAGGCCACTACCCCCAGGCCAAGCACCAGAAGAATTCACTTTTAACCCAGGCTATACTCAGGCTCTAATTCTAACCCCCTTCCCTTGAGCTAGCATTTCCTGCCTATTGAGGTACTGTATAAATTCACACCTGCACCTTCCACGAGGGGCCAAAGTCCTTCAGACCCCCTCCGTTCAGAAAGCTTCCCCATAATAAACTTCTGCCTGCCTGCAAGCCTCAGTTTCTGGGCCCAAGTGAGTGCCACTTTTTTCTCGAACAGGCCCAAATCAATAAATTCATCCTGACCCAAATTTCTTTTCAGAGATCTCAAAACTGTAGCTTCAAGAACAAAACCTTCTTTCTCCACAAAATACTTAAGGGCTTAAAAACACTCTAGGCCAGATCCCTGCCTCTTATGAACATTGAAAGAGTCATACCATGGGATGATATTTTGGATCACTATTGCCAACTCATGCTGAAGCCAGCTAGTAAGACAGGGAGTCAAGAGTCAGATCTGGAACCTGGCAAAGAGTCCACGGGGACATCAGTAACCTCAAGATGGCTGCGGGACCCCACAAACGGTTCTGCCATCCAGAAGACCATTTCCTCCACGAGCCAGGAGAAGCCCAGGATATTCCCCAAGGACTTAATAATTGGGCCCTCCTGGGGGATTGATGGGAGAGGAAATCAATCAAAACAACAAACAGCTGCAACACGTACCCTAACATTAGCAAAGTGTGGAATAATTTACAGTTTGAACGCAAGCGCCAAGCTCTCTTGCTCTCTTGCCTTCCCCGTCTCAGTCCCAGTGCTGGGTTGCCCTGCTTCTGCCTTCTGCACCCTTCTCCCGCTGAGTTCTACCACATGGATCAACATGCAAGTCAAACCTGGACACTTATAAACTATAATGAGAAATTGTAGTCTGTAACTCAGCCTGCTTGATCACTTCTCAGCATCTTTCTCTCTACTTGGGACCTGTGATCTGTCATTTTCTCCCATTTCTCTTCCCACCCGACCTGAATAAATTATTGGTCTAACTCAACAGATGTGCTCTTCTTTTTTCCCCTCGATGAGCTCTTGAAATTCATTTCTGCAGCTCAGTCAAGAACCTAGACAAAATCTGGTAACAATGCCATGAACTGTCAGTAGCCTCTTGATTAGTGGAAACAGAGGGTCCTTAAAGTCCTTGAAAATAATCAGAGGGCAGAGTCAGTTTTACAACTCCCACCGGAGAAGCTAGCTATCTTACATAGAGATGGGGATTCTCTCTCTGAATGATGAGATCATTCTCCTTGTAAGAATTTCAAACCAAAGGATGAGACGTCACTCGTTGCTGACGACAATCTCCTCATTGATTGTAGAAGTATTCTGCCATCTATGCCATCAACTCACTGATTAAAGTCCAGGAAAGACCCTTATATTGAAATTAGCTCAGTGCTTTCTTGACCAAACAAATGCACACTTCACCTGACTGAGATGACAGAGTCTACCCATTACACCAGCTGAAAATGGCCAAGGTAGAGACTTAAACCTTGAGGCTTTTCCTATCCTGCTTGAGCCCTGAATCTCAGCAGAGGTGCAAGAACACCTACTCTCCAGATCATTGAATTTGCCCAGAGCAACTAACAAAATGATCCCAAAAGGCAAGGAGTATCTACAACTGCAAGCAAAACATTTCCTTCATCTGCCCTATAAGATCTAAGCCTCCATGCTCTCTGAAGGAGAGCAAGCATCACTATTCCACACTCAAGATAGAGGAATGAACAAACATAAGCAAGGATGCAACCATGGACCAAAGTAGATCTTGTATCATTCAAATAACAGAAACTTTTTAGTGCTGATGCAACGGAAGTGGTCACCAGACTTTCTTCTGGGAGGGGGAGAGAAGAGAAGTTGGAAATCAGGACATTTTTAGGGAAACTGAATTGTTCTGCATGACATCGTAATGATGGTTATGAGCCATTATACATTCTACCAATACCTATAAAATTGCATGCTGAAAAGTGTAAATAAAATCAAAACTATAGAGGATAGAAGTAGCAGTGCACCAATATTCATCAATTCTAATATATGTAACATACAAATGGAAGAAAGTATTCATGGGGAAATGGGAGAGGCAGACAGGTAGGTTATACTGAGAGCTGTCCCCTTGGTGGACTGATACAAAAGTCTTTACTTAAGAAGACACATGGAAGAGGAGGGAGCTCTGTTTTGTTTCATCCTGTGGCCATGGGGAGAGAGGAGTCACACACCTGTCACTTTGCAGCTGAAGAGAACAGAGCAGCTGAGCAGCTGAGCAGGCCTGGAAGGAATGAGCCCTATGACAGAGACTGAGGCAGGAAGCCCAGGGAGCCCAGGCAGAGGTCTCCTCCCTACAGCTTCCACTCGGGGCAACTGACTCTCCTGAGAAAACATTGAGCAGGACTCTTAGGGCCTTGTAACTGTAAACTTTACCCCAAGTAAATACCTTTATAAAAGCCAACAGACTTCTGGCACTTTGCATCAGCACCCCGTTGGCTGACTAATACAGCTATAGTCTTTTTTCTTTTTTTCATATTAACGAACATATGGATTAGTGAGAGTGTGAAAACTGAGAATACTCGGAAATAACTGGTGTTGTTGTGAACCGGCCAACCGTATTTCAGAATATTTTGGCTGTTCCCAATGTGTTAAAAATAAAATTTTCATACATCTGGAAAATATCATGTGCTGGCGAGCATGTTCATAAATAATCAACATAGGATGAATCTACTAGTCTCTGACAACTTCCACCTTGTGTTTTACACATCAGTTTGCAAGGAAAACCACCTTTTCTCCAGAGCTCTGCAGTCACCCTGCTCTGCCACAAACAATGATCTCAGTCTTGTTTTCATCATTCACCAACAAGGGCAGCCAATCCTCACAACTTGTGTATGTGAATTTTAAATAAATGAACTAGAAGGGAAGCTGGCCATTATTAAAATCAAGGAAGTTTTTCTGTTTCCAGCTCATTTCCAGTCTCCTAAGCCCTAAGGCTCTGACAGGGAAATCATTAGTAACTGGCCTCCCAGCCAGGGGCTCACAGGCGGGCTCGGTTCAAGCACAGCCCTGATCAGCACCCGCTCCTTCAGTCCTTTCCTTGACAGAAATACCTGAACACAGACATATCCATGGGCCACAGATCTGTTACTAGGGTTGTCCTGATGGACATACACCTCCCTGGAGGCATGAGATTCCTATGCTATTTTGAAGAGGATAAATTTTTGAATCAAAACAACACATATTTCCATCCTTAGAATTCTGGTATTTAAGTCTGAAATAGAATTCAGATTCACTGCGCCAAATCATGGTATTTATAGGAATGTATCTCCTCTACAGACTCTAGGAGAGAATCTAGTTTCAGCTTCCAAAGTAGGGTTTCTTGAATTCTCTCACTCACGGCCTCTTAGGCCATGTTGAAAACTGATGTAATCAGTCTACTTCAGCAGTTACATTGTCTTGTTACGTCCTGCAACCTAATAGCCCTCTCATCCTCAAATAAGGACACTTGTCAGTAAGTATAGGGCCCACTGAAAACTCCAGGAATTCTCATCTCAAAATCTTGAATCATACCTGCAACGACCCTCATGCCATATCAGCCATCATTCACAAGTGTCTTGTTGAAGGACCTAGATATATTTGGGGCTACATAGTCTGCCTAATACATTGCCTTGGTGGACGAATCCTCAGGTGTTACCTTCTCAGTGGTCATTTTATTTTCTAGTGGACAGTAAATATGTGTGTTATTGTGTGTGTGTTTGTCTTTGATGTTTAAATCATTTTTCATAGGCACGCATGTGATCCATCTGGGCCTCTCAAAATGTGTGTATTGCTGTTCTTTATGTTTGTAATCTGGAAGTATGTAACGAAGAAATTATGCAAACAGCACCTTCTGAAGCAGAAGGCCTCTGTTAGTCTGGTGTATGCCCACTGTGGGTAGATATCCTTGTCAGCCCATGGGGAACAATGTCCCAACTGAGCTTCCCCATAGCTAAGAAGGGCTCTCCCACATGCACACGAGGACCCCTGCTTCCTGGGTAAGGACAGATCCAGAATGGGAAAGTTTATGACTCTTCTCTGTGAACTGGGTGTGTGCTCAGGGAGATCATCTCATGGACTTGGAACTCCTGGAGTTCGTAAGTGTCTTAGGGATTGGTGGGTATCGAGATGAATGGTGAGTTTTCATCTCACTCACTGTGGCAGACCTTGTCCTCAGGTGTCCCATGTCAGGTACAGCAAGGGATGTCCAGCCCACATCAGGTGAAACGCTCAAAGACCCTTTTGTCACCTCCTATTTTGGTAGGTTCTTCATCACAGCGAGTGTTCCAACTAAGTCTGGATCCACCAGTCCTGAGAGTACCATCACGGTGGATGAGTGGCACTGCATTTAGTTCTACTGCCTACTCCAAACCTTTCGACCAGAGCAGAACATCTATTCCAGAGATATGCCGAAGAACCAGCTCCTGTTTCAGCTGAGCTCCATGACTGTCTTGGAAAGAGCAGTGTATCACTGTTTAAGAATCACTGTGAGAGAAATGTAGTGGGATTCCAGGCACCAATGCCCCCGCACAGCTGGCACAATGGGGATGGCCACTAGGTGGAGTAAAGGATCCATGAATCACGGAAGCCCATCTGATGAACCAGGGCAGAGAGAGCTTAAGTAGGACCTTCTTGAATTAGCCTGATTATTTCTTCTCCTTAGAGAGAAAACAACTTACCAATAGCGTCTACCTTTCTAAAATGTATGGGTATGTTTGCAGGTGCTAACCTAAGTATATGGGATACTGTGTTTGATATTCTATATCAATATGTACGTAACACAGGTTATTCTATGCACATTTCCATTGGTTCATGTGTTTGCATTAGCATGTACGTAGCTACGTTTTACTTGTGGGAAATGATGTGTGTGTGTCTGTGTGTGTCTAAGTTTCTTACTGTGGGAAAGAGTGTGTATTAGCTTGGGTGTAGTACTGTACGTGAATCTTACTATACGTGTTAGGCTGGGGTGCTTCTACTGGGTGTCTGAGTGTGGGTTAGCGTGTGACTGTGTTAGTGGTTTACAGCAATGAACACATGTCATTTATGGATCCTAATGTCTACATTCTTATGTGTTTATGTGGCTGTACATTGGTGAATGTGTAAGTGTGATTATGGTTTTGTGTCTTTTATCCCATTTCAAATTGGATGATTTGACTAAAGGACAGGACCATATATTTCTTCATAATTCCTAAATTTCCAAAACAAAATTCACATGCTGCACAAGTATGCCTAAAAATCTGAAAGTTGTCATTTGATGACATCTCCCCAATGGATTTTCAAAATTTCATCCCTGGCATGAATGCTTCTGGTTTCCAACTACTTTGTTTCTGAGCCCTTGGCTCCATGGCCTCAATTTCTCCTGAAACTTGCCTTGGACTCAGTCTTCCTAACCTCCCCTGGCACTGATAAGCTTCTGGCCCCTGGAATCCATGTGGCTGGGTCCCCTTTTCACCTGCTTGGCTAGAGAAGCTGGACTCCATGGTTCCAAACGCTCCCTCTACCTGCAGCAGGTCCTGCCCTGGCACTCAGTAATGTTGAGGTCCCCTGCACTTATCCTTGGGTCCCTGGTCTCCATCCCACCCTTGTTCACATCCCTGGACACAATGATCTTCACGTACCCTTGCACCTACCCTGTACCTACACTTTGATTCAGTGATCTTTACCTTTCCCTCACCTTCTCTTTGACATGATCCCTGAGGTGCATCTTCTTGACTTCCACCTGCATGAACCCTGGTCTTGAATTATGGGCTTGGTGTTACTGAGACAAACTTACCATCAATCCTGCTGTTCCTGTACAGCTGTAAGTCTGATCTCCTACATTCTTCTCTCTAATATGCGTCCGCACGGCATATCTTCACTGGTTTTGAGCATACAGGCTGACGGATGTAGGTGACAGCTAGAACTGTCCTTGGCAGGCAACTTGGACAGGGATGGCTGAGCTATAGCTGTGAGTCAGTATGGCTACTATCGCTAGCCAAGTTTTGCAGCCCTTGGCAGGCCCCTCAGGTTCAAACGCAGCCCTCGGTCATCAAAGCTACGTACTCTCCTCTCAGCTGCTGGACCCTACAGCTGTCCACAGAGCCACTCATCACTTGAAAGAATAGCTGTCCACTGGTACAGGAGAAACACAGACCCTTAGGGAATATTCCAGATGACAAAATCAACCTCTTCTGCCTTTGCACAACTCTGGCACTGTGGGGCCATGAGCAACTCCTGGAAGCCACTCTGCAGGGGAGATTTGAATCTGGGCTCACACTACCTCTCTTCATTTTATCTCACTCAGTAATACACCAATATACCCGTGGCTTTCAGACTATCCATTGGTGGACATGGTAGGTTCTAGACATTTTTCTTGGACATGATGGACTTGCCCTTCATAGTCTGCATAGTGTTTCTTCATTCCATCAATCCTGAACCCCCAAGGGTGTCTGCTGGAAACAGCTCATCTACTACTACTAGTTACTGAGGGTGAACTCAAAGGATACAGGAGAGTCTCAGAAACTCCCAGCCATTACCCAACTCTCACCCAGACTCCATCATCTGCACTCAACATTCAACACCTTCAGAAAACTCCTACAATGTCAATCTTCCTCTCACTCACATTCACTCACAAAGCCAATATATTTTTCATACAAAAAAAAATTTCTATTAAACTTGCCATATTATGAAACTAGCTAAGCTACAACTCCATGATAAATCGTTGCTTCTCAGTTCTACTCAATGAATGTGAAGACCTCAGAATCCCGGGGCTGGGGCTCTCCTCTCCCAGAGTTGCAGGTTCAAGACTGGGCCGGTTTTAATCAGCTGGGTTAGGGACCCAGTTGTCATTTCCTCGCACCATAAAGCAAGGTTTAGTGTTGGATACTGGACAATGCCTAGAGCCGATATGAGTGTCCTGGTGGCGTTAGAAAAGGTAGCATTCAGGAAAATGGGATTTCCTATTATAAGGCTGTGCTAAGCTAAAACTGATACCAATCATTTCCTTTTAACAAAAGAACATGAAACATGGAAATAAGTATCCATATACCTCCACTTCACAGATGTAAAACTACAAAAAGAATAAAAGACAAGTGACATGCCTATGAACACATATTCAGTAAATGTGAGCCCAAATCTACATCACTAGACTGGAATTCCTACGGGAACAAGACACAGTTTGACAAACTTATTGATGTTTACACCCTGGACAGATGCCTTTCTGTAGTGGGAATCAATTGTGTTGTGAATGCTTTCTAGTGTTTACCTGAGTAACATGCAGAGGACCAGCGTTCAGGAATTGTATTTCAGGAATCTCTCTCACATCATGGATCCTCATTTATGTCTCCATATCACCTTCCTTACCAATAGATCTACTTTATAAAACAGATTCTTGAGGGACAACTGACATCTCAAAAATGACATAGATTTAAATTATAAAATTCTTTATGTACTTTGATATGCATACACTCATGCAACCAGCACCACAATCAAGAAAGTGTGCAAATCCAACAACCTTACAAGTGTTCTCTTCTCCTTTTCTAATTCCTCCGTCCTACCTCTTCCAACCTCCCAAAACATGCCCACCTAAGGACAAATCTTTATGTTACACTGCATTACTATGCATCTTCCAGAATTTATAAAAATTGAATCATAACGTATGTGCTTTATTTCTTCACCTTCACTCAGTGTAACTTGGTAATCCATCCATATTGTGAATCCCAAGCATTCATGACTCTACTGCTGAGTAGTATTTCTAGTATTACAATAAATGCATATAGCCCAGTGCATTCATCTACTCACCTGCTGATATATATTAGGACTGTTTCTAGTTTCTAGCTGTTAGAAAGAAGTCTGATACTCAGAAAAAAAGGGCCTATATTATTACTACAACAAAATTATTAAGAAAGTGAAGTAGTTTTATACGTAAGTATAATAGAGAAAAAAATTAACAAAAAGTAAAAATATTTTTTAAAATTGGGATATTAAAAAATAATGAAAAAATATTCCAAGAAAAAGTAACATGGTTTTTTGCATTTTGCCTTTCATCATGGTAAAACAGTTATCCTGTATGTACAGTGACATTTTCTTCAATTTATGCACCCACTGTTTGGTTGGTTTTTTTTTCTTTTTTTTTTCAAAGAAATTTTACATCATAGTAGAGTCACGTACAGGATATAGGGAATTCCCATATAACCAGCATTATTCCCCTTTTCCCCTTTCCCACAACGATACGATTTTATGTGTGGAAAGTACACTTGGTACAACTGATACACACATATCTAAACATAGTTAACTAACCACCGTCAATGATTCACCTTATGGTTTACATTTTGGACCATATAATTTTATAAAATCTGATAAACTTTAACATGGCCTTAATCCATTACTGCAAGATCATGCAGAATTTTAAGGTTACTTATCTCGTTTATTATAACCTTTCAGATCCAGTTTCATTTACATTACTTTTGAAAACGTATATTCCAGTATACAAAGTGTATCAAGATCAAGAGCATTCATTTATTTGCAGTGATATTACTCATTACTCTTCCCCTATATTACTTTTGCATGGCAATAGGCTTGAATATGTTTCCTAGTTGTCATTATATATGAACATTTTTCTTGAAATTCTGGACCTTAGTATGATTCAGGATAGCTTTCTCAACCTCACAAACCTGTCTCTCTCGCTGTTATTTCTCTGCAATGCTAAAACTGTGGAAGCTTGATTCTTTCTATTTTTCAATTTTTCAATAAGCTTTAGATTACATAAATGTTATATAAAAAATAGAGGAGATTCCCATATGCCCCACCCCCTCACACACTTTCCCATGTGAACAATACCTTCCATTAGTGTGGTACATTTGTTACACCTGATGAACACATATGGAAGCATTGCTACTAACTGTGACCATAGTTACATTATAGTTTCAAGTTGCCCCACATATTTTTATATGTTCTCACAAAATAGATCATGGGCTTTATCTATCATTGCAGTATCATGCAGGACAGCTCCAGTGTCCCAAAAATGCACCCGTATTACTCCTGTTCTTACCTCTCCCCACCCGCAGAATCTCCAGTGGCCGCGGCGTTTATACCAATGATAAAAGTAATTCCTTTGCTGGAATAATAAGTCCAGTAAAATAATAAGTCTACTTTACTCCTTTGTTTAATCCCCAATACTGAAGATCTGGGGATGCTGATGCGCACTCTGTCGCTAATTCAGTGGGGCTTTAGATCCCATCGGACAGTTGGATGCTAACTCCTACAGGAGATTGCTTCCCTATTTCCTGCTTCCAAATTTCATCCACTCTTAAGTATGGATCTTCACACTCCTTACCTCCATTCTCTATTTTGTTTTTCCATCTGATTATGGCCCCCTACTTAAACTCTTTTTTTCAAGGCAACAACTACAATAAATCTAGACATGATCTTAATTTTCATTTATTTTTTACATGCATCTTCTCAATTTATTCAAACAAGAATTTAGAGTGACATTACATTTACCAGGTTCTCACCTTTAGCATATAGTTAATAGCTTGTGACTCTAGGGTAGTGTTCACAGAAAACGTTAAGACTTTTCTTTACATACTAACCCACATAAGGTTGTTTCATTATCCATTTTCAAAATTAAAATCAATGTCTTAATAAAAACAGATCACGTGTGTATGTTTCCTTTCTTTGTCTGTAAAATGAAGGGCTTTTTCTCATTGATTTTTTTTGCCGGGTTTTCAAAATTAACCTGATGGTATGAGCTCTCAGGAAGGAATTTCACAGCCAGCTTGACTCTCAAAAGACAGCTATGCCTCCTTCAAAATGAGGCTGCTCTTTAGGAACATCAGGATCCCCATTAGACTTCAAGCAACCCCAAAGAGGCTCTCAAAAATGTCATGTCTTTACAAATTTTCATCAAATATTCTTCTGCATTCTGCAACTTTGGTTTGCATCTATATATGCTAGCCACCAACTTTCAAGTCCCAAGGGAAAAGACTGGACATTATCTTTACATGTGCATGTTTGCAGTATCAATTACCTTGAAAGGTGTTTTCAAGTACATGCCGTCAAATGCATTTTATTTCTTAATTTGGGCTTATGGATATTTATAAGTATTTTACTCTTATGATTATTAAATTTTAGTTTCTTATTGTATTTAAGTACTGTGATTTCATTGATTTTTGTCATTCATAGAGGCATCTGATTGATTTTACTTTTTAAATTTTTATTGCCTTTTTAAAAAAGATAAGTAGGTCACACAAAATATTATGTTAAAAAACATGAGGTTCCCCTTTACCCCAATCTTCAATCCCCCCACACACTTGTCCCACATCAACATCCCCTTTCATCAGTGAAGCACATTCACTGCATTTGGTGAGTACACCCTGGGGCACTGATACACCACATGGACCACAGTTTACCTTGTACTTCACACTCTCCCCCAGTCCACCCAGTGGGTTAAGGCAGGATATAGGACGCCCTACATCGGACCCTGCAATATCGTTCTGGACAACTCCAAGTCCCAAAAAGACCCCCTATCACACCTGTTCCTCCCTCTCGGAGCCCTCAGCCAACTTTCATGGCCAACAACTCCACATCAAAGATACTATTTCCTCCATTGCTACAGTCACAATAGTTCTATAGTAGAATGCCAGCAACTCCACTGCAATCCGTATTATATTCTTCCATCTTCTGGACCCTGGGAACGCAACATTGCACTCTACCTCTAAATAGAGAGGGGGCTTACATCCCACACGGTTGATGGATGGGATTCTCCTGCATGCAGTTGTAGAAACTCTCAGTTCCTGATGTGGTGGTTGAACATTTCCCCTCCCTGTTGGCTGACATGGGTAATAGGGTAAGACCAGGGTAAGTCTAATGAACTGGAAAGTAGGGGCTGCCACTCCACTGAGACTAAGGTTCCAGCTGGCACATGGACAGTCCAGAGATTCAAGTCTCCTGAGTATATACAAACCTGAATGCAAATCGGAAATATACTAAAAGTCATAGAAGAGGCATGTGTAGAAAGGTCACATCTCAATCCAACTCCATCACACTCAGGGGCACAAATTCCATAGTAGGTCCCACTGGCATGGCACTCAACTCCAGGGACACCTGCAATGACTGTGAGTCTCAGTAGGCCTCAGGAGTACCACTACCTGGGCTTGTATCTACTTTGACTGTCTCAGGAATCCTGCAGAGATGGGCATGAGACCCTCTGATGACCGCATAACTCATTCTGAAATCTCTTAGCCTTATAAACTCATTTGTCTTTACCATTTCCACCTTGTATTCAAGGTTTTTTTTCTGGTTGCATCAACAGCTGGTGATTGGCAGTAATACCTAGGCGCCAGGGAGGCTCATCCCCGGGAGTTGTGCCCCATGCTGGGGGAAAGGTTATGTATTTACATACTGAGCCTAACTTACAGACTTTCCACATTTGAGCAACATGGAAGCTCTTAGGAGGTAACTCTTAGTCACCCTGCAGCTCTAGGCCTAGTTCAAATTTCAAGCACACAGGCTCAAAACCAGAGTCATCAGTATCAAGGGCCTATCGCTGGACCATCCTTCATCACTGGTCTTTACACCTACACTTGGGGGATTGTTGCTGTTCCATAGGGGAATGTGACAGAGTTACGTTGGCAAGGAACACAGCACTCCCTCAGTTTTCATGTGTAACTCAACCTACTATGACAATACCGAACAAATATCCAAACATTTTTATATAACCTATACACAAGCCCTGGAGAACTCCCTCCGAATCATGTGTCCACCATCAATGACACCCCACACGGGTGCTCCTCCCTTGTCATAGTTGAACCCCTCTGTGATCCAAAACTTCTTCAAAAAAGAAGACTAATATATTGCAAAATTCAATTACTAGGAAAATGAAATAGTACTGATATGTTTTAAGATTAGAAATAGAATACACACTAATTTAGAAAAACTAAAATAAGTTCCACTATTAAAAATGAAAAATATTAAAGTTTTTTTTTACTTTTGCCTTTCATCACCGTAATATGTGTTGAACTGTATGTAGTGGCAAGGCAATCTCTTCCATTCCTCATTGTCTACATCCTCTCTTTTTAATTTTTAATTTTGTCTTCAAAGAAGTTTTATATCAAAGTAAAGTCACATATACAATATGGGGGACGCCTATATACCCAATATCAAACCCTTCTCCCCCTTCCCCAGCAATGACTTTTTATATGTGGATGCTATATTTGCCAAAGCTGATGTACAGATATTGAAACGTACCTACTAACCATGGTTCCATTTTGGTTTACATTATAGTTTATATTTTAGACTGTATACAGTTTAAAATCTTTAGTTTCATTATGCTTTACATTATGGATTACATTTTAGACTATATACTTTTACAAATTTTTGGTAAAATTTAACATGGCATTTGTCCATCATTTCATGATCTTGTTCAACACTTCCACTACCCCAGTTACCCCTCTTCCATCTATTCACCTCTTCTCTCCACCTCCCCTCAGGACCCACAGGGACAACCAAGCTTCACTCCTTGAAGAACCAGATTCCCAGATTCTTGCAACAATCCTGGTGGCTTGAGACACTAGACTGTCCTCCCCAATTGGGAGACACCAATGCTCTCAAGAGACATACTACCCTCTCTTTGAGAATATCAGGACGGCGATACAGCACCTTCCTGCTCATTGTATTGGTCTCCACCCAATGATATAACACTCTAGGACAAGATGAGCACTCACACACTCCCGAGCAGCCTGTCCCACGTGCACCCCGTGCCAGATGCCACCATCAGATTCCTTAAACAAGTAACACTTCCTTATTCTATTTTCTAAACAGTTTTCTCAACATTATAGTTTCAACCATATACCTGATAATCTCCCATGTTCACCTTCTCCCCCAAAATACTCCCCCCAATTTCGTAGACCATCTGTCCTATCCTCCCAACCCTAGTCTACCTCTACCCTTCAGAGCCCCACCCAATATTACCCTATGACCCCATCTTATCCCTTCTGTGCACAACTACTTACTTTCATTCTATCATAGATTTCGCCCATGTAGATGTCAATTCACAACTGTCCTAGCTCCGCCAATTTCCTGTAAGCCGAACCTCCCGTCTCTAACTCTCTGAGACAGCTTGATGTGCTTAACTCATATCAGAGAGGTCATGTAGTATTTGTCCTTCAATGCCTGGCTTGCTTCTCTCAAAATAAGGTACACAAGATTCATCTATGTTATCTCACGTATTAGTTCTGTGTTCCTTCTTACAGCTGAGTAGTATTCCATTGTATGGATATATTCACATTTGGCATACACATTTTGTGAATTGTGCATATCACAGGGTCCAAGGACTCATCAGTAACTTTTGCACATACTATATGTCAACACTTTATTTTACAAATAACCTCTACAAAGAAAGAATTGATTTGATTTTGTGCACTGATATCTTAGATTTTTATGAACACAAAAATTCTGCAAGCCACATTATACTGTGATTCTCTTACTAAGCACCTTGAAAAAATGTATACTAGTAATATCTATGTGGATTGAAACCATGAAGATGTTGCTCTCCTACCAATGGGGCAACATTCTAAGATTTCAGAAATGCACATGCAGGCGTCCCTGTACCCTGGGGACATTCTGCTGCTCACTGAGGGAACTGTCAGTTGTGGAAGTCACTGAATCATGTTCACATCATCATCTATACTACCTGCTTGTAGCATCTCTCTTTTTTCTTTTTTTCTTCCTTTCTTTTTTAGTTAGGCCAGGAAAAAGAATTTATATATTGAGAAATAGGGGAAAGGACAGAGCTTGCGGAGAAATGGAGAGATGGATGGAAATAGTCACAAAAATTTGGTGTGAGCTCTTCTAGGCAGAGTAAATGAGTACTGGCTTGTATGACAGTTTTAAAATTATTAATTTTTCCTCCCCTTAGCAATGCTAATAGGAGGGGACGAAGCTGTTCTTGGTTACCCTACCAATAGTGGGGGCCAATGTTGAGTCTGCTCTGGAATATCCAGCACCTCCCCTCAGCCCAGGAAAGAGTCTCAACTGGAACCTCAAGGTCAAGGACTCCATGGGGTTTCATGGCCACGCTGACTGCTGGCCATGTTGTGGCTCATCTTCTCATTTCCCTATACTAAACAGCCTCAACTCCCCCCTCAGAGAGTTCATGTCATTACTCTTAAGGGCTGCTGAGGGGCAAAGGCCATTCTTCTGCAGTTAATTCCTGCTGCTTAGGGTGGCAGTACCTGCCTGACAGGGAATGAACCTACTTGGCAATTTTACTGTGTTTGAGGGAAGATGGGTCCAGCACCCTGGCGGGAACTGGATGAAATCCCCACATGACTAGTATAGCATTGATTACAAAAGAAATAACCTTAATTAGACTTTTGAAGATACATGGTCTGACTAAAAGGATAAACAAGATGGTGGTGAACAGACCCAAAAAGGGGGCCAGTCACGATGTCCTGGAACCCAAGAGTGGGAAAAGCCAGGGGCCTTCAGAGGCCACTCTCTCCCAAAGTTGATGGAAACAGCAATCTTCCTTGACTTCTTTATGCTCCTGGTCAACCCTAGGGGCAGACTGTGGTGAACCTGATGAGTGTGGGTATAAACGGCCAACCCAGGTTCCCACAGTAGTGGTTATGCTTAGGACAGCTAGGAGAGGTGTGAAGATAGGCACTGCCTTAGACATAAACTCACAAAGATAGTATACGCAACAACAAGATAAGCTTATCGCAAACAAAATAAAGGTGACACTTAAGAGAGCCATTTCTTTATCTTTTAGCCACATTCATTCACTCCTTATAAAATGAATTAACTTATCAAGATTTTTAACATGTTCAATACCATTCTGCATAAGATCTAGAAGAGAAATTATCATATTCATCAGGCGTATACGTACAGTACTTAATACTAATCAATGCACTAATCAATGCATAAGTTTCTCTTTGAACTGCAGTGAATACATCTCAGATCCAGTTTTGCAATACCATATATGGTCCCTCTCCACAGGAGCAGGTCATAACGCCAATTGTGGTTTAAGTTCGCCTCACGGTACTCTGGTAATTTTTGCTCTACTTGTTATGTCCTTCACACAGCCAGCATGCTGCAGCACACTTGATCCTAGAGACAGACTAGGAAGGTAAGGCTCCAGGGTTTCATCTGCCTTGTGCATAGAGGCCTTCAGCACTAAGAAACTGAACCAATCTGAAGGCAGTGTTCATTGTACAACTGGCCATATCAAGCCCTCGCCAGCTGCTCCAGGAGTCTGAAACCGCAACGTCCTCTCCATCCACCTCAGGAACGTAACCAGAGATGCGGTAGATCATTTTGAAGAGATCAGTGACCACCTCAGCCAACAACTCAAATGGAGAGGCAACATGCAGGGAATTTCAGCCAGGGTGGGATGCACAAGAGAGTTTAAATGAGATGGACTTCAGTATTGTTAATCTTTATATACTTTCTAAATACTTCAGAGGCAACATATAACATACTAAATGATATTACTTTTGACAAGATTATGTACATTAATGGGTATTATACTTGAGCACTACAGTAGAAAGTAGTTTCTCCAACATTTTGTGAAAACTAAGAGTTCCCAATACAATCAAGATTACCTTCCTTTACCACTACTTTTATTTTTAGATGTATTTTTATTTATTTCGCACATGTGGTAGGCAGACGCCATATCCATTGGGCCGAATCCCCTTCCCTTTACCAATACTTTAATATGCAGATTGACGTGGCCTCTCACAGGATTTCCTGTAATGAAGTTACTTTTTGTTATTAATATCGATTTACATTCTGAATTAATAATGGCTTCTTGGAATTAGCCATTTATATGCTTCAGTTTAGAAGATGCTTTTACAAACTCATAATGAAGCATAACCACATACACTGGATAATTTTCATTGAAATAATTCTATTTTTTGTTATTTTTTATTTTTTTGAAGATTTATTTATTTATTTAATTCCCCCTCTCCCCAGGTTGTCTGTTCTCTGTGTCCATTCGCTGCGTCTTGTTTCTTTGTCCGCTTCTGTTCTCGTCAGCGGCACGGGAAGTGTGGGCGGTACCATTCCCGGGCAGGCTGCACTTTCTTTCGCGCTGGGCAGTTCTCCTTAAGGGGTGCACTCCTTGCGCGTGGGGCTCCCCTACGCGGGGACACCCCTGCGTGGCAGGGCACTCCTTGCGCGCATCAGCACTGCGCATGGGCCAGCTCCACACGGGTCAAGGAGGCCCAGGGTTTGAACCGCAGACCTCCCATGTGGGAGACGGACGCCCTAACCACTGGGCCAAGTCCGTTTCCCTGAAATAATTTTATTAAATTACAATTAGGGAATGTTTTGCTAAGAAAAAGGCAGAAAGTCTAAATGCGATATAAAAACAGCTTTATTCAATTAAATGACTTTCAGGTTATATCAAATGATTATAATAACTGGGTAATCACAATAGAAAATAATTACTTAGAGGTATAGCAAAGAAACAAAGTATGTATAAACACTCACCAAACTGGGGGAAAATAACACCTGATCCTTCACAAGGCCGGGAAGTCCCTTTAGTGGCCAATCAGAGTCCCAGTTGGAAAAACAGTCCCAGGCAGACCAGCCCCGCCTGGGTGAGACTTGAACCAGAAGCCAAAACATGCCCCACTTTTATACGAGACCAAATCTATGATTTCAAGGTGATCATGCAACTTGTGATTTGTCAGCTCCACCTGGAACCACAACGTACAACTCCAGGGCAATGGCCAGTTCCCCTGAGGAGGGACACTGTGCCCCAAAAGCCCTGTTCTATACTCGGCACTCTGAGCAGGAACATGAAGATATTCAGCTTTTAGTTTTACAGAGGATACAAACGGGAGGTGCAAACGCCACCTCTGATAACTTGTTCCTGTTAAACATTTGTTTTTTTGCTTACTAGGTATGGGGGTTGTCTGCATAACAGCATTACAACATTCTAAACGACAATGCACAAGTTAATCATTCGCAAGTCTAGGCTAAAACAGAAGACACTATTGATTAGAAAGCTTATGAATTCACAATTATTAATCATTTTCCTATAGTACATCAGGGGAGCAGATATGCCACAAGCAACTGGGCTCCCGCCTACCATATAGGAGGTCCCAGGCTTGATTTCCAGGGCCTCCTGATGAAGACCAGCTGGCCTGCGTATCACAGAGCTCTGTCAGCCGGTGCCAGGGAGAGCTGATGGCCTGAATGGGGCACAGCGGATGGCCCGCGCCACAGAGCTGGCAGCCCATGCTGTGGGCAGCTGGCGCAGCAAGATGATGCAACAAAGTGAGATGAGGAGGAGAGACAGTGAGAGACGCAGCAGACGGGAGATGAGGCAGCTCATGACTGAGCGTGTCTTTCCCACACCCGAGGTCCAGGGATCAGTACCCAGTGACTCTTGAAGAAAAAAGAAGACACGAGAAGCACATACGAGAACAAAAACAACAAAGTCTGGGAGGAATAAATAAATAAAACAACTCTTTTAAAAACATTACAATTAGTAACCACTGAAATTTACTTTGTTCCTTGAAGGGAGGGCAGATCTACATTTCCTTCTTTTAACATAGTTTCATTAAACATGAACTTACAACTTTTATCATCTTAAAGATTTAATAAATGTTAATTAATTTACTTGGTATTATATAAACATAAGGAGAGTATACCAAAGTTAAAGAAACTTGAAGCCATTATAGTTTATTCCAGCAATGTTCTTTTTCTTTCCTTGACAAGAGGGTTCTAACATTTTCTTTAATAAAATTGTAAAACTGCGAATCATCTTAACACCACACTGAATGCTAGGTTCTGGAATATATTACAATTCATTTAACTTGTTTTAATTATAATTTGGAAAAGATCTTTCCATAGCTTTCAAGGACATTCCTTTTACTTCATGAAATTTGTTACGAGGATTAATAACCACCCTTATTTTAATGTGTTAAAAGGTTTAAATTGGAAAACACAGGTCAAACCCATTCTTAATTCCCCAGCCTAGAAAACAGTTTTAATCTGCCACAAGAAGCCCCTCCTCAGAGCTCTTGGAAAGAAAGAGAAGGCCCTGGCAGTTGGGTAGATCAAAGGGCTCAGGAAAATCTTTCCCCTTCCCAATTCCCATATGCCCCTCTCTCTCCCCTTCCCACACTTGCCCACATTAATAACATCCCTCATTCGTGTGGTACATTTGTTACAATTGATGAACACATATAGCAAAACTGCCACTAAGTGTGGATTATACTTTATATTTTAAATTCTCATCTAGACAATTCTGTAAGTTATGAGAAGATCTATAATGGCGTGTATCACGCAAGGGAATGCCATGAAAATGCCCCCATATGATACCTATTTTGCCTTCTCCTTCCTCTCAGAACTTTTGGTGGCCATTGCCAACACATAAATGATCGAACTTATTCCACCACCAGAATCACAATAAGTTTATGGTAGAATAGCAATAAACCTATGCTGGTGGAGCATTCATTCACCAAGCATGAGGATTCTGGGATGGTGATGCCAACTCTGACTCTAATTAAGAGGGGTTAGTTCCCATGGGGCAGATGGATGAGACTATCTTCTTGTAGTTGTAGACTCTCCCTGTTCCTTGGAATGGTAGTTGTCCATGATCATCTCCTTCTCAGTTGTCCTTGGTTCTAACACCTGGAAAGTAGGTGTTGCAACCTGTTGAGATTTAGGGCTCAACTGGGAAATGGAAAGCCCAGAAGTTTAAGTCTCTTGGAAATAAACCTATCAACTCTAGTCCGAACTACAGGTTCAAATAAAATTGGCACAACAGCCTTGTGTAGGGAAACCACAACTGAGTCCCACCTCTGTCACACTGGGGAGCAGAAATTCCAAAGGAGAAAGGAGGGCCCACTGGCAAGGAGTCAAACTCCTGAGTTGACTCCCTCCCTGTAGTGTGTGGATGTCTCCAGAGCCCTCAGGAGACCTGCTAATTGAGGCAATACTTACTGTGGGAGCCAATGAGATCCTGTTGAGACGTGCATAATCATAACCTCTAAAATGACCTCCAGGCTCACTTCGTTTTTTAATTTTTAAATATTTTTTAATTTTTAAAAATTTCTTACGTTTTTAATTTTTCTTTCTTTGATTTTTAATGCTACATTAAAAAAATATGAGATCCCCATATAAACCACCCCCTTCTCCCGCCATAACAACAACCTCCTCCATCATGAGACATTCATTGCATTTGATGAATACATCTCTGAGCACCTCTGCACCTCATGGTCAGTGGTCCACACCATACCCCACACTCTCCCACAGTCCAACCAGTGGGCCATGGAAGGACATACAATCTCCGGTAACTGCCTGGCTATCACATGGTCAGTCCAGAGATTCAGGTCCCCTGGGTAAATATTAAACCCCAGCATGAACTACAGTTCTGGTAAAAGTAACAGGAGAGGCTTGTGGACAAAGGTCAAATCTGAGTCCAGCTCCATCTATCAGAAACACAAACTCCAAAGTAGGGCCAACTGACATGGCACTGAACTCCATCTGCCATGACCATAGAACCTGTGGGTCTCTGCAGCCCTCAGAAGAACCAATACCTGGGGTTGTATCTACTTTAGCTGTCTCTGGGACTCTGCTGAGGTGTGCGTAAGTGCGACCCGTCTGATGACCTCCCGGCTCTTTTCTGGAGACTCGCAGACATATAAACTCATTTGTCCTTTCCTTTTCCCCCATTTACTCAAGGTCAAAATGCATTTTAACTCCTGATATTACATGTAGGCTGAGATCTTCTGCTGGTCTGTGTTGACCCTTTTATTCAAGGTCATTTTCTTATTTTTTTAATTATTTATCTTTTATTACATTCAGAAAATATGAGGTTCCCATATATCCCCCACCCCCTTCACCCCACTTCTCCCCCCATAGCAACAATCTCCTCCATCATCATGAGACATTCATTGCATTTGGTGGATACATCTATGAGCACCGCTGTACCTCATAGTCAGTGACCCACATCATAGCCCACACTCTCCCTCGCTCCATCCAGTGGGCCATGGGAGGACACACAATGTCCGGTAATTCTCCCTGCAGTACCACCCAGAACAAATCCAAGTCCCGAAAACTCCTCCACATCTCATCTATTCCTCCCATTCCCCACACCCAGGAGCCACCATGGCCACTTTCTCCACACCAATGCCACACATTCTTCGATTACTAATCACAATAGTTCATGAATAGAATATCAGTAAGTCCACTCTAATCCATATTCTATTCCTCCATCCTGTGGACCTTAGAATGGTTGTGTCCACTCCACCTCTATACCAAGAGGGGGCTTAGATTCCACATGGATGCTGGATGCAATCCTTCTGCTTTCTATTTTAGCCAGTCTTGGTTCCATGGTGTGTGGTTGATTTCTTCAACTCCATGTTGGCTGACTGGGGTAAGTCCAATAAACCACAGTGTAGGAGCTGAAGTCTGTTGAGGCTCAGGGCCTGGCTATCATATGGTCAGTCCAGAGATTCAGATCCTCTCGGTATATATTAAACCCCAGCACCAACTACAGTTCTGGTAACCGTAACGGGAGAGGCTTGTGAAAAAAGATCACATCTGAGTCCAGCTCCATCACACAGAAATACAAACTCCAAAGAAGGGGCAACTGACACGGTGTTGAACTCCATCTGCCATGACCGTAGAACCTGTGGGTCTCTGTAGCCCTCAGAAGAACTGATACCTGGGATTGTATCTACTTTATCTGTCTCTGGGACTCTGCTGAGGTGTGCATAAGGGCGACCCCTCTGATAACCTCCCGGCTCTTTTTTGGAGACTCATAGCCATATAAACTCACTTGTCCTTTCCATTTCCCCCTTGATTCAGGTCAAAAAGTATTTTTAACTCCTGGTATTATATGTAGACTGAGATATTCTGCTGTTTTCGAGTTCAACCTTGTATTCAAAGTCATTTTCTAGTTACATCATCAGCTGGTAGTAGTCCCTCAGCACCAGGGAGGCTCATTCCCGGGAGTCATGTCCCACGCTGGGGGGAAGGGAACGCATTTACATGCTGAGTTTGGCTTCGAGACTGGCCATATTTGAGCAACACGGAGGTTCTCAGGAGGTAACTCCTAGGCACCCTGCAGCTCTAGGTCTTGTTCTTATTTTAGGTGCACAGGCTTACAAACACAGTCATTAGGATAAAGGGCTCATGGTTGGACCTTCCTTCTTTTTCGGTCTTTACCATTGCACCTCGGGGATTATTGCTCTTCCTTTAGGGACTGTGACAGAGCTCCCCTGGCTAGGAACTCAGCACTCCCTCAGTTGTTGTTTTTAATTGTAACCACTATCAAAATACCCAAACATTTGTATGGACCCTGGATATATGCCCTGGGGAGCACCCTGCCAACCATGTGTACCCTGTCAATAGCATCCCACACCAGTATTCCTCTCCTGCCATTGTTGAACCTCTCCGTGATGCAAAACTTCTTCAAAAATAAAGCCCAATATATTCCCAGGTTCCATTAATAGTAAAATGGAATATAGTGATGAGTTTAAAGGTTAGACATAGAATACAATTTTAAAAAGTTAATGTAAAAATAAATTGGGGTATCAAAAAATTTTAAAAAGCAAAAGCTTTGTTTTTGGTGTTTTCCCTTCCATCACTGAAACAAGTGTTGCCCTGTATGCAAGTTAGCAAGGCAACTTCTTCTGTCTTTTCCTCGGTGTCTACATCCTTTCTTTTTCTTTTTCTTTTCCTAATTATTGAGCTCATCTTAACAAAAGTTTTAGATCCCAGTAATTCATATATACAATATACAGTACCCCACATATCCAACATAAAAACCTTTTGCCTCCCAAAGCAATAATCTTTTTACATATTCATATTATATTTACTGAAACTGATGTACAGATATTGAGACAACAGCTTTCAAGCGAGGTAACATTTGGGTTTACATTGTGGTTTATATTTTAGACTATACAATTTTCTAAATTTTTAGTTATCTTATGTTTTACATTATGATTTACATTTTAGCTGATCAGCCACTATATGTTTTTCGTGTACTTTAACATGTCTTATATCTATCCTTGCATACTCTTGTGGAACACTTCTACTACCCACACAGTTACACTGATTCCATCTATTCAATACCTCTCTCCCCCTCCCCTTAGGGCCCACAGTGAAGGTCAATCTTCATTGCTTGAAGGGCCCTGTTCAGAGATACTTGCAATAGGGTTGAGGGCTTGACATGCTCAACTTGCCATAATGCATTGGGAGCCACCATTTCTCTCGAGAGATACAATTCCCTTTCTTTGAGAACATCAGTCCTTCCCAGGATGTGGGCATACTTTCACTGTCATTATATGCGTCTCTATCCAATGATATAACCCCCTATGGCAAAATGAGCACCCACACACTCCCTAGGAGCCTGTCCTGGGTCAGATTATCCCGTTTAGGCATCCTAAACAGGTAACCTTCCTTATTGTATTTTCAAAAAAGTTTCCGCAGCATTATACTCTCAGCCACATACCTGACAATCTCCTAAGTTCATATGTTCAACCACCCTCCCCGCAATTTCTTAGGCAATATTACCCATCCTCCCATCCCTAGCCCTCCTTAAGCCTGCAAAGCGCCACCCAAACATAACCCTATGCCCCCACGTTATCGCTTCCTTGTACAAATACCTCCAGCTTATCATAGATTTCACCCATGTACGTGTCAGCTTACATCCTTCCTCTGCCCCCCCAATTTCCTTTAACCTATCATCCAGTCTCTAGCTGTCTGAGGCAACTTGGTTTACTTATTTCATATCACTGAGGTCACGTAGCATTTGTCCTTCAATGCCAGGCTTGCTTCACTCAACATAAGGTTCTCAAGATTCATCCATGTTATCACATGTGTTTGTAGTGTATTCGTTCTTAAAGATGAGTAGTATTTCATTGTATGTCTATACCACACTTTATTTATCCATTCATCTGTTGACGGGCATTTGGGTTGATTCCAACTTCTGGCAATAGTGAACAATGCTGCTATGAACACTGGTGTGCATATATCGGTTTGTGTCCTTGTTTTCAGTTCTACTGGGTATATGCCCAGCAGTAAAACTGCTGGGTCATATGGTAAATCTATACCTAGTTTTTTGAGAAACCGCCAAACTGTCCTCCAGAATGGCTGGATCCTTCTGCATTCCCACCAGCAGTGGATGAGTGTCCCCATTCCTCCACATGCTCTCCAGCACTTGTAGTCTTCTGTTTTTTTCATAGCTGCCAATCTTATGGGAGTAAGACGGTATCACATTGTAATTCTCATTTGCATTTCACTAATAGCTAGTGCTTTTTAGCCATTTGTATATCTTCTCTGGAGAAGAGTCTCTTTTAAATCTTTTTCACATTTTTTAAATGGGTTGTATGTCTTTTTATTTTCGAGATATACTAGTTCTTTATATATGCACGTTATAAGACTCCTATCGGATATATGGTTACCAAATATTTTCTCCCATTGTGTAGGCTCTCTTTTCACTTTCTTGACAAACTCCTTTGAGATGCAGAAGGCTTCAATTTTGAGGAAGTCCCATTTATCTATTTGTTCTTTTGTTGCTTGTGCTTTTGGTGTGAAGTTCATGGAGCCATTTCCTATTACAAGGTCCTGAAGATGCTTCCCTACACTGCTTTCCTAGGTCTTCAGGGTCTTGACACTTATATTTAGGTCACTGACTCATCTTGAGTTGATCTTTCTATAAGGTGTGAGTTGGTAGTCCTCTTTCATTCTTTTGCATATGGAAATCCAGTTCTCCAGGCACCATTTGTTGAATATGCCATTCTCTTCCAGTTGAGAGGGTTTGGTAGATTTATCGAATATTATATGACTGTATAAATGAGGATCTATATTAGAACTCTCAATTCAGTTCCATTGGTCTGTGTGTCTCTCCTTGTGCTAATACCATGCTGTATTCACTACTGTAGCTTTGTAGTATGTTTTGAAGTCAGGTAGTGTGATTTCTCCAATTTTGCTTTTCTTTTTCAATATATCTTTGGCTATTTGGGGCCTCTTTCCTTTCCAAATAAATTTCACACCTAATTTTTCTAGTTCATTAAAGAATGCTGTGTTGATTTTTATTGGGATTGCATTGCATGTGTAGATCAGTTTGGGTAGGATAGACATCTTAATAATATTTAGTCTTCCAATCCGTGAACAGGGAATATTCTTCCATTTATTTAGGTCTTCTTTGATTTCCTTGAACAATCTTGTGTCGTTCTCTGTTTATCAGGTTTTTCCATCTTTAGTTAAATTTATTCCTAGGTATTTGATTTTTTTATTGACTATTGTAAATGGTATTTATTTCTTGATTTCCTCTGGAGCTTTCTCATTATTGGTGTACAGAAATGCTACTGATGTTTTTGCATTGATCTTATAACCTGCGACTATACTAACCTCATGAGTTCTAGAAGCTTTGCTGTAGACCTCTCAGGGCTTTCTATGTACACGATCATGTGATCTGCAAATAATGAAATTTTGACTTCTTCCTTTCCAATTGGAAAATCTTTTATATCTGGTTCTTACCTCAGTGCTCGAGCAAGTACTTCTAAAATAATGTAAATAAAAGAGATGACAGTAGGCATCCTTGTCTTGTTCCTGATCTTAAAGGGACAGATTTTAGAATTTCACCATTGTAAACAAAGTTGACTGTGGGTTTTTCATAAATACTCTTTCTCATGTTCAGAAAATTTCCTTATATTCCAATCTTTTGCAGTGTTTTTATCAAGAAAGGGTGCTGTATTTTTGTCAAATGCTTTTTCTGCATCTATAGATATAATCGTGATTTTTTTTTCCCTTCAATATGTTTATATGGTGTATTATATTGACTGATTTCCTTACGTTGAACCATCCTTGCATACCGGGAATGAATCCCACTGGGTCATGGTGTATAATTCACTAAATGTGTTCTTGAATACGGTTAGCAAGTATTTTGTTGAGGATTTTTGCGACTAGGTTCATTAGAGAAATTGGTCTGCAATTTTCATTTCTTGTAGTGTCTTTGTTTGCCTTTGGTAATCGGGTAAGGATGGCATCATAGAATGAGTTAGGTAATGTTCCTTCTCTTTCGATGTTTTGAAGGAGTTTCAGCAAGATTGGTGTTAGTTCTTTCCAGAATGTTTTGTAGAATTCACCTGTGAAGCCTTCTGGCCCTGGACTCTTCTTAGTTGGGAGGTTTTAAATGACTGATTCTATCTCTTTACTTGTGATTGGTTTGTTGAGATCATCAATTTCTTCTTTCAATAAAGGCTGCTTATGTGTTTCTAGGAATTTGTCCATTTCCTCTGAATTGTCATTTTTGTTGGAATAGAGTTTTTCAAAGTATCCTCTTAAGATAGTCTTTATTTCTGAGGGGGCCGGGTGATATCTCCTTTCTCATTTCTTATTTTGTGTATTTGCATCTTCCCCCTTTTTTTCTTTCTTAGTCTAGCTGAGGGTTTGTCAAGTTTATTGATCTTCTCAAAGAACCAGTCTTGGTTTTATCTTTTCAAGTGCTTTTTTATTTTCTATTTCATTTACTTCTCTTCTTATCTCTGTTATTTCTTTCTTCTTCCTGTCAGGTTACTTTGTTGTTTTTTTACTAATTCCTCCAAGTGTGCAGTTAGTTCTTCAATTTTTGCTCTTTCTTCTTTTTTGATGTATGAATTTATGGCTATAAATTTCCCTCCCAGTACTGCTTTTGCTGCGTCCCATAAGTTTTGGAATGTTGTGTTATAATTTTCATTAGTTTCAAGGTAGTAATTTCTTTTGAGATTTCCTCTTTGACCCACTGTTTTTCAAAGAGTGTGCTGTTTAATTCCCATATCTTGGTGTGAAATCTGGGCCTCTGGCCCTTGAAGATTTCCAGCTTCGCTCCACTGTGATCAGAGACATTATTTTGTATGATTTTAATCTTTCTGAATTCACTGAGCCTTTCTTTGTGGCCTAGCATATGGTCTATCTTCGAGAATGATGCATGTGCACTTGAGAAGAATGTATATCCTGCTGTATGTCGGTGTAATGATCTATATATGTCTATTAGGTCCAGCTCCTCTAATATACTGTTCAAAGATTTTGTTTCTTCATTGATTCGCTTTGGAGATGTTCTGTCCAAAATTGATAGTGGTGTATTAAATACTCCCACTATAATTGTAGAGATACCTATTCTTTCACTTACTTTTTCCAGTGTTTGCCTCACGTATTTGGAGGCACCCTTCTTAGGAATGTAACTATTTATGATTGTTCATCCTTCTTGAAAGATTATCCCTTTCACTAATATGTAGTATGCATCTTTGTCTCTCAAAATTGTTTCACATTTCAAGCCTATTTTGTCTGATAATAATGTAGATACTCCTGCCTGTTTTTTTTTTTTTTTTTTTTGGTTATTGTTTGCATGTAAGATTGTTTTCCAGCCATTCACTTTCAACCTCCTTGAATTCCTGGGTCTAAGATGTGTTTCTTGTAGACAGCACCCAGGTGGGTCATATTTCCTTATCCAATCTTCCAGTCTGAATCCTTTGACAGGTGTGTTTAATCCATTTACATTCAGTGTTATTACTTTCAAGGAATTATTTATGCTAGCCATAATTTGTTTGGACTTGTGTTTGTCATATATTGTTTATTTCCTTCTCTTTCTGTCTTTTTTGTTGCCCTTACACTCTCCTCCAGCTCTGCCTCTCCTGTTTTTTTCTTTCTTCCTGAAGTAGTCCCTTTAGCATTTCTTGAAGGGCGGGGTTCTTATTGCCATACTCTTTTAATTTCTGTTTATCTGTGAATATTTTGAACTCACCATCATTTTTGAATGCCAGATTAGCTGAGTAGAGTATTCTTGGTTGGAAATTTTTTTCTTGTAGTACCTTGACTATATCAGACCACTGCCTTCTTGCCTCCATGGTTTAAGATGAGAAATCAGCACTTCATCTTACGAAGTCTCCCTTGTATGCAATGGTTCTCTTTTCTTTTCCTACTTTTAGCATTTTCTCCTTGTCATGAGCATTGGATAATTTGACAAGTATATGTCTTGGGCTCGGCCTGTTGGGATTTATGGTGTTTGGGGTGTGTTGTGCTTCCTGGACATGTCCATCCATCTCTCTCAGTAGTTTTGGGAAGTTTTCAGCCATTATTTCCTCCAACACCCCTTCCAGGCTCACTTTGAACTCTCTTATCATATAAACTCATTTGCATTTACCCTTTCCCCCTTTTCTTCAATGACTTTTTCCAGTTGAACTACTAGGTACTTGGTAGCAATCCCTTGTTACCAGGGAGCCTCATTCCCGGAAGTCATGTCCCATGCCAGGGTGAAGATAGTGCATTTCTATGCTGACATGGCTTAGAGGACACACTTGAGCAACAAGGAGGTTCTCAGGAGATATTCCTTAGGCAGCCCATAATACTAAGCTAAGCTTCAATTTCAAAAGTAAGGATTCCTAAGTATAGTCATCAATATCAAGGGTCCATCAATGGTCCATCCTCCTTCACTAGTCACTGCCCCTGTACTTGGGGGATTCTTGCTACTCATTAGGGAATGTGGCAGAGCTCCCCAGGATGGGAATTCTATATTAAATTGTTTATTGGGTGAATCTCCACACATCTTGACAATACCCCATGAACATTTCACCACATGCAAATGCCTTGTAAGTATGCCCCAGGTGAACTTCGTCCCATATATCCCCCAACACTGACATCCCACACCAATGATCCACCCCTTCCACAGCTGTAACCTGTCTGGGATCCAAAATTTCTTCAACACGAAGTCGACAAAATAACCAAATACATTTAATAAGAAAATGAAATAATCAAACTATTAAAACTAAGAAAATTTAAAAATTTTTAAATTTTGAAATAAAAAATTCAATTTAAAAAATTCCATTATGTCTTTCATCACTATAAGATCTACTGTCCTGTAAGCAAAGTGACATTTTTTTCAATATCCCCCGTTCTTTAATTTTTTTTTTTAAAGAAGCTTTAGGTTATAGTAAAGTCATGCAGAGAATACACCGCATTCCCATATTTCAACATCCTCCCCCTTTTCATGTTTCCCCTATTAATTATATTTTACATGTGGATGGTGAATTTGTTACAAATGAGGTAAAAATATTGAAGCATTTCTGCTAACAACGGTCAATGATTCACATTATGCTTTACAAGTTGGACCATGCACTTCTAAAAATTTTGATGAATTTTTACATATCCTGACCCATCACTGTAAGATAAAGTAGAAATATTCCAATGTCCCATGTTCCATCTATTCCATTCTTGCTCCCCCTTTCCTCAGGAGTCACGGCAACCACCAAGCTTCACTCCTTGAAGAACAAGATTCATAATTACTTATGGTAACATCGAAGGCTTGACATACTGGCCTATCCTCACCTGTTAGGCTCTGTCTTCTCTCTCTAAAGACTCCCACCCTTGTATTTAAGAACATAGCAGCACTCCCTAAGATGGGAGTCCATCACCTTCCCATTCACTGTGGGTCTCCATACACTGAAACAGCCCACTATGACAGGATGAGCATTCTCACACTCCCCACAAGCCTGCCAAGGTGCACCCGCTCCTGCATCGCCCCCTCATCAAACACCCTAAACCAGTACAACTCCACTGCTGCAAAGGCCAAAAGAACATCCCTAATGTTCTAGTTTCTACTGCAAAACCCCAGCGATCATCTACTCCCTCCCCCAAAACTGCCCCCAGTTCCATGGACAGTGCAAACCCCCACCCTACCGCCCCCACAGACCACCACCGCCCATCCCAATACCATCACTGCAACACTGTCACGTCCATCCAGCGCACAACTACACCCTTCTACCTTACCATAGATTTTGCCCATATGGACATTGGCTCACAGCCCTTTATGCCATTTCTGAGAGACACTTAAATTTGACACCCTTGTCTGATTCATTCAAAACTGGGAAAGGATTAAAATAAAGTGGATATTTTTTGACAAAACAGCTGTGTTTCATGGACAGGACACTGGCCTTGGAGTTTCCACTCCCAGCTGTGAATCCACCTCTAAGTTATTAATTTCTGAGATCTCAGGGAAGATATTGCACTTTTTTAAAAAAAGATTTACTTATTTATTTATTTAAAAAACCCCTCTTTTTGACATGTTTTTGGCTACCTGTTCTCTGTTTCTATTTGCTGTGCATTTTTGCTATATTTGCTTGTCTCCCTTTGTTGTGTCGTCTTGCTATGTGAGCTCTCCGCGGTGTACAGACCGTCTATTTCTGTGATGGGCAGGCAAAACTCCCTTACCAAGGAGGCCCAGGACTTGAACCCAGGGCCTCCCATATGGCAGGTGGGAGCCCAACTGTTTTGAGCCACAGCCGCTTCCCCGAAAGGCACTTTTTTAAAAAATTGATTTATTGAAATACATCACCCACTCACAAACATACATAAACAATAAGTGTATACTAACAGTTGTGAAAGAAAGGAATAAACATATATAACATCAGACAGGACTCCCATGACTCACCTACCAACAACAACTTATATTCTTGTCAAACCTTTTAAACTAATGATTCAAGAGCTTTGTCAAAATATTACTATTAACCAAAGTGTTTTCCCCCAAGCCTCCCTCTTATTATCTTCATGTCATATATATATGAACATACATAAACAATTTGGGCAACATGGAGGTTCTCAGAGGTAACTCTTAGGCACTCTGCAGTTCTATGCCCAGTAGAAATTTCATGCACACAGGCTTATGATGACAGTCATCAGAATCGAGGGAGCATCACTGGGCAATCCTTCTTTACTAGTGTTTGCCCACCTAGGTCCTACAGTTATGACAGATGGCTCTGGAGTTCAGTGCCTTGCCAGTGGGCCCTACTCTGGACTTGTGCCCCTGAGTGTGATGGAGTTGGACTCAGATGTGATCTCTCTACATATACCTCTTCTGTCACTTTTACTGAACCTGAGGTTGGTGCTGGGATGGGTATATGCTCAGAAGACTTGAATTTCTGGGCTGTCCATGTGTCAGCTGGGCCCAGAGCCTTAGTAGAATTGCAATACCTACTCCTTGGTTCGTTGGACTTACCCAGGTTAATTAACAGGGAGGTGAGGATGGTCAAACACCACACCAGGGAATTGAGAAAGTCTTCAACTGCAAGCAGGAGAATCCCATCCATTGGTCATGGGGGATCTAAGCCCCATCTCGATTTATAGGTGGAATGGACATCGCCATCCCAGGGTTCTCAGCATGGAGGAACAAATTATGGAGGAATAAAATATGGAGTTATTGGTATTCTACTATAAAATTATTGTGACTCTAGCAATGGAAGAAACAATATCATTGATGTGGAGACAGTGGCCATGGGAATTGCTGAAGGCAGGAAGAGGGAAAAAGACGTGTGATATGGGGACATTTTCAGGACATGGAGGTGTCTTGAATGAAATTGCATGAACAGATGCAGGACATTATATATCCTGTCATAACCCAATGAATGGATGGAAAGACAGTGTAAACAATAATGTAAACGATAATCCATGCTGTGTAGCAGCGCTTGAACATATATTCATCAAATGCAATGAATATGACACACTGATGAAAGACGTTGTTATATTGGAGGAGTTGGGGGGTAGGTAGTGGGGTATACGGGAACCTCTTCTATTCTTTAATGTAACATTTTGTCTGATCTCTCAATCTTTAAAAAAAAGATACTAAGAAATAAAAATAATACCCACAACATAACAGAAAGAAAAACAACACAATTAAAAATGGGCAAAGGATATGAATAGGTAAGTCTCCGGAGGATATACCAATTACCAGCGAGGACATGAAAAGGTATTCAAAGACATTATTCATTAGGGAAATTCAAATGAAAACAACTTATATACTACGATAGCCAAAATAAAAACATGAAAGGAAAAGAATAAGTCCTAGAATGTGAATAAATAAGAGCGCTGATACATTGCTTGTTAACCAAGAGCTTCCATACCCTCTAGCCCCTTCCTTGTCCTAGTCAAGTCAAGTTCCCTGAGCAAGGTGACAGTGTCTTTGTCTCCCAGCTGCCTTGGAGGACATGTTAGAGGAGCTTCTGACTGACAGGGTAGATCAAGGGCCATATCTAATGCCAAGATAAAGTCACCTGTTTTTCTATAAAACGGATGTTCCTTTCTTGCGTTCACTCTTTTTCAAATGAGTACAGACATGAAAACACGACCATGTACACTACAGACGCCAGCTGCCATTTTGGGGGAGGAGACATATCGAAGAGGGAACTCCTAATAAAAGACACCTGATAAAAACAGGCAGCCTCAGCTTATAAGGTGTATGGTCGGGAGCCTTTTCCTCTAAAGCAATTTTTCCTCCTTGAACTAAGGCATTTGTAATTGCCACCAAATGGACAGGAACAGCTCATGCAGGTACCCGCTACAATTTTCTTCGGGTCTTTGAATTTACTGCTATTTCAAAACTCACCAAGATCTGAGCAAACACTGTACAGCATGACTCTCACAGAGTTTTATTTTTTCTAATTGCAGGGGGCTTCAAGAGCAAGCTAAGAGAGTACATATTATGGAATCACTCAGCTTTGAGGGGAAAAAGTAGATGATTTCAAAACCACGGTATTTGAGTTGCCTGGAATTGAATCCAATCCACCAAAATGGTTGCTTTGCATCAACTAGAAATTCCTAGAGAACATATGGCAAATGTATGGTCAGCATATGTGGATCCATGTGGTTGAAAAGATCTGGAAGATGTCAAAAGGACAACAGCAATGTTGGAAATTTAGGATAGGCACCACGGGACACTGTCGTTGAATTATTTTAAATAGAAATATAACATACGTACATAAACATATATCAACAATAAATGTATAATAGGGGAAGGGGACTTGGCCCAACGGACAGGGCATCCACCTACCACATGAGAGGTCCACAGTTCAAACCGCGGGCCTCCCTGACCCGTGTGGACCTGGCCCATGTGCAGTGCTGATGCACGCAAGGAGTGCCCTACCACGCAGGGGTGTCCCCGGCGTAGGGGAACCCCACGTGCAAGGAGTGTTCCCTGTAAGGAGAGCCGCCCAGCGCAAAAGAAAGTGCAGCCTAAGAATCGTGCAGCACACATGAACAAATACAAGAAAAAGAAACGCAGATTCCCGCTGCTGCTGCTAAGGATACAAGCCATCACAGAAGAACACACAGTGAATGGACACAGAGAGCAGACAACTGGGGTGGGGAGGGGAGAGAAATAAAAAGAAAAATGTATAACAGTTGCGAACTTAGGAAACAAACATACATAACATCAAATAAACATATATAACATCTCACCCTACCACCAATAACTAGCATTGTTTTTAAACCTTTTTGACTAATGATTAAAGAGCACTGTCAAAGTATTACTACTAAACAAAGTAGTTTTCCCCTAACCATCCGATTACTATCATCTTTATATTATTTATATATGAATATACATAAACAATGTATAGTAAAAGTTGTGAACCTACAAAGCAAACATGCATAACATCGTACAGGGGTACCATACATCAACCCTCCATCATGAGACGTTTGTTACAAAGTATGAAAGAACACTGTCAAAGATCTTACTACTAATCATAGTTCTTATCTTACATTTGGTGTGTTTTTCCTCCAACACACCCTAACATTATTTTTACAATACGTATATATATTTTTAATAACAAAAGCTGTAACTTATAAGGCAATCATGCACATGCGCAAAACTGCCAAACAACACCCCTCCATCAACACACCACAATGTGGTGTGTCATTTGCTACAGATAAAATAATATCATCTGATTATTGCCATGTCCATAGTGTACATTTGGCTCACATTTTCTATACTGCCTCAGTATCAACACAGTACATCTTCTGCATAAAATCAAGAATATTATACTATTACTACTAATCACAATCCATAGGTGACTCCAGCTGTATTTTTCCCATGCTTCTCCACATTCCCAAGACCCTGCAGTAGTCATATACATTTGATGGAGCTCACAAAGGACACTCGTGCATCTGTACCATCAACCACAATTCTCACCCACCTCTTGGTTTACTGTGCTATCCAGTTCCTAGATTATTCTCAAGCATTCTGTCAATTTGCATTTACATAATTGGACTACCATTTTCAGTCACATTCCAAATTATAAACTAGCTGTTACTCACTGTGTGTTACCATCGACTCTATACATTTCCACAATGTTACATTAAAGCGAATTAAAACTTCTACATACATCAAACTTCAGTACTCCACTCAGTCCTTCCCTTATCTCATTTAAGAATCCACCACCTACCACCAGGTCTTCAAGATATTTTCCTGTTTTGGGGAAGTGGAGCTTTCAATTCCAGCCTCGGAACAGCTCCTGAGATGGGTTGTGCCACCAGCGGAGGATGGGCACCGGCCTCCTGGGCGTGGAGCCTCTACTTACGAGTCTTCTCTGCAGATGGGCATCTCCTCCTTCCACTCCTTCAAAGACAACGCAGGACACTCTTCTGGCCTCCTGGAGCCTTCCAACAGGTGCTTCATCTCGTTCCAGAGAGCTCTGGGTGTTTGCTAACTGCCCTGTGGCAGGAGCTGACTCTAGGAGCTCCTTACTCTGCCACCATCTTCCTGTATAGTTGCCATTGAATTTTAATACCATTTCTACACTAATTATCACAAGTTAGGTTAGGTTGCCATTAACTACAAAACCAAGCACTCTAATTCACATTTCTTGCCTCCCACTGTCTTTGCTATTCTTCTTATACTAAGATAGATGGCTAAACCAGCAGCTCACACTGAACTTGTTAATCCACAAACTCCAAACACTCTACCCACCTGTCCAAGGCCAAAATATTCCAAGTAATTCATGGTTAAAATGCCAATGTGCTCGGAGATACTCTATGTCCTCCCAGCTCCCAAGGAATAAATGATGGTTGAGGTTCTCAATGACTAAGAAGATGAGGTGGCACCATCTAATGTTCAGGTGGGGATGCTATTCCATTCTACGATATAAATTTTACCTTTTTTACTTCTTTATCTTTCCAGTGATTTCTTATAAAGAGACATAATCATGTACCTGTATTTGAGATAAACAACTTTGTAGGAGAAGAAAGTGTCAAATCGGGTCCTATTCAAATTGACCCCTTTATAAAAAGGGATTCTCAAGAGGCAGCAGCAGATTATTAACTATATGGTAGGGGTCATTACCTCAGCAACACTTTTCCCTCCATCTATTAAGAATTCTGTAATTGCAAAGCAACATGGACTTGAGAGACGTATGTCCGGGCAAAGCCAAGCCTGGCCCTTCCACAGATGTCCTGATACTTCCTTATGGGGCCTTTGACTTAACCACCGTTTCCCACCTATTCTTCTAAAGCACCAAGAGAACACAGGACCTGAGCAAACACTACACAGCATGATCTGATACAGAGTTTTCATTTCTGTAATTGGGCATGACTCTAAAAGCAAGCAAAAACAGTGCATATTCTGGAATCACTCACTTTTGAGGAAAAATCTGTATAAGAAGATAAGAGACTGACTGCTGGCTTTGTCTGAAGAATCATTCTGGTTCCATATGCTAGAAGAAACAAGGATTGGGGTATGGTTAGAGAAACTGATATTCCAGGTAAAGAACTACCGTTCTTATAAGCATCAGTGGTCCCGTAAGCTGGCATGGATTCTGGGTACAGGGACTTGGAACTCTCTATGTGCAAGCCTGTGGGGGTGCTTGTGAATGTGGGGTCAAGGCAGGAGGTGTGAGTGAGAGGGGCAGTGGGGGACATATCCTGGGACACACTTCTAGCCTCCACTCTTCACCCAAATCCAAAATTCCAGGATTAGGAATGAAACTGAACTGGCTCCCATTTGAGAGAAAGTGCTGTCCAGCTGCCCCTCAGCACTGCCCAAGGCCTGGCAGGGTTTCTGGAGGACTTGGGGAAGGGGCGACTGACTGGCCTGTTTCACACCCTGGCTCTCCCCCTCTGCTGACCTGCTCTCCTGGAATGAACCAGGCCCACCACAGCGTCTCTGGACCACAGGGCCCAGGGCTCCCTGCTCCTCTCAGCACCCACAGCTCCAGCCAGACAGGGCTGCCCTGTCCCCCAAGCTCTACTCATGCCCCTCCCTGACAACGTTCCTCAGGCCACTGCGGGTTTTCCTGCACTGGGCCACGTGGACACGCATAAATCTTTTCCCCCCTCCCTCCCCCAGCTGTCAACACTGTTCCAGAACAAGTCTGATTCTAGAAATTATCCTGTACTAGGGTCAAATAAAGAGATTTGGGAAGTAAAAAGAGATGAAAAGAAAGAAGAGGAAATGTGGAATCAGAAGAAGAGAAGAAGGGAAACAAGTGCACATGGAATCCACAGCTTTCCTAGCTTTCTTTTTGGCATTTCAGGAAATTCAGGAATACTGAAGGGAACACAAGGGTAGCTGCAATTAATGTCTTATGTCACCATGCACGTGAAGTATAGAACTAGCTGATGAAAACAGACACAGGAAGTGAAAGGTGTCCTGAGAACTACACAGGGAACAGAGACCCCTTCCATACAAGCCCCTAGGGTGCTTGGTCATTCACCCAAAGGCTCCTCAATTTGGAGAAGAGGGCTTGTAGCTGTCTGTAGGGTCAACATGGACAGCTTCCTCCTCCATTCCTCTCTCTGCCTTCCCAGATTCCAGAACGTGTGTTTGTATTGCGGATCCTAGTACTGACAGCTACAAAGACCATGCATGAACTGAGGGTCTTTGCAGGAACCTCAGAAGATCTCTTGTTTGCAGACTGAAAGAAGGCATAAAACCAAAGAAATGGAGATGCCTCAGGACTCGACCCCTTATACCCTTTCTCTAATGAGCCAATTCTGTGAAAGTCGGGGTTTTAGTACAATAGATCTAAAGTGAGTTTTAGAAAAAGGCTTTACTTTTAATATTAGGTATTATATTAAACAATATTTTACCCCAACTAGTTTTTTTCTTAATATTGATCAATAAAACAAACACATATACAGATAAGCACCCTAAAGAAAGACAGAGTTCCCTGGATTATATGAAGTCTGTCTTCCCGGTGGCTTCCACCAAGGACACTCCCTCTCTCATAGAACCCTCATTGAGTCATAGCTGAACAAGCAACTGTAAATTTAATACTTAGCATCTGTCCTCAGGCCAATGTCTTTCTAAACACTTCCTTTATTGAACTCTGCTCACTCACATGGAAGGGAACAACGGAACATTATGACCCATGACCCATGGACTAAATGTAATACTTGGACTTCCATGCCTTTTATACTTGCACATCAGTTTTCTTGGGTATAAAATTAATGACTCCATTTTCCTTTGACACGATGCACTGTTTTCAAAACGTTGATGATATTCTAATGTTCTTTCAATTATGCCACTTGGTTTTTTCTAAATGCACAAAGGATTTCTATTTTTCTTTAAAGCCCACCTATTTGACTAGAATATATATTGTCATTATAATCATTTTCATTCAGTGCTCTGTTTGAGAGCAGCAAGAGACAAGCAATGCATGTAAGACTAAACACAGATTTCTCATCAGAAACCATGCACGAAAGAACAGAGTGGAATGATGTATTTAAGACACTGTAAGAGAAAAACTTTGAAATTAGAATTTCACATCTGGCAAGACTGTATTTCAAAATTGAGGATGAGTATAGAATATTCACAGATAAACAGAAATTGAGAGAGTTTATAACGAAGAGACTAATTTTGCAGGAAATACTAAAGGGTGTGCTCCTGCTCGAAAAAACAAAAAGAGGAGAGAGAGGCTTGGAAGAGAGTCTACAAATGAAGATTGTAGCAGTAAAAGTAACTGAGAGTATCAAAAGAGTGGTGAAAATAAAAGATGATAGAAAAAACCTCAATGTTTAGGCATGAACTTAACCAACATTGCAAAGCCCCTGTATACAGAAAACTACAACTCATTGTTAATTTTAAAAAGATCTAAATAATTGGAAGGACTTTCCATGATCGTAGACTGGAAAATTAATATTAAATGCCAGTTCTACTCTAATTGATACACAGGTTCAGTGCAATCTTATTAAAATTCCACCAGCATTTAAAAAAGAAAAGGAAAGCAGGATTATAAAATTTATTTGAAATGGGGAGGGGTCTTCAATAGCCAGACACATCATAAAAACGATAAGCGAACTTGGAGGACTCTCACTTCCATATGCACTCTCACTCTGGATTTTAACTCATATTCCCTACCTGCAGAGGTAAAAACAGCATGGTCCTGGCATACAGAAAGACACACAGACCAATGGAAACAACATGATGGTTTCAGAAACAGACCACCACATCTAGGGTCAAGAGATTTTGGACAAACCTGTCAAACACACCCAGCTCAGGCAGAACTGTCCATTCAACAAATCTACATGGGAGAACTGTAGAGCCGTAGACAAAAGAAAGAAAAAGGACCCTGTAGCACTTTGATATTATTCATACATTTCAAAAGAAATTTTGGATTATGTTTGTAAATTATCTTTTCCTCTGGGTATATGAGATTATACTGGATTCACAGGTTTACTTGATTCAGTAAACTTAACCTACTTGTGTCAGTAGGGCCTTGAGCACCAGCCCCATGGCGGGTTGGGACTCTCCGATAAAAAGTATGGCGAGGACAGAATTGAGGGTTTTTGATGTTGGAGTTTTGATGCTGGAGTTTGATGCTGAAGTCTTAAGGTGGAGCCACAAGAAGGAAGCACAGAGAGGTAAGAGAAGCAAGCCCCAGGAAGGGAGGAACCCAGGAAGCCTGAACCCTTGCAGATGGCAGCAGCCATCTTGTTCCAACAAGCAAAAACAGACTTTGGTGAGGGAAGCACCTTATACTTCATGGCCTGGCATCTGTAACCTCCCACCCAACCAATTTCTGGTATTTTGCATCAGCACCCCCTTGGCTGACTAATACAGAATTTGTTCCCGAGGTGTGGGGAAGTTCTTTGGCAATTACCAAAATGCTGGAATGGTTTTAAAAAAGGGCAAGGGGTATTTTTTTAAGGAATTGTGAGATACTTGGAAGAAAAGACCTATAGTGCTTTGAAGAGACTGCTGATAGCAATATGGATGCTAAAGAGACTTTTGATGATGCCTTACAAGTAAGCGATGAAACTATCATTGGAAACTGGAGGAAAGGCGATCCATGTTTTAAAATTGCAGAGCACTTAGCAAGATTAACTCCTGGTATTTCATGGAAGGCAGAATTTGAAAATGGCAAGCCTGGGCATTTAGCTGAAGGAATTTCCAAATGAACCTGGAGAATGCAGCTTGGCGTCTGCTTTCAGCTTATAGCAAAATGCTAGATAAGAGAGATACGCTGAGGACTGAACTGTCAGGAATAAAGAAAACAGAAACGGATTCCAGAATTTCCAAGCTTCTGGAGATGAAGATCCCTGATGGAAGTGCCCCATTGGAGGACTTAACTAAACTAGGAACTAGTAAATCAAGATTGAAGATATATTTATCTAGGAAAGATTTGTGGGACGGCTTACTGTCTGAACGCGTGTACCCCTGCTTACTACATGCTAAACCAACAAAGTTTATGAAAGAGCTGTATGAACAAAAAAAACCTGTCAGCCTGTAATAAAAAGGACAGGGAAAGGAGAGATTGAAGGAGAAACAGCTTTAAGAGGAAAACCATGGAAGTTGAGATCTGGAATTAGGACATCACCTTGGGACAAGAGAGGAACCCCACTCATATGGACAGAGGGTGATTTTGCCAGCAGTTGAAGAGGGTGGATGTTCCTGACCGATGTTCTGGGAGAGTTTTGCTGCCCCATGGTACAGAGAGGGTGGAACACATTCCCCAAGGAATAGGGCAGTTAAAGTCAGCACCCCACAGGTCTGAGATGGGTGGACCCATCCCCCAAAGGTTAGGGAAGGCCAGGTCGTCAACTCACTACTCTGTGAGAGGGTTGAGCCTGTATGCCGAAGGTTAAGGAAGGCCAGGTGGTCAACTCATTGCTCTGAGAGAGCTGAGGTTGTATGCCATAGGTTAGGGAGAATGGTGTCTTCACATCACTCTACTAGGGGGGGGTTAAGACTCTAACCCAAAGATTGGGTAAGGTGTGGCAATCACCCCAACACACTTGGAGGGAGACACCTAGACCTTGGTCAATGCCACGATGCTTCATGAGGGTAGAAACAAGAAAATAACCATTGGACAAGTCAGTGGTACGGGTGGTTCCACATATGGACCCAAGAAGAAGAAATCATCATCTGAAGAATAACTCGAAGACTGACACTGAATGGAGGATGCCCGGCAGCTTTACTGAAATGTAGAGTACCCATGACTCATGTTTCCCTCCCAATTTCTCTTGATTATAATGAAAATGTTTACCCTTTGTCTGTCCTTTTCTGTACTGGAAGTAGATGAATGGTTTTGTAAGTTTCACAGGTCTATAGAAAACTTTGCTCCAGCACAAACTGTATTTCTTTAAATTGATGGCCATGTGATTTAGTACTTGCACTGTAACTGACTTAAATTTTTTTTTTATTGGGGATGTCTTTTTGGAATTTCGAGGGTGGGGTGTAGCAGTTTGCAATTATTGATGAATTCCAAAAAGAAATATTGGATGGTGTTTGTAAACTGGTCTTTTCCTCTGGACATATGAGATTATACTGCACTCAGTATACTTGAGTAGTTAATCAAGTAAACCTCTTATGTCACTTGGGCATTGAGTACCTGAACTTGGTGGGTGGGGATTGACAGATAAAAGGCATGGCAAAGGACAGAGTTGAGGGGTTTTGATGTTAGAGTTTTGATGATGGAACTTGATGCTGAAGCCTTATGCTGGAGGCCCAAGAAGTAAGCACACAGAGGTCAGAGAAGCAAGCCCCAATAACGGAGGAACTCAGGAACCCTGAACCCTCACAGATGTCAGCAGCCGTCTTGATCCAACAACTGAAAACACACTTTTGTGAGGGAAGCAACTTATGCTTGATGCCCTGGTATCCGTAAACTCCTACCACAAATAAATACCCTTTATAGAAACCTAACTCTGGCAGTTTGAGATAACTGATGAATTCCAAAAAGAAATACTGGATTATGCTTCTAATCTGATCTGTATATGGGCGTGATTGAGTTATGATTAGGGCTTTGACTAGGCCACCTCATTAGGGCATTGATTCCCCACACCATGGTGGGTGGGGACTAACAGATAAAAGGCCAAACAAAGGACAGAGTTGGAGCTTTTGATGCGAGGGTTTCTGATGCTGGAGTTCGATGGTCAAGACATAAGCTGGAGCCCTGGAAAGTAAGCTCACAGAGGAAAGAGAAGTCAGCCCCAGGAAGAAAGGAACCTTGAACCCAGAGAAAAGCAAGCCCAAGGAATTAGGACCCAGGAAGCCAGAGCCCTAACGGACATCGGCAGACATTTGCTCCAAACAGACTTAGGTGAGGGAAGTAACTTAAAGCTTCATGGCCTCGTATCTGTAAGCTCCTACCCCAAATAAATACCCTTTATAAAAACCAACCAATTTCTGGCATTTTGCAGCAGCACCTCATTGGCTGACTAATACACCAGCCCATTTCTGTTATTTTGCATCAGGACGCATTTGGGTGACTCATACAGACCCCTACCTCACACCTTGTACGAAAATTAACTCAAAATTGAACAAAAACCTAAACATATGAGCAAGAACCGGGAGGCGGACTTGGCCCAGTGGTTAGGGCATCCGTCTACCACATGGGAGGTCCGCGGTTCAAACCCTGGGCCTCCTTGACCTGTGTGGACCTAGCCCATGCGCAGTGCTGATGTGCGCAAGGAGTGCCGTGCCACGCATGGGTGTCCCCCACATAGGGGAGCCCCACACGCAAGGAGTGCGCCCCGTAAGGAGAGCCGCCCAGTGCCAAAGAAAGTGCAGCCTGCCTAAGAATGGCGCCACCCACACGGAGAAATGACACAACAAGATGACGCAGCAAAAAGAAACACAGATTCCCGTGCCGCTGGCAACAGAAGCGGACAAAGAAGATGCAGCAAATAGACACAGTACAGACAACCGGGGTGGGGGAGAGAGGAGAGAAATAAATAAATAAATAAACCTTTAAAAAAAAATAGCAAGAACCATAAAGCTTCTAAAAGAAAATGTAGGAAAATATCTTCAAGACTTGTGGTGGGTTGTAGATTCTTAAAGGAGATAAGAGAAGGACTGAGATGGACTACTGATGTTTAATGTAGGTAGAAGTTTTAAGTAACCTTACTGTAAAAAGTGTGGAAATGTATAGAATTGATGGTAACACATTATAGTGAGTAACAGACGGTGTATGAACGGGAATATGGCTGAAAAGTGTACTCTAGGGATGTAAATGTCAGTTAACAGAAAGCTGGAGAATCATCTAGGAACTAAATAGCACAGTAAAACCAGAGGTGGATGAGAACTGTGGCTGACGGTACAGATGCAAGAGTGTCCTTTGTGATGGAGAGCAAATATACATCACTATTGCAAGGTGGTGGGAATGTGGAGAAGCATGGGAAAAATACAACTGGAGTGACCTATGGACTGTGGTTAATGATAATAATGTAATATTCACAATCAATGCCAAAGATGTACTGTGTTGATAATGTGGGAGGATGGAAAAGCGTGCCAACTGTAAGCTATGGCCTTGGTAATAACCTGATGATATTGTCTCATAACCTGTAACATATATGCTACCACGTTGTGGAGTGTTGATAGAGGGGTGTTGAATCAGAATTCTGCATATCTGCATGATTGTTTTCTAGGTTTATAACTACCGTCATAAAGATATATTTAAAAAATAAAAACAGCCCAATTGGAGGAAAAACAAACAAATGTAAGATAACGACTATAGTTGGTAGTAAGATTTTGATGATATTCTTTCATAATTTGTAACAAATGTTGCAAAACAATGCAAGGTATTGCAGGAGCATTGATGTATGGGACCCCTGTATGACTGTATGCATGTTTACATTATAAGTTCACACCTTTTACTATACACACTGTTTACCTATGTTCACGTATGAATCCTACAAAATAATACTACTATGGTGGGTTAGGGGAAAAACACACCAAAGGTAAGATGCTTTGGTTAGTAGTAATATTTTGAGGATACTCTTTAATGTTTAGTTAAAAATATTTCACAACCATGTAAGGCACTGCTGGGAGGGTGAGGTATGAGAGCCCTGGATGACGTTAAGTATGTTTGTTTTGTAAGTTCACAACTATTACTATAAATTTATAGTTTATGTATTTTTAGGTATGAGTGATATACTTCAATAAATGAACAAAAGTGAAAAGAAAATCCACAATTCAAAAGTTCCCTGGGGGCGATCAATAAGAAAATGGAGGTAAAACAGGCAAGCGTCAGTGAGATGGAAGTGAGATGAGTAAAATGATTTACTGAGGATCACGGGGGAAAAAAGATTGAACTAAAGTTAATGGAGCCTTACAGACATGTAGGAGAGTTAACATTCATACCAAATGCTCCTAAAAACAAACTAGCAAAACAAGTGAATAAACCAACTCACGGGAGTTAACTACATGACTCAGCGGGGGCAGTGCCAGCTTCTCACAATAAGGTCCCAGGATCAACGTCCACTCCTGCAACCACAAAAAGAAAAACGAAAAATTTACCTACATCAGCGGAGACAAAACCGGCGATTGGGATCAAAAGAGGAGGAGGATGGGAAGCAGACTTGGCCCAGTGGTTAGGGCGTCCGTCTACCACATGGGAGGTCCGCTGTTCAAACCTCGGGCCTCCCTGACCCGTGCGGAGCTGGTCCATGCAGTGCTGATGCGCACAAGGAGTGCCCTGCCACGCAGGGATGACCCTGCGTAGGGGAGCCCCACACGCAAGGAGCGCGCCCCGTAAGGAGAGCCGCCCAGTGCCATGAAAGTGCAGCCTGCCCAGGAATGGCGCCGCACACCCAGAGAGCTGACACAACGAGATGACGCAACAAAGAGAAACACAGATTCCTGTGCCGCTGACAACAACAGAATTGGACGATGAAGAACACGCAGCAAATAGACACATAGAGCAGACAACGGTGGAGGGGGGGAGAAATAAATAAAATAAACTTTAAAAAAAAAAGAAGAAGAGGAGGAGGAGGAAGCAGGGAAGTCCTGAGGGGGAATTTACACAACAAAGAAATAGCCAGTGACAATAGCAGAAGAGAGTCACTGGCTAACCTCCAAGGGAGGGGGCATGGCAAGCAAACACATGAAAATGGGCAATTATTTAAACAGACATTTCTTCAAAGAAGATATACAAAGGGCCAATAAGCATATGAAAAGATGCTCAAGTCCATTAGCCATCAGGGAAAGGCACATCAAAAGCATGAGGACTTATGACTTCACACCCATTAAAAGGGCTATTATGTTAAAAATTGGAAAAGAGCAAGTGCTAATGAGGAAGCATGTAAATAGCAAACCTTATACATGGGTGGTAGGAATATAAAAATGCACCCAGTGTGGAAAACAGTTTGGCAGTAACTCGAAAAGTTAGACTTAGAATTAACATATGACCTGGCAATTCCACTTCTAGATATATTTCCAAAACAAATGAAGAGGCAGGGATTCAGACAAGTATTTGTATACCAATGGTCACCGCACAGTACACAAAAGGTAGAAGCAAATATCCACCAACAAGGGCTGCCAAGGCTGTAGCTGCGGGAGGGGTGAGCCTCACTCTCTGGTAGAGGCGTGGGTGGCCGCGGCCTCTGGGCTGGGATGAACCGCGCTCCTGCTGGAGGCAGGACAGCCAAACCCGAGCTAAAGCCAGCACAGCGGTAGCAGCTGGACTGACCATTGCTGCTGCAGGATTTGCAGGCCGTTAGGTTTTGCAAGCCATGAAGCAAATGGAGCCTCAAGTAAAACGAGTTTTTCAAAGTCTCCCAACATCTGCCTTCAGTGGTGGCTATTACAGAGGTGGGTTTCAGCCCAAAACGACAAAACCAGAGGCAGCATTCATACTAGGTGGAAGCCCTACTGCCAATAAAGGAAAACTAAGGGATGCTCATAGACAAATTATGCTCTTACATCACCCAGGCAAGGGAGGATCTCCTTATTTAGCAGCCAAAATCGATGCAGCTAAAGATTTACTACAAGGTCAGGCTAAGAAATGAAGTAAATGTAGGATGAATTTTAAGTTCATATCAATTTATGCATATGATTACCAATTTTTATAATAAAATGCCTCTAAGCCGTAATTTGTAAGAAATGAGTTAGCACAAAGCCTTGTTATAATTGTTTAAACTTGAGAATTTAAAATCATACTATACACTAGGATATTTGGAGGTTTTTAATGATAAATGTACTTAGACCATTTAAATAAAAATATTATTCATTACTCATTTAGCTAATAATTATCTAACTATGTGTACCAGGCATTCTACAAGGGAAGGTGAGCCACAGAGTTCTCAGACTAATGGCAGGCTGATAAACAGGTAATTAAAACACAGTGTGATGTTCTGATGGAATTCGCACAAACTCTTGTAGTGATTTTTACCTTGTTAGGAGAACACAGAAAACCACTTTGTAAAAGGCAACGGCCCAACTACTTGGAACCCTGTAGCTAAGTGACACAATCTTGATAGAAAAAATTAATCCAACTATGTATATGTAACAACGCACAATTCTTACATTAAAAACTGTAATAATAAGATACAAAGAAAAAAAAGCCAACCAACTGATGAACGGATAAACAAAATGTGGTAAATACATATGACAGAATATTATACAGCTGTAAGAAAGAAAAAAGTCCAGATGCATGTGACAGCATGGATGAACACTGAGGACATTATATTCAGTGAAATAAGCCAGACACAAAAGGAAAATCATCGTATGCTCTCACGGATAGTAACTAATGATAATAAGCAGACTCATACATTTAGACTCCAGACTAATTTACCAAGGGATAGAATGGGGGTAGAGAATGGAGAGCTCATGCTTAAATCGCACAGAATTTCTATTTCGGGTGACTGTAAATGTTTGGAAATAGACAGTGATGGTGGTAGCACACTACTGGGAATGTAGTTAACTGTGCAGAATTATGTTTATAAATGTGGTTGAGAGGAGTTTAAGGTAATATACGTTACAGAAGGAAAGTTAGAAGCCAAAACAGGATTGTTTAACTGAACGCTGTTGTGGATGATGGACTCGGTTAACAGTACAAATACAAGACTGTTCTTTCATGAATCATAGCAAATATATGACTCTATGACATGTTGTTAATAATAGGATGGTATATGGAAAATGAAACCCTCATGTAAACTATGGACTGTAGGTATCAGTAATATCTTATTTTCCTTCATCAGTCCTAACAAAGGTAGCACACCAATGCAAGGTATCAATGGAGGGATACATGAGAACATTGTGTTTTTCACATGACTTTACTATAAATATACAACCTCGCTAATTATTACAAAATTGCACAAATTTAAGAAAGCATTAGGCTAACTGAAAGAAACCAGACATAAAGTACTTCATATTCTATTATTTCATTACTATAAAATGTAAGGATAAATGAACTTATAGAGATGGAAATAGATTAGTTGTTAGTCAAGGCTGGGGAATAACAGAGGGATTGAGAGGTGACTGCTAAGAGCTATGGGGCTTTCCTTCCTGAAGTGAGAAAATGTTCTAAACTTGACTGTGGTGATGAATGCACAACTCTTTGAATATACTAAAAGTCATCGAGGACACTTTGTACAGATTGTCTGGTATGTGAATGTATCTCAAGAAAACTGCTCCTAAAACTTGGTACATACATCGTGGAGGTCCTTTTAGTTCAGTATAAGAACTCTGGATTTTACTGTAACCTGGGAACGTATGGGGTTCAGTAAAGAGTAACAAGGGACAACACCTGCCTTAGGCTTTCACAGGATCATGCTGACTACAAGAGAAGAATGGACCACAGAGGCAAGCAGGCCACAATGCAGACCAGGTAGGAGCTATCACAGTATTCCAGGTAAGAGACATGGTGGATTAGACAAAGCAGTAGCTGTGTAACAAATGGACCACACTAATGAAAGATGTTGTTCCTGAGGGAAAGTGTGCTAGCGGGAAGGGTGGGGTATACGGGAATCCCCTCTATTTCTGATGGAATATGTATGTCATCTAAAGCTACTTTATAAATAAAGAAAAAAAATTTTTTTTTATTTTGACATGGAAGCAGAAGAATCACTGGAGTCTCGGTCAGGCTAGGCAATAGAAATACTGAGGCATCATCAAACCTATTTCATATTTGAAAACATGGAGACGGAATCCTAAGGGAGAGTGCGCTGAATGATCCATAAAAAACAAAAATGACACATCAGTCTTAGACAAACTTTAAAATACCGATCTATAAAACATAAACTATAAAGGCAAACTACTGACCAGAAAAAATATTTGCAAACCTAACTAACACAAAGAAAGAACAGATATCTAGAAAATCTGGAGCTGATATATGGAACAGGTATCTAGAAAATCGGGAGTGGATGTGGCTCACGCGGTAGAAAGCCTGTTTCCCATATGGGAGGTTCCAGCTGCAGCGCCGATACCCCTTAAGAAAAAAACAACAACAACAGAGAACTAGCAAAAAAACAAAAGAACAACTCAAGGGAGCCAATTTGGCTCAGGGGTTGAGGGCTGCCTTCCCACTTATGAGATCCCGAGTTCAATGCCTGGACATTGTTCTAGGAAATAAATAAAAACCCTCATATCTGGGATGTATTAAAAGAATTTCCAAAATTCAATCATAAAAACATTATTATTAGAAAGGGCAAAATATATGAACAAACATTTCACTACAGTAGATATATGGATGGGAAATAAGTACATGAGAGATGCGCAATATAATTGGCAATCAAGGAAATGAAAACTACACCATTATGAGGTATAACTACATGTAATTAAGACAAAAATAAAGTGACAACACCAAATGCTGGTTAGAAGGCAGAGAAGCTAGATCTCTCGTATATTGCTCGAAGGGATATAAAGTGGTATAGTCGCTCTGAAAACTAGTTAGCAATTCCTTCTAAAACTAAATATACACTTATCATACAGCCCGGAAAGGGCACTCCTGCACGTTAATCACAGAGAAATGAAAACTAAGCCCAACTAAAGCATGACTTTCTTCTTTGAAAGATTAATCAAACTGATAAACCTCTACGCTAACCAAACATAAAATAGAGAAGATACAAATTACCATTACCAGGAAAGGAGGAGAGGTCATCCCTCCTGGTTCCACGGACATTAAAAGGATACTCAGGGAAGCAGACTTGGCCCAGTGGTTAGGGTGTCCGCCTACCACACGGGAGGTCCGTGGTTCAAACCCCGGGCCTCCTGACCCTGTGGAGCTGGCCCATGGGCAGCGCTGATGCGCACAAGGAGTGCCCTGCCACGCAGGGGTGTCTCCCGCAAAGGGGAGCACCACGCGCAAGGAGTGTGCCCCGTGACGAGAGCTGCCCAGGAGTGGCACCGCACACATGGAGAGCTAACGCAGCAAGAGCACACGACAAAAAAGAGACACAGACTCCCGGTGCTGCTGACAAGAATGCAAGTGGACACAGAAGAACACATGGCGAATGGACACACAGAGCAGACACCTGGGGGGTGGGGGAGAGGGGAGAGAAAAAAAAAAAGGATATTCGAACAAGACTACGAACATCCCTACATCCAATACTTTGATAACTTAGATGCAATGGCCCAAAACTCCTTCAGAGATACAAACTATCAAAACTAATACAAGAACAAATGTATAATCAGAATAGACCTATAGCCATTAAAATTCTGAATCGAAAATCAATGACATTTGAAAAAAGAAAGGACCAGGTTCAGATGATTCATACTATCCATCATTTAAGGATAAATGAAAATTCTCCACAATCGCTTTCAGAAAACAAAGGGAACATTTCCTAACTCACTCTAGGAGCCCAACATTACCCTAACGCTAAAACCACATAAAGATATTTTTAAAATGGAAAATTACACACCAATATGTCTCATGAACATAAAAACAAATTTTCTCCCATTCTCGGGGAATGTCCAGCTGACTAGAGGTTCCTGGAAGGAAAATTCACATAACAGGACATACCTATCTTTATTATTATCTATCTTTATTATTACTTTGTATTTGGTGGAAAAGAAACACATGCTCATATTAGTAAAAATCAAATGTTGAGACAAGTACACAACTAAAGGCAAGCCTCCCTCTCATCCAGCCCCTGCTCCTCAGTTCTACCCCCTCCCAGACACCACTTACCAATTCCTCTCATCTTTTTGCATGAACAGGCCAGTCAGGTATAAGCACATATATCTATGGTTCATTGGACATTCTATTTTTTGTGCATTTTAAAATTTTTACCCAAATAATTCAGTTATTCAGATATTAAGTCAACCGTCCTGAAGTAAATTTCTGAAACAGACCTAATAACGGGACAATATAACATAAAGTCACATCAGAATAGTCTTAGTGGAACGGGTGACATGAAAAGGGAGGACAACAGACATAACCCAGGACTGCCCTGGACAGGTGGGAACACACCACGTTAAGGTACAAATCAGGGCTCTGGAGTCCCCTCGGGTCCACAGCAGACACACGCACCACCTCCGGCTCCAGGCGCGGGGACGCTCAGTGGAGTAAAGGAGAGGGAGCTCAGATGAAGGGGGGCCCCCTCAGTGCACAGGACTCACACCTACCACAATCCTCCGAGGTGCAGAGCTCAAGGAGGCCTAGATCTGAGGAGCCACAGCCATCGCCCAAGGCCTGGCGCTGAAGCCTGGACACCACCAACTGCCAAGGCCTGCAGCCTGGAGCTGAGCATCATGGGAGGAGGGGGCAGCTTCCAGGACCACCCACATGAGGCCCTCCCCAGACCCAGGGACAGCCAGGGCCGAGGGACTGCGATGGCCCTGCCCACCTCCTGGCTCAGGCACCCCAGGGGGCAGACGCTGGACCAGCTGCACCATTCCTCAGCCTGTGCCTTGTTTTTTATCTTTACCATTCTCCATTTAAGACTTTCAGTCCTTTCTACTTTTTTATCCTTCTCTTTAGACTTAAGCATTATCTTGTCACCTTACTTCGTGGAGATTACATTTCAATCTTGAACTCTTTTCCCATTGTCCTTATTTTCTTCTTCTCATTAATTTTTCAGGTTTTATTTAAACTTATGATGTATTGTCATATATTATTTCATTTTCTTAATGCCTTTCATCTTCTTTTCAGAAAATATATTTCAGTACATCATGTAGGTCATGATAAAGAGTTTTCATTCATTTGTGGTGGGATACTCTGCACTTTTCCTTCAGTACTTGAGAATAACATGAATTTTTTGTTGTTATTCGTACAATTTTTAAAAACTATGGACGATAGATTCAAAACAACTTTTCTAATGACAGATCTACTTTTCTTTCTAGATTTTTAACAGAATTTTTTAAAGGATGAAAGCTTTCTTCATTATATTTCTGCACTCTGTACTTCTACCACTCTTATAAACGGGTCCTCACTCTCATTACTTCTACTTCTACCTTATCGATTTTCTTTCTCCCACTGACTACTGAGTATTCCTCTTATATGCACTCCTCTCTTGAAGAGAAACATTAACACATTGCCAAATATAGTCATTTTCAAAACATATTTACACATTTTCAAAATTAATTATCTGTAAGTTATTTCAATGAGTTACACTGGATTTCATGTCTTATTTTTTATGTGTAAATGTACTGTTTCCCTACAATCATTAGATTTTAGTTTCTATTTATGTTATAATGAAATTTTTTGTCTTTATACTTTAAAATTCACTTCATCAACAACTACACACACTGACATGAGGTACCCCCTGATGTGAAGCATCTAAGAAGGACATAATGTTCTTTCTGTGGTAGTACTGACAAAGTGCATACTCTTAAATAAATAAATAAATAAAAACCTCAAAAATAAAAGAAAGCAAATGAAAATGGTAGCTATTCTGGGCTCATCAAAGTATGCTGAGAAAAACTGAGATAAAATAGGGGGCTTCCAGCAAGCTGTAGGCTGGACACCTAGCCTGGTCACAGCCTCAAAGGAGGATGTGGACATGATGAAAGACTTCCATTCAGGAACTGTCCTTCTTTGCAGAGTTTCCAGGAATGGATCTGTTTGCTTTCAGGGTTACAGGTTAGGCTGAGGGAGGCTTAAGGGAATCCATGTGAGTCTCTGTGGTGTGACTGTGAGACTATGTGTGAGCTTGTGGGGGTCTCTGTGTGCATTTCCCCGAGGTGAGATGGACTGCTCAGGCTCTGGTGCTCCAAGGGGCAGGGCCTTAATGTGAACCCAGGCGTGTGGCTCCAAAGCTCTGCACTACAGACCTGCAGGCATCACTCAGTCATGGGAACATCAGAAACCACGTAGGGAAGCAGATGTGCCTCAAGAGGTTCAGCTCCTGCCTACCATATGGGAGATTCTTGGTTTGGTTCCAGGAAGCTTGCATGAAAGGCAGGCTTGGGAAACCGACACAACAAGATGATGCGACAAGAGACACAAGAGGAAAAATGTAACGAGAGACACAAAAAAGCAGGGAGAAGACGTTCCCAGTGCCTCCTTAAGATGACAGCAAGCTGGTTCAGTGGGAAGCCACAGCAAGCTGACACAACGAGATGATGCAACAAGAGACATGAACGGAAAAACATAATGACAGAAACAACAACGACCAGAAACAGAGGTGGCTTAAGTGATTAGGCACCTCCCTCTCACATCAGAGGTCCCGAGTTCAGTTCCCAGTGCCTCCTAAAGAAATAAAAGCAGACACAGCAAGTGTATACAATGAGGGGATAGAGAGAAATAGAGCCATGAAAATAAGTCTTTAAAAAAACAACAAAAAGGAAACCAAAAAAACCACCACAAGAACAAAAAAAGAAACCACAAGGGAGTTCCTCCATCTGTGCATGTGCTTACAATTCCCTGAGTCTACAGAGAGACCAAACTGTCCACCTTTATAAGGAGGCCTTCAGATCGCAGGGCCTAGGGAAGCTAGCTGTGCAGACAACCTCACACTCCGGCATTAGTTCCTGACGTCCAAAACTAAAAGAAAGCCCACAAGACTCTGCGTTAGATCACAATCCTGGGAGTTGTGAGGAATCACAGAGAATGACCTGCCAACCTCCACGCTGACGTCACAGCCAGGAGCTCTGCCACAGCGCACAGGCATTGGGAAGGAAAGTTAGTGCACTGGATTACGGCGTTCCCACGGACCCCCTAGATTCTCAAATCTTGGACTCACACAGGAGGGTCTCTGATGAGTAAGAACTCAGATTCCACTTGTTTCTTAACCTGGTGTGCAAAACCTTGGTTGAAATGCAACTAGAGAGCAAGCTTAGAGGGAGTCAGCACTGACCCTCTGCGTCCCTCCATAAGGACTGTCCCACTGCCAAGGGCCAAGAATTCAATGAACAAACACACATGGTGAAGAAAAGGAAGACTGGATGGAAAAATACACAATAATTAACTGGTCATTTTTAAATGGTAAGATATCAATATTTTCATATCTATAATTATTATATTTACCAAAAAGATTAGTGAATGAATATGAAAGAATGGATTGCCAAGAATGGAACTGATTCCACCAAAAAAAGACTGCCTCCAATCAAGTAGAAATTCCATTAGTATATTTAGTAAATGAAGTGTCAGTTTATGCAGATCCACGGAGGTCAAATTCATTGGAGATGTCAAGAAGGCACCAGTGGGAAGTGGACTTGGCCCAGTGCTTAGGGCCTACGCCTACCACATGGGAGGTCTGCGGTTCAAACCCGGGGCCTCCTTGACCTGAGCGGAGCTGGCCCATGTGCAGTGCTGAAGCCCACAAGGAATGCCGTGCCATGCAGGGGTGTCCCCCGTGTAGGGGAGCCCCATGCGCAAGGAGTGCGCCCTGTAATGGCAGCCGCCAAGCGTGAAAGAAAGTGCAACCTGCCCAGGATGGTGCCGCGCACATGGAGCGCTGACACAACAAGATGATGCAACAAAAAGAAACACAGATTCCTGTGGGGCTGACAACAACAGAAGCAGACAAAGAAGAACACACAGCAAAATAGACACAGAGGACAACTGGGGTGGGGGAGGGGAGGGGAGATAAATAAATGAATAAATAAATAAATAAACCTTTAAAAAAAAGAAGACACCAGTCACAAATTATAAGAAGAGAGCAGAATACAAAGACATGGGACTCTCTCCTCCTCCAGAAAAGCAGCTGGAGGACAGGCTGAAACAGACTGGAAAAAGAGCTCTAGGCTTTAGGACAGCAGGTGAAGGCTGGACCCCACCCAGAACAGAGACGGACAAAGGAGGGGAATCGCGGCAGAAGAACTGTGACTGGAAAGCAGCAGCTACTGCTCCTGGCACCCTCCCTGACTCTAAGGACCTCACAATACTCAGGCCTCTCACCCAACTTTAGACAAAGGGGTCTCCAGGGATCCACAGCCCCTGGAAAGCGGACGGAGAGGGACACCATCTAAGGCTGCACATTCTAACCCACACAGCTGGTCTGCTGTGTCCCCACCAGCCTTTCCAGGCCAGGTGGGACCCCTCAATCTCACTCTCTTATAGCCAGGACTGAGTGTGGAGGACTCGCCTCTGCAGCAAAGAGGAGAGAGAGGGACACAGCCTAAGGCTGAAAACTTTGAACCCACAAATTTGGTCTGCGGACTCCCAGGAGCTCTACCGGGCTGGGCAGTACCAGCTCATTGTTTGCCTTGGGAGCCTGCAAAGGACTAAGGAGATCTGACCCTCTCAATCTCCTACTCTACTAACCTGGAATGACTGTGGAGGACACAGAGGGGAGTGGAACCATTTCCTACCCAGGAAAAGAGAGGCGGTTGCTGGAGAAGTCTGACGAATTCTTTCTGAGAAAGTTTAAATTACAAGGCTCTTCATCTCCAGGCAAGAACCTCTACCACACTGTTCCAGTCTGTGTCACAGCAAAAACGCTCCAGCCAGGCACTGACCTGAAAGAGCTGCCAAAGAGTACCTTCCAGGAGCAGAACTAGGTAGAACACATGAGTAAATTAAAAATAAATAGCAGAGGCTTCTGCTAGCCTTTATGGCTTCCCTCCGAAGGCCCCAGGAAGCAAGTCTGCAACCCATTACTGGGCATAGCAGTTTGATATTACTGATGAATTCCAAAAAGAAATATTAGATTATGCTCATAAATTGGTCTTTTCCTCAGGGTATAGTACATTCTCTTGGATTCAGAGGTTTACAGGATTAAATGATGATCAAGGCTTTCATGGGGCCACATCAGCAGGACGTTGCATCCCTGCCCCTTGGTGGGTGGGACGCACAAAGAAAACAACATGACAAAAGAGATGGCTGGAGTTTTTGAGCTGGAGCCCAGGAAGTGAACACACAGGAGATCATCGCCAGAGGAACAGAGAGAGCTCTTTAGACACAGCTGAAGCCCAAGGGAGAGGACAGATATATTTGCCTGATACTCTACAGCTGACCTCGTAGAGAGAGGCAAAGCCTAGAGAGCTTTCTAGTCTAGAGCTGAACTTGTGGTGAACAGACAGGAGCTGGACGTGGAGAGAATTGAACCCCGGGAAGAGAGGAACCCAGAAAGCCTGAACCCTGGCACACATCGGCAGCCATCTTCCTCCAACTTGTGGCAACAGACTTTGGTGAGGGAAGTAACTTGCACTTCAGAGCGTGGTAAATAAGCTTCTACCCCAAATAAACACCTTGTATAAAGGCAACAGATTAATGATATTCTGCATCAGCACCCCTTTGGCTGACACTAGGTGCGGAGCCCTGTTTTGAGCAAAGAACAAGGACAAGACAAACCATCCAGGAGGAACACAGAATCAAAGAGCAGCAATAACACACAGCCTCCCACCACCAAAGCCCAACAAAAAGAAAGAAACTGAGCATCTGAGGAAACTGCATCCTAATCAGATGCCTAGCATCAGCAAAAATTTACAAGCCAGACTAAAAAAATGGCAGACATGACCCAGGAAAAGGAATATAACAAAGCCTCAAAAGAGACACAGGATTTGAGAAAACTAATTAATGAGATGCATACACAGTTCCAAAATCAAATTGAAAGAAAAATGAAAGAAAAATATGGCTAAAGAAATGAATGAGATCAAGAAGATAGTGAACAAGCACACAAAAAAATGTGAAACCCGAAATAGAAAAATAACAGAGCTAATGGGAAGGAAAGACACGACAGACATACAGCAAACTCGAAATGAGAGAAGAAAGAATAAGTGATACCAAAGACAGAAGAGCTAAAATTACAGAGAGAAAAGACTGGGAAAAAATGAACATGGGTTCAGAGAGGTTGAATGACAACTCAAAAACCAACAACAAACATGTCATAAGATATCCAGAAGGAGAAGACAGGGGAAGGAGGGGGGGGGCTAGTATTTGAGGAAATAATAGTTGAAAATTTCCCAACTCCAGGGAAAGAAATTAACCTACATGTCTAAGAAGCCCACTGTATCCCAATCAGAATAAATCCAAATACACCTATTCCAAGACACATACTACTGAGAAAGTCAAACCTAAGAGATAAAGAGAAAATTCTGAGAGCAGTAAGAGAGAAGAGAACCATTACTTACAAGGGACACCCAGTAAGATTTAGTACAGATTCCTCATGAGAAACCATGGAGGCAAGCAGACAGCACTATGATAAAATGAGACCGAAAGAGAAAAACTGCCAGCCGAAAATTCTGCATTCACCAAAATTGTCCTTCAAATACGAAGGCGGGTATATAATATTCACAAGCCAATACAAATAGAGTTCATAATAAAGAATCCATCTTGCAGGATATATTAAGGGAAGCCTTAGAACCTGAAAGAAAAAGGAGAGTGAAGCTTGGAGGAGAGAATAGGAGAATAGAAGGAGAACCAAAAAAGTAAAAAGACAGACCAAAATGTGATATGACATAGGATAACCAAAGAAGAAAATGGAGGAAAGAACTAATGCATTTACAGTAATATCACTGAATATGAATAGATTAAACTGACCAATTAAGAAATACAGGCTGACAGGATGTATTTAAAAAAAGCATGAGTCAGTCGTATGCTGCGTACCAGAGACCCACCTTAGACCCACGGATACAAACTGCCTGAAAGTGAAAGGCTGGAAAAAGATACTCCATGCAAATAGTAACCAAAAACAAGCAGGCTTAGCTATACTAATATTGGAGAAAACAGACAGTAAGTGCAAAAAGTTAAGAGAGATACAGAAGGCCATTAAATATTAATAAAAGGGACAAGCAACCAGGAAGGTATAACAGACATAAATATCTATGCACCTAACCAAGGTCTCCCAAATACATGGAACAAACTCTGGGAAAATTGAACAGAGAAACAGGCATCTCTACAATAAACAAGTGGAGATTTTAAAACACCTCTCACAACATTAGACAGAACTAGACAGAAGACCAACAAGGAAAGAGAGACCTGAAACAATATGATCAATAAGTTAGACCTAACACACATATACAGAACACAGCATCCAAACTCAGTGCATTAGACATTCTTTGAACATACCCATGCATCCTTCTCAAGGACAGACCACATATCAGGGCACAATACAGCACTCAATAAATATAAACATAATCAATTTATACAAAGCATCTTCTCAGATCAGAAGGGAATCAAAATCACAATCAATGACAGAGAGAAAAAGTTAAATTCACAAATGCCTATATTAAAAAAGAAGAAAGAGCTAAAATCCAAGAATTAACTGAACAACAGAAGAAACAAGAAAAAGAAAAGCAAACCATCCTCAAAACAAGCAGGAGATAAGAAAGATTAGAATAGAATTGAAGGAAATTGAGAAAGAAAAAAAAAAAACAGTCAAAACCAAAAGCCAGTTATTTGAGATGGAGATCAGTAAAATTCACAAACCCCTACCAAGATTAACAACGAAAAAAAAATCCTAATAAATACAATTGGAAATGAAAGAGGGGAAGTTATGACTGATCCCACAGAACTCGAAAGGATCATAAGAGGATATTCTGAGAAACTGTCTGCCAACAAACTAAACAACCTAGAGGAAATGAGCAAACGCCAAGAAAAGCACAACCAGCCTGCATTAACACTACAAGAAATACAAGAACTTACCAAACCAATCACATTGAAGGACACTGAAACTGTCTTTAAAAATCGCCCAACAATGGAAAAATCTAGGACCATGTCACTTCACAGGTGAATTCTACCAAACATTTTAAAAAGAATTAACACCAATCCTGTTTAAACTCTTCCAGAAAGTTGAAAAGGAGGGAAAATAACCCACCATTTTTTAGAAAGCCAACATCACTGTAATACCAAACCCAAATAAAGACACAGTAAAGAAAAGAAATTACAGACCAATCTCTCTAATGACCATTGAAGCAAAAATTCTTACCAAAATATTTAAAAATCGAACCCAGCACCATATCAAAAGTCCTATACATCACAATCAAGTGGGATTTATTCCTGGTGGGCATGCCTGGTTCAACATACGAACATCAATCATTGTGATACACAACATTAATAAATGGAAGGAAAAAAAGACACATGATCATCTCAATCGAGGCAGAAAAGGCATTTGATTAAAACCAGTATCATTTCTTATAAAAACATTTCAAAACAGAAGAATAGAAGGATTATTCCTGAATGTGATAAAAACCACACATGAAAAACCCACACCTGACATCGTATCAACTGGGGAAAGGCTGAAAGCTTTCCCTCTAATACTGGGAACTAAACAAGGATGCCCACCAGCACCATTGTTATTCAGCATTGTAACAGAAGCTCTAGGTAGAGCAATTAGAGAAGAAAAAATAATTGAAGACGTATAAAGAAGAAAGAGGAAGTCACCTTATATTTAGAAAATTCTGAAATGTCTACAACAAAGCTATTTGAGCTAATAAAAGAGTTCAGCACAATGGCAGGCAGCAGGATCAACACGGAGAAATTAGTAATATTTTTGTACACTAGTATTCCACATTCTGAGGAGAAAAAAAAGGGGAAAATTTCATTTACAATAGCAACAAAAACACTCAAATACCTAGCGATCAATTTAACAAAAGACATACAGGACCTATAGGGAGAACATTACAAAACAATGCTCAAAGAAATTTGAAAAGACCGAAACAATTGGAAAGACATTCCATGTTTGTGAACTGGAAGACCAAACACCATAAAGATGTGAATCCTACCCAGACTGATTTATAGATTCACTGCAAGACCAAGCAAAATTTCAACAGCCTACTTTAGAGAAACAGAAAAGACAATTACCAAACCACTTGGAAGGGAAGTGCATGTGAATAGCCAAAAGTATTCTAAAAAAGAACAACAACACAGAAGTAATTTCACTGGCTGACCTTGAAACATATTGCAATGCTACGCTGGACAAATTCACATGATACTGCAATAAAAAGAGAAAGAGCGATGAGTGGGATAGAACTGCGAGTACAGGAATTAACCGTCACCTCTATGGTCAAGTGGTTTTTGACAAGCCCTCCAAGCCTGTGTTAATGGGAAAAAAACAAGACTCTTCAGCAAATGCTGCTGGGAGAACAGGTTATCTGTAACCAAAAGAATGAAAGGCAACCCCTATCTCACTCTCTATATAAGAATCAACTCAAGGGAAGCAGATGTGGCTCAACTGATGGAGCATCCACCTACCAGATGGGAGGCCCAGGGTTCAGACCCAGGCTCACCTGACCCATGTGGTGAGCTAGCCAACACGGAGCGCTGATGCACGCAAAGAGTGCCGTGCCCCGCAGGGGTGTGCCCTCCGTAGGGAAACCCCGTGCCCAAGGAGCACGCCCCCACAAGGAGAGCCGCCCTGTGCGAAAAAGTTCAGCCTGCCCAGGAGTGGTGCCATGCACACGGAGAGCTGACACAGCAAGACGACACAACAAAAAGAGACACAGATTCCCGGTTCCAATGACAAGAATGCAAGCAAACTCAGAAGAACACACAATGAATGGACACAGAGAACAGACAATGGGTGTGGGGGGAAGGGAAGGGGAGAGAAGTAAAATTAAAAGCTTTCTAAAAAATTAATAAATAAATAAATGATAATAACACACAAAAAAAGAATCAACTCAAAATAGATACAAAGACCTAAATAGAAAAGCAAGTACCAAAAAACTACTAGAAGAAAACGTAGGGAAGCATCTTAAAAACCTTGTGGTAAGTGGTGGTTTCTTGGACCTTACACCCAAAGCACAAACATCAAAAGAGAAATTACATAAATTGGACCTCCTTAAAACTAAACACTTTTGCACCTCCCAGGACTTTGTCAAAAGGGGGAAAAGGCAGCCAATTCAATGGAAGAAGATACTTAGTAATCACATGTCCCATAAGGGTTTAATATCCCAGATATAGAGAGATGTTTCAACTCAACAATAAAAAGACAAATGACGCAAAAGACATGAATAGACATTTGTTGAAAGAAGAAATACAAATGTCAAAAAGCACATGAAAAAATATTCGACATCATTAATGATTAGGGAAATGCAAATCACGACGAGATATCACTTCACAGCTATCAGAAGGGCCACTATTAAAAAGTCAGAGAACTACAAGTGTTGCGGAGGATGTGGAAAGACAGGAACATTTATTCACTGTTGGTAGGAATGCAGAATGCTACATCCACTGTGCACATCTGTTTGGCAGTTCCTAGAGAAGTGGAATATAGATTCGCCACGTGATCCTGCACCACCACTACTGGGTACATTCCCGGAAGAACTGAGAACAGTGATATCAACAGGAATCTGCACACCTACATTCATAGTGGCGTTATTCACAATTGCCAAAACCTGGAAACAGCCCAGGTTTCCATCAGCCAGTGAACAGATAAACTGTGTTGTATTCACACGATGGAAGATCACGCAATGCTAAGAAGAAATAAAGTCATCAACCACACGACAACGGGAATGCACCTGGAGGACAGGATGGTGAGTGAAGCACATCCCAGGCACCAGCCAATAGATATTCATATTTTTTTCCCAGTTGTGGCTGTCAGGCACTTGCCCTGATTAAAAAACCGTGATGTATTGACATGACAGAACATTATATGGGCAGTAAAAAGAAATGATGTCATAAAGCATATGACACCGTGGATGAATCTACAGGACATTATATTGAGGGAAGCGAGCCAGACACAAAAGGACAAATACCATATGAGCAAGTTACCATGAACCAAATATATTGTGTAATATATTGTATCATTGAAAAAAAGTGTATATGTATGCAATATATTTTAGAAATGTATGATTTTATCCAACAGGGTTTTCTTTTTAAAATATTCTTTATATATTCAATTATTAAATGTAAAAAATGAAGTGAAAAATAAAGTGAGGTTACACTAAAGACTTGAGCATTGGAGACTTTAAACTTTGTTACTTAAGAAAAAGATGTAACAAACAAGAGAGTGTAATCAAACGTTATTTTTCAGCATAGTAAAACCAAGGGTGGAATATGAATATAGATAAAACTGCATATATGACGGTTTTCTTTGAAATTGAACAAATGTATGTTAACACTACGAAATGTTAATATGTTAATATCACTTATGCTATCTGAAAGAAACCTGACACAAACTACAACCTACTGCATGCTTCTATTTATAGAAAATGTAAATGAGTTTATAAAGATGAAGTTAACATTTGTGGTTATGTAGGGATGGGGAAGGACTGCTAAGGGGCGTGGTTTTTTCTTAAAGTACTAAAAATGTTCTAAAAATTTTTATGGTGATGAATGCACAACATAGTGATTATACTAAAAGTCACTGATTATAAACTTTGGATAGATTGTGTGGTATGTGAATATATCTCAATAAAATTCCTAAATACATAAATATAATTGTGCTTCTATTTCCAGCATGGAAATCCGTTAGAGTTTGGAAGAATTTTCTTATTACTTTATTTTTCTTCTTATTGAAATAATGAAAATATTCTGATGCTGACTGAGGTAACGAATGCACATCAATGCGATTACACCAAATACCATGGGTTGTACACTTTGAATCAACTGTATGCTTTTCTTAAAATATCAATAAAACACTGATTTCCTAAAAACCTATACATGGATCAAGAAAATCATTAAAAAAAAAACAAAAAAAAAAACGGGACTGCCAATCCTCATCCAAAGATTTCATTGCTAAGCTTTTCTTATAAAACCTTCCTGGATTTTCCCACTGAGAGCACACTATATCCTTCCTCGTCACACGGAATTGTTAAAACATACATGTATCAATAAAATTAATTTGTTAAAAAAAAAGAAAAAGGACTGCTAATCCTCATCTAAAGATTTCATTGCTACGGTTTTCTTATAAAACCACTGAGAGTAGCACTGTATTCTTCCTCGTCACACTTAGCATCTGCTGAGCGACAGGGCACTAGGAGAACAGCGTGGTCATCTGCATGGAAGTGACAGGGCCCCAGCAGCCCTGCCTGGCTCCCCTTCCAGGAGGCAACCCTGTGAAAACCACCTTCAGAAGTGCAGGGGGAAGTGCAGGGGACAAGAGAAGGGGGTGGGCTGAGAAGGTCCAGCCATCTGTCCTGAGTGAGAGCAGCGGCTCCACAGCCCTGAGCTGCTTCCCTACAACGGGACCAACTCTTCTAAGAGGCCAAGAACAGTAAGCACAGAGGCGTCCTCTGCAGCCAGGCTCCTTTAAGGCCAGCTGGGTGACTGCTCCTGGTAGACAAAGCAGGCTACAGTGGTGTCCCCAAGACACCCAGGTCACCCCCCTGCCAAGGAGAGGCTCCTGGAGCTCCTGGAAATGCTCAGCACACCCCTGGGACCGTCAGCAGCCTCAGGCAGGCGGTCTGACCAGCAGGCGCCCTTTCCCAGGCTGTGCAGAGGGTCCTAGCAGGCACCAAAACTCAGTGGCCCCCACCAGCCAGCTGCCCTCCTCCGGCCCTAGCAAGCTATCACCTGAGCAAGAGCTCTCGAACCGTTTCCACCCAGCGTTACTCCAGGAAACCACACTTCTAAGAAAACCTGTCACCACCACCAAAAGGAAAGAGTGTCCTGGGACCAGGGGGAGCTCTGAGGGAAGCCAAGGCTGAGGCTGTCCTGGGCCGTCTGTGGGGGGGAAAGGATGGCGGGAAGCAGGAGAGGGACCCTGAAGGGGAGCAGGGACCTTGGGAGAGGAAGGAAACTTGGGGTATAGAAGAGACAGTAGGGGAGGAAGTGGGGGCCACGGGGGGACAGAAGAAACTGTGGGGAAAGGAAGAGTGGGCAACGGTGTGATCATAGGGGGGACTGGAGGGAGGAGAAGAGACTTTGGAGGGGCAGGGACGGAGGGGGAGGAGGAGGGACCATGGGGGGTACTGTGGGGGGTGATGATGGGGGGAGAGACAAGTGGGGAAGTGACTTTGGGGGAGCAGGAGGAACCATGGGGACCGAGGAGGGACCCTGTGCGGGAGGGAGATTAGGGCAGGGAAAGGGACATGCTGAGGCTGGAAGGGCAGTGGGGGTCAGGAGGGATGGGCGGGGGGGGCATTAGGAAGGTTGGGGAGGGCAGGGGCCTTGCAGGGGGAGGGACCGAGGGACCAGGAGAGACTGTGTGGGAGGAGGGGGGGGCTGGAGAAACCTGTGGGGGGGACGGCCAGAGCACAGGAGGGACCTAGAGGGGCAGGAGGGACTGTGAGGGGGCAGTAGGGACCATGAGGGGCAGGAGGGACCAAGGGGGGCAGGAGGGACCATGAGGGGAAGAACGCACCATGGTGGGGAAGACGGGCCGCCCTTCCCGTGAACCCCGGGACCCCTACTACGACACGGCCCCGCAGCCCAGGCCTGCCAGGTGGGCCGAGACACCGACTAAATCTGCCCAGCCCCGACTGCACCCTGTGACCCCACGAACTGCACCCCGAGCCCCCCCCACTGCACCCTGCGACACCTCCGACTGCACCCTGAGACACCCCACCCATGCACCGCCGCTCCCGCCCCGCGCTGCCCTGAAGCAGCCCCCCCCCCCCCCTGCCAGGCCCCGCCCAGGCCCCACCAGGCCCTGAGGGCGCGCAGGACCAGGGCCGCACACGACTTCCCAGTACCCCCGCCCCCGACGCGGCCGGGGGGGCGGGGAGGGGGAGAGGGGGGCTCCTCGCCCCCTTCTCCGCGCCCCCGGTGGTGCCCGCCCGCCTGCCGCGCCCCGACGCCAAATCCATCCCAAACTTACCGCTACCCGAGGTGGGACATGGGCGGGGTCCCTGGGAGCGGGGCCGAGCGCTCCCGCAGCCCCCACGCCCGCCGACCACATGCCCTCCCACCCTCGGGGTCCTGGGCGGCACCCCCGGAACACCCAGCAGGGCCTCATGCGCCCCACACGCCGCCAGCTCTTCAAGGCGCCCCCGGCCCGGAACGGGGCGGGGCTTGAGGGGCGGAGCGTCTGCGTCGGCGCCAGCGCTTGAGCCAATGAGCTTCCGTCCCGCTCCGGGATGCCACGCCCCTACGGGGGCCTGTCCTACCCTTGACGGACAGCCACAGGCACCCAATCACCTACTACCCGGCTTGATCCCCGGACACCTGTGCAAAAACCAAACACCTACACCAATAATGACCAATAGAAGGAGGAAATCAAGAAATAAACCATCATTTATAATAATAATATAAAAACATCACATACTTAGGAATAAATTTAAATAAAGATGTAAATGACAAACACAGAAAACTACACAACACTTTAATCAAAGAAGACGTAAATAAATGGAAAAATAGTCCCTGTCCATCAATACGAAGAATAAACGTCATTACGGTGTCTATACTGCCCGAAATAATCTACAGGTTGAATGCAATCCTAATAAAAATCAACACAGCATTTTTTACTGATTTGGAAATACTCCCTATGAGATGTATTTGGAAGGGCAAGGGACCCTGAACAGTCACAGACATATTGAAAAAGGAAAATGAAATCAAGGAAGAGCACTACCTGACGTTAAAACATATTACAAACCTACAGTGGTCAAAACTGCATTGTATTGTCACAAAGACAGATGTACTAACCAATGGAACTGGACTGAGAGTCGGGATATAGATCCTGACGTATAGAGTCACCTGATGTTCGACAGGGCACCAAGCCCAATCAACTGGGAGAGTATGGCCTCGGCAACAAGTGGTCCTTGGAGAACTGCATATCCATATGCAAAGGAATGAGAGATGAACACCTGATATAAAAATCAACATGAGGTGCATCAAAGATCCAAATATAAAAGCCAAGACCATAAAGACCTTGGAAGATAACCTAAGGAAGGATCTACAGGACCTTGTGATAGGAAATGCCTTCATGAACTTCACACTCAAAGCAGGAACAGAAAAAGAAAAAATAGATGAAAGGGACCTCCTCAAAATTAAAACCTTTTGTACCTCAAAGAAGTTTCTCAAGAAAGTGACAAGGCAGCCTCCCTAATGCAAGGAAATATTTGGTAACCATATACCTGAGGGAGCCTAATATCCAGCATATGGAAAGGAATCCTTTTTCTCAAAATAAAGAGACAAACAACCCATTTAAAAAATGGGCAAGAGATTTGAACAGACATTTCTCCAAAGAAGAAATACAAATGGCTAAGAAGCACATGAAAAGATCCTCAACATCAATAATTAGAAGGGAAATGCAAATCAAATCTATAATGATGTACCATCTTACACCCATTACACTGGCTACTATTAAAAACGAAAGGATTTCAAGCGTTGGAGAGGATGTGGAGGAAGAGGAACCCTCATTCCCTGCTGGTGGGAATGTAGAATGGCCAGGCATTGTGGAGGACAGATTGGCACTTCCTCCAAAAACTAACTATAGGTCTGCCACATGACCCAGAAATTTCACTTCTGAGTATATACCCACAACTGAAAACAAGGATGCGAACAGAACTATGCACACCAATATGCATACTGGCATTATTCACTATTGCCAAACGGAATCACCCCAAATGCCCTTCGACAGATGAAGGGATACACAAAATGTGGTATACACATACAATGGAATGCTACTCAGCTGTAAGAAGGAATACAGTGTGAACACACGGGTAACAAGGATGAATATTGAGAACCTTCTGTTGAGTGAGCAAGTCACGAGTTTGCGGACAAACATTACGTGACCTCTCAGATATGAGGTAAGCAAATCGAGCCGACTCAGAGAGCTACAGTCTGGAAGACAGGCTTACAGGAAAGAGAAGGTTGTGAGTAAATACCCACACAGGCAAAATCTATGATAACGTGGAAATGAGTGTTTGCGCAGGGAAGGGATATGGTAGGGGTATAAGATTACCATTGGGTTGAGCAGTGCAAGCGTCACAGGTTCTAGGGTGGGAAGGATGGATCAGATGTCCATGGAACTCAGGGGAATGTTGGGGGAAGGAGCAGATGAACACTGGGGATTCACAGGTATGTGGTTGAAACTACAGTGTTGAGTAAACACTCTGGCAATACGACAAGGAAGGATTACTAGTTTAAGGGGCTGAATAAGAGGCATCTGGCATAGAATGCACCTGGAGCAGGCTTCTAGAGAGTGTGTGAGTGCTCATCATGTCACAGTGTGTTATATTGCTGAGTGGAGAGCCATACAATGAGTGGGAAGGGGTTGTACCCACTTCCTGGGGAGGCCTGATGTTCTCAAACAGAGGGGAGGGTGTCTCTCGAGAGCATGGGTGACAGACACCTAATGGGGGAGGACAGACTAGCGTGTCAAGCCCTCAGCATTGTTGCAAGTTATAGACGAATCTTGTCCTTCAAGTAGTGAAGCTTCGTTGTCACTGTGGTCTCCGAGGGGAGGGGAACAGGGGAATAGGATAGATGGAAGAGGGAAACTGGAGGGGGGAAATGGAAGTATTCTCCATGATCGTGAAATTAAGGATACAGGTCATGTTAAATTTCACTAAAAACTTATAAACCTGTACGGTCTGAAATATAAACCAAAATGTAAACTACTGACCATGGTTGGTAGCCATGTTTCAATACTTATACATCAGTATAGCAAATGTAATGTCCACATGTAAAAAGATCATTGGTGGGGAAGGGGTAAAGGGAGGATGTTGGGGTATATGGGAGTCCCTTATGTTCTGTATGTGACTTTAATGCGACCTAAAACTTCTTTGAAGACATAAAGAAGAAAATAAAGAGGTAAGACCCTGAGGTAAAAATGGAAGAGATGGCCTTGACACTGTACAGTCAAGACAACACCTATTACAGTGATGAAAGGAAAAACGTCCAAAAAAAATTTTTGTAGTATTTTTCCACTTTCAATACCCCAATTTTTTTAAGTTTTCTTACTTTTTTCTAAACTTATATGTATTTGCATTGTAATTCTTAAACCAATCAGTATTATTTCATTTTCCTCTTAACAAAATCTGGCAATATATTAGGCTTAATTTTTTAAGAAGTTTTGGATAGCAGAGGCGGTCAGCTATGGCAGGGGAGGAGCACTGGTGTGGGTGTCATTGATGGGGATGTATGGGAGGGAGCTCGCCTTGGCAAGCGTATGACTTAGACATGTTTGGATGTACGTTGGGTATTGTCCTAGTGGGGAGAGTTTCACACTACAACTGAAGGAGGGCTGGGTTCCCATCTGCGGAACTCTGCCACATTCCCCATGGAACAGCAACAATCCCCCAAGTGCAAGGGCAATGACCAGCTAAGAAGGATGGTCCAAGGATGGGCCCTTGATACTGAGGACTATGCTTATGACCCTGTTGCGCTTCAAGTGTCAGCTGGCCTAGTGTTGCAGGCTGCCTAAGAGTTACCTCTGAAATACCTCCACGTTGCTCCAATATGGCCACTCTCTAAATAAACAGTATATAAATGCATTACATTCCCCCAAGCATAGGACATGACTCTCAGGGATGAGGCTCCCTGGCACCCAGGGATTACAACCAAGCACCAGCTGGTGATTCAACTGGAAAAAGACCTTGAATTAAAGGGGAATTGGTAAAAACAAATGAGTTTATATGGCTAAGAGACTTCAAAATGAGTCAGGAAGTCATCAGAGGTATTGTGCTTATGCACTTCTCAGCAGGATCTCATAGACAGCCAAAGATGACACAACACAACCCCAGGTAGTGGTGCTCCCAGGGGCTATGGGGACACCCTCATCCTATGGTCATGGCAGATACATGCAGGGTTCAGTCCCTTAACAATGGGCCCTAATTAGCAGTTTGTCCTCCTGTGATGGAGTTAGACTGGGATATGACATTCTACAATGCCTCTTCTGTCCCTTTTTATTGAACTTCTTTTGGGTGCTGGGTTTGCTGTATGCCCAGGAGACTTCAATCTCTGGGCTGTCCAGGTTTCACCTGAGCCCTAAGTCTCAGTGGTGTTGCTGCACCACCTACACTCCACTTCATTGGACTTACCCAGGTCAGCTGATTGGGAGATGAGGATGGACAACAACCACACCAGGGAACCAAGACAGTCTATGGCTGTGGGCACGAGAGTAACATCCACCAGCCATGTGGGAAAGAAGCCCCTTCTCAATCGATAGAAGGAGTGAGCATCGCCATCCCAGGGTCCTAGGGATAGACAAAGAAAATATGGACTAGAGTGGAGTTAATGGTATTCTACGACAGAATTATTTTTACTCTAGCAATAGGAGCAATTGTATCATTGATGTGGACACAGTGGCCTCTGGAGTTGCTAAACGCAGGGAAAGGGAAAAGGAGGTGTGATGCGGAGGCATTTTCAGGACTTGGAGATGTGCTGATTGATATTGCAGGGACAGATGCAGGACATGACATATCCTACCAGAATCCACTGGATGGACTGAAGAGAGTTTAAACTACACTGTAAGGAATAGCCCATACTGTGTAACGGTGCTTCAAAATGTATTCATCAAATGCAATGCACGTACCACACTAACGAAAGAAGTTCTTGATGTGGGATAAGTGTGGGGTGTGGGGTGGGGCATCGGGACCTCCTACTGCTTTTAATGTCACATTTTGTGTGATCTACGTATGTTTTGAAAGTAAATAAAAATATATATCTAGGCAAATTATGTCCAGATTGTATTAGTTTTGAAAGGATTGAAAGAAGTCAGTTAACTAAACAAAAAAGATTACCTATTAAAAAATCAATGATGGCGGAGGACTTGGCCCAGTGGTTAGGGCGTCTGTCTACCAGGTGGGAGGTCCACGATTCAAACCCTGGGCCTCCTTGACTCGTGTGGAGGTGGCCCACGGGCAATGCTGACACGCGCAAGGACTGCCATGCCATTCAGGGGTGTCCCCGCATTGGGGAGCCCCACACGCAAGGAGTGCACCCCGTAAGGAGAGCCGCCCAGCGCGAAAGAAAGTGCAGCCTGCCCAGGAATGGCGCAGCACACACGGAGAGCTGACACAACAAGATGACGCAACAAAAAGAAACACAGATTCCCAGCCGCTGAGAACAACAGAAGCAGACAAAAAGACGCAGCAAATACGTACAGAGAACAGGCAACGGGGGTGGGGAAGAAGGGGAGAGAAATTAATAAATAAATAAATCTTTAATTTAAAAAAGTAAAAACAAAAACAATGATAGAATTAAGGAAAATAAATTCTGAAAAGTCATGCAACTAAGAAGAGGGTTACTTGTAATATATAATGTTAAAAAATTCCAAACCTATACAGTCAAATTCTCTGTATGTAGAGAAATTATGCATTAAATCTTAAGAATAAATACTTTCCTAGGGAGAAATAAAGTAGAAAAGCCTCTTCCTAACAACCATGCCCTAAAAGAAACCTTCAAAAATTTGTCCGGGAGAAAGAAAAAGATATAGATCCGAAAATCTCATCTTCTGAATGAAAGTTACAGCATTATTGTTGGAGTAATGAGGTTTAAATAAAATATTTTCTTTTTCTAATCAAAAAAAGTTAACGTGGTCACTCAGACTATGACCATCTGAAGCTAAAGGAACTTCAGCGAGACAAGGCCAGCACCACGGACAGTTCTCCAAGGCTGTGCCTCAAATGCAAAGAAGCCTAAGGCTTAGAGGGAGAACTGCTTGCCGATCCTGGTTCCACCTCTTCCTAGCTGAAGGTCACTACCATGGGCAGGAAATTTAATTTATATCACCATCAGATAGAAATAAAATATGCTCTAGGTTGTTCTCAGTGCATACATACCAAATGATTAGTAAGAGCTGAATCGCAGTTGTACAAATCAAAGATGTTAAAATGGTTTTTATTCACTTTCACTTCTAATGAATGACCTTTCTCTACATAATACTGTAATATATTAATGAAATTGCTAGATTCTTCTCAAGGAGTTACTAAACATCTCAGCAGTTAAGTAACCTTATGAAAGAAACGAGAATACAATAAATAGACACTTTATCGGGGAGAGAATGAGGACTTATTGTTGACACTGTAGGTTCAGACAAGGGTTCTTATGTTGGGAGCGATAAAAAGAATGTATGTTGGACTCAGCGAGAATCAGTAGCATGGCTGCCAGAGAAGAGCCAACCCTCTCAATTAAGCAAACTATAATTAGCCCCTCACAATATGTCAGGTCCCACAACATGGCAGAATCCAAATCTGCCTTGTCACTTCCTCATTCTTCTTCCCCTTCAGGTCTTTGTTCTCTGTCTTCCCGCCACTGCCCAGGCTGACAAGGCAGTGCGCAGGCACAAGGCAGGTAAACTGAAACCCACTCTACATATCAGTAGTGACCACAACCAATCCCTAACTTTCACCTCCACCCATTACCCCTCCTTTTCCCAAGAGTATATATCCTTTGTTCCCCTCAATAAAATTTGCAGCTTGATCCTCACCCTGTCTCGCTGTCATTCCTCGCGTCTCCTGTCTCATCATTCTCCTCCACGCAAGCCACGAGCCCCAGTTCGCAGCCCCGCTGGCCGGGGCATTCACATTCTTAAATGTGTTATGGTGTCTCATTTTCATAACTCTTCGGTATTACCCACAGAGTAGCAGGGAGTAAGTCCATGCCGTGTTCCTGAATGGCCTGAAATGAATGGCATCTTGTATGTCAGCCTAGAGTGGTGTCAAAACTCAGACTCCTGGCTTTTCCACGAGTAGTCACTTCTCAGGGTTTTCTTGATTTCAGAACATGTGAGTGAAGGACAGATGGAACAGAGAGTGAAAAAGCACACCTCAGCTCTAGAAGAGAACGTATGGACTTCCATGACCAGGAGATGGAGATATAGATGTCCAGAGGCCCCTTTGTGCTGAAGGTCTGGCCATGGTGGGGATTCTCTGCAAAGACCCTCAACCCAGTGTCTATTGAAGGAAATTATAAACCAACTTCTATATCTGTGTGATACCTTAGGCAATGCAGGGGCATATTAGTGAAAAGCATCTAACTTTATACTGAAGGATTTTAAGAGGAATGAAGTCTATGTCATTAACATTTAATATCCTGTCTCTGAAGCCAAAGTATTTTTCTTCTCATCCCGCTATTCATTCTTTTTTTTTTTTTTTTTTAAAGATTTATTATTTTATTTAATTCACTCACCCCCCCGGTTGTCTGTTCTTGGTGTCTATTTGCTGCGTCTTGTTTCTTTGTCCGCTTCTGTTGTCGTGAGCGGCACGGGAAGTGTGGGCAGCGCCATTCCTGGGCAGGCTGCTCTTTCTTTTCATGCTGGGCGGCTCTCCTTACTGGGCGCACTCCTTGCGCGTGGGGCTCTCACGCGGGGGACACCCTTGCGTGGCACGGCACTCCTTGCGTGCATCAGCACTGCGCATGGCCAGCTCCACACGGGTCAAGGAGGCCCGGGGTTTGAACCGCCGACCTCCCATATGGTAGACGGACGCCCTAACCACTGGGCCAAAGTCCGTTTCCCTATTCATTCTTAATAGACTTAATTTGAACGTTTATTTCAGAATAGAATACTAAATCTAGGTTTTCTACACACATGAATTTTCCATGTGAAAAATGATTTGTATATGTAAGTTAATTAATATAAAATGTCTGATAATGAGAAATGATTTGGTACCAAAGAAATGCCCCCTACATCTTTCCACATAGTTCATCTTATGAACATATGGATGGAGATAGCTACAAGGAGCTTTATAAAACAACAAGACATAAGATCAGCTTGGCTGACTTTTTTATCAGTTTGATAGATGTCTGCCATTATCTGTTCAATAGCCCACTGAGGAATCGGTTGAAACAGCAGCAATTTTCTACTTAGGTAGCATGTTACATCCATTACCAGAAGCAAAGGATTCATGTATGCGGCAGTTTTCCCTCAGAAGTTTCAAGACAAAAATGTTATTTACTAGTCATGTAATAATTTATACATTCGAAAGATCAATGTAATGGGCTTGAATTCAGAAGGTGCTAGTTTGAATCCGTCCTTCATGGTAAACTGTTTAAACTCTTGGAGCCTCAGTTTCATCCTCTGAAAATGGACTATTCACGTATGTCATAGCATGATGTGGGATTACATTAGATGATGCTGGTAAAAGGGCGTACTATTTTTACCATGTCTTTTTAAAAGAAACCTGATTTATAAAAATTATCTTTTTTGGCTATTTTCAACAGAAAGTGAGGGAGAAGTTTGGAGGAGGTGAAGGAACCAAGCTAGATGATGACTTCAAAGAAGTGGAAAGAGTAAGTGTTGATCTACTCAGAGCTCCTTTTTACAAAAGAGAGAGGGGAGAAATGGAAGAGGAAACTGTTATCCACATGAACCTGAGACTACATTAAGTTATTCTCAAAAATATTATCCTTTTGGTATAAGTTTGAAAACATAAAAGGTAATGTCTCCTGATTTTTCTTGAGCTATCCTGACAACAAAACCTCAATGAATGTGAAATGTTATAATCTACTTTTCCTGTTGGATTTTCTTAACACTCTTCTAAGTAGGGACAAAGGGTAGCTGGTCTGAATTGCTGTAAGGTGGGAAGAAAACAGGAGAATGTGGCTAATGACGTCAAATATTTTCTGAAGACTTGGACTCTGTCTTGAGAGGATTTCTCTGTCAAGACGGTACCCCTGGCAGTGATGGGGTGTATTAGGCAGAGTGCAGTTTTGGATCCTCTCAAGCCTTGGCCCAGTGCCACTTCGGACACTTGCTGAACAAGCCAGTTCTTTCCTGAGCTTGCATTTTCTTATAAATACAGAATGGGGTTCCCTATACTTTACTCTACAGATCTTAACGAAGGATCAAAAATAAAACAAATTGGACAGGTTCTGGGAAGCTGGTACCAGAGCAGGAAGGCAGGGCTCAACTCTCTCATGAAAAAACAATAGAGGAAGGGCCAAAAACTGTGTGAGGCACCTTCTCTGCGGTCAGCAGACCAGGACAGTGTTGCACAACGCTAGGGGTACAAGGCACAGAAAGTCAAAGGACCTGAAAAAACAAACAGGAGTTACTAAACCTGAATGGAGACCAGGAAGGGCTCCCTCTACCCACCATCAAGACTTTAAACCTGGATAAAACCCCTGCCTCACTGCAGCTGACCTAGAGGGAAACAGATGCCTTCCTCCCTGTCAACTGTCACAAGGGAAGAGGGAGGGTGAGTTGGAGAGCTTCTCTTCAGTGAATTTGCCCAGGAGGGCTTACTTTACATCTTGGCACCGTCCAGACTAAACGCACTCAAAGTGGAAGTTGAAAGAACTATTTCACTGATGAGTGCCAACTGCTGGCCGGACTGGAAACTGTGATCCAAAACTTCAAAAGTGAAGACTAATATACTGCCAATAAATAGGAAAATGAAATAGTTACGACAGGTTTAATGATTAGAAATAGAATACATAATAATTAAGAAAAACTAAAAGTAAAAATAAATTGGTGTATTAAAAAATGAAAAATATCATAAAAAAATGTTTTGACATTTTGCTTTTCATCACTGGAATAGGTGTTGCCCTGTATGTACAGTGATCTCTGGTCAATTTTGATAACACAAACTAGGCAATTTTTGAGACTTAGAAAAAGTTGAACAAAAAATCAAAGAAGAGCTGTGATAAAAAAACGCTAAGTAACAGAAAGAAATTTGTCATCGGCATAAATTCACAGACATATTCAGATGCCAAGACATCACCAAAAAATTACAAGCCATACTAGGAAACAGGAGGAGATGGGCGAGTCAAAGGAACAAACCAAATATGCTGAGGAAATACACGATTTGAGGTAACGAATCAATAATAATCACAGAAATCTCCTAAATTAATTCAAGGAGTTAAAGGAAAATATGACTGAAGAATTAAGGATATTAAGAAAACACTGGGTGAGTTTAAAGAACTATCTGACAGCAAGCAAAGAAAAGTAACAGAGCTTATGAGAATTAAAGACATGATGGATGAGATTAAAAACAGATTAGAGGAAGTGGATTTGGCTTAACTGACAGAGCGTCCGCCTACCACATGTGAGGTCCAGGGTCCAAACCCAGGGCATCCTGCCCCTTTGGTGAGCTGACCCATGTGTAGTGATGATGCGCACAAGGAATGCCGTGCCACACAGTGGTGTCCCCCACGTAGGGGGGCCCCACTTCAAGGAGTATGCCCTGTAAGGAGAGCTGCCCCATGCAAAAAAATGTACAGCCTGCCCCAGAAGAGAGCCGCACACACACACAGAGCTAACACAGCAAGATGATGCAACAAAAAGAAACACAGACTCCTGGTGTCGCTGACAAGAACGCAAGCGGACACCGAAGAACACACAGTGAATGGACACAGAGAGCAGACAACTGGGGGGTGGGGAGAAAGGGAGAGAAATAAATGAAAATTGTTAAAAAAAATAAAAATGAAACACCTTAGAAAACTTCCCCCAGCGTGAGACATGACTCCAGGGATGAGCATCCCTGGCACCGAGGGATTACTACCAAGCACCAACTGGCAATGCAACTGGAGAAAGACTGTGATCAAAGGGGGAAAAGTTAAAGAAAAATGAGTTTATGTGGCTGAACACTTCAAAGTGAATCAAAGGTCATTCTAGAGGTTATGCTAATGCAAATTTCAGCAGGATCTCACTGACTGCCAAAGTAAATACTACCTCAAGTAGCAGGGCTACTGCTGGCTCTGGAGACAGGCAGACACTAAAGTCAGGGCAGAGAGCTGAGGAATTTGTTGCCTTGACAATGGGCCGTACTTTAGAACTTATGCTCCCCAGTGTGAAAGAGTTGGACTAGGTTGTGGTTTCCCTACACATGGCTTTTCTGACCCTTCTATTTGAACCTATAATTAGTACAGCATATGTCTAAGACACTTCAATCTTTCTGCTGCCTCTGTATCAGCTGGGCCCTGAATCTCATCAGAGTTGCAACACCTACTCTCTAGTTCATTGGACTCACCTAGGACAACAAAGAAGGAGATGATGATGGACAACAACCATCCCAAGGAACTGAGAGTCTACAACTAACTGAAAGCAAGAGAGTCCCATCCATCTGCCCTACGGAATCAAAGACCCCTCTCAATTAGATGTGGAGTGGGCATCACCATCCCAGAATACTCAGGATTGAGGAGTGAACTATGCACTAAAATAGATATACTGGTAATCGACTATAGACTTACTGTGATTCTAGCAATGTAAGAACTTATATGACTGATGTGGAGGCAGGGGTCACAGGAGGTTCTGAGGGCAGGCAGAGGGAAAATCAGGTGTAATACCGGGGTAATTTTGGGACTTGGGAATTGCCTGAATGACATTGCAGTGATAGATACAGACCACGCAAATGATGGATATTGCTAATATGGGAAAATGTGGGAGGTGTAGGGATTGGGGTATGTGAGAAACCCCTATAATTTTATGTAACATTCACGTAATCAAAGTAACTTTTTAAAAAGTAAAATGAATTAATAAATAAATAACAATAAAAAAATCTGCACAGTCTGATGAATATGATGCAACTAATACCTGGGTAAGGTGCTCTGGTGTTTCCAGTCTTGACAAGCTCCCAGAACTTAGCTGAATACTTGAATCAATGCTGGGACCAAATTAGCACTAAACTTGAATGAAGCTACAACAACAACAATCTCCTCATGATGAAGTTTCACCTCCCATTTCAGATTGCTCTCAGTGAGCTTTATTCCCAATTTTTGATAAACTACTGGGCAGAAGTGAACTCCCTTGATCCCACCCATCCTCAGGTAGAGGAAAATATTGTGGACAAAAGAGCAATTGTGATGGTTTCCAAAGCTCAAACAGAGTATTGATAGTTATGTCCACTCATGGAATCACTGAATCAGTGGTTGCATGAAATGCACTAATTAGTTTCCTTAATAGGGAACCTGGAGAATACGTGTACTGTAAGAAGGGTAAGATGCTGGCAGATTAGGGAGTTCCCTTCAGGGCAGTTAAGAATCATCCAGAGCTACCTGGCGATTCAACCTGTTTGTGGGACCCAGGAGGCCTGAAGAGCATTCTACAAGATCCTTGGAAGAACGGGAGGAGGAGACTGCATATCTGCACTGAAGATTCATGAGGAAAGCACTACATGCTGCGGAGCCTGGTGCCCAGTCCCCACTGGCAGGGCAAGATGCCTTCGGAACTAGTTCCTGGATGGAGTTGGAAGCTTCATGTCCCATAAACAGGGGAGGAAGAAATGACTGGGTGCCTACTTCAGTCACTGATGAGTAAATTTGGCTGGATGAAGTACAGCTGAAGATTGGATCTGTACAACTCAGAAAGAGACTGGCAGCCTTCATTTAAACAATGCCTCCAGCGTAAGAGGAAGCAGGGCTACTTTAAATTCACAGTGAAGGTAGGGACAGGCTTCTTTCCACGCAGGTGTGACTGCTGACCTAGACTGGGCTCAAGCCACGACTCCAACATGGAGGAAGCCGGGGACTTGTACCAGACTCTCCAGGCCACTAGAGTCACTTTCAGCCAACAGAGACGAGGAGAGGGCTCTACTGTAAGGCCACATGTCCATTCCCAATGCATTCTGGTGAAGTGTGTGCTTGGAACTGTTCAACATCAGTCCTGCAGGACTGATCCCTGCCCTCCCAATCACCTTAAGGTCAACAAGGAGTTTCACCAGTTAAGTACTGAGAGGGGTGGAGAGTTTGGGGTGGCCTTGACTGCCTCAGGGTAAGCTTTCCAGGGGAAAGGTTACATTAACACTCTTCACTTGCTGGGCTGCTCTAACAAATACCACTGACTCTTGCCTTAAACAACAGGAATTTATGGTCTTGCAGGGTGGGAGGCTAGATGTCCAAAATCGGCATGTCAGCAGGATCACTTTTACGGTCAGCAGCATTCTGGTGGCAGGTTGCCAGCAACGCACAACTGCATCCCTGCCTCCACCACCTGGCCATCTCTTCTCTGTCTTCCACTCCTGAGTGGGTCCCAATTTCCTCTACTTACAAGCACTCCAGTCGTACTGAGTTGAGGTCCACCCTTATGCAGACTGGCTTCACTGTCGTGAATGGGATCTTTGAAGGTCATGTTCATAAATGAGTTCACAGCCATAGTGTAGGAGATCAGGACCTGACATGTCATTGTGGAGGCCACGATGCAACCCATAATAAAGACTGAGGCACTCTGGGGTGCCCCCCCATGCAAGCAGGGGAGCTCCTCTGGCCCAGCTTTCTATCTAGTGGGTACTCAGCAGGCGCGACTGGGAGCTGCCCAAGTGCTGAGGGCCCTCTGCCCCAGTGGAGGCCTGTTCAGGGCCCAGGTCACCCCATGGCACCTTGTCCCAAACTGAGGTTACATAAAATTCTGTAATAATATGTATGTAAAATACCAACGAAAACAAAGCCTGAAGGAAAATGTACTTGCAGTGATCACTTGGGATGAGTGAATGGATAAGTTCCTTTTTTATTTTCTAATATTAAAATTAAAATAAATATAACGGGTTTTATTATATTTTAGAGTATTTTTTCTAACTGTTTTAGGTTAAAATTTACTAAAGTGAAAAAATGTATGTTTTTTTAAATCAAACAATCTTTTTTTTTAAATTTAAAGGCAAAAGTAAAGGTTGCTAGTGGCTTTACCAAAAAAAATGGCAGGAAGCAGATGTGTCTCAACTGATACAGCGTCCGTCTACTTATGGAGGGTTCAGGGTTCAATCAGCAGGGCCTCCTGACCCGTGGGGTAAGCTGGCCGACACGCAGTGCCGCCGCGCACAAGGAGTGCTGCGCCACGCACGGGGGCCCCATGTAGGGCTGCCCCATACAGAAGGAGTGCGCCCCACAAGGAGAGCCGCCCCACGTGAATAAAGTGCATCCCGCCAAGGATTGGCACCACACACACAGCTGATGCAGCAAGATGACGCAACAAAAAAAGAGACGAAGTTTCCCAGTGCTGCTGCCTAAGAACACACGGGGAACAGACAGGGACAGCAGACAATGGGGCGGGGGAAGGAGGAAGGGAGAGAAAGAAATAAAATAAATCTTTTTAAAAAAAGTTATTAGAGAGAAAAAAGGAAAAGCACCAGGAAGCTGCCATTTCTTGATATGCAGCTGTCGGTACTGGACAGTGTTGAGGGTAGGGGTCATAATGAATCATTAAAATATATAATATCATGAAATCATTATGTCAACCTCTTTCCTTCACAACTCCGACTCATCACATGTCCCAAGTGTGGTATCACCTCTGCCATCCCAGAGTCCTAGACCCTCCCCTCTCTTCTCCATCAGTGTCACTCTTCGGGGGAAATTTATACCAAGGCTACTCAGCCAAGCAATACGTAAACACACGGTATGCCAAACCAGAGACCTGAAAGCGAAAGGTCAGAAAAAGATACTCCATCCAAATAGTAACCAAAAAAGAGCAGGGGTAGCTATGCTACTATTGGAGAAAACAGACTATAAATGCAAAAAAGTACGAAGAGATACACACGGCCATTAAATATTAACAAAAGGGACAATCAACCAACAAGATGTCACAGGCATAAATATCTACGCACCTAACCGAGGTCCCCAAAATAAATGAAAGAAACTCTGGGAAAACTGAAGGGAGAAATAGACATCTCTACAATAATCATTGGTGACTTCAAAATACCTCACACATCATTAGATGGAACTAGACGGAAGACCAACGAGGAAAGAGGGAACTGAAAACAATACAATCAATGAGTTAGACCTAACAGACATAGACAGAAGGCAGCATTCAAATTCACTGGGATATACATTCTTTATGCGTTCCCAAGGATCCTTCTCCAGGATAGACCACATGGTACGGCATAATACAGCTCTCAATAAATATAAAAAGATTGAAATTATATAAAGCATCTTCTCAGATCATAGGGGTATGAAATAAAATCAATAACAGACAGGAAAAAGGTAACTTGGCAAATGTGTGGAGGTTAAACAACACACTCTAAGATAATTACTGGGTGAAAGAAGAAATTGCAAGTGAAATCAGACAAATGAAAATGAGACCACAATTTATCAAAACTAATGGGATGCAGCAAAGGCAGTCTTGAGAGGCAAAGTTATAGACCTAAAAGCCTGTATTAATAAAGAAAACAGAGCGAAACTCAAAGAATTAAGTGAACAAAATGAGAAATTAGAAAAAAAACAGCAAACCAATCCTCAAAGAAAAGAGAGGAAATAATAAAGATTAGAGAAGAAATAAATGAAATTGAGAAGAAAAAGAAAGAGAAAATCAAAACCAAAAGCAGATTCTTTGAGAAGATTAGTAAAATTCACAAACTCCTACCAAGATTAACAAAGAAAAAAAAAAAAAAAAACCTACTAAATACAATTTGAAATGAAAAGGGGCAACCCAAGAACTAGAAAGGATCCTAAGAAGACATTCCCAGAAACTGTATACCAATAAACTAATCAACCTAGATGAAAGGCGCACATTTCTAGAAATGCACAACCTAACCTACATTGACACTACAAGATACATAAGAACTTAACAAACCAATTACAATTAAAGACACTGAATCTGTCTTAAAAAATCTCCCAACAGAGAAAACTCCAGGACCATCTGCCTTCCCAGGTGAATTCTCCTAAACATTTCAAAAAGAATTAACACCAATCCTGCTTAAAATCTTCCAAATATTGAAGAGGAAGAAAAATAACCCAACACATTTTAGGAAGCCAACATCACCGTAATAACAAAGCAAACAAAGACACTGGAAGGAAAAGAAAATTACAGACCAATCTCTATAATTAAGATTGATGCAAAAATTCTCAACAAAATATTTATAAATTGAATCCAGCAGCACATCAAAAGACTTATCTATCAAAACCAAATGGGATTTATTCCTGGTAGGCAAAGCTGGTTCAACACAAGAAAATCAATCAATGTAATACACCACATTAACAAAGTGAACGGAGTGAAACCAAATGATCATCTCAATCACCGCAGAAAAAGCATTTGAAAAAATCCAACACTGTTTCTTATAAAAACATTTCAAAACAGATGAGTAGAAGCGAAATTCCTGAATATGGTAACAGGCACATAAGAAAAAACCCACAGCTAACATCGTACCCAGGGGGAATGGCTGAAAGCTTTTTCTCTGAGACCGGGAACAAGACAAGGATGTCCACTAGCACCATTGTTCTTTGACATTGCAATAGAAGCTCTAGGTAGAGCAACTAGAGAAAAAAATAAAGGCATCCAAATAAGAAAAGAGGAAGGAAAACTCTGTTTTCAGAAGGCATGATCTTATATTTAGGAAATTCTGAAATGTCTACACCGAAGCTACTTGAGCTAATAACTGAGTTCAGCAAAGTGACAGGCAGCTCGATCGACACGGAGAAATCAGTAATGTTTAGGTACACTAGTGCTGCACAACCTGAGGAGGAAATCAGGGGAAAATTTCATGTACAAGAGCAACAAAAAGACTCCAACATCTAGCAATCAATTTAACAAAAGCAGCACAGGACCTATAAGGAGAAAATTACAAAACAATGCCAAAAGAAATTTAAAAAGACCGAAACAATTGGAAAGACATTCCGTGTTCATGGACTGGAAGACTAAATATCATAAAGAGGTGAATCGTACCCAAATTGATTGATATATTCACTGCCATACCAATGAGAATTCCAACAGTCTACTTTACAGAAATAGGAAAGACAATTGCCAAATCATTTGGAAGGGAAAGTGCACACGAGGAGTCAAAAGTATTCTGAAAAAGAACAACAACATAGGAAAAATTTCACTGACCTTGAAACATATTACAAAGCTACAGTGGACAAATCAGCATGACACTGCCATAAAAAGAGATACACCCATCAGTGCAATAAGATTGAGAGTACAGAAATAAACTCTCACCTCTATGGTCAAGCAGTTTTTGACAAGCCTACCAAGTCTGTGTTAATGGGAAAAAACAGACTCTTCAACAAATTCCTATAGAACAGGTTATAAATAACCAAAAGAATTAAAAAAGACCCCTATCTCACTCTCTATACAAGAATCAACTCAAAATGGATCAAACACCTAAATGTCAAAGCAAGTACCGGAGAACCAGGAAGATGGCAGAGGAGTAAGGGGCTCCTACAGTCCGCTCCTGCTGCAGGGCAGTTAGCAAACACCCAGAGCTCTCTGAGCCAGCTGAAGCATTGTTTGGGGGCTCCAGGAGGCCAGAAGAGCTTCCTGCAACATCCTTGGGGGAGTGGAAGGAGGAGATGCCCGTCTGCAGAGAAGACTCGTAAGTAGAGGCTCCACACCCTGGGGGCCGGTGCCATCCTCCACTGGAGGTACAAGCCGCCTCAGGAGCAGCTCCGAGGCTGGAATCAAAGCTCCACTTCCCAAAACTGGTGAGAGGCGGCAGACTTGGCCCAGTGGTTAGGGCGTCCGTCTACCACATGGGAGGTCCACAGTTCAAACCCTGGGCCTCCTTGACCCGTGTGGAGCTGGCCCATGTGCAGTGCTGATGTGCGCAAGGAGTGCCATGCCACGCAGGACACCCACGCGCAGGGTGTGTGCCCCGTAAGGAGAGCGGCCCAGTGCAAAACAAAGTGCAGAGTGCCCAGTAGTGGTGTGGCACACACGGAGAGCTGACACGACAAGATGATGCAACAAAAAGAGACACAGATTCCGGGGGTGGGGGAGGAAGGGGAGAGAAATAAATAAATAAATAAGTAAATACAATTTTTTAAAAAATGGGTGAGGAAGAGATGGATGGGCACCAACTTCAGCTACTGATGAGGAAATTCAGCGGGCTACAGTATAATCCTGAGAAGTCTGAGCCTGTCCAAGTCAGAAAGAGGCCGGGAGCTGCCATCTTAACTCCACACCTGTCACGAGGGGAAGCGGGGTGGACTGAGGATCCCAGTGCTGGCGGGGACCGGCTTCTTCCCACCAAGACCACATTGCAGCTCCAGCCTAGGCCCCAGTGCCACCGCCAGCCAGCAGGGAGGAAGCTGCGGGGACCTGAGCCAGCCTCTCTGGGAAATTACCGGCCAAGCCAGGGAGGCCCGTGATCATCCTACTCTGGCGGCACGAGCCGCCCCAGGAGCTGCTCTGTGACAGGAATTGGAAGATCCACTTCCCAGAAACAGGAGGAGAAGACAGTTGGCTGCCCATTTCACCTACTGATTGGGAGACTTGGCTGGCTAAGAGATAACCCTGGGAACAGGAAGGGTGAGAACGAGCCAAGCCGAAAGTCAGAAACAGGCCAGCAGACGCCATTCTGACTCCACCCCCAGCCTGAGGGGAAGCCGGGCTGACTGAAACTCTCAGGGTCAGCAGGAACCAGTTTCTTTCCCGCAGATCAGCCTGCAGCCTGCCTAAGTTTCAGCCCTGCCTCTGGCAGGGAGGACACTGAGGAGCCCTGCACCAGCCTGTACAGGTAACTGCAGGGAACTCTGGCTGGCACAGACTGAAAATCAGAAGTCTACCAGCGCCACTGTGGTCATCTTAGGACCCGCACTGCATAGATTGCTGCCCACACCTGCAGCTCCATCCCTGCCCCAGGCAGGGGAGAAAGGGATGTGAGGCTCCATCAGTCTCTCTGGGCAACTACAGTCTAGGCCTGCATGTGGATTATTCCAGTCACAGGGGCTGTGACTCTGTCCCTACCCCTGGCAAAGGAGAAAGTTGGAAGAAGCTTCACTGGTCCCGGCGCAATGAAGGGGGCTTGAAACTCCACAGCTCACAGCATCAACTACATGCTTGGCTCCTACTGCACAATCAGCAAGGGAGGAAGGATAGGAAGCCCTAAACTAAAGAGAAAGATTGCACCCAGAATAAATACTCTAGGAAGCCAGATGCAAAGACACCAACAAAAAATTACAATCCACACCAAGAAACAGGAAGCTACGGCCCAGTTAAAAGAACAAGATAAGCCTCCAGATGACATAAAGGAGTTGAGACAACTAATTATACATGTTCAAACAAATCCCCTTAATAAATTCAATGAGATGGCTAAAGAGATTAAGGATATTAAGACGACATTGGAGGAGCACAAAGAAGACTTTGAAAGCAGACATAGAAAAATAGCAGATCTTATGGGAATGAAGAAGGTGCAACTCATGAAATTAAAAAAAACATTGGAATCATATAATAGCAGGTTTGAGGAGGCAGAAGAAAGGATTGGTGAGCTTGAAGAAATGGCCTCTGAAAGTGAACTTACAAAAGAAGAGTTGAAGAAAAGAATGGAAAAAAATTGTAAAAGGTCTCAGGGAACTAAATGACAGCAAAAGGCATGCAAACATATGTGTCATGGGTGTCCCAGAAGGAGAAAAGAAGGGAAAAGGGGCAGAAGGACTATTTAAAGAAATAATGGTAGAAAAATTCCCAACCCTATTGAAGAAAATAGGTATCGCTGTCCAGGAAGTACAACATACTCCCATCCCAGAAAATCCGAATAGACCGACTCCGACACATACTCATCAGAATGTCAAAGGCCAAAGACAGAGAATTCTGAGAGCAGCAAGAGAAAACCAATGCATAACATATAAGGGATATTCAATAAGGTTAAGTACGGATTTCTCACCAGAAACCATGGAGGCAAGAAGACAGTGGTCCGATATATTAAAGATATTACAAGAGAAAAACTTCCAGCCAAGAATCTTATATCCAGCAAGACTGCCTTTCAAAAATGAGGGTGAAATTAGAATATTCACAGATAAACAGAAACTGATAGAATTTCTAAGCAAGAGACTAGAATTTCAGGAGATACTAAAGGGTGTGCAAAAGAAAGACAGGAGAGAGAGGCCTGGAAGAGTTTAGAAATGAAGATTATATCAAAAAGAGTAACCAAGAGTGTCAAAAAAGTGGGGAAAATAATACGACAGATAAAACTCAAATAGGAATAAACTTAACCAATGATGGAAAGCACTTGTATTCAGAAAACTGCACCTCAGTGTTAAAACAAATTAAAAAAGGCCTAAATAACTGGAAGCACACTCCATGCTCATGGATTAGAAGGCTAAATATCATTAAGATACCAGTTCTACTCAAATTGATATACAGAGTTAATGCAATCCTGATAAAAATTCCACCAGCATTAAAGAAAAAATTGAAAACACAATCATTAAATTTATTTGGAAGGGAAAGGAGTCTTGAATAGCCAGAAACACCATAAAAAGGAAAAGCAAACCCTCATCTCCAGACTTTAAATCATAATACCTACCTATAGTGGTAAAAACAGCGTGGTACTGGCCTAAAGACAGACACAATAGACCAATGGAACCAAATTTCTGGTTCACAAACAGACCCTCACAGGTATGGTCAAGTGATTGTTGACTAGCCTGTCAAACTCACACAGCTTGGGCAGAACAATCCATTCAACAAACGGTGCTGAAAGAATTGGACATCCATAGCTGAAAGAAGGAAAAGAGGACACCTATCTCACACCTTATCCAAAAATTAACTCAAAATGGATCAAAAAACTAAAAATAAAAACAAGAACCGTAAAACTTCTAGAAGAAATTATTGGAAAATATCTTCAAGACCGAGTGGTAGGGGGTGGATTCTTGAAGGAGAAAAGAGGGGAACTGAGTGGACTACTGATGTTTAATGTATGTAGAAATTATAGTTAGCTGTGCTGTAAAATTGGGGAAATGTATAGAGTGGATGGTAACACACAGTGAGTAACAGCTACTTTATAAATGGGGATGTGACTGAAAATCGTAGTCTAGTTATGTAAATGCCAATTGACGGAATGCTTGGGAATGATCTAGGAACTGGATAGCACGGTAAACCAAGAGGTGGGTGAGAATTGTGGTTGATGGCACAGATGCACGAGTGTCCTTTGTGAGCTACAACAAATGTATATTACCAGGGCAGGTGTTGGGAATGTGGAGAAGCATGGGAATAATACAGCTGGAGGGACCTATGGACTGTGGTTAGTAGTCATAATATACTATTCTTGCATCTATGCAAAAGATGTACTGTGTTGATACTGAGGCAGTATGGAAAAGTGAGCCAAATGTACGCTATGGACATGACAATAATCAGATTTCTGCACATGTGCATAATTGTTTGATAAGTTTACAACTTTTGTCATAAAAATATACATATTTAAAAAATAATAGGGCGGTTTGGCCAAAAAACACACCAAATGTAAGATAAGAACTATGATTAGTGGTAAGATTTTGACAGTGTTCTTTCATAGTTTGCAGCAAACGTCCCATGACAATACAAGGTTTTGGTGGAGGGTTGATGTATGGGACCCCTGCATGACGTTATGCATGTTTGCTTTGTAAGTTCACAACTTTTGCTATAGACTTTTTTATGTATGTTCATATATAAATGATATAAAGATAATAATTGTATTGGTTAGAGGAAAAATACTTTGTTTAGTAGTAATATTTTGACAATGTTCTTTAATCATTAGTTTAAAAGGTTTAAAAACAATACAAGTTACTGGTGGTAGAGTGAGATGTTACATGTTTTTTAAGTTCACAACTATTATACATTTATTGTTTCTGTAAAAAAAAAAAAGGACCATAAAACTACTAGTAGAAAATGTAGAGAAATGTCTTAAAGACCTTGTAGTATGTGGTGGTTTCTTGGACCTTACTCCCAAAGCACAAACAACAAAAGAAAAATTAAATAAATGGGACTTTCTGAAAATTAAACACTTTTGCACCTCCCAGGACTTTATCAAACAGGGGAAAAGGCAGCCAATTCAATGGGAGAAAACACTTAGACACCACATGTCCAATTAGGGATTAATGTACAAGATATAGAGAGAGATGTAACAACTCAACAATAAAAAGACAAACGACCCAATAGAAAAATGGGCAAAAGACATGAATAGACATTTGTCCAAAGAAGAAATACAAATGGCAAAAAACACATGAAAAAATATTCAACATCATTAATGATTAGAGAAACGCAAATCAAAATGAGATGTGATTTCACAGCTATCAGAATAGCCACTATGAAAAAGTCAGAGAAGTGCAAGTGTTGGAGAGGATGAGGAAAGACAGGAACACTTATTCACTGTTGGTGGGAATGCAGAAGGCCACAGCCACGGTGGAGGACTGTCGGGCAGTTCCTAAAGAAGCTGAATATAGACTTGCCACGGGACCCTGCAACAGCACTACTGGGCATATTCCCAGGAGAACTGAGAGCACTGACATGTCAGACACCTGCACACCTACCTTCAGAGTGCCGTTATCCCAACTGCCAGAAGCCGGAAACAGCCCGGGTGTCCATCAGCCGGTGACTGGAGAAACACACTGTGCTGTATTCACACGGAGGAACATCGTGCCGGGGTGTGAAGAAGTCAAGTCGTGAACCCGATGACAACATGGATGAACTGGAGGACGGGATGCTGAGTGAAGCAAGCCAGACACAACGGGACAAATACAGGAGGCTTGCACTACTCTCACCTAATTGCACTGTGTAACATAACGTATGATTCCATCTACGTAAGATGTCACTATAAATCAACGTATAGAGGGAAAAAAAGTATTTGTGCAAAAATACCTAGAAATGGGATCTGCGGACAGCAGGGGAAGCACAGAGAGATCAAGAGGTGATGTATTTTACTAGTTGTTTTTTTCATTTATTATTATTATTGAACTAACGAAAATGCTCTAATGATGACTGAGGGGATCAACTCATGACTTTGTGATTGTGCCAAATACCACCGATTGTGCACTGTGGATGAACTGTATGCTTCTTTAAAACAAAGGCAAACAGCACTTAAAAATGGGAGAAATACGAGAATACACATTTACCAAAGGAGAAACGTATGATCCTTTTCATCACTAGGGAAATACATGCTAAAATCTGCTATAGATAATAAAATGGCTAAAATCAAGAGACGTAATGCCAACCGTTAAAGAAAATGTGGAAAAACTGGAATCCTCACACATTTCCGGTGAGAATGCAAAACGGTGCTGCCACTTTGGGAAACATTTTGTCAGTTTCTTAAAAATGTGAACTTACCGTAATTCATCCTGACTCCACTCCAAAAAGTCTTTCCTAAACAAACGAAACTGTATCCGTGCAATGATTCCTAGAGCAACTGTACGGCAGCCAAAACTGGAGGAAAAAAAACACACACGTCTATGAGCTGGAGCATGGATAACAAAAGGCGCTGCATCCATCAACAGACCTGCACCTCTACCTATCTAATCTCAGGCACCTCCCCACCACGCTGCCCTTGGAAGCAGCCCACCAAGGCCTGTCTACAACCTACCTGGAGGACACGCAGGCCTCTACAGGACTAACTTCAGTGCTAATTACAGACATAAATAGAAGGACAGAAGAGCCACGTGTGGGGAAACAACTGGGCCCAAGTCAGTGCACTCGGCGGGACCATAAATTCCAAAGTAGGGACCACTGGCAGGGCACCAAACTCCTGAGCTGTCTGCCTGGCTCCAGCGCCTGGATGTTTCAGAACACTCAGGACACCAGCTCTCTGGGGTAGCATCGACTTTGGCAGTGAGAGACCCTGCTGAGACATGCATAAGCATCAACCCTGGGATAACCTCTGGGCTCACCTCCCTTTGCAGACTCTTAGCACCTCAACTGATTTCTCTTTTATCTTTTCCTCATTTTGGTCGAGGTCTTTTTCCAGTGGCATTGCTAGTTGGTACTTGGTAGTAATCCCTCGGTGCCAGGGAGTCTCATACCCTGGAGTCATATCCCACACTGGGGGACAGACAATGTATTTATAGGCTGAGTTTGGCTTAGAGAGAGGCCGCACGTGAGGAACGAGGAGGCTCCCAGGAGGCAACTCTTAGGCACCCTGTAACAGAAGGCTAAGTTTCAATTTCGAGTGTGAAGGTTCATAAGCACACACAGTCATCAATATCAAGTGTCCATCAGGAGACCATCTTCCTCCACTAGTCATTGTCCTTGTACTCTAGGGGGATTCTTCCTGACGTCTTAGAGAACGTGGCAGAGCTCCCCAGGATGGCAATTTGACATTCCTTCAGTTACCGTCTGAACCTCCATCCACCGAGGCGATGCCCCACGAACGTACATTTATGGGCCTTATATGGACGCGAGGTGGGCTTCCTCCCACGTTATCCCGTCCCTGACATCCCACTCCAGTGATCCTGCCACAGAGAGAGAACCACAGTGCTGGAGAGGATGTGGAGACACAGGAACGCTAACTCACTGTGGGTGGGAAAGCACAGTGGTACACCCCCTGTGGAGGACTGTTTGGCAGTTACTAAAGCAGTTAAAGATAAACTTGCCACATGACACTGCAACATCACTACTGGGTATACAGCCCTGATAGCAGGGACACAAACGTACATCAGCACACCCATGTTCAAAGCAGTATCATTCGCTATTGCCGGAAGTTGGGAACACCCCGGGTGTCCATCCGTTGATGAATGGATAAACGTACTGCGGTGTATTCACATGAAGGAACATTATGCAGCAGTAAGAAGAAATGAAGTCATAAAGCGCATGACACCATGGCTGAATCTAGGGGACATTATGCTGAGGGAAGCAAGCCAGACACAAAAGATCAAATACTATATGGTTGTGTTGACTATGAACCAAACGTATCGTGTAATATAATGTAGGATTGGAAAAAACTTATCAGATACCCAATATATTCAATTTATAATTGTATTGTTTTTATTCAAGTGTTTTCTTTTCTTTAAATTGTTTATATATTCAATTATTAAATGCACAAAAGAAAAAGAAAATAGATGAGGTTACACCGAAGAGTTGAGTTTGGAGACTTTAAAATGTGATCTGTTGCTCAAGAAACAGAGGTAACAAAAGAGATAGAGTAACCAAAAGGTTCTTTTTTAGCATAGGAAAGATCACGTGTGAAATATGAATATGGATAAAACTGCATATATCAGTGTAATTTTTGAAATTGAACAAATGTACGTTAACACTACAAAATATTAATATATCCCTTATGTTAAGGGAAAGAAACCTGACTCTAAGTACTACATACTGCATGATTCCACTGATATAAAATGTAAATCAGTTTATAAAGATGAAGTTAGGTTAGTGGTTATATAGGGCTGGGGAATGACTGCTAAGGGGCTTGAGATTTTCCTTTTAAAGTACTGAAAAAGATTCTAAAAATTTTTATAACGATGAATGCACCACACTGTGATTATACTAAAAGCCACTGATGGCACGCTTTGGACAGTTCATATCGTTGTGAATATATCTCAATAAAACTGCTTAATACATCAATAATTGTGCTGGAGCTGCCAGAAAGGGAAGTTATATCCAGCAGGCAAACAGAGGGTGTGAAGAATTTTCTCATTAGTTTATTTTTCTTATTATTGAAATAATGAAAATATTCTAATGATGACCAAGGTAATGAATGCACATCCATGTAATTATACTAAATACCATGCATTGTACACTTTGAATGACTTGTATGCTTTCTTAATATCAATAAAACTGAATTGTTAAAACATACATGTATCAATAAAATTAATTTGTTAAAAAAAAACAAAAAGGACTGCTAATCCTCATCTAAAGATTTCATTGCTACGGTTTTCTTATAAAACCACTGAGAGTAGCACTGTATTCTTCCTCGTCACACTTAGCATCTGCTGAGCGACAGGGCACTAGGAGAACAGCCTGGTCATCTGCATGGAAGTGACAGGGCCCCAGCAGCCCTGCCTGGCTCCCCTTCCAGGAGGCAACCCTGTGAAAACCACCTTCAGAAGTGCAGGGGGAAGTGCAGGGGACAAGAGAAGGGGGTGGGCTGAGAAGGTCCAGCCATCTGTCCTGAGTGAGAGCAGCGGCTCCACAGCCCTGAGCTGCTTCCCTACAACGGGACCAACTCTTCTAAGAGGCCGAGAACAGTAAGCACAGAGGCGTCCTCTGCAGCCAGGCTCCTTTAAGGCCAGCTGGGTGACTGCTCCTGGTAGACAAAGCAGGCGACAGTGGTGTCCCCAAGACACCCAGGTCACCCCCCTGCCAAGGAGAGGCTCCTGGAGCTCCTGGAAATGCTCAGCACACCCCTGGGACCGTCAGCAGCCTCGGGCAGGCGGTCTGACCAGCAGGCGCCCTTTCCCAGGCTGTGCAGAGGGTCCTAGCAGGCACCCAAACTCAGTGGCCCCCACCGGCCAGCTGCCCTCCTCCGGCCCTAGCAAGCTATCACCTGAGCAAGAGCTCTCCAACCGTTTCCACCCAGCGTTACTCCAGGAAACCACACTTCTAAGAAAACCTGTAACCACCACCAAAAGGAAAGAGTGTCCTGGGACCAGGGGGAGCTCTGAGGGAAGCCAAGGCTGAGGCTGTCCTGGGCCTACAGTGCAGCCACAGCCAGGAGGGGACACAGTGGTGGGGGCCCTAGAACCCAGCCCTCACCTGCCCTGTGGAATCCCAGAAAGCAGAAAGGAATGAAACAGGACACACAGACAAGGAAAGGCTCAAGTGACTCACCAGGGCTGTGACCCCAAGAACGCAAATGCCTGAGAGCAGGAGGAGCCGCACCTGCAGACCTCTGGGGCCAGACACACACTTTTAGACGCACACTGTGGTGGTCCCTGCAAAGCTCCCAGGCCGGGCACAAACCTGCACCCAGAGGCCCCTCCCGCGAGGGCCCCACTCACTGTGCTCCCTGCAGGCACACACCGGGGGTCAGTCACGCTCCCCCTGGGCCTCCCAGGAGCCCTTCCCCAGGAGCCCCCAATTCCCCCTCAGCAGTGACCCCTGGAAGAGCCACTGCTGCAGGCCAGTCCCTGAGCCTGGCCTTTCCAGGTGGGAGAAGAAGAGGGAGAAGCAGCCTCCGCCTGGCTCCAGGGGCCATCTGAAGTGTAGGGCCTTGGCAAGGGGGCGCTGAAAGGGGAAGCACCCAGGGACCTGGGAGGGCCAGGAGGGTGCAGGGCAGGGCCAAGGGGTGGACCATGGTGGACCCTGGGCAGTGCAGGGAGGGAGGGGGGACTGTGGAGAGGGAGAAGGGACCATGGAGGGGAGGGGGGACCACAGGGGTGCAGGAGGGATCATGGGGGGCAGGAAGGGCTGTGGGGGGCAGGAGAGACCAAGGGGAGGCAGGAGGGACTGAGGGGGAAGGAGGGAATGTGGGGGTGGGCAGCTGGGACAGTGGGGGGAGAAAGGACCTTGGAGGGGACCATGGGCAGGGAAGACCATAGGCGGGAGGGACCAATGAGGAGGACAAACTTTGAGGGGACACTGAGGGTGGGGAATCATGGGGGGAGAGAGAAAGAGGGACTTTGGGAGGACAGGAGGAACTGTGGGGTGACAGGAGGACCGTGGGAGTGCTGGAAGGAAAGTTGGAGGAAGGGAAGACGGTGGGGGGACAGGAGGGACCATGTGGGGGGACCGGGGTTGGGGAGGATCATGGGAAGGAGGGAACATGGAGGAGGATGGACTTTGGGGGGGACACAGTGGGTGGGGGGACAATCACGGGGAGGAGGGACCGTAGGAGAGGAGGAGGAACTGTGGAAGGGCAGGAGGGACCGTGGGGGGGATGAGGGACCATGTGGGGGAGGAACTGTGGGGAGGCAGGGACCGCGAGGGGAGGTGATACTGTGGGGGGCACGAGGGAGTGTGGAGGTGGTAGGAGGGACTGCGGGGGCGAGGAGGACCATGGGGGTGGGGAAGAACCCTGGGGAGGAGGGAGGAGCCGTGGGAGTGGAGGGAGAATGGCACACCAGGAGGTGCGTGGGGGGAGCAGGAGGGACCATGGAGGAATAAGAGGGACCATGGGGGGATAGGAGGGACCTTGGCGGGGGAGAAGGGACCATGGGGGGATAGGAGGGACCTTGGCGGGGGAGGAGGGATCATGGGGGGGATAGGAGGGACCTTGGCCGGGGAGGAGGGGCCATGGGGGAGGCAGGAAGGGGGGGCAGGAGGAGCCATGTGGGGGTAGAAAGGATTGTGGGGAGGATGGACTGTGTGTGGGGGTGATTCATGGGAGGGGCAGGATGGCCTGTTTGGGGAGGGACAATGGGGGGACAGTAAGCGGGAAGGAGGGACCATGGGGGGATAGGAGGGACCTGGGGGGGACAGGAGGAACCTTGGCGGGGGAGGAGATACTGTGGGGGGGCAGGAGGGTTCGTGGAGGGAAGTAGAGGCCGTGAGGGGGCTAAAGGGACCTTGGGGGAAGGGACTGTGGGGGAGAAGGGAAGGTAGGGGTGCAGGAGTGACTGTGAAGGGGCAGGAGAGAACTTGAGAGTGAGGGACCTTGGTGAGGTGGGAGTAACCATGAGGATGGAGGGAGCGTGGGGCACCAGGAGGGACCATCAGGAAACAGGAGGTACTGTGCGGGGAAGAAGAGGGACCTGGGAGGGGACAGGAGGGACTGCGGGAGGAGGAGGGAGAGTGGGGGGACAGGAGGAGCCATGGGGGACAGGAGCCTTGGGGGGGGCAGAAAACATTGCGTGGGGGAGGGACCGTGGATGGGGGCTGGTTCATGGGGGGGATAAAGGAGGGGACTTTGGAGGGTCAGGGACCAAGGGGGGGCTGGACGGCCTGTTCGGGGAGGGACAACGGGGGGGTGGTCTTGGGGGAAAGGGACAGTAGACGGGGAAGAGGGACTTTGGGGTGAGGGCAGGAAGGACCATGGGAGCCAAGGAGGGACCTGGTGTGGAGAGGGACAGCGGGGGTTAGGAGGGAGAGTGGGGGGGAGGAAGTGGGGGGGGACAGGCGGGAGTGGGGGGGACAGGGAGCGTTGGGGGGGTAGGACCTTGCAGGAAGGGGGACTGTGAGGAAAAGGGGGGCTAAGTGGGAGGACGAAGCGCTGTGGGACTGGAGGAACCCTGGGGGCAACATTCAGGGGCCAGAGGGGCCCTGGGGGGGACACGGGGGACCGTGGGGGTGTTCAGGACCATGGGGGGCGCAGGAGGGGCGGGGGTGAGGGCGGGCCACCCTTCCCGTGAACCCCCGGGACCTTACTGTGCCAGGGGCCCGGCACCACAGTCCCGCCGGGCCAGGACCCCGACAGCAACCTGCGCCCCCCCCCCCCCGCACCCTGCGCCCCCCGCCGACTACAACCTGCACCACCCCCCGAGTGCACCACGCCCCACCCCGACTGCACCCCGTGCCCCCTCGACTGCACCCCCGCCCCCGGCACCGCGCCGCCCCGGAAGCAGCGCCCCCGCCAGGCCCCGCCCGGGCCCCACCAGGCCCTGAGGGCGCGCAGGACCGGGGCCCCGCACGACTTCCCGGGACCCGCGCCCCCGACGCCGCCAGCGGGGAGCTCCTCGCCCCCTTCTCCGCGCCCCGGGGGTCCCCGCCCGCCTGTCCCGCCCCGACGCCAACTCCGTCCCAAACTTACCGCTACCCGGGCGGGACACGGGCGGGGTCCCTGGGCAAGGGCCGAGCGCTCCCGCAGACCCCACGCCCGCCGACCACACGCTACCCGCCCTCGGGCTCCCGGGCGGCGCCCCCGGAACACCCAGCAGGGCCTCGTGCGCCCCACACGCCGCCAGCTCTTCTAGAGACCTCCGGCCCGGGACGGGGCGGGGCTTGAGGGGCGGAGCGTCTGCGTCGGCGCCAGCGCTTGAGCCAATGAGCTCCCGCCCCGCTCCGGGACGCCACGCCCCTACGGGGGCCTGTCCTACCCTTGACGGACAGCCACAGGCACCCAATCACCTACTACCCGGCTTGATCCCCGCACACCTGTGCAAAAACCAAACACCTACACCAATAATGACCAATAGAAGGAGGAAATCAAGAAATAAACCGTCATTTGTAATAATAATATAAAAACATCACATACTTAGGAATACATTTAAATAAAGATGTAAATGACAAACACAGAAGTCTACACTTTAATCAAAGAAGACGTAAACAAATGGAAAAATATTCCCTGTCCATCAATAGGAAGAATAAACGTCATTAAGGTGTCTAAACTGCCCGAAATAATCTACAGGGTGAATGCAATCCTAATAAAAATAAACACAGCATTTTTTACTGATTTGGAAATACTCCCTGTGAAATGTATTTGGAAGGGCAAGGTACCCTGAACAGTCACAGACATATTGAAAATGGAAAATGAAATCAAGGAAGGGCACTACCTGACGTTAAATCATACTACAAACCTACAGTGGTCAAAACTGCATTATACTGTCACAAGGACAGACATACTAACCAATGGAACTGGACTGAGAGTCGGGATATAGATCCTGACGTATAGAGTCACCTGATATTCGACAGGGCACCAAGCCCAATCAACTTGGGAGAGAACGGCCTCTGCAACAAATGAGCCTTGGAGAACTGCATATCCATATGCATAGGAATGAGAGATGAACACCTGATATAAAAATCAACACAAGGTGCATCAAAGATCTAAATAGAAAAGCCAAGACCATAAAGACCTTGTAAGATAACCTAAGGAAGAATCTACAGGACCTTGTGATAGGAAATGGCTTCATGAACTTCACACTCAAAGCAGGAGCAGAAAAAGAAATAATAGATGAAAGGGACCTCCTCAAAATTAAAACCTTTTGTACCTCAAAGAAGTTTCTCAAGAAAGTGACAAGGCAGCCTCCCTAATGCAAGGAAATATTTGGTAACCAGATACCTGAGGGAGCCTAATATCCAGCATATGGAAAGGAATCCTTGATCTCAAAATAAGGAGACAAACAACCCATTTTAAAAAATGGGCACGAGATTTGAACAGACATTTCTCCAAAGAAGAAATACAAATGGCTAAAAAGCACATGAAAAGATGCTCAACATCAATAATTAGAAGGGAAATGCAAATCAAATCTATAGTGAGATACCATCTTACACCCATTAGACTGGCTACTATTAAAAACGAAAGGACTTCAAGTGTTGGAGAGGATGTGGAGGAAGGGGAACCCTCATTCCCTGCTGGTGGGAATGTACAATGGCCAGGCATTGTGGAGGACAGATTGGCACTTCCTCCAAAAACTAACTATAGATCTGCCACATGACCCAGAAATTTCACTACTGAGTGTATACCTACAACTAAAAACAAGGATGCGAACAGATGTATGCACACCAGTATGCATACTGGCATTATGCATACTGGCATTATTCACTATTGCCAAATGGAATCACCCCAAATGCCCTTCAACAGACGAATGGATACACAAAATGTGGGATACACATACAATGGAATGCTACTCAGCTGTAAGAAGGAATACAGTGTGAACATACGGGATACCGTGGATGAATATTGAGAACCTTATGTTGAGTGAAGCAAGTCACGTCTTTAAGGACAAACATTACGTGACCTCTCAGATATGAGTTAAGCAAATCGAGCCGACTCAGAGAGCTACAGTCTGGAAGACAGGTTTACAGGAAAGAGAAGGTTGTGAGCGAATACCCACACAGGCAAAATCTATGATAACGTGGATAACGTGCGCAGGGAAGGGATATGGTAGGGGTATAAGTATACCATTGGGTTGAGCAGTGCAAGCGTCACAACTTCTAGGGTGGGAAGGATGGATCGGATGTCCATGGAACTCAGGGGAATGTTGGGGGAAGGAGCAGATGAACACTGGGGATTCACAGGTATGTGGCTGAATCTACAGTGCTGAGTAAACACTCTGGCAATATGACAAGGAAGGAATACTAGTTTAGGGGGCTGAATCGAGGCATCTGGCGTAGAATGCACCTGGAGCAGGCTTCTAGGGAGGGTGTGAGTGCTCATCATGTCACAGTGTGTTATACTGCTGAGTGGAGAGCCATACAATGAGTGGGAAGGGGTTGTACCCACTTCCTGGGGAGGCCTGATGTTCTCAAACAGAGGGGAGGGTGTCTCTCGAGAGCATGGGTGACAGACACCTAATGGGGGAGGACAGACTAGCGTGTCAAGCCCTCAGCATTGTTGCAAGTATCGACGAGTCTTGTTCTTCAAGTAGTGAAGCGTCATTGTCACGGTGGTCTCCGAGGGGAGGGGAACAGAGGAATAGGATAGATGGAAGAGGGAAACTGGGGGCAATGGAAGTGTTCTGCATGATCATCAAATGATGGATACGGGTCATGTTAAATTTCACTAAAAACTTATAAACCTGTACGGTCGGAAATATAAACCAAAATGTAAACTACTGACCATGGTTAGTAGCCATGTTTCAATACTTACACATCAGTAGAGCAAATGTAATGTCCACATGGAAAAAGATCATTGGTGGGGAAGGTATAAAGGGAGGATGTTGGGGTATATGGGAGTCCCTTATGTTCTGTATGTGACTTTAATGTGACCTAAAACTTCTTTGAAGACATAAAGAAGAAAATAAAGAGGTAAGACCCTGAGGAAAAAATGGAAGAGATGGCCTTGACACTGTACAGTCAAGACAACACCTATTACAGTGATGAAAGGAAAAACGTCAAAAAAATTTTTGTAGCATTTTTCCTTTTCCAATACCCCAATTTTTTTAAGTTTTCTTACTTTTTTCTAAATTAATATGTATTTGCATTGTAATGCTTAAACTAATCAGTATTATTTCATTTTCCTCTTAACGAAATCTGGCAATATATTAGGCTTAATTTTTTAAGAAGTTTTGGATAGCAGAGGCAGTCAGCTATGGCAGTGGAGGAGCACTGGTGTGGGTGTCATTGATGGGGATGCATGGGAGGGAGTTCACATTGGCAAGCATATGACTTAGACATATTTGGATGTTCATTGGGTATTGTCCTAGTGGGGAGAGTTTCACACTACAACTGATGGAGGGCTGGGTTCCCATCTGGGGAACTCTGCCACATTCCCCATGGAACAGCAACAATCCCCCAAGTGCAAGGGCAATGACCAGCTAAGAAGGATGGTCCAAGGATGGGCCCTTGATACTGAGGACTATGCTTATGACCCTGTTGCGCTTCAAGTGTCAGCTGGCCTAGTGTTGCAGGCTGCCTAAGAGTTACCTCTGAAATACCTCCACGTTGCTCCAATATGGCCACTCTCTAAATAAACAGTATATAAACGCATTACCTTCCCCCAAGCATAGGACATGACTCTCAGGGACGAGGCTCCCTGGCACCCAGGGATTACAACCAAGCACGAGCTGGTGATGCAGCTGGAAAAAGACCTTGAATTAAAGGGGAATTGGTAAAAACAAATGAGTTTATATGGCTAAGAGACTTCAAAATGAGTCGGGAGGTCATCAGAGGGCTTGTGCTTAAGCACTTCTCAGCAGGATCTCATAGACAGCCAAAGATGACACAACACAACCCCAGGTAGTGGTGCTCCCAGGGGCTATGGGGACACCCTCGTCCTATGGTCATGGCAGATACATGCAGGGTTCAGTGCCTTAAGAGTAGGCCCTAATTAGCAATTTGTCCTCCTGTGATGGAGTTAGACTCAGATATGACTTTCCACAGTGCCTCTTCTGTCCCTTTTTATTGAACTTCTGGTGGGTGCTGGGTTTGCTGTATGCCCAGGAGACTTCAATCTCTGGGCTATCCAGGTTCCACCTGAGCCTCAGTGGTGTTGCTGCACCACCTACACTCCACTTCATTGGACTTACCCAGGTCAGCTGAGAGGGAGATGAGGACGGACAACAACCACACCAGGGAACCAAGACAGTCTACGGCTGTGGGCACGAGAGTCACATCCACCAGCCATGTGGGAAAGAAGCCCCTTCTCAATCGAGAGAAGGAGTGGGCATCGCCATCCCAGGGTCCTAGGGATAGACAAAGAAAATATGGACTAGAGTGGACTTAATGGTATTCAACTACAGGAATTATTTTTACTCTAGCAATAGGAGCAATTGTATCATTGATGTGGACACAGTGGCCTCTGGAGTTGCTAAACGCAGGGAAAGGGAAAAGGAGGTGTGATGCGGAGGCATTTTCAGGACTTAGAGATGTGCTGATTGATATTGCAGGGACAGATGCAGGACATGACATATCCTACCAGAATCCACTGGATGGACTGAAGAGAGTTTAAACTACACTGTAAGTAATAGCCCATGCTGTGTAGCGGTGCTTCAAAATGTATTCATCAAATGCAATGCATGTACCACACTAATGAAAAAGTTCTTGATGTGGGATAAGTGTGGGGTGTGGGGTGGGGCATCGGGACCTCCTACCGCTTTTAATGTCACATTTTGTGTGATCTACGTATCTTTTGAAAGTAAATAAAAATATATATCTAGGCAAATTATGTCCAGATTGTATTAGTTTTGAAAGGATTGAAAGAAGTCAGTTAAATTAAAAAAAAGAGTACCTATATAAAAACAATGAGGGTGGCGGACTTGGCCCAGTGGTTAGGGCGTCTGTCTACCAGGCAGGAGGTCCGCGATTCAAACCCCGGGCCTCCTTGACCCGTGTGGAGATGGCCCATGTGCAGTGCTGACACGCGCAAGGACCACCATGCTGCACAGGGGTTTCCCCGCATGGGGAGCCCAACCCGCAAGGAGTACGCCCCGGAAGGAGAGCTGCACAGCGCAAAAGAAAGTGCAGCCTGCCCACGAATGGCACAGCACACACAGAGCACTGACACAACAAGATGATGCAACAAAAAGAAACACAGATTCCCGTGCGGCTGACAACAACAGAAGCAGACAAAGAAGAACACACAGCAAAACAGACACAGAGGACAACTGGGATGGGGGAGGGGAGGGGAGATAAATAAATAAATAAATAAATAAACCTTTAAAAAAAGAAGACACCAGTCACGAATTCCAAGAAGATAGCAGAATACAAAGACATGGGACTCTCTCCTCCTCCAGAAAAGTATCTGCAGGACAGGCTGAAACAGACTGGAAAAAAGATCTCTAGGCTTTAGGACAGCAGCTGAACGCTGGACAGCACCCAGAACAGAGACAGACAAAGGAGGGGAATCGCGGCAGAAGAACTGTGACTTGAAAGCAGCAGCTACTGCTCCTGGCACCCTCCCCGACTCTAAGGACTTTACAATACTCAGGCCTCTCAGCCAACTTTAGACAAAGGGGTCTCCAGGGATCCACAGCCCGTGGAAAGTGGATGGAGTGGGACACCATCTAAGGCTGCACATTCTAACCCACAAATCTGGTCTGCTGTGTCCCCACCAGCCTTTCCAGGCCAGGTGGGACCCCTCAATCTCACTCTCTTATAGCCAGGACTGAGTGTGGAGGACTCGCCTCTGCAGCAAAGAGGAGAGAGAGGGACACAGCCTAAGGCTGAAAACTTTGAACCCACAAATTTGGTCTGTGGAGTTCCAGGAGCTCTACTGGGCTGGGCAGTACTGGCCCATTGTTTGCCTTGGGAGCCTGCAAAGGACTAAGGAGATCTGACCCTCTCAATCTCCTACTCTACTAACCTGGAATGACTGTGGAGGACCCAGAGGGGAGTGGAACAATTTCCTACCCAGGAAAAGAGAGGGGATTGCCGAAGAAGGTTGAAGAATTCTTTCTGAGAAAGTTTAAATTACAAGGCTCTTCATCTCCAGGCAAGAACCTCTACCACATTGTTCCAGTCTGTGTCACAGCAAAAACACTCCAGCCAGGCACTGACCTGAAAGGGCTGCCAAAGAGTACCTTCTACTAGCAGAACTAGGTAGAACACATGAGTAAATTAAAAATAAATTGCAGAGGCTTTTGCTAGCCTTTATGGCTTCCCTCCGAAGGCCCCAGGAAGCAAGTCTGCAACTCATTACTGGGCATAGCAGTTTGATATTACTGATGAATTCCAAAAAGAAATATTGGATTATGCTCCTAAATTGGTCTTTTCCTCAGGGTATAGTACATTCTCTTGGTTTCAAAGGTTTATGTGATTAAATAATGATCAAGGCTTTGATGGGGCCACATCAGCAGGACGTTGCATCCCTGCCCCTTGGTGGATGGGACTCACAGAGAAAACAACATGTCAAAAGAGATGGCTGGAGTTTTTGAGCTGGAGCCCAGGAAATGAACACACAGGAGATCATCGCCAGAGGAACAGAGAGAGCTCTTTAGACACAGCTGAAGCCCAAGGGAGAGGACAGATATATTTGCCTGATACTCTACAGCTGACCTCGTAGAGAGAGGCAAAGCCTAGAGAGCCTTCTAGTCTAGAGCTGAACTTGTGGTGAACAGACAGGAGCTGGACGTGGAGAGAAATGAACCCCGGGAAGAGAGGAGCCCAGGAAGCCTGAACCCTGGCACACATCGGCAGCCATCTTCCTCCAACGTGTGGCAACAGACTTTGGTGAGAGAAGTAACTTGCACTTCAGAGCGTGGTAAATAAGCTTCTACCCCAAATAAATACCTTGTATAAAGGCAACAGATTAATGATATTTTGCATCAGCACCCCTTTGGCTGACACTGGGTGTGGAGCCCTGTTTTGAGCAAAGAACAGGGACAAGACAAACCATTCAGGAAGAACACAGAATCAAAGAGCAGCAATAACACACAGCCTCCCACCACCAAAGCCCAACAAAAAGAAAGAAACTGAGCATCTGAGGAAACTGCATCCTAATCAGATGTCTAGCATCAGCAAAAATTTACAAGCCAGACTAAAAAAATGGCAGACATGACCCAGGAAAAGGAATATAACAAAGCCTCAAAAGAGACACAGGATTTGAGAAAACTAATTAATGAGATGCATACACAGTTCCAAAATCAAATTGAAAGGAAAATATAGCTAAAGAAATTAATGAGATAGATCAAGAAGATACGAAACAAGCACACAAAAAAATGTGAAACCCGAAATAGAAAAGTAACAGAGCTAATGGGAAGGAAAGACACGGTAGATAAGATTAAAAACACATTAAAGACACACAGCAAACTCGAAATGAGAGAAGAAAGAATAAGTGATATCAAAGACAGAAGAGCTAAAATTATAGAGAGAAAGGAGTAGGAAAAAATGAACATGGGTTCACAGAGGTTGAATGACAACTCAAAAACCAACAACAAACATGTCATAAGAGATCCAGAAGGAGAAGAGAGGGGAGTGGGGGGGGGGAAGTATTTGAGGAAATAATAGTTGAAAATTTCCCAACTCCGAGGAAAGAAATTAAGCTACAAGTCTAAGAGGCCCACTGTATCCCAATCAGAATAAATCCAAATAGACCTATTCCAAGACACATACTACTGAGAAAATCAAACGTCAGAGATAAAGAGAAAATTCTGAGAGCAGTAAGAGAGAAGAGAACCATTACTTACAAGGGACACCCAGTAAGATTTAGTACAGATTCCTCATGAGAAACCATGGAGGCAAGCACACAGCACTATGATAAAATTAGGAGACCAAAAGAGAAAAACTGCCAGCCAAGAATTCTGCATTCAGCAAAATTGTCCTTCAAATATGAAGGTGGGTATACAATATTCACAAGCCAATGCAAATATAGTTCATAATAAAGAATCCATCTTGCAGGATATATTAAGGGAAGCCTTAGAACCTGAAAGAAAAAGGAGAGTGAAGCTTGGAGGAGAGAATAGAAGAATAGAAGGAGAACCAAAAAAGTAAAAAGACAGACCAAAATGTGTATGACATATGATAACTAAAGAAGAAAATGGTGGAAAGAAATAACCCATTTGCAGTAATATCACTGAATAAGAATAGATTAAACTCACCAATTAGGAAATATAGGCTGAAAGGATGTATTAAAAAAAAGCATGAGTCAGTCGTATACTGCGTACGAGAGACCCACCTTAGACCCACGGATACAAACTGCCTGAAAGTGAAAGGCTGGAAAAAGATACTCCATGCAAATAGTAACCAAAGACAAGCAGGCTTACCTATACTATACTGGAGAAAACTGACTGTAAGTGCAAAAAGTTAAGAGACATACAGAAGGCCATTAAATATTAATAAAAGGGACAAGCAACCAGGAAGATATAACAGACATAAATATCTATGCACCAAACCAAGGTCTCCCAAATACATGGAACAAACTCTGGGAAAATTGAACAGAGAAACAGCCCTCTCTACAATAATCAGTGGAGACTTTAACACACCTCTCACAACATTAGATAGAACTAGACAGAAGACCAACAAGGAAATAGAGACCTGAAACAATCTGATCAGTCAGTTAGACCTAACACACATATACAGAACACAGCATCCAAACTCAGTGCATTAGACATTCTTTGAACGTACCCCTGAATCCTTCTCAAGGACAGACCACATATCAGGGCACAATACAGCACTCAATAAATATAAACATCATCAATTTCTACAAAGCATCTTCTCAGACCAGAAGGGAATCAAAATCAAAATCAATGTCAGAGAGAAAAAGGTAAATTCACAAATGTATGTAGTCTGAACAACACACTCCTAAGTAATCAGCGGGTCAAATAAGAAATTGCAAGTGAGATCAGTAAAGGTATTCAGACAAATGAAAGCGAGATCACAACTTATCAAAACTTACAGGATACAGGAAATGCAGTCCTGAGAGGGAAATTTAAAGACTTAAAAAAAAAAGCCTATATTAAAAAAGAAGAAAGAGCTAAAATCCAAGAATTAACTGAACAACAGAAGAAACAAGAAAAAGAACAGCAAACCATCCTCAAAGCAAGCAGAAGAGGTAAGAAAGATTAGAATAGAATTGAAGGAAATTGAGAAAGAAAAAAAAAAACAGACAAAACCAAAAGCCAGTTATTTGAGATGGAGATCGGTAAAATTCACAAACCCCTGCCAAGATTAACAATGAAAAATAAAGATCCTAATAAATACAATTGGAAATGAAAGAGGGGAAGTTATGACTGATCCCACAGAACTAAAAAGGATCATAAGAGGATATTCTGAGAAACTGTATGCCAACACACTAAACAACCTAGATGAAATGAGCAAATGCCAAGAAAAGCACAACCAGCCTACATTAACACTACAAGAAATACAAGAACTTACCAAACCAATCACATTGAAGGACACTGAAACTGTCTTTAAAAATCGCCCAACAATGGAAAAATCTAGAACCATGTCACTTCACAGGTGAATTCTACCAAACATTTTAAAAAGAATTATCACCAATCCTGTTTAAACTCTTCCAGAAAGTTGAAAAGGAGGGAAAATAACCCACCATTTTTTAGAAAGCCAACATCACTGTAATACCAAACCCAAATAAAGACACAGTAAAGAAAAGAAATTACAGACCAATCTCTCTAATGAACATTGAAGCAAAAATTCTTACCAAAATATTTATAAATCGAATCCAGCACCATATCAAAAGTCCTATACATCACAATCAAGTGGGATTTATTCCTGGTGGGCCTGCGCAGGAGTGGTGCCATGCACACGGAGAGCTGACACAGCAAGACGACACAACAAAAAGAGACACAGATTCCCGGTTCCAATGACAAGAATGCAAGCAAACTCAGAAGAACACACAATGAATGGACACAGAGAACAGACAATGGGTATGGGGGAAGGGAAGGGAAGAGAAGTATATTTAAAAGCTTTCTAAAAAATTAATAAATAAATAAATGATAATAACATAAAAAAAAAAGAATCAACTCAAAATGGATACAAAGACCTAAATATAAAAGCAAGTACCAATAAACTACTAGAAGAAAATGTAGGGAAGCATCTTAAAAACCTTGTGTTATGTGGTGGTTTCTTGGACCTTACACCCAAAGCACAAACATCAAAAGAGAAATTACATAAATTGGACCTCCTTAAAACTAAACACTTTTGCACCTCCCAGGACTTTGTCAAAAGAAGGAAAAGGCAGCCAATTCAATGGAAGAAAATACTTAGTAATCACATGTCGGATAAGGGTTTAATATCCCAGATATAGAGAGAGATGTTACAACTCAACAATAAAAAGACAAATGACGCAAAAGACATGAATAGACATTTGTTGAAAGAAGAAATACAAATGCAAAAAAGCACATGAAAAAATATTCAACATCATTAATGATTACGGAAATGCAAATCACGACGAGATATCATTTCACAGCTATCAGAAGGGCCACTATTAAAAAGTCAGAGAACTACAAGTGTTGGGGAGGATGTGGAAAGACAGGAACATTTATTCACTATTGGTAGGAATGCAGAATGCTACGGCCACTGTGCACGACTGTTTGGCAGTTCCTAGAGAAGTGGAATATAGATTCACCACGTGATCCTGCACCACCACTACTGGGTACATTCCCGGAAGAACTGAGAACAGTGATATCAACAGAAATCTGCACACCTACCTTCATAGTGGCGTTATTCACAATTGCCAAAACCTGGAAACAGCCCACGTGTCCAACAGCTGATGAACAGATAAACTGTGTTGTATTCACAGGACGGAAGATCATGCAGTGCTAAGAAGAAATAAAGTCATCAACCACAGGACAACAGGAATGCACCTGGAGGACAGGATGGTGAGTGAAGCACATCCCAGGCAACAGCAAAAAGATATTTGTATTTTTTTTCCAGTTGTGGCTGTCAGGCACTTGCCCTGATAAAAAAAACTGTGGTGTATTGACATGACAGAACATTATGCGGGCAGTAAGAAGAAATGACGTCATAAAGCATATGACAACGTGGATGAATCTAGAGGACGTTATGTTGAGGGAAGCCAGCCGGACACAAAAGGACAAATACTATATGAGCAAGTTACCATTGACCAAATATATTCTGTAATATATTGTATGATTGAAAAAAAGTGTATATGTATGCAATATATTTTAGAAATGTATGATTTTATCCAACAGGGTTTTCTTTTTAAAATATTCTTTATATATTCTATTATGAAATGTAAAAAATGAAGTAAAAAATAAAGTGAGGTTACACTAAAGAGTTGAGCATTGGAGACTTTAAACTTTGTTACTTAAGAAAAAGATGTAACAAACAAGAGAGAGTATTCAAACGTTATTTTTCAGCATAGTAAAACCAAGTGTGAAATATGACTATGGATAAAACTGCAGGTATGACTGTTCTCTTTGAAATTGAACAAATGTATGTTAACACTACAAAATGCTAATATTTTATTATCACTTATGCTATCTGAAAGAAACCTGACACAAATTACTACCTACTGCATGTTCCTATTTATATAAAATGTAAATCAGTTTATAAAGATGAAATTACATTTGTGGTTATGTAGGGATGGGGAAGGACTGCTAAGGGGCGTGGTTTTTTTAAAAGTACTAAAAATGCTCTAAAAATTTTTATGGTGATGAATGCACAACATTGTGATTATACTAAAAGTCACTGATTATAAACTTTGGATAGATTGTGTGGTATATGAATATATCTCAATAAAATTCCTAAATACATAAATATAATTGTGCTTCTATTTCCAGCATGGAAATCCATTAGAGTTTTGAAGAATTTTCTTATTACTTTATTTTTCTTCTTATTGAAATAATGAAAATATTCTGATGCTGACTGAGGTAACGATTCACATCAACGCGATTACACCAAATACCATGGGTTGTACACTTTGAATCAACTGTATGCTTCTCTTAAAACATCAATAAAACACTGATTTCCTAAAAACCTATACATGGATCAATAAAAGCAATTTATTAAAAAAGAAAAGAAAAGAAAAGAAAAGGACTGCTAATCCTCATCCAAAGATTTCACTGCTAAGGTTTTCTTATAAAACCTTTCTGGATTTTCCCACTGAGAGCACATTGTATTCTTCCTCGTCACACTTAGGATCTGCTCAGTGACAGGGCACTAGGAGAACAGCGTGGTCATCTGCATGGAAGTGACAGGGCCCCAGCAGCCCTGCCTGGCTCCCCTTCCAGGAGGCAACCCTGTGAAAACCACCTTCAGAAGTGCAGGGGGAAGAGCAGGGGACAAGAGAAGGGGGTAGGGGTGAGAAGGTCCAGCCATCTGTCCTGAGTGAGAGCAGCGGCTCCACAGCCCTGAGCTGCTTCCCTAGAAGGGGACCAACTCTTCTAAGAGGCTGAGTACAGTAAGCACAGAGGAAGTGCCAATCTGTCCTCCACAATGCCTGGCCATTGTACATTCCCACCAACAGGGAATGAGGGTTCCCCTTCCTCCACATCCTCTCCAACACTTGAAGTCCTTTCGTTTTTAATAGTAGCCAGTCTAATGGGTGTAAGATGGTATCTCACTATAGATTTGATTTGCATTTCCCTTCTAATTATTGATGTTGAGCATCTTTTCATGTGCTTTTTAGCCATTTGTATTTCTTCTTTGGAGAAATGTCTGTTCAAATCTCGTGCCCATTTTTTAAAATGGGTTGTTTGTCTCCTTATTTTGAGATCAAGGATTCCTTTCCATATGCTGGATATTAGGCTCCCTCAGGTATCTGGTTACCAAATATTTCCTTGCATTAGGGAGGCTGCCTTGTCACTTTCTTGAGAAACTTCTTTGAGGTACAAAAGGTTTTAATTTTGAGGAGGTCCCTTTCATCTATTATTTCTTTTTCTGCTCCTGCTTTGAGTGTGAAGTTCATGAAGCCATTTCCTATCACAAGGTCCTGTAGATCCTTCCTTAGGTTATCTTCCAAGGTCTTTATGGTCTTGGCTTTTCTATTTAGATCTTTGATGCACCTTGTGTTGATTTTTATATCAGGTGTTCATCTCTCATTCCTATGCATATGGATATGCAGTTCTCCAAGGCTCATTTGTTGCAGAGGCCGTTCTCTCCCAGTTGATTGGGCTTGGTGCCCTGTCGAATATCAGGTGACTCTATACGTCAGGATCTATATCCCGACTCTCAGTCCAGTTCCATTGGTTAGTATGTCTGTCCTTGTGACAGTATAATGCAGTTTTGACCACTGTAGGTTTGTAGTATGTTTTAACATCAGGTAGTGCCCTTCCTTGATTTCATTTTCCTTTTTCAATATGTCTGTGACTGTTCAGGGTACCTTGCCCTTCCAAATACATTTCACAGGGAGTATTTCCAAATCAGTAAAAAATGCTGTGTTTATTTTTATTAGGATTGCATTCACCCTGTAGATTATTTCGGGCAGTTTAGACACCTTAATGACGTTTATTCTTCCTATTGATGGACAGGGAATATTTTTCCATTTGTTTACGTCTTCTTTGATTAAAGTGTTGTGTAGATTTCTGTGTTTGTCATTTACATCTTTATTTAAATGTATTCCTAAGTATGTGATGTTTTTATATTATTATTACAAATGACGGTTTATTTCTTGATTTCCTCCTTCTATTGGTCATTATTGGTGTAGGTGTTTGGTTTTTGCACAGGTGTGCGGGGATCAAGCCGGGTAGTAGGTGATTGGGTGCCTGTGGCTGTCCATCAAGGGTAGGACAGGCCCCCGTAGGGGCGTGGCGTCCCGGAGCGGGGCGGGAGCTCATTGGCTCAAGCGCTGGCGCCGACGCAGACGCTCCGCCCCTGAAGCCCCGCCCCGTCCCGGGCGGCGGCCCCTAGAAGAGCTGGCGGCGTGTGGGGCGCACGAGGCCCTGCTGGGTGTTCCGGGGGCGCCGCCCGGGAGCCCGAGGGCGGGGGAGCGTGTGGTCGGCGGGCGTGGGGGCTGCGGGAGCGCTCGGCCCTTGCCCAGGGACCCCGCCCGTGTCCCGCCCGGGTAGCGGTAAGTTTGGGACGGAGTTGGCGTCGGGGCGGGACAGGCGGGCGGGGACCCCCCGGGGCGCGGAGAAGGGGGCGAGGAGCTCCCCGCTGGCGGCGTCGGGGGCGCGGGTCCCGGGAAGTCGTGCGGGGCCCCGGTCCTGCGCGCCCTCAGGGCCTGGTGGGGCCCGGGCGGGGCCTGGCGGGGGCGCTGCTTCCGGGGCGGCGCGGGGCCGTGGGCGGGGGTGCAGTCGAGGGGGCGCGGGGTGCAGTCGGGGTGGGGCGTGGTGCACTCGGGGGGTGGTGCAGGTTGCAGTCGGGGGGGGGGGCGCAGGGTGCGGGGGGGGGGCGCAGGTTGCTATCGGGGTCCTGGCCCGGCGGGACTGTGGTGCCGGGGCCCGTGGCACAGTAAGGTCCCGGGGGTTCACGGGAAGGGTGGCCCGCCCTCACCCCCGCCCCTCCTGCGCCCCCCATGGTCCTGAACACCCCCACCGTCCCCCGTGTCCCCCCCAGGGCCCCTCTGGCCCCTGAATGTTGCCCCCAGGGTTCCTCCAGTCCCACAGCGCTTCCTCCTCCCACTTAGTCCCCCCTTTTCCTCACAGTCCCCCTTCCTGCAATGTCCTACCCCCCCAACGCTCCCTGTCCCCCCCACTCCCGCCTGTCCCCCCCCACTCCCTCCCCCCCACTCTCCCTCCTAACCCCCGCTGTCCCTCTCCACACCAGGTCCCTCCTTGGCTCCCATGGTCCTTCCTGCCCTCACCCCAAAGTCCCTCTTTCCCGTCTACTGTCCCTTTCCCTCAAGACCACCACCCCGTTGTCCCTCCCCGAACAGGCCGTCCAGCCCCCCCTTGGTCCCTGACCCTCCAAAGTCCCCTCCTTTATCCCCCCCATGAACCAGCCCCCATCCACTGTCCCTCCCCCACACAATGTTTTCTGCCCCCCCAAGGCTCCTGTCCCCCATGGCTCCTCCTGTCCCCCCACTCTCCCTCCTCCCCCCGCAGTCCCTCCTGTCCCCTCCCAGGTCCCTCTTCTTCCCCGCACAGTACCTCCTGTTTCCTGATGGTCCCTCCTGGTGCCCCACGCTCCCTCCATCCTCATGGTTACTCCCACCTCACCAAGTTCCCTCACCCTCAAGTTCTCTCCTGCCCCTTCACAGTCACTCCTGCACCCCTACCTTCCCTTCTCCCCCACAGTCCCTTCCCCCAAGGTCCCTTTAGCCCCCTCACGGCCTCTACTTCCCTCCACGAACCCTCCTGCCCCCCCACAGTATCTCCTCCCCCACCAAGGTTCCTCCTGTCCCCCCCAGGTCCCTCCTATCCCCCCATGGTCCCTCCTTCCCGCTTACTGTCCCCCCATTGTCCCTCCCCAAACAGGCCATCCTGCCCCTCCCATGAATCACCCCCACACACAGTCCATCCTCCCCACAATCCTTTCTACCCCCACATGGCTCCTCCTGCCCCCCCCTTCCTGCCTCCCCCATGGCCCCTCCTCCCCGGCCAAGGTCCCTCCTATCCCCCCCATGATCCCTCCTCCCCCGCCAAGGTCCCTCCTATCCCCCCATGGTCCCTTCTCCCCCGCCAAGGTCCCTCCTATCCCCCCATGGTCCCTCTTATTCCTCCATGGTCCCTCCTGCTCCCCCCACGCACCTCCTGGTGTGCCATTCTCCCTCCACTCCCACGGCTCCTCCCTCCTCCCCAGGGTTCTTCCCCACCCCCATGGTCCTCCTCGCCCCCGCAGTCCCTCCTACCACCTCCACACTCCCTCGTGCCCCCCACAGTATCACCTCCCCTCGCGGTCCCTGCCTCTGCCTCCCCACAGTTCCTCCCCCACATGGTCCCTCATCCCCCCCACAGTCCCTCCTGCCCTTCCACAGTTCCTCCTCCTCTCCTACGGTCCCTCCTCCCCGTGATTGTCCCCCCACCCACTGTGTCCCCCCCAAAGTCCATCCTCCTCCATGTTCCCTCCTTCCCATGATCCTCCCCAACCCCGGTCCCCCCACATGGTCCCTCCTGTCCCCCCACCGTCTTCCCTTCCTCCAACTTTCCTTCCAGCACTCCCACGGTCCTCCTGTCACCCCACAGTTCCTCCTGTCCTCCCAAAGTCCCTCTTTCTCTCTCCCCCCATGATTCCCCACCCTCAGTGTCCCCTCAAAGTTTGTCCTCCTCATTGGTCCCTCCCGCCTATGGTCTTCCCTGCCCATGGTCCCCTCCAAGGTCCTTTCTCCCCCCACTGTCCCAGCTGCCCACCCCCACATTCCCTCCTTCCCCCTCAGTCCCTCCTGCCTCCCCTTGGTCTCTCCTGCCCCCCACAGCCCTTCCTGCCCCCCATGATCCCTCCTGCACCCCTGTGGTCCCCCCTCCCCTCCATGGTCCCTTCTCCCTCTCCACAGTCCCCCCTCCCTCCCTGCACTGCCCAGGGTCCCCCATGGTCCACCCCTTGGCCCTGCCCTGCACCCTCCTGGCCCTCCCAGGTCCCTGGGTGCTTCCCCTTTCAGCGCCCCCTTGCCAAGGCCCTACACTTCAGATGGCCCCTGGAGCCAGGCGGAGGCTGCTTCTCCCTCTTCTCCTCCCACCTGGAAAGGCCAGGCTCAGGGACTGGCCTGCAGCAGTGGCTCTTCCAGGGGTCACTGCTGAGGGGGAATTGGGGGCTCCTGGGGAAGGGCTCCTGGGAGGCCCAGGGGGAGCGTGACTGACCCCCGGTGTGTGCCTGCAGGGAGCACAGTGAGTGGGGCCCTCGCGGGAGGGGCCTCTGGGTGCAGGTTTGTGCCCGGCCTGGGAGCTTTGCAGGGACCACCACAGTTTGCGTCTAAAAGTGTGTGTCTGGCCCCAGAGGTCTGCAGGTGCGGCTCCTCCTGCTCTCAGGCATTTGCGTTCTTGGGGTCACAGCCCTGGTGAGTCACTTGAGCCTTTCCTTGTCTGTGTGTCCTGTTTCATTCTTTTCTGGTTTCTGGGATTCCACAGGGCAGGTGAGGGCTGGGTTCTAGGGCCCCCACCACTGTGTCCCCTCCTGGCTGTGGCTGCACTGTAGGCCCAGGACAGCCTCAGCCTTGGCTTCCCTCAGAGCTCCCCCTGGTCCCAGGACACTCTTTCCTTTTGGTGGTGGTGACAGGTTTTCTTAGAAGTGTGGTTTCCTGGAGTAACGCTGGGTGGAAATGGTTGGAGAGCTCTTGCTCAGGTGATAGCTTGCTAGGGCCGGAGGAGAGCAGCTGGCCGGTGGGGGCCACTGAGTTTGGGTGCCTGCTAGGACCCTCTGCACAGCCTGGGAAAGGGCGCCTGCTGGTCAGACCGCCTGCCCGAGGCTGCTGACGGTCCCAGGGGTGTGCTGAGCATTTCCAGGAGCTCCAGGAGCCTCTCCTTGGCAGGGGGGTGACCTGGGTGTCTTGGGGACACCACTGTCGCCTGCTTTGTCTACCAGGAGCAGTCACCCAGCTGGCCTTAAAGGAGCCTGGCTGCAGAGGACGCCTCTGTGCTTACTGTTCTCGGCCTCTTAGAAGAGTTGGTCCCGTTGTAGGGAAGCAGCTCAGGGCTGTGGAGCCGCTGCTCTCACTCAGGACAGATGGCTGGACCTTCTCAGCCCACCCCCTTCTCTTGTCCCCTGCACTTCCCCCTGCACTTCTGAAGGTGGTTTTCACAGGGTTGCCTCCTGGAAGGGGAGCCAGGCAGGGCTGCTGGGGCCCTGTCACTTCCATGCAGATGACCAGGCTGTTCTCCTAGTGCCCTGTTGCTCAGCAGATGCTAAGTGTGACGAGGAAGAATACAGTGCTACTCTCAGTGGTTTTATAAGAAAACCGTAGCAATGAAATCTTTAGATGAGGATTAGCAGTCCTTTTTGTTTTTTTTTAACAAATTAATTTTATTGATACATGTATGTTTTAACAATTCAGTTTTATTGATATTAAGAAAGCATACAAGTCATTCAAAGTGTACAATGCATGGTATTTAGTATAATTACATGGATGTGCATTCATTACCTTGGTCATCATTAGAATATTTTCATTATTTCAATAATAAGAAAAATAAACTAATGAGAAAATTCTTCACACCCTCTGTTTGCCTGCTGGATATAACTTCCCTTTCTGGCAGCTCCAGCACAATTATTGATGTATTAAGCAGTTTTATTGAGATATATTCACAACGATATGAACTGTCCAAAGCGTGCCATCAGTGGCTTTTAGTATAATCACAGTGTGGTGCATTCATCGTTATAAAAATTTTTAGAATCTTTTTCAGTACTTTAAAAGGAAAATCTCAAGCCCCTTAGCAGTCATTCCCCAGCCCTATATAACCACTAACCTAACTTCATCTTTATAAACTGATTTACATTTTATATCAGTGGAATCATGCAGTATGTAGTACTTAGAGTCAGGTTTCTTTCCCTTAACATAAGGGATATATTAATATTTTGTAGTGTTAACGTACATTTGTTCAATTTCAAAAATTACACTGATATATGCAGTTTTATCCATATTCGTATTTCACACGTGATCTTTCCTATGCTAAGAAAGAACCTTTTGGTTACTCTATCTCTTTTGTTACCTCTGTTTCTTGAGCAACAGATCACATTTTAAAGTCTCCAAACTCAACTCTTCGGTGTAACCTCATCTATTTTCTTTTTCTTTTGTGCATTTAATAATTGAATATATAAACAATTTAAAGAAAAGAAAACACTTGAATAAAAACAATACAATTATAAATTGAATATTTTGGGTATCTGATAAGTTTTTTCCAATCCTACATTATATTACACGATACGTTTGGTTCATAGTCAACACAACCATATAGTATTTGATCTTTTGTGTCTGGCTTGCTTCCCTCAGCATAATGTCCCCTAGATTCAGCCATGGTGTCATGCGCTTTATGACTTCATTTCTTTTTACTGCTGCATAATGTTCCTTCATGTGAATACACCGCAGTACGTTTATCCATTCATCAACGGATGGACACCCGGGGTGTTCCCAACTTCCGGCGATAGCGAATGATACTGCTTTGAACATGGGTGTGCTGATGTCCGTTTGTGTCCCTGCTATCAGGGCTGTATACCCAGTAGTGATGTTGCAGTGTCATGTGGCAAGTTTATCTTTAACTGCTTTAGTAACTGCCAAACAGTCCTCCACAGGAGCTGTACCACTGTGCTTTCCCACCCACAGTGAGTTAGCGTTCCTGTGTCTCCACGTCCTCTCCAGCACTGTGGTTCTCTGTCTGTGGCAGGATCACTGGAGTGGGATGTCAGGGACGGGATAACGTGGGAGGAAGCCCACCTCGCGTCCATATAAGGCCCATAAATGTACGTTCGTGGGGCATCGCCTCGGTGGATGGAGGTTCAGACGGTAACCGAAGGAATGTCAAATTCCCATCCTGGGGAGCTCTGCCACGTTCTCTAAGACGTCAGCAAGATTCCCCCTAGAGTACAGGGACAGTGACTAGTGGAGGAAGATGGTCTCCTGATGGACACTTGATATTGATGACTGTGTGTGCTTATGAACCTTCACACTCGAAATTGAAACTTAGCCTTCTGTTACAGGGTGCCTAAGAGTTGCCTCCTGGGAGCCTCCTCGTTCCTCACGTGCGGCCTCTCTCTAAGCCAAACTCAGCCTATAAATACATTGTCTGTCCCCCAGTGTGGGATATGACTCCAGGGTATGAGACTCCCTGGCACCGAGGGATTACTACCAAGTACCAACTAGCAATGCCACTGGAAAAAGACCTCGACCAAAATGAGGAAAAGATAAAAGAGAAATCAGTTGAGGTGCTAAGAGTCTGCAAAGGGAGGTGAGCCCAGAGGTTATCCCAGGGTTGATGCTTATGCATGTCTCAGCAGGGTCTCTCACTGCCAAAGTCGATGCTACCCCAGAGAGCTGGTGTCCTGAGTGTTCTGAAACATCCAGGCGCTGGAGCCAGGCAGACAGCTCAGGAGTTTGGTGCCCTGCCAGTGGTCCCTACTTTGGAATTTATGGTCCCGCCGAGTGCACTGACTTGGGCCCAGTTGTTTCCCCACACGTGGCTCTTCTGTCCTTCTATTTATGTCTGTAATTAGCACTGAAGTTAGTCCTGTAGAGGCCTGCGTGTCCTCCAGGTAGGTTGTAGACAGGCCTTGGTGGGCTGCTTCCAAGGGCAGCGTGGTGGGGAGGTGCCTGAGATTAGATAGGTAGAGGTGCAGGTCTGTTGATGGATGCAGCGCCTTTTGTTATCCATGCTCCAGCTCATAGACGTGTGTGTTTTTTTTCCTCCAGTTTTGGCTGCCGTACAGTTGCTCTAGGAATCATTGCACGGATACAGTTTCGTTTGTTTAGGAAAGACTTTTTGGAGTGGAGTCAGGATGAATTACGGTAAGTTCACATTTTTAAGAAACTGACAAAATGTTTCCCAAAGTGGCAGCACCATTTTGCATTCTCACCGGAAATGTGTGAGGATTCCAGTTTTTCCACATTTTCTTTAACGGTTGGCATTACGTCTCTTGATTTTAGCCATTTTATTATCTATAGCAGATTTTAGCATGTATTTCCCTAGTGATGAAAAGGATCATACGTTTCTCCTTTGGTAAATGTGTATTCTCGTATTTCTCCCATTTTTAAGTGCTGTTTGCCTTTGTTTTAAAGAAGCATACAGTTCATCCACAGTGCACAATCGGTGGTATTTGGCACAATCACAAAGTCATGAGTTGATCCCCTCAGTCATCATTAGAGCATTTTCGTTAGTTCAATAATAATAATAAATGAAAAAAACAACTAGTAAAATACATCACCTCTTGATCTCTCTGTGCTTCCCCTGCTGTCCGCAGATCCCATTTCTAGGTATTTTTGCACAAATACTTTTTTTCCCTCTATACGTTGATTTATAGTGACATCTTACGTAGATGGAATCATACGTTATGTTACACAGTGCAATTAGGTGAGAGTAGTGCAAGCCTCCTGTATTTGTCCCGTTGTGTCTGGCTTGCTTCACTCAGCATCCCGTCCTCCAGTTCATCCATGTTGTCATCGGGTTCACGACTTGACTTCTTCACACCCCGGCACGATGTTCCTCCGTGTGAATACAGCACAGTGTGTTTCTCCAGTCACCGGCTGATGGACACCCGGGCTGTTTCCGGCTTCTGGCAGTTGGGATAACGGCACTCTGAAGGTAGGTGTGCAGGTGTCTGACATGTCAGTGCTCTCAGTTCTCCTGGGAATATGCCCAGTAGTGCTGTTGCAGGGTCCCGTGGCAAGTCTATATTCAGCTTCTTTAGGAACTGCCCGACAGTCCTCCACCGTGGCTGTGGCCTTCTGCATTCCCACCAACAGTGAATAAGTGTTCCTGTCTTTCCTCATCCTCTCCAACACTTGCACTTCTCTGACTTTTTCATAGTGGCTATTCTGATAGCTGTGAAATCACATCTCATTTTGATTTGCGTTTCTCTAATCATTAATGATGTTGAATATTTTTTCATGTGTTTTTTGCCATTTGTATTTCTTCTTTGGACAAATGTCTATTCATGTCTTTTGTCCATTTTTCTATTGGGTCGTTTGTCTTTTTATTGTTGAGTTGTTACATCTCTCTCTATATCTTGTACATTAATCCCTAATTGGACATGTGGTGTCTAAGTGTTTTCTCCCATTGAATTGGCTGCCTTTTCCCCCGTTTGATAAAGTCCTGGGAGGTGCAAAAGTGTTTAATTTTCAGAAAGTCCCATTTATTTAATTTTTCTTTTGTCGTTTGTGCTTTGGGAGTAAGGTCCAAGAAACCACCACATACTACAAGGTCTTTAAGACATTTCTCTACATTTTCTACTAGTAGTTTTATGGTCCTTTTTTTTTTTTTTTACAGAAACAATAAATGTATAATAGTTGTGAACTTAAAAAACATGTAACATCTCACTCTACCACCAGTAACTTGTATTGTTTTTAAACCTTTTAAACTAATGATTAAAGAACATTGTCAAAATATTACTACTAAACAAAGTATTTTTCCTCTAACCAATACAATTATTATCTTTATATCATTTATATATGAACATACATAAAAAAGTCTATAGCAAAAGTTGCGAACTTACAAAGCAAACATGCATAACGTCATGCAGGGGTCCCATACATCAACCCTCCACCAAAACCTTGTATTGTCATGGGACGTTTGCTGCAAACTATGAAAGAACACTGTCAAAATCTTACCACTAATCATAGTTCTTATCTTACATTTGGTGTGTTTTTTGGCCAAACCGCCCTATTATTTTTTAAATATGTATATTTTTATGACAAAAGTTGTAAACTTATCAAACAATTATGCACATGTGCAGAAATCTGATTATTGTCATGTCCATAGCGTACATTTGGCTCACTTTTCCATACTGCCTCAGTATCAACACAGTACATCTTTTGCATAGATGCAAGAATAGTATATTATGACTACTAACCACAGTCCATAGGTCCCTCCAGCTGTATTATTCCCATGCTTCTCCACATTCCCAACACCTGCCCTGGTAATATACATTTGTTGTAGCTCACAAAGGACACTCGTGCATCTGTGCCATCAACCACAATTCTCACCCACCTCTTGGTTTACCGTGCTATCCAGTTCCTAGATCATTCCCAAGCATTCCGTCAATTGGCATTTACATAACTAGACTACGATTTTCAGTCACATCCCCATTTATAAAGTAGCTGTTACTCACTGTGTGTTACCATCCACTCTATACATTTCCCCAATTTTACAGCACAGCTAACTAAAACTTCTACATACATTAAACATCAGTAGTCCACTCAGTTCCCCTCTTTTCTCCTTCAAGAATCCACCCCCTACCACTCGGTCTTGAAGATATTTTCCAATAATTTCTTCTAGAAGTTTTACGGTTCTTGTTTTCATTTTTAGTTTTTTGATCCATTTTGAGTTAATTTTTGGATAAGGTGTGAGATAGGTGTCCTCTTTTCCTTCTTTCAGCTATGGATGTCCAATTCTTTCAGCACCGTTTGTTGAATGGATTGTTCTGCCCAAGCTGTGTGAGTTTGACAGGCTAGTCAACAATCACTTGACCATACCTGTGAGGGTCTGTTTGTGAACCAGAAATTTGGTTCCACTGGTCTATTGTGTCTGTCTTTAGGCCAGTACCACGCTGTTTTTACCACTATAGGTAGGTATTATGATTTAAAGTCTGGAGATGAGGGTTTGCTTTTCCTTTTTATGGTGTTTCTGGCTATTCAAGACTCCTTTCCCTTCCAAATAAATTTAATGATTGTGTTTTCAATTTTTTCTTTAATGCTGGTGGAATTTTTATCAGGATTGCATTAACTCTGTATATCAATTTGAGTAGAACTGGTATCTTAATGATATTTAGCCTTCTAATCCATGAGCATGGAGTGTGCTTCCAGTTATTTAGGCCTTTTTTAATTTGTTTTAACACTGAGGTGCAGTTTTCTGAATACAAGTGCTTTCCATCATTGGTTAAGTTTATTCCTATTTGAGTTTTATCTGTCGTATTATTTTCCCCACTTTTTTGACACTCTTGGTTACTTTTTTTGATATAATCTTCATTTCTAGACTCTCTTCCAGGCCTCTCTCTCCTGTCTTTCTTTTGCACACCCTTTAGTATCTCCTGAAATTCTAGTCTCTTGCTTAGAAATTCTATCAGTTTCTGTTTATCTGTGAATATTCTAATTTCACCCTCATTTTTGAAAGGCAGTCTTGCTGGATATAAGATTCTTGGCTGGAAGTTTTTCTCTTGTAATATCTTTAATATATCGGACCACTGTCTTCTTGCCTCCATGGTTTCTGGTGAGAAATCCGTACTTAACCTTACTGAATATCCCTTATATGTTATGCATTGGTTTTCTCTTGCTGCTCTCAGAATTCTCTGTCTTTGGCCTTTGACATTCTGATGAGTATGTGTCGGAGTCGGTCTATTCGGATTTTTTCGGATGGGAGTATGTTGTACTTCCTGGACAGCGATATCTATTTTCTTCAATAGGGTTGGGAACTTTTCTACCATTATTTCTTTAAATAGTCCTTCTGCCCCTTTTCCCTTCTTTTCTCCTTCTGGGACACCCATGACACATATGTTTGCATGCCTTTTGCTGTCATTTAGTTCCCTGAGACCTTTTACAATTTTTTTCCATTCTTTTCTTCAACTCTTCTTTTGTAAGTTCACTTTCAGAGGCCATTTCTTCAAGCTCACCAATCCTTTCTTCTGCCTCCTCAAACCTGCTATTATATGATTCCAATGTTTTTTTTAATTTCATGTGTTGCACCTTCATTCCCATAAGATCTGCTATTTTTCTATGTCTGCTTTCAAAGTCTTCTTTGTGCTCCTCCAATGTCGTCTTAATATCCTTAATCTCTTTAGCCATCTCATTGAATTTATTAAGGGGATTTGTTTGAACATGTATAATTAGTTGTCTCAACTCCTTTATGTCATCTGGAGGCTTATCTTGTTCTTTTAACTGGGCCGTAGCTTCCTGTTTCTTGGTGTGGATTGTAATTTTTTGTTGGTGTCTTTGCATCTGGCTTCCTAGAGTATTTATTCTGGGTGCAATCTTTCTCTTTAGTTTAGGGCTTCCTATCCTTCCTCCCTTGCTGATTGTGCAGTAGGAGCCAAGCATGTAGTTGATGCTGTGAGCTGTGGAGTTTCAAGCCCCCTTCATTGCGCCGGGACCAGTGAAGCTTCTTCCAACTTTCTCCTTTGCCAGGGGTAGGGACAGAGTCACAGCCCCTGTGACTGGAATAATCCACGTGCAGGCCTAGACTGTAGTTGCCCAGAGAGACTGATGGAGCCTCACATCCCTTTCGCCCCTGCCTGGGGCAGGGATGGAGCTGCAGGTGTGGGCAGCAATCTATGCAGTGCGGGTCCTAAGATGACCACAGTGGCGCTGGTAGACTTCTGATTTTCAGTCTGTGCCAGCCAGAGTTCCCTGCAGTTACCTGTACAGGCTGGTGCAGGGCTCCTCAGTGTCCTCCCTGCCAGAGGCAGGGCTGAAACTTAGGCAGGCTGCAGGCTGATCTGCGGGAAAGAAACTGGTTCCTGCTGACCCTGAGAGTTTCAGTCAGCCCGGCTTCCCCTCAGGCTGGGGGTGGAGTCAGAATGGCGTCTGCTGGCCTGTTTCTGACTTTCGGCTTGGCTCGTTCTCACCCTTCCTGTTCCCAGGGTTATCTCTTAGCCAGCCAAGTCTCCCAATCAGTAGGTGAAATGGGCAGCCAACTGTCTTCTCCTCCTGTTTCTGGGAAGTGGATCTTCCAATTCCTGTCACAGAGCAGCTCCTGGGGCGGCTCGTGCCGCCAGAGTAGGATGATCACGGGCCTCCCTGGCTTGGCCGGTAATTTCCCAGAGAGGCTGGCTCAGGTCCCCGCAGCTTCCTCCCTGCTGGCTGGCGGTGGCACTGGGGCCTAGGCTGGAGCTGCAATGTGATCTTGGTGGGAAGAAGCCGGTCCCCGCCAGCACTGGGATCCTCAGTCCACCCCGCTTCCCCTCGTGACAGGCGTGGAGTTAAGATGGCAGCTCCCGGCCTCTTTCTGACTTGGACAGGCTCAAACTTCTTCTCAGGATTATACTGTAGCCCGCTGAATTTCCTCATCAGTAGCTGAAGTTGGTGCCCATCCATCTCTTCCTCACCCATTTTTTTAAAAATTGTATTTACTTATTTATTTATTTATTTCTCTCCCCTTCCTCCCCCACCCCGGGAATCTGTGTCTCTTTTTGTTGCATCATCTTGTCGTGTCAGCTGTCCGTGTGTGCCACACCACTACTGGGCACTCTGCACTTTGTTTTGCGCTGGGCCGCTCTCCTTACGGGGCACACACCCTGCGCGTGGGTGTCCTGCGTGGCACGGCACTCCTTGCGCGCATCAGCACTGCACATGGGCCAGCTCCACACGGGTCAAGGAGGCCCGGGGTTTGACCTGTGGACCTCCCATGTGGTAGACGGACGCCCTAACCACTGGGCCAAGTCTGCCGCCTCTCACCAGTTTTGGGAAGTGGAGCTTTGATTCCAGCCTCGGAGCTGCTCCTGAGGCGGCTTGTACCTCCAGTGGAGGATGGCACCGGCCCCCAGGGTGTGGAGCCTCTACTTACGAGTCTTCTCTGCAGACGGGCATCTCCTCCTTCCACTCCCCCAAGGATGTTGCAGGAAGCTCTTCTGGCCTCCTGGAGCCCCCAAACGATGCTTCAGCTGGCTCAGAGAGCTCTGGGTGTTTGCTAACTGCCCTGCAGCAGGAGCGGACTGTAGGAGCCCCTTACTCCTCTGCCATCTTCCTGGTTCTCCGGTACTTGCTTTGACATTTAGGTGTTTGATCCATTTTGAGTTGATTCTTGTATGGAGAGTGAGATGGGGGTCTTTTTTTAATTCTTTTGGTTATTTATAACCTGTTCTATAGGAATTTGTTGAAGAGTCTGTTTTTTCCCATTAACACAGACTTGGTAGGCTTGTCAAAAACTGCTTGACCATAGAGGTGAGAGTATATTTCTGTACTCTCAATCTTATTGCACTGATTGGTGTATCTCTTTTTATGGCAGTGTCATGCTGATTTGTCCACTGTAGCTTTGTAATATGTTTCAAGGTCAGTGAAATTTTTCCTACGTTGGTCTTCTTTTTCAGAATACTTTTGGCGCCTCATGTGCACTTTCCCTTCCAAATGATTTGGCAATTGTCTTTCCTATTTCTGTAAAGTAGACTGTTGGAATTCTCATTGGTATGGCAGTGAATATATCAATCAATCTGGGTACGATTCACCTCTTTATGATATTTAGTCTTCCAGTCCATGAACACGGAATGTCTTTCCAATTGTTTCGGTCTTTTTAAATTTCTTTTAGCATTGTTTTGTAATTTTCTCCTTATAGGTCCTGTGCTGCTTTTGTTAAATCGATTGCTAGATGTTGGAGTCTTTTTGTTGCTCTTGTACATGAAATTTTCCCCTGATTTCCTCCTCAGGTTGTGCAGCGCTAGTGTACCTAAACATTACTGATTTCTCCGTGTCGATCTTGCTGCCTGTCACTGTGCTGAACTCAGTTATTAGCTCAAGTAGCTTCGGTGTAGACATTTCAGAATTTCCTAAATATAAGGTCATGCCTTCCGAAAACAGAGTTTTCCTTCCTCTTTTCTTATTTGGATGCCTTTATTTTTTTTTCTAGTTGCTCTACCTAGAGCGTCTATTGCAATGTCAAAGAACAATGGTGCTAGTGGACATCCTTGTCTTGTTCCCGGTCTCAGAGAAAAAGCTTTCAGCCATTCCCCCTGGGTACGATGTTAGCTGTGGGTTTTTTCTTATGTGCCTGTTACCATATTCAGGAATTTCCCTTCTACTCGTCTGTTTTGAAATGTTTTTATAAGAAACAGTGTTGGATTTTGTCAAATGCTTTTTCTGCCTTGATTGAGACGATCATTTGGTTTCATTTCGTTCACTTTGTTAATGTGGTGTATTTCATTGATTGATTTTCTTATGTTGAACCAGCTTTGCCTACCGAATAAATCCCATTTGGTTTTGATAGATAAGTCTTTTGATGTGCTGCTGGATTTGATTTATAAATATTTTGTTGAGAATTTTTGCATCAATCTTAATTAGAGAGATTGGTCTGTAATTTTCTTTTCCTTCCAGTGTCTTTGTTTGGCTTTGGTATTACGGTGATGTTGGCTTCCTAAAATGTGTTGGGTTATTTTTCTTCCTCTTCAATATTTGGAAGATTTTAAGCAGGATTGGTGTTAATTCTTTTTGAAATGTTTAGGAGAATTCACCTGGGAAGGCAGATGGTCCTGGAGTTTTCTCTGTTGGGAGATTTTTGAAAACAGATTCAGTGTCTTTAATTGTAATTGGTTTGTTAAGTTCTTATGTATCTTGTAGTGTCAATGTAGGTTAGGTTGTGCATTTCTAGAAATGTGAGCATTTCATCTAGGTTGATTAGTTTATTGACATACAGCGTCTGGGAATATCTTCTTATGATCCTTTCTAGTTCTTGGGTTGCCCCTTTTCATTTCAAATTGTATGTATTAGGTTCTTCTTTTTTTTTTTTCCTTTGTTAATCTTGCTAGGAGTTTGTGAATTTTACTAATCTTCTCAAAGAATCTGCTTTTGTTTTGATTTTCTCTATTTCTTTTTCTTCTCAATTTCATTTATTTCTTCTCTAATCTTTATTATTTCTTCTCTTTTCTTTGAGGACTGGTTTGCTGTTCTTTTTCTAATTTCTCATTTTGTTCCCTTAATTCTTTGAGTTTCGCTCTTTTTTCTTTTTTAATACAGGCTTTTAGGTCTATAACTTTCCCTCTCAAGACTGCCTTTGCTGTATCCCATTAGTTTTGATAAATTGTGGTCTCATTTTCATTTGTCTGATTTCACTTGCACTTTCTTCTTTCACCCAGTAATTATCTTAGAGTGTGTTGTTTAACCTGCACACATTTGCCAAGTTACCTTTTGCCTGTCTGTTATTGATTTTATTTCATTCCCCTATGATCTGAGAAGATGCTTTATATAATTTCAGTCTTTTTATATTTATTGAGAGCTGCATTATGCCCTACCATGTGGTCTATCCTGGAGAAGGATCCTTGGGCACGTGTAAAGAATGTATATCCCAGTGAATTTGAATGCTGCCTTCTGTCTATGTCTGTTAGGTCTAACTCATTGATCGTATTGTTTCAGTTCCCTCTTTCCTCGTTGGTCTTCCATCTAGTTCCATCTAATGATGTGAGAGGTATTTTGAAGTCACCAATGATTATTGTAGAGATGTCTGTTTCTCCCTTCAGTTTTCCCAGAGTTTCTTTCATGTATTTTGGGGACCTCGGTTAGGTGCGTAGATATTTATGCCTGTGACATCTTTTTTTAAAAAAATTATTTATTTATTATTATTTTTTTAAATTACATTAAAAAAAATATGAGGTCCCATTCAACCCCACCGCCCCCGCCCCCCACTCCCCCCGCAGCAACACTCTCTCCCATCATCATGACACATCCATTGCACCTGGTAAGTTCATCTCTGAGCATCACTGCACCCCATAGTCAATGGTCCACATCATAGCCCAGACTCTCTCACGTTCCATCCAGTGGGCCCTGGGGGGATCTACAATGTCCCGTAATTGTCCGTGAAGCACTATCCAGGACAACTCCACGTCCCGAAAACGCCTCCACATCTCCTCTCTTCCTCCCGTTCCCCACACCCAGCAGCCACCATGGCTACCGTTCCCACACCCATTCCACATTTTCTCTGTGGACATTGGATTGGTTGTGTCCATTGCACACCTATGTCAAGTGAGGGCTTAGATTCCACATGGGCACTGGATGCACTCCTCCCGCTTCCAGTTGTAGACACTCTAGGCTCCATGTTGTGGTGGTTGACCTTCTTCAACTCCACGTTAGCTGAGTGGAGTAAGTCCAGTAAATCAAAGTGTAGGAGCTGAAGTCTGTTGAGGCTCTGGGCCTGGGTGTCATATTATCAGTCCAGAGATTCAAATCCCCTACATATATCTTAAACCCAGCACCAACTACAATTCCAGTAAAGTAGCATGCAAGTCTTGTGAAAAGAGATCCCCTCTGAGTCCAATTCCATCACGCAGAAACACCAGCTCCAAAGAAGGGCCATCTGTCATGGCAGTGAACCCCTTCTGCCATGACCATAGAACCCGTGGGTCTCTTTATCCCTCAAAAGAACCAATACCTGGGGTTGTATCTACCTTATCTGTCTCTTAGACTCTGTTCAGTTGTACATAGGGGTATTCCTTCTGACAACCTCCAGACTCTTTTTTAGAGGCTCACAGCCTTATAATCTCATTTCTCCTTTCCATTTCCCCCTTACATTAGGTCAAACAGCCTCCCGAAGTCATGTTATTATATGTAGACAGGTATATTCTGCTGTTCCGCATTGAATCTTTAATTCAAGGTCATTTTCTAGTTGCTTCTTCAGCTGGTATGTGGTAGTGATCCCTCGGTGCCAGGGAGGCTCATCCCCGGGTGTCGTGTCCCACGCTGGGGGGAATGCATCGCATCTACACGCTGAGTTTGGCTGTGAGAGTGGCCACATTTGAGTAACATGAAGGCTGTCAGGAGGAAACCCCCAGGCACAATGCTACTCTAGGCCTTGTTCTTATTGCAGGTGTATAGGCTCAAAAGTGCAGCCATTAGTATCAAGAGCCCACTGTTGGGCCGTCCTTCCTTCCTGGTTCTTGCCGTTGCACCTGGAGGATTGCCGCTGCTCTCCCAGGGCCCACAACAGTGACCCCCCGGCCAGGAGCCCAGTACCCCCCCACCTGTTGTTTTTAATTGTTTCCACTATGAGTATATGTAGACATTACCATATACCCTGGGCAAATGCCCTGTATAACTCCCTGTCAACCATATATATCCTGTCAATAACATCCCATATCAGTATTCCTCCACTGCCATTGTTGAACCACTCTGTGATCCAAAACTTCCCGTAAAGTGAATCCCAACATAATGTCAGCTTCAGAAGAGTCTTAGATCACCGAAATTCATATATACAATATACAGTATTTCCCCAGATCCACCATAAAACCTTTTCCCTTCCACAGCAATAATCTTTTAACTTATTCATATCATATTTCCTGAAACTGATGTACAGATTCCGAAACTATAGTTTTCAAACAAGGTGACATTTGTGCTTACTATGTGTTCCATACTTTAGGTTGTACAGTTTTCTAAATTTTTTAGTTATCCTATGTTTTGTCTTATGGTTTTCATTATTAGTCTGTCGTCCCCTATATGTTTTTGGTGTAATATTAGCTGTTTTATATTCATCCTCGTGTACTCTCACATAACTCCTGCCTGTGACCTCTTGTTTGTTGATTGTCCCTTTTGTTAATATTTCATGGCCGTGTGTATCTCTTCTTACATTTTTGCATTTATAGTCTGTTTTGTCCAATATTAGGATAGCTACCCCTGCTCTTTTTTGGTTACCATTTGGATGGAGTATCTTTTTCCGACCTTTCGCTTTCAGGTCTCTGGTTTGGCATACAGTGTGTTTACGTATTGCTTGGCTGAGCAGCCTTGGTATAAATTTCCCCTGAAGAGTGACACTGATGGAGAGGAGAGGGGAGGGTCTTGGACTCTGGGATGGCAGAGGTGATACCACACTTGGGACATGTGATGAGCGGGAGTTGTGAAGGAAAGAGGTTGACATAATGATTTTATGATATTATATGATTTAATGATTCATTATGACCCCTACCCTCAACACTGTCCAGTACCGACAGCTGCATATCAAGAAATGGCAGCTTCCTGGTGCTCTTCTTTTTTTCTCTCTAATAACTTTTTTAAAAAAGATTTGATTTATTTCTTTCTCTCCCTTCCTCCTCCCCCCGCCCCATTGTCTGCTGTCCCTGTCTGTTCCCCGTGTGTTCTTAGCAGCACTGGGAAACTGTGTCTCTTTTTTTGTTGCGTCATCTTGCTGCATCAGCTGTGTGTGTGGCGCCAATCCTTGGCGGGATGCACTTTATTCACGTGGGGCGGCTCTCCTTGTGGGGCGCGCTCCTTCTGTATGGGGCACCCCTACCTGGGGGCCCCCGTGCGTGGCGCAGCACTCCTTGTGCGCGGCGGCACTGCGTGTCGGCCAGCTTACCCCACGGGTCAGGAGGCCCTGGTGATTGAACCCTGAACCCTCCGTAAGTAGAGGGACGCTGTAGCAGTTGAGACACATCTGCTTCCTGCCATTTTTTTTGGTAAAGCCACTAGCAACCTTTACCTTTGCCTTTAAATTTAAAAAAAAAAGATTGTTTGGTTTAAAAAACATACATTTTTTTACTTTAGTAAATTTTAACCTAAAACAGTTATAAAAAATACTCTAAAATATAATAAAACCCGTTATATTTTTTTTAATTTTAATAGTAGAAAATAAAAAAAGGAACTTATCCATTCACTCATTCCAAGTGATCACTGCAAGTACATTTTCCTTCAGGCTTTGTTTTCGTTGGTATTTTACATACATATTATTACAGAATTTTATGTAACCTCAGTTTGGGACAAGGTGCCATGGGGTGACCTGGGCCCTGAACAGGCCTCCACTGGGGCAGAGGGCCCTCAGCACTTGGGCAGCTCCCAGTCGCGCCTGCTGAGTACCCACTAGATAGAAAGCTGGGCCAGAGGAGCTCCCCTGCTTGCATGGGGGGGCACCCCAGAGTGCCTCTGTCTTTATTATGGGTTGCATCGTGGCCTCCCACAATGACATGTCAGGTCCTAATCTCCTACACTATGGCTGTGAACTCATTTATGAACATGACCTTCAAAGATCCCATTCACGACAGTGAAGCCAGTCTGCATAAGGGTGGACCTCAACTCAGTACGACTGGAGTGCTTATGAGTAGAGGAAATTGGGACCCACTCAGGAGTGGGAGACAGAGAAGAGATGGCCAGGTGGTGGAGGCAGGGATGCAGTTGTGCATTGCTGGCAACCTGCCACAAGAATGCTGCTGACCGTAAAAGTGATCCTGCTGACATGCCGATTTTGGACATCTAGCCTCTCACCCTGCAAGACCATAAATTCCTGTTGTTTAAGGCAGTGAGGCAGTGGTATTTGTTAGAGCAGCCCAGCAAGTGAAGAGTGTTAATGTAACCTTTCCCCTGGAAAGCTTACCCTGAGGCAGTCAAGGCCACCCCAAACTCTCCACCCCTCTCAGTACTTAACTGGTGAAACTCCTTGTTGACCTTAAGGTGATTGGGAGGGCAGGGATCAGTCCTGCAGGACTGATGTTGAACAGTTCCAAGCACACACTTCACCAGAATGCATTGGGAATGGACATGTGGCCTTACAGTAGAGCCCTCTCCTCGTCTCTGTTGGCTGAAAGTGACTCTAGTGGCCTGGAGAGTCTGGTACAAGTCCCCAGCTTCCTCCATGTTGGAGTCGTGGCTTGAGCCCAGTCTAGGTCAGCAGTCACACCTGCGTGGAAAGAAGCCTGTCCCTACCTTCACTGTGAATTTAAAGTAGCCCTGCTTCCTCTTACGCTGGAGGCATTGTTTAAATGAAGGCTGCCAGTCTCTTTCTGAGTTGTGCGGATCCAATCTTCAGCTGTACTTCATCCAGCCAAATTTACTCATCAGTGACTGAAGTAGGCACCCAGTCATTTCTTCCTCCCCTGTTTATGGGAAATGAAGCTTCCAACTCCATCCAGGAACTAGTTCCCAAGGCATCTTGCCCTGCCAGTGGGGACTGGGCACCAGGCTCCGCAGCATGTAGTGCTTTCCTCATGAATCTTCAGTGCAGATATGCAGTCTCCTCCTCCCGTTCTTCCAAGGATCTTGTAGAATGCTCTTCAGGCCTCCTGGGTCCCACAAACAGGTTGAATCGCCAGGTAGCTCTGGATGATTCTTAACTGCCCTGAAGGGAACTCCCTACTCTGCCAACATCTTACCCTTCTTACAGTACACGTATTCTCCAGGTTCCCTATTAAGGAAACTAATTAGTGCATTTCATGCAACCATTGATTTAGTGATTCCATGAGTGGATATAACTATCAGTACTCTGGTGGAGCTTTGGAAACCCATCACAATTGCTCTTTTGTCCACAATATTTTCCTCTACCTGAGGATGGGTGGGATCAAGGGAGTTCACTTCTGCCCAGTGGTTTATCAAAAATTGGGAATAGAGCTCACTGAGAGCAATCTGAAATGGGAGGTGAAACTTCATCATGAGGAGATTGTTGTTGTTGTAGCTTCATTCAAGTTTAGTGCTAATTTGGCCCCAGCATTGATTCAAGTATTCAGCTAAGTTCTGGGAGCTTGTCAAGACTGGAAACACCAGAGCACCTACCCAGGTATTAGTTGCATCATAGTCATCAGACTGTGCAGATTTTTTAATTTTTATTTATTTATTTATTCATTTTCTTTTTAAAAAGTTACTTTGATTACGTGAATGTTACATAAAATTATAGGGGTTTCTCACATACCCCAATCCCTACACCTCCCACATTTTCCCATATTAGCCGTATCCGTCATTTGCGTGGTCTGTATCTGCCACTGCAATGTCATTCAGGCAATGCCCAAGTCCCAAAATTACCCCGGTATTACACCTGATTTTCCCTCTCCCTGCCCTCAGAACCTCCTGTGACCCCTGCCTCCACATCAGTCATATAAGTTCTTACATTGCTAGAATCACAGTAAGTCTATAGTCGATTATCAGTAATTCTATTTTAGTGCATAGTTCACTCCTCAATCCTGAGTATTCTGGGATGGTGATGCCCACTCCACATCTAATTGAGAGGGGGCTTTGATTCCGTAGGGCAGATGGATGGGACTCTCTTGCTTGTAGTTATTTGTAGACTCTCAGTTCCGTGGGATGGTTGTTGTCCATCATCATCTCCTTCTTTGTTGTCCTAGGTGAGTCCAATGAACTAGAGAGTAGGTGTTGCAACTCTGATGAGATTCAGGACCCAGCTGATACAGAGGCAGCAGAAAGATTGAAGTCTCTTAGACATATGCTATACTAATTATAGGTTCAAATAGAAGGGTCAGAAAAGCCATGTGTAGGGAAACCACAACCTAGTCCAACTCTTTCACACTGGGGAGCATAAGTTCTAAAGTACGGCCCATTGTCAAGGCAACAAGTTCCTCAGCTCTCTGCCCTGACTTTAGTGTCTGCCTGTCTCCAGAGCCAGCAGTAGCCCTGCTACTTGAGGTAGTATTTACTTTGGCAGTCAGTGAGATCCTGCTGAAATTTGCATTAGCATAACCTCTAGAATGACCTTTGATTCACTTTGAAGTGTTCAGCCACATAAACTCATTTTTCTTTAACTTTTCCCCCTTTGATCACAGTCTTTCTCCAGTTGCATTGCCAGTTGGTGCTTGGTAGTAATCCCTCGGTGCCAGGGATGCTCATCCCTGGAGTCATGTCTCACGCTGGGGGAAGTTTTCTAAGGTGTTTCATTTTTATTTTTTTTTAACAATTTTCATTTATTTCTCTCCCTTTCTCCCCACCCCCCAGTTGTCTGCTCTCTGTGTCCATTCACTGTGTGTTCTTCGGTGTCCGCTTGCGTTCTTGTCAGCAGCACCAGGAGTCTGTGTTTCTTTTTGTTGCATCATCTTGCTGTGTTAGCTCTCTGTGTGTGTGCGGCTCTCTTGTGGGGCAGGCTGTACATTTTTTTGCATGGGGCAGCTCTCCTTACAGGGCATACTCCTTGAAGTGGGGCCCCCCTACGTGGGGGACACCACTGTGTGGCACGGCATTCCTTGTGCGCATCATCACTACACATGGGTCAGCTCACCAAAGGGGCAGGATGCCCTGGGTTTGGACCCTGGACCTCACATGTGGTAGGCGGACGCTCTGTCAGTTAAGCCAAATCCACTTCCTGTAATCTGTTTTTAATCTCATCCATCATGTCTTTAATTCTCATAAGCTCTGTTACTTTTCTTTGCTTGCTGTCAGATAGTTCTTTAAACTCACCCAGTGTTTTCTTAATATCCTTAATTCTTCAGTCATATTTTCCTTTAGCTCCTTGAATTGATTTAGGAGATTTCTGTGATTATTATTGATTCATTGCCTCAAATCCTGTATTTCCTCAGGATATTTGGTTTGTTCCTTTGACTCGCCCATCTCCTCCTGTTTCCTAGTATGGCTTGTAATTTTTTGGTGATGTCTTGGCATCTGAATATGTCTGCGAATTTATGCCGATGGCAAATTTCTTTCTGTTACTTAGCGTTTTTTATCACAGCTCTTCTTTGATTTTTGGTTCAGCTTTTTCTAAGTCTCGAAAATTGCCTAGTTTGTGTTATCAAAATTGACCAGAGATCACTGTACATACAGGGCAACACCTATTCCAGTGATGAAAAGCAAAACGTCAAAACATTTTTTTATGATATTTTTCATTTTTTAATACCCCAGTTTATTTTTACTTTTAGTTTTTCTAAATTATTATGTATTCTATTTCTTATCATTAAACCTGCCGTAACTATTTCATTTTCCTATTTATTGGCAGTATATTAGTCTTCACTTTTGAAGTTTTGGATCACAGTTTCCAGTCCGGCCAGCAGTTGGCACTCATCAGTGAAATAGTTCTTTCAACTTCCGCTTTGAGTGCGTTTAGTCTGGACGGTGCCAAGATTTAAAGGAAGCTCTCCTGGGCAAATTCACTGAAGAGAAGCTCTCCAACTCACCCTCCCTCTTCCCTTGTGACAGTTGACAGGGAGGAAGGCATCTGTTTCCCTCTAGGTCAGCTGCAGTGAGGCAGGGGTTTTATCCAGGTTTAAAGTCTTGATGGTGGGTAGAGGGAGCCCTTCCTGGTCTCCATTCAGGTTTAGTAACTCCTGTTTGTTTTTTCAGGTCCTTTGACTTTCTGTGCCTTGTACCCCTAGCGTTGTGCAACACTGTCCTGGTCTGCTGACCGCAGAGAAGGTCCCGCACACAGTTTTTGGCCCTTCCTCTATTGTTTTTTCATGAGAGAGTTGAGCCCTGCCTTCCTACTTTGGTACCAGCTTCCCAGAACCTGTCCAATTTGTTTTATTTTTGATCCTTCGTTAAGATCTGTAGAGTAAAGTATAGGGAACCCCATTCTGTATTTATAAGAAAATGCAAGCTCAGGAAAGAACTGGCTTGTTCAGCAAGTGTCCGAAGTGGCACTGGGCCAAGGCTTGAGAGGATCCAAAACTGCACTCTGCCTAATACACCCCATCACTGCCAGGGGTACCGTCTTGACAGAGAAACCCTCTCAAGACAGAGTCTAAGGCTTTAGAAAATATTTGACGTCATTAGCCACATTCTCCTGTTTTCTTCCCACCTTACAGCAATTCAGACCAGCTACCCTTTGTCCCTACTTAGAAGAGTGTTAAGAAAATCCAACAGGAAAAGTAGATTATAACATTTCACATTCATTGAGGTTTTGTTGTCAGGATAGCTCAAGAAAAATCAGGAGACATTACCTTTTATGTTTTCAAACTTATACCAAAAGGATAATATTTTTGAGAATAACTTAATGTATTCTCAGGTTCATGTGGATAACAGTTTCCTCTTCCATTTCTCCCCTCTCTCTTTTGTAAAAAGGAGCTCTGAGTAGATCAACACTTACTTTTTCCATTTCTTTGAAGTCATCATCTAGCTTGGTTCCTTCACCTCCTCCAAACTTCTCCCTCACTTTCTGTTGAAAATAGCCAAAAAAGATAATTTTTATAAATTAGGTTTCTTTTAAAAAGACATGGTAAAAATAGCATGCCCTTTTACCAGCATCATCTAATGTAATCCCACATCATGCTATGACATACGTGAATAGTCCATTTTCAGAGGATGAAACTGAGGCTCTAAGAGTTTAAACAGTTTACCATGAAGGACGGATTCAAACTAGCACCTTCTGAATTCAAGCCCATTACATTGATGTTTCGAATGTATAAATTATTTTATGACTAGTAAATAACATTTTTCTCTTGAAACTTCTGAGGGAAAACTGCCGCAGACATGAATCCTTTGCTTCTGGTAAGGGATCTAACATGCTACCTAAGTAGAAAATTGCTGCTGTTTCAACCGATTCCTCAGTGGGCTATTGAACAGATAATGGCAGACATCTATCAAACTGATAAAAAAGTCAGCCAAGCTGATCTTATGTCTTGTTGTTTTATAAAGCTCCTTGTAGCTATCTCCATCCATATGTACATAAGATGAACCACGTGGAAAGATGTAGGGGGCATTTCTTTGGTACCAAATCATTTCTCATTATCAGACATTTTATATTAATTAACTTACATATACAAATCATTTTTCACATGGAAAATTCATGTGTGTAGAAAACCTAGATTTAGTATTCTATTCTGAAATAAACGTTCAAATTAAGTCTATTAAGAATGAATAGCGGGATGAGAAGGAAAATACTTTGGCTTCAGAGACAGGAAATTAAATGTTAATGACATAGACTTCATTCCTCTTAAAATCCTTCAGTATAAAGTTAGATGCTTTTCACTAATATGCCCCTGCATTGCCTAAGGTATCACACAGATATCAAAGTTCATTTTTCATTTCCTTCAATAGACACTGGGTTGAGGGTCTTTGCAGAGAATCCCCACCATGGCCAGACCTTCAGCACAAAGGGGTCTCTGGACAGCTATATCTCCATCTCCTGGTCATGGAAGTCCATACGTTCTCTTCTAGAGCTGAGGTGTGCTTTTTCACTCTCTGTTCCATCTGTCCTTCACTCACATGTTCTGAAATCAAGAAACCCCTGAGAAGTGACTACTCGTGGAAAAGCCATGAGTCTGAGTTTTGACACCACTCTAGGCTGACATACAAGATGCCATTCATTTCAGGCCATTCAGGAACATGGCTGATGAAACAGCATGGCATGTTCTTACTCCCTGCTACTCTGTGGGTAATACCGAAGAGTTATGAAAATGAGACACCATAACACATTTAAGAACCCTTGTCTGAACCTACAATGTCAACAATAAGTCCTCATTCTCTCCCCGATAAAGTGTCTATTTATTGTATTCTCGTTTCTTTCATAAGGTTATTTAACTGCTGAGATGTTTAGTAACTCCTTGAGAAGAATCTAGCAATTTCATTAATATATTACAGTATTATGTAGAGAAAGGTCATTCATTAGAAGTGAAAGTGAATAAAAACCATTTTAACATCTTTGATTTGTACAACTGCGATACAGCTCTTACTAATCATTTGGTATGTATGCACTGAGAACTACCTAGAGCATATTTAATTTCTATCTGATGGTGATATAAATTAAATTTCCTGCCCATGGTAGTGACCTTCAGCTAGGAAGAGGTGGAACCAGGATCGGCAAGCAGTTCTCCCTCTAAGCCTTAGGCTTCTTTGCATTTGAGGCACAGCCTTGGAGAACTGTCCGTGGTGCTGGCCTTGTCTCGCTGAAGTTTCTTTAGCTTCAGATGGTCATAGTCTGAGTGACCACGTTAACTTTTTTTGATTAGAAAAAGAAAATATTTTATTTAAACCTCATTACTCCAACAATAATGCTGTAACTTTCATTCAGAAGATGAGATTTTCGGATCTATATTGCGGCTGGGGCGGCTTGCACCCCGACGCTGACGGGGGGGTTTGGAGGGGTCAGCTGGCTGCAAAGGCGTCTGAGGCTGCGGCAGACAGCCTCAGAGGGGCTCTCAGGCGTGGAGGACGCGCGGCGAGGGGAGAAAGAATGCCGCGGAGACCAGGTCTGGTACGCAAGTCCGGTTTATTGCGGAAGGGGACATAGCTTTATAGGGTTAGGGACTGCGTGGAGGGATTTGATAGGTGCGGGCGGGTACTGCTTCCTGATAGGTGATTGTAAGTGGTTGCTAGGCAGAGGGCTGGCAGAGAGGTTTGGAATAGGAGAGGGGAAAGGGGGAGTGAGAGCTGGCCCGATGTTGGGCTAGGCGGGAGATAAAAAGGGGGAGGGCAGCACCGGCCAGCCGTTAGCAGCAAAGGCCTAGTCAGGCGTGGTCACCTTATCTAGGCCCAGTGGGCAGAGGCGGTATCACTTCTTGCCGCACCGTTTGCTACTGTGGCAAGCCGGGCGCCCTTCCTCCCACACTATATCTTTTTCTTTCTCCCGGACAAATTTTTGAAGGTTTCTTTTAGGGCATGGTTGTTAGGAAGAGGCTTTTCTACTTTATTTCTCCCTAGGAAAGTATTTATTCTTAAGATTTAATTCATAATTTCTCTACATACAGAGAATTTGACTGTATAGGTTTGGAATTTTTCAACATTATATATTACAAGTAACCCTCTTCTTAGTTGCATGACTTTTCAGAATTTATTTTCCTTAATTCTATCATTGTTTTTGTTTTTATTTTTTTTAATTAAAGATTTATTTATTTATTAATTTCTCTCCCCTTCTTCCCCACCCCCGTTGCCTGTTCTCTGTACGTATTTGCTGCGTCTTTTTGTCTGCTTCTGTTGTTCTCAGCGGCTGGGAATCTGTGTTTCTTTTTGTTGCGTCATCTTGTTGTGTCAGCTCTCCGTGTGTGCTGCGCCATTCCTGGGCAGGCTGCACTTTCTTTCGCACTGGGCGGCTCTCCTTACGGGGCGCACTCCTTGCGTGTGTGGCTTCCCTGTGCGGGGACACCCCTGCATGACATGGCAGTCCTTGCGCGTGTCAGCATTGCCCGTGGGCCACCTCCACACGAGTCAAGGAGGCCCAGGGTTTGAATCGCGGACCTCCCACCTGGTAGACAGACGCCCTAACCACTGGGCCAAGTCCTCCGCCATCATTGTTTTTTTATATAGGTAATCTTTTTTGTTTAGTTAACTGACTTCTTTCAATCCTTTCAAAACTAATACAATCTGGACATAATTTGCCTAGATATATATTTTTATTTACTTTCAAAAGATACGTAGATCACACAAAATGTGACATTAAAAGCGGTAGGAGGTCCCGATGCCCCACCCCACACCCCACACTTATCCCACATCAAGAACTTTTTCATTAGTGTGGTACATGCATTGCATTTGATGAATACATTTTGAAGCACCGCTACACAGCATGGGCTATTACTTACAGTGTAGTTTAAACTCTCTTCAGTCCATCCAGTGGATTCTGGTAGGATATGTCATGTCCTGCATCTGTCCCTGCAATATCAATCAGCACATCTCTAAGTCCTGAAAATGCCTCCGCATCACACCTCCTTTTCCCTTTCCCTGCGTTTAGCAACTCCAGAGGCCACTGTGTCCACATCAATGATACAATTGCTCCTATTGCTAGAGTAAAAATAATTCCTGTAGTTGAATACCATTAAGTCCACTCTAGTCCATATTTTCTTTGTCTATCCCTAGGACCCTGGGATGGCGATGCCCACTCCTTCTCTCGATTGAGAAGGGGCTTCTTTCCCACATGGCTGGTGGATGTGACTCTCGTGCCCACAGCCGTAGACTGTCTTGGTTCCCTGGTGTGGTTGTTGTCCATCCTCATCTCCCTCTCAGCTGACCTGGGTAAGTCCAATGAAGTGGAGTGTAGGTGGTGCAGCAACACCACTGAGGCTCAGGTGGAACCTGGATAGCCCAGAGATTGAAGTCTCCTGGGCATACAGCAAACCCAGCACCCACCAGAAGTTCAATAAAAAGGGACAGAAGAGGCACTGTGGAAAGTCATATCTGAGTCTAACTCCATCACAGGAGGACAAATTGCTAATTAGGGCCTACTCTTAAGGCACTGAACCCTGCATGTATCTGCCATGACCATAGGACGAGGGTGTCCCCATAGCCCCTGGGAGCACCACTACCTGGGGTTGTGTTGTGTCATCTTTGGCTGTCTATGAGATCCTGCTGAGAAGTGCTTAAGCACAAGCCCTCTGATGACCTCCCGACTCATTTTGAAGTCTCTTAGCCATATAAACTCATTTGTTTTTACCAATTCCCCTTTAATTCAAGGTCTTTTTCCAGCTGCATCACCAGCTCGTGCTTGGTTGTAATCCCTGGGTGCCAGGGAGCCTCGTCCCTGAGAGTCATGTCCTATGCTTGGGGGAAGGTAATGCGTTTATATACTGTTTATTTAGAGAGTGGCCATATTGGAGCAACGTGGAGGTATTTCAGAGGTAACTCTTAGGCAGCCTGCAATACTAGGCCAGCTGACACTTGAAGCGCAACAGGGTCATAAGCATAGTCCTCAGTATCAAGGGCCCATCCTTGGACCATCCTTCTTAGCTGGTCATTGCCCTTGCACTTGGGGGATTGTTGCTGTTCCATGGGGAATGTGGCAGAGTTCCCCAGATGGGAACCCAGCCCTCCATCAGTTGTAGTGTGAAACTCTCCCCACTAGGACAATACCCAATGAACATCCAAATATGTCTAAGTCATATGCTTGCCAATGTGAACTCCCTCCCATGCATCCCCATCAATGACACCCACACCAGTGCTCCTCCACTGCCATAGCTGACTGCCTCTGCTATCCAAAACTTCTTAAAAAATTAAGCCTAATATATTGCCAGATTTCGTTAAGAGGAAAATGAAATAATACTGATTAGTTTAAGCATTACAATGCAAATACATATTAATTTAGAAGAAAGTAAGAAAACTTAAAAAAATTGGGGTATTGGAAAAGGAAAAATGCTACAAAAATTTTTGGACGTTTTTCCTTTCATCACTGTAATAGGTGTTGTCTTGACTGTACAGTGTCAAGGCCATCTCTTCCATTTTTTCCTCAGGGTCTTACCTCTTTATTTTCTTCTTTATGTCTTCAAAGAAGTTTTAGGTCACATTAAAGTCACATACAGAACATAAGGGACTCCCATATACCCCAACATCCTCCCTTTATACCTTCCCCACCAATGATCTTTTTCCATGTGGACATTACATTTGCTCTACTGATGTGTAAGTATTGAAACATGGCTACTAACCATGGTCAGTAGTTTACATTTTGGTTTATATTTCCGACCGTACAGGTTTATAAGTTTTTAGTGAAATTTAACATGACCCGTATCCATCATTTGATGATCATGCAGAACACTTCCATTGCCCCCAGTTTCCCTCTTCCATCTATCCTATTCCTCTGTTCCCCTCCCCTCGGAGACCACCGTGACAATGACGCTTCACTACTTGAAGAACAAGACTCGTCGATACTTGCAACAATGCTGAGGGCTTGACACGCTAGTCTGTCCTCCCCCATTAGGTGTCTGTCACCCATGCTCTCGAGAGACACCCTCCCCTCTGTTTGAGAACATCAGGCCTCCCCAGGAAGTGGGTACAACCCCTTCCCACTCATTGTATGGCTCTCCACTCAGCAGTATAACACACTGTGACATGATGAGCACTCACACCCTCCCTAGAAGCCTGCTCCAGGTGCATTCTACGCCAGATGCCTCCTATTCAGCCCCCTAAACTAGTATTCCTTCCTTGTCATATTGCCAGAGTGTTTACTCAACACTGTAGTTTCAGCCACATACCTGTGAATCCCCAGTGTTCATCTGCCCCTTCCCCCAACATTCCCCTGAGTTCCATGGACATCCGATCCATCCTTCCCACCCTAGAAGTTGTGACGCTTGCACTGCTCAACCCAATGGTATACTTATACCCCTACCATATCCCTTCCCTGCGCAACTACTCATTTCCACGTTATCATAGATTTTGCCTGTGTGGGTATTCGCTCACAACCTTCTCTTTCCTGTAAACCTGTCTTCCAGACTGTAGCTCTCTGAGTCGGCTCGATTTGCTTAACTCATATCTGAGAGGTCACGTAATGTTTGTCCTTAAAGACGTGACTTGCTTCACTCAACATAAGGTTCTCAATATTCATCCATGGTATCCCGTATGTTCACACTGTATTCCTTCTTACAGCTGAGTAGCATTCCATTGTATGTGTATCCCACATTTTGTGTATCCATTCGTCTGTTGAAGGGCATTTGGGGTGATTCCATTTGGCAATAGTGAATAATGCCAGTATGCATAATGCCAGTATGCATACTGGTGTGCATACATCTGTTCGCATCCTTGTTTTTAGTTGTAGGTATACACTCAGTAGTGAAATTTCTGGGTCATGTGGCAGATCTATAGTTAGTTTTTGGAGGAAGTGCCAATCTGTCCTCCACAATGCCTGGCCATTGTACATTCCCACCAGCAGGGAATGAGGGTTCCCCTTCCTCCACATCCTCTCCAACACTTGAAGTCCTTTCGTTTTTAATAGTAGCCAGTCTAATGGGTGTAAGATGGTATCTCACTATAGATTTGATTTGCATTTCCCTTCTAATTATTGATGTTGAGCATCTTTTCATGTGCTTTTTAGCCATTTGTATTTCTTCTTTGGAGAAATGTCTGTTCAAATCTCGTGCCCATTTTTTAAAATGGGTTGTTTGTCTCCTTATTTTGAGATCAAGGATTCCTTTCCATATGCTGGATATTAGGCTCCCTCAGGTATCTGGTTACCAAATATTTCCTTGCATTAGGGAGGCTGCCTTGTCACTTTCTTGAGAAACTTCTTTGAGGTACAAAAGGTTTTAATTTTGAGGAGGTCCCTTTCATCTATTATTTCTTTTTCTGCTCCTGCTTTGAGTGTGAAGTTCATGAAGCCATTTCCTATCACAAGGTCCTGTAGATTCTTCCTTAGGTTATCTTACAAGGTCTTTATGGTCTTGGCTTTTCTATTTAGATCTTTGATGCACCTTGTGTTGATTTTTATATCAGGTGTTCATCTCTCATTCCTATGCATATGGATATGCAGTTCTCCAAGGCTCATTTGTTGCAGAGGCCGTTCTCTCCCAGTTGATTGGGCTTGGTGCCCTGTCGAATATCAGGTGACTCTATACGTCAGGATCTATATCCCGACTCTCAGTCCAGTTCCATTGGTTAGTATGTCTGTCCTTGTGACAGTATAATGCAGTTTTGACCACTGTAGGTTTGTAGTATGTTTTAACGTCAGGTAGTGCCCTTCCTTGATTTCATTTTCCTTTTTCAATATGTCTGTGACTGTTCAGGGTACCTTGCCCTTCCAAATACATTTCACAGGGAGTATTTCCAAATCAGTAAAAAATGCTGTGTTTATTTTTATTAGGATTGCATTCACCCTGTAGATTATTTCGGGCAGTTTAGACACCTTAATGACGTTTATTCTTCCTATTGATGGACAGGGAATATTTTTCCATTTGTTTACGTCTTCTTTGATTAAAGTGTTGTGTAGATTTCTGTGTTTGTCATTTACATCTTTATTTAAATGTATTCCTAAGTATGTGATGTTTTTATATTATTATTACAAATGACGGTTTATTTCTTGATTTCCTCCTTCTATTGGTCATTATTGGTGTAGGTGTTTGGTTTTTGCACAGGTGTGCTTGGATCAAGCCGGGTAGTAGGTGATTGGGTGCCTGTGGCTGTCCGTCAAGGGTAGGACAGGCCCCCGTAGGGGCGTGGCGTCCGGGAGCGGGGCGGGAGCTCATTGGCTCAAGCGCTGGCGCCGACGCAGACGCTCCGCCCCTCAAGCCCCGCCCCGTCCCGGGCGGCGGCCCCTAGAAGAGCTGGCGGCGTGTGGGGCGCACGAGGCCCTGCTGGGTGTTCCGGGGGCGCCGCCCGGGAGCCCGAGGGCGGGGGAGCGTGTGGTCGGCGGGCGTGGGGGCTGCGGGAGCGCTCGGCCCTTGCCCAGGGACCCCGCCCGTGTCCCGCCCGGGTAGCGGTAAGTTTGGGACGGAGTTGGCGTCGGGGCGGGACAGGCGGGCGGCGACCCCCGGGGCGCGGAGAAGGGGGCGAGGAGCTCCCCGCTGGCGGCGTCGGGGGCGCGGGTCCCGGGAAGTCGTGCGGGGCCCGGGTCCTGCGCGCCCTCAGGGCCTGGTGGGGCCCGGGCGGGGCCTGGCGGGGGCGCTGCTTCCGGGGCGGCGCGGGGCCGTGGGCGGGGGTGCAGTCGAGGGGGCGCGGGGTGCAGTCGGGGTGGGGCGTGGTGCACTCGGGGGGTGGTGCAGGTTGCAGTCGGGGGGGGGGGGGGGATGCGCATGGTGCAGAGGTGGGGGGGGCGCAGGTTGCTGTCGGGGTCCTGGCCCGGCGGGACTGTGGTGCCGGGGCCCGTGGCACAATAAGGTCCCGGGGGTTCACGGGAAGGGTGGCCCGCCCTCACCCCCGCCCCTCCTGCGCCCCCCATGGTCCTGAACACCCCCACGGTCCCCCGTGTCCCCTCCAGGGCCCCTCTGGCCCCTGAATGTTGCCCCCAGGGTTCCTCCAGTCCCACAGCGCTTCCTCCTCCCACTTAGTCCCCCCTTTTCCTCACAGTCCCCCTTCCTGCAAGGTCCTACCCCCCCAACGCTCCCTGTCCCCCCCACTCCCGCCTGTCCCCCCCCACTCCCTCCCCCCCACTCTCCCTCCTAACCCCCGCTGTCCCTCTCCACACCAGGTCCCTCCTTGGCTCCCATGGTCCTTCCTGCCCTCACCCCAAAGTCCCTCTTCCCCGTCTACTGTCCCTTTCCCCCAAGACCACCCCCCCGTTGTCCCTCCCCGAACAGGCCGTCCAGCCCCCCCTTGGTCCCTGACCCTCCAAAGTCCCCTCCTTTATCCCCCCCATGAACCAGCCCCCATCCACGGACCCTCCCCCACACAATGTTTTCTGCCCCCCCAAGGCTCCTGTCCCCCATGGCTCCTCCTGTCCCCCCACTCTCCCTCCTCCCCCCCAGTCCCTCCTGTCCCCTCCCAGGTCCCTCTTCTTCCCCGCACAGTACCTCCTGTTTCCTGATGGTCCCTCCTGGTGCCCCACGCTCCCTCCATCCTCATGGTTACTCCCACCTCACCAAGGTCCCTCACCCTCAAGTTCTCTCCTGCTTCTTCACAGTCACTCCTGCACCCCTACCTTCCCTTCTCCCCCACAGTCCCTTCCCCCAAGGTCCCTTTAGCCCCCTCATGGCCTCTACTTCCCTCCACGAACCCTCCTGCCCCCCCACAGTATCTCCTCCCCCGCCAAGGTTCCTCCTGTCCCCCCCAGGTCCCTCCTATCCCCCCATGGTCCCTCCTTCCCGCTTACTGTCCCCCCATTGTCCCTCCCCAAACAGGCCATCCTGCCCCTCCCATGAATCACCCCCACACACAGTCCATCCTCCCCACAATCCTTTCTACCCCCACATGGCTCCTCCTGCCCCCCCCTTCCTGCCTCCCCCATGGCCCCTCCTCCCCGGCCAAGGTCCCTCCTATCCCCCCCATGATCCCTCCTCCCCCGCCAAGGTCCCTCCTATCCCCCCATGGTCCCTTCTCCCCCGCCAAGGTCCCTCCTATCCCCCCATGGTCCCTCTTATTCCTCCATGGTCCCTCCTGCTCCCCCCACGCACCTCCTGGTGTGCCATTCTCCCTCCACTCCCACGGCTCCTCCCTCCTCCCCAGGGTTCTTCCCCACCCCCATGGTCCTCCTCGCCCCCGCGGTCCCTCCTACCACCTCCACACTCCCTCGTGCCCCCCACAGTATCACCTCCCCTCGCGGTCCCTGCCTCCCCACAGTTCCTCCCCCACATGGTCCCTCATCCCCCCCACGGTCCCTCCTGCCCTTCCACAGTTCCTCCTCCTCTCCTACGGTCCCTCCTCCCCGTGATTGTCCCCCCACCCACTGTGTCCCCCCCAAAGTCCATCCTCCTCCATGTTCCCTCCTTCCCATGATCCTCCCCAACCCCGGTCCCCCCACATGGTCCCTCCTGTCCCCCCACCGTCTTCCCTTCCTCCAACTTTCCTTCCAGCACTCCCACGGTCCTCCTGTCACCCCACAGTTCCTCCTGTCCTCCCAAAGTCCCTCTTTCTCTCTCCCCCCATGATTCCCCACCCTCAGTGTCCCCTCAAAGTTTGTCCTCCTCATTGGTCCCTCCCGCCTATGGTCTTCCCTGCCCATGGTCCCCTCCAAGGTCCTTTCTCCCCCCACTGTCCCAGCTGCCCACCCCCACATTCCCTCCTTCCCCCTCAGTCCCTCCTGCCTCCCCTTGGTCTCTCCTGCCCCCCACAGCCCTTCCTGCCCCCCATGATCCCTCCTGCACCCCTGTGGTCCCCCCTCCCCTCCATGGTCCCTTCTCCCTCTCCACAGTCCCCCCTCCCTCCCTGCACTGCCCAGGGTCCCCCATGGTCCACCCCTTGGCCCTGCCCTGCACCCTCCTGGCCCTCCCAGGTCCCTGGGTGCTTCCCCTTTCAGCGCCCCCTTGCCAAGGCCCTACACTTCAGATGGCCCCTGGAGCCAGGCGGAGGCTGCTTCTCCCTCTTCTCCTCCCACCTGGAAAGGCCAGGCTCAGGGACTGGCCTGCAGCAGTGGCTCTTCCAGGGGTCACTGCTGAGGGGGAATTGGGGGCTCCTGGGGAAGGGCTCCTGGGAGGCCCAGGGGGAGCGTGACTGACCCCCGGTGTGTGCCTGCAGGGAGCACAGTGAGTGGGGCCCTCGCGGGAGGGGCCTCTGGGTGCAGGTTTGTGCCCGGCCTGGGAGCTTTGCAGGGACCACCACAGTTTGCGTCTAAAAGTGTGTGTCTGGCCCCAGAGGTCTGCAGGTGCGGCTCCTCCTGCTCTCAGGCATTTGCGTTCTTGGGGTCACAGCCCTGGTGAGTCACTTGAGCCTTTCCTTGTCTGTGTGTCCTGTTTCATTCTTTTCTGGTTTCTGGGATTCCACAGGGCAGGTGAGGGCTGGGTTCTAGGGCCCCCACCACTGTGTCCCCTCCTGGCTGTGGCTGCACTGTAGGCCCAGGACAGCCTCAGCCTTGGCTTCCCTCAGAGCTCCCCCTGGTCCCAGGACACTCTTTCCTTTTGGTGGTGGTTACAGGTTTTCTTAGAAGTGTGGTTTCCTGGAGTAACGCTGGGTGGAAACGGTTGGAGAGCTCTTGCTCAGGTGATAGCTTGCTAGGGCCGGAGGAGGGCAGCTGGCCGGTGGGGGCCACTGGATTTGGGTGCCTGCTAGGACCCTCTGCACAGCCTGGGAAAGGGCGCCTGCTGGCCAGGCCGCCTGCCCGAGGCTGCTGACGGTCCCAGGGGTGTGCTGAGCATTTCCAGGGGCTCCAGGAGCCTCTCCTTGGCAGGGGGGTGACCTGGGTGTCTTGGGGACACCACTGTCGCCCTGCTTTGTCTACCAGGAGCAGTCACCCAGCTGGCCTTAAAGGAGCCTGGCTGCAGAGGACGCCTCTGTGCTTACTGTTCTCGGCCTCTTAGAAGAGTTGGTCCCGTTGTAGGGAAGCAGCTCAGGGCTGTGGAGCCGCTGCTCTCACTCAGGACAGATGGCTGGACCTTCTCAGCCCACCCTCTTCTCTTGTCCCCTGCACTTCCCCCTGCACTTCTGAAGGTGGTTTTCACAGGGTTGCCTCCTGGAAGGGGAGCCAGGCAGGGCTGCTGGGGCCCTGTCACTTCCATGCAGATGACCACGCTGTTCTCCTAGTGCCCTGTCGCTCAGCAGATCCTAAGTGTGACGAGGAAGAATACAGTGCTACTCTCAGTGGTTTTATAAGAAAACCGTAGCAATGAAATCTTTAGATGAGGATTAGCAGTCCTTTTTCTTTTTTTTAACAAATTAATTTTATTGATACATGTATGTTTTAACAATTCAGTTTTATTGATATTAAGAAAGCCTACAAGTCATTCAAAGTGTACAATGCATGGTATTTAGTATAATTACATGGATGTGCATTCATTACCTTGGTCATCATTAGAATATTTTCATTATTTCAATAATAAGAAAAATAAACTAATGAGAAAATTCTTCACACCCTCTGTTTGCCTGCTGGATATAACTTCCCTTTCTGGCAGCTCCAGCACAATTATTGATGTATTAAGCAGTTTTATTGAGATATATTCACAACGATATGAACTGTCCAAAGCGTGCCATCAGTGGCTTTTAGTATAATCACAGTGTGGTGCATTCATCGTTATAAAAATTTTTAGAATCTTTTTCAGTACTTTAAAAGGAAAATCTCAAGCCCCTTAGCAGTCATTCCCCAGCCCTATATAACCACTAACCTAACTTCCTCTTTATAAACTGATTTACATTTTCTATCAGTGGAATCATGCAGTATGTAGTACTTAGAGTCAGGTTTCTTTCCCTTAACATAAGGGATATATTAATATTTTGTAGTGTTAACGTACATTTGTTCAATTTCAAAAATTACACTGATATATGCAGTTTTATCCATATTCATATTTCACACGTGATCTTTCCTATGCTAAGAAAGAACCTTTTGGTTACTCTATCTCTTTTGTTACCTCTGTTTCTTGAGCAACAGATCACATTTTAAAGTCTCCAAACTCAACTCTTCGGTGTAACCTCATCTATTTTCTTTTTCTTTTGTGCATTTAATAATTGAATATATAAACAATTTAAAGAAAAGAAAACACTTGAATAAAAACAATACAATTATAAATTGAATATTTTGGGTATCTGATAAGTTTTTTCCAATCCTACATTATATTACACGATACGTTTGGTTCATAGTCAACACAACCATATAGTATTTGATCTTTTGTGTCTGGCTTGCTTCCCTCAGCATAATGTCCCCTAGATTCAGCCATGGTGTCATGCGCTTTATGACTTCATTTCTTTTTACTGCTGCATAATGTTCCTTCATGTGAATACACCGCAGTACGTTTATCCATTCATCAACGGATGGACACCCGGGGTGTTCCCAACTTCCGGCGATAGCGAATGATACTGCTTTGAACATGGGTGTGCTGATGTCCGTTTGTGTCCCTGCTATCAGGGCTGTATACCCAGTAGTGATGTTGCAGTGTCATGTGGCAAGTTTATCTTTAACTGCTTTAGTAACTGCCAAACAGTCCTCCACAGGAGCTGTACCACTGTGCTTTCCCACCCACAGTGAGTTAGCGTTCCTGTGTCTCCACGTCCTCTCCAGCACTGTGGTTCTCTGTCTGTGGCAGGATCACTGGAGTGGGATGTCAGGGACGGGATAACGTGGGAGGAAGCCCACCTCGCGTCCATATAAGGCCCATAAATGTACGTTCGTGGGGCATCGCCTCGGTGGATGGAGGTTCAGACGGTAACCGAAGGAATGTCAAATTCCCATCCTGGGGAGCTCTGCCACGTTCTCTAAGACGTCAGCAAGATTCCCCCTAGAGTACAGGGACAGTGACTAGTGGAGGAAGATGGTCTCCTGATGGACACTTGATATTGATGACTGTGTGTGCTTATGAACCTTCACACTCGAAATTGAAACTTAGCCTTCTGTTACAGGGTGCCTAAGAGTTGCCTCCTGGGAGCCTCCTCGTTCCTCACGTGCGGCCTCTCTCTAAGCCAAACTCAGCCTATAAATACATTGTCTGTCCCCCAGTGTGGGATATGACTCCAGGGTATGAGACTCCCTGGCACCGAGGGATTACTACCAAGTACCAACTAGCAATGCCACTGGAAAAAGACCTCGACCAAAATGAGGAAAAGATAAAAGAGAAATCAGTTGAGGTGCTAAGAGTCTGCAAAGGGAGGTGAGCCCAGAGGTTATCCCAGGGTTGATGCTTATGCATGTCTCAGCAGGGTCTCTCACTGCCAAAGTCGATGCTACCCCAGAGAGCTGGTGTCCTGAGTGTTCTGAAACATCCAGGCGCTGGAGCCAGGCAGACAGCTCAGGAGTTTGGTGCCCTGCCAGTGGTCCCTACTTTGGAATTTATGGTCCCGCCGAGTGCACTGACTTGGGCCCAGTTGTTTCCCCACACGTGGCTCTTCTGTCCTTCTATTTATGTCTGTAATTAGCACTGAAGTTAGTCCTGTAGAGGCCTGCGTGTCCTCCAGGTAGGTTGTAGACAGGCCTTGGTGGGCTGCTTCCAAGGGCAGCGTGGTGGGGAGGTGCCTGAGATTAGATAGGTAGAGGTGCAGGTCTGTTGATGGATGCAGCGCCTTTTGTTATCCATGCTCCAGCTCATAGACGTGTGTGTTTTTTTTCCTCCAGTTTTGGCTGCCGTACAGTTGCTCTAGGAATCATTGCACGGATACAGTTTCGTTTGTTTAGGAAAGACTTTTTGGAGTGGAGTCAGGATGAATTACGGTAAGTTCACATTTTTAAGAAACTGACAAAATGTTTCCCAAAGTGGCAGCACCATTTTGCATTCTCACCGGAAATGTGTGAGGATTCCAGTTTTTCCACATTTTCTTTAACGGTTGGCATTACGTCTCTTGATTTTAGCCATTTTATTATCTATAGCAGATTTTAGCATGTATTTCCCTAGTGATGAAAAGGATCATACGTTTCTCCTTTGGTAAATGTGTATTCTCGTATTTCTCCCATTTTTAAGTGCTGTTTGCCTTTGTTTTAAAGAAGCATACAGTTCATCCACAGTGCACAATCGGTGGTATTTGGCACAATCACAAAGTCATGAGTTGATCCCCTCAGTCATCATTAGAGCATTTTCGTTAGTTCAATAATAATAATAAATGAAAAAAACAACTAGTAAAATACATCACCTCTTGATCTCTCTGTGCTTCCCCTGCTGTCCGCAGATCCCATTTCTAGGTATTTTTGCACAAATACTTTTTTTCCCTCTATACGTTGATTTATAGTGACATCTTACGTAGATGGAATCATACGTTATGTTACACAGTGCAATTAGGTGAGAGTAGTGCAAGCCTCCTGTATTTGTCCCGTTGTGTCTGGCTTGCTTCACTCAGCATCCCGTCCTCCAGTTCATCCATGTTGTCATCGGGTTCACGACTTGACTTCTTCACACCCCGGCACGATGTTCCTCCGTGTGAATACAGCACAGTGTGTTTCTCCAGTCACCGGCTGATGGACACCCGGGCTGTTTCCGGCTTCTGGCAGTTGGGATAACGGCACTCTGAAGGTAGGTGTGCAGGTGTCTGACATGTCAGTGCTCTCAGTTCTCCTGGGAATATGCCCAGTAGTGCTGTTGCAGGGTCCCGTGGCAAGTCTATATTCAGCTTCTTTAGGAACTGCCCGACAGTCCTCCACCGTGGCTGTGGCCTTCTGCATTCCCACCAACAGTGAATAAGTGTTCCTGTCTTTCCTCATCCTCTCCAACACTTGCACTTCTCTGACTTTTTCATAGTGGCTATTCTGATAGCTGTGAAATCACATCTCATTTTGATTTGCGTTTCTCTAATCATTAATGATGTTGAATATTTTTTCATGTGTTTTTTGCCATTTGTATTTCTTCTTTGGACAAATGTCTATTCATGTCTTTTGTCCATTTTTCTATTGGGTCGTTTGTCTTTTTATTGTTGAGTTGTTACATCTCTCTCTATATCTTGTACATTAATCCCTAATTGGACATGTGGTGTCTAAGTGTTTTCTCCCATTGAATTGGCTGCCTTTTCCCCCGTTTGATAAAGTCCTGGGAGGTGCAAAAGTGTTTAATTTTCAGAAAGTCCCATTTATTTAATTTTTCTTTTGTCGTTTGTGCTTTGGGAGTAAGGTCCAAGAAACCACCACATACTACAAGGTCTTTAAGACATTTCTCTACATTTTCTACTAGTAGTTTTATGGTCCTTTTTTTTTTTTTTTACAGAAACAATAAATGTATAATAGTTGTGAACTTAAAAAACATGTAACATCTCACTCTACCACCAGTAACTTGTATTGTTTTTAAACCTTTTAAACTAATGATTAAAGAACATTGTCAAAATATTACTACTAAACAAAGTATTTTTCCTCTAACCAATACAATTATTATCTTTATATCATTTATATATGAACATACATAAAAAAGTCTATAGCAAAAGTTGCGAACTTACAAAGCAAACATGCATAACGTCATGCAGGGGTCCCATACATCAACCCTCCACCAAAACCTTGTATTGTCATGGGACGTTTGCTGCAAACTATGAAAGAACACTGTCAAAATCTTACCACTAATCATAGTTCTTATCTTACATTTGGTGTGTTTTTTGGCCAAACCGCCCTATTATTTTTTAAATATGTATATTTTTATGACAAAAGTTGTAAACTTATCAAACAATTATGCACATGTGCAGAAATCTGATTATTGTCATGTCCATAGCGTACATTTGGCTCACTTTTCCATACTGCCTCAGTATCAACACAGTACATCTTTTGCATAGATGCAAGAATAGTATATTATGACTACTAACCACAGTCCATAGGTCCCTCCAGCTGTATTATTCCCATGCTTCTCCACATTCCCAACACCTGCCCTGGTAATATACATTTGTTGTAGCTCACAAAGGACACTCGTGCATCTGTGCCATCAACCACAATTCTCACCCACCTCTTGGTTTACCGTGCTATCCAGTTCCTAGATCATTCCCAAGCATTCCGTCAATTGGCATTTACATAACTAGACTACGATTTTCAGTCACATCCCCATTTATAAAGTAGCTGTTACTCACTGTGTGTTACCATCCACTCTATACATTTCCCCAATTTTACAGCACAGCTAACTAAAACTTCTACATACATTAAACATCAGTAGTCCACTCAGTTCCCCTCTTTTCTCCTTCAAGAATCCACCCCCTACCACTCGGTCTTGAAGATATTTTCCAATAATTTCTTCTAGAAGTTTTACGGTTCTTGTTTTCATTTTTAGTTTTTTGATCCATTTTGAGTTAATTTTTGGATAAGGTGTGAGATAGGTGTCCTCTTTTCCTTCTTTCAGCTATGGATGTCCAATTCTTTCAGCACCGTTTGTTGAATGGATTGTTCTGCCCAAGCTGTGTGAGTTTGACAGGCTAGTCAACAATCACTTGACCATACCTGTGAGGGTCTGTTTGTGAACCAGAAATTTGGTTCCACTGGTCTATTGTGTCTGTCTTTAGGCCAGTACCACGCTGTTTTTACCACTATAGGTAGGTATTATGATTTAAAGTCTGGAGATGAGGGTTTGCTTTTCCTTTTTATGGTGTTTCTGGCTATTCAAGACTCCTTTCCCTTCCAAATAAATTTAATGATTGTGTTTTCAATTTTTTCTTTAATGCTGGTGGAATTTTTATCAGGATTGCATTAACTCTGTATATCAATTTGAGTAGAACTGGTATCTTAATGATATTTAGCCTTCTAATCCATGAGCATGGAGTGTGCTTCCAGTTATTTAGGCCTTTTTTAATTTGTTTTAACACTGAGGTGCAGTTTTCTGAATACAAGTGCTTTCCATCATTGGTTAAGTTTATTCCTATTTGAGTTTTATCTGTCGTATTATTTTCCCCACTTTTTTGACACTCTTGGTTACTTTTTTTGATATAATCTTCATTTCTAGACTCTCTTCCAGGCCTCTCTCTCCTGTCTTTCTTTTGCACACCCTTTAGTATCTCCTGAAATTCTAGTCTCTTGCTTAGAAATTCTATCAGTTTCTGTTTATCTGTGAATATTCTAATTTCACCCTCATTTTTGAAAGGCAGTCTTGCTGGATATAAGATTCTTGGCTGGAAGTTTTTCTCTTGTAATATCTTTAATATATCGGACCACTGTCTTCTTGCCTCCATGGTTTCTGGTGAGAAATCCGTACTTAACCTTACTGAATATCCCTTATATGTTATGCATTGGTTTTCTCTTGCTGCTCTCAGAATTCTCTGTCTTTGGCCTTTGACATTCTGATGAGTATGTGTCGGAGTCGGTCTATTCGGATTTTTTCGGATGGGAGTATGTTGTACTTCCTGGACAGCGATATCTATTTTCTTCAATAGGGTTGGGAACTTTTCTACCATTATTTCTTTAAATAGTCCTTCTGCCCCTTTTCCCTTCTTTTCTCCTTCTGGGACACCCATGACACATATGTTTGCATGCCTTTTGCTGTCATTTAGTTCCCTGAGACCTTTTACAATTTTTTTCCATTCTTTTCTTCAACTCTTCTTTTGTAAGTTCACTTTCAGAGGCCATTTCTTCAAGCTCACCAATCCTTTCTTCTGCCTCCTCAAACCTGCTATTATATGATTCCAATGTTTTTTTTAATTTCATGTGTTGCACCTTCATTCCCATAAGATCTGCTATTTTTCTATGTCTGCTTTCAAAGTCTTCTTTGTGCTCCTCCAATGTCGTCTTAATATCCTTAATCTCTTTAGCCATCTCATTGAATTTATTAAGGGGATTTGTTTGAACATGTATAATTAGTTGTCTCAACTCCTTTATGTCATCTGGAGGCTTATCTTGTTCTTTTAACTGGGCCGTAGCTTCCTGTTTCTTGGTGTGGATTGTAATTTTTTGTTGGTGTCTTTGCATCTGGCTTCCTAGAGTATTTATTCTGGGTGCAATCTTTCTCTTTAGTTTAGGGCTTCCTATCCTTCCTCCCTTGCTGATTGTGCAGTAGGAGCCAAGCATGTAGTTGATGCTGTGAGCTGTGGAGTTTCAAGCCCCCTTCATTGCGCCGGGACCAGTGAAGCTTCTTCCAACTTTCTCCTTTGCCAGGGGTAGGGACAGAGTCACAGCCCCTGTGACTGGAATAATCCACGTGCAGGCCTAGACTGTAGTTGCCCAGAGAGACTGATGGAGCCTCACATCCCTTTCGCCCCTGCCTGGGGCAGGGATGGAGCTGCAGGTGTGGGCAGCAATCTATGCAGTGCGGGTCCTAAGATGACCACAGTGGCGCTGGTAGACTTCTGATTTTCAGTCTGTGCCAGCCAGAGTTCCCTGCAGTTACCTGTACAGGCTGGTGCAGGGCTCCTCAGTGTCCTCCCTGCCAGAGGCAGGGCTGAAACTTAGGCAGGCTGCAGGCTGATCTGCGGGAAAGAAACTGGTTCCTGCTGACCCTGAGAGTTTCAGTCAGCCCGGCTTCCCCTCAGGCTGGGGGTGGAGTCAGAATGGCGTCTGCTGGCCTGTTTCTGACTTTCGGCTTGGCTCGTTCTCACCCTTCCTGTTCCCAGGGTTATCTCTTAGCCAGCCAAGTCTCCCAATCAGTAGGTGAAATGGGCAGCCAACTGTCTTCTCCTCCTGTTTCTGGGAAGTGGATCTTCCAATTCCTGTCACAGAGCAGCTCCTGGGGCGGCTCGTGCCGCCAGAGTAGGATGATCACGGGCCTCCCTGGCTTGGCCGGTAATTTCCCAGAGAGGCTGGCTCAGGTCCCCGCAGCTTCCTCCCTGCTGGCTGGCGGTGGCACTGGGGCCTAGGCTGGAGCTGCAATGTGATCTTGGTGGGAAGAAGCCGGTCCCCGCCAGCACTGGGATCCTCAGTCCACCCCGCTTCCCCTCGTGACAGGCGTGGAGTTAAGATGGCAGCTCCCGGCCTCTTTCTGACTTGGACAGGCTCAAACTTCTTCTCAGGATTATACTGTAGCCCGCTGAATTTCCTCATCAGTAGCTGAAGTTGGTGCCCATCCATCTCTTCCTCACCCATTTTTTAAAAAATTGTATTTACTTATTTATTTATTTATTTCTCTCCCCTTCCTCCCCCACCCCGGGAATCTGTGTCTCTTTTTGTTGCATCATCTTGTCGTGTCAGCTGTCCGTGTGTGCCACACCACTACTGGGCACTCTGCACTTTGTTTTGCGCTGGGCCGCTCTCCTTACGGGGCACACACCCTGCGCGTGGGTGTCCTGCGTGGCACGGCACTCCTTGCGCGCATCAGCACTGCACATGGGCCAGCTCCACACGGGTCAAGGAGGCCCGGGGTTTGACCTGTGGACCTCCCATGTGGTAGACGGACGCCCTAACCACTGGGCCAAGTCTGCCGCCTCTCACCAGTTTTGGGAAGTGGAGCTTTGATTCCAGCCTCGGAGCTGCTCCTGAGGCGGCTTGTACCTCCAGTGGAGGATGGCACCGGCCCCCAGGGTGTGGAGCCTCTACTTACGAGTCTTCTCTGCAGACGGGCATCTCCTCCTTCCACTCCCCCAAGGATGTTGCAGGAAGCTCTTCTGGCCTCCTGGAGCCCCCAAACGATGCTTCAGCTGGCTCAGAGAGCTCTGGGTGTTTGCTAACTGCCCTGCAGCAGGAGCGGACTGTAGGAGCCCCTTACTCCTCTGCCATCTTCCTGGTTCTCCGGTACTTGCTTTGACATTTAGGTGTTTGATCCATTTTGAGTTGATTCTTGTATGGAGAGTGAGATGGGGGTCTTTTTTTAATTCTTTTGGTTATTTATAACCTGTTCTATAGGAATTTGTTGAAGAGTCTGTTTTTTCCCATTAACACAGACTTGGTAGGCTTGTCAAAAACTGCTTGACCATAGAGGTGAGAGTATATTTCTGTACTCTCAATCTTATTGCACTGATTGGTGTATCTCTTTTTATGGCAGTGTCATGCTGATTTGTCCACTGTAGCTTTGTAATATGTTTCAAGGTCAGTGAAATTTTTCCTACGTTGGTCTTCTTTTTCAGAATACTTTTGGCGCCTCATGTGCACTTTCCCTTCCAAATGATTTGGCAATTGTCTTTCCTATTTCTGTAAAGTAGACTGTTGGAATTCTCATTGGTATGGCAGTGAATATATCAATCAATCTGGGTACGATTCACCTCTTTATGATATTTAGTCTTCCAGTCCATGAACACGGAATGTCTTTCCAATTGTTTCGGTCTTTTTAAATTTCTTTTAGCATTGTTTTGTAATTTTCTCCTTATAGGTCCTGTGCTGCTTTTGTTAAATCGATTGCTAGATGTTGGAGTCTTTTTGTTGCTCTTGTACATGAAATTTTCCCCTGATTTCCTCCTCAGGTTGTGCAGCGCTAGTGTACCTAAACATTACTGATTTCTCCGTGTCGATCTTGCTGCCTGTCACTGTGCTGAACTCAGTTATTAGCTCAAGTAGCTTCGGTGTAGACATTTCAGAATTTCCTAAATATAAGGTCATGCCTTCCGAAAACAGAGTTTTCCTTCCTCTTTTCTTATTTGGATGCCTTTATTTTTTTTTCTAGTTGCTCTACCTAGAGCGTCTATTGCAATGTCAAAGAACAATGGTGCTAGTGGACATCCTTGTCTTGTTCCCGGTCTCAGAGAAAAAGCTTTCAGCCATTCCCCCTGGGTACGATGTTAGCTGTGGGTTTTTTCTTATGTGCCTGTTACCATATTCAGGAATTTCCCTTCTACTCGTCTGTTTTGAAATGTTTTTATAAGAAACAGTGTTGGATTTTGTCAAATGCTTTTTCTGCCTTGATTGAGACGATCATTTGGTTTCATTTCGTTCACTTTGTTAATGTGGTGTATTTCATTGATTGATTTTCTTATGTTGAACCAGCTTTGCCTACCGAATAAATCCCATTTGGTTTTGATAGATAAGTCTTTTGATGTGCTGCTGGATTTGATTTATAAATATTTTGTTGAGAATTTTTGCATCAATCTTAATTAGAGAGATTGGTCTGTAATTTTCTTTTCCTTCCAGTGTCTTTGTTTGGCTTTGGTATTACGGTGATGTTGGCTTCCTAAAATGTGTTGGGTTATTTTTCTTCCTCTTCAATATTTGGAAGATTTTAAGCAGGATTGGTGTTAATTCTTTTTGAAATGTTTAGGAGAATTCACCTGGGAAGGCAGATGGTCCTGGAGTTTTCTCTGTTGGGAGATTTTTGAAAACAGATTCAGTGTCTTTAATTGTAATTGGTTTGTTAAGTTCTTATGTATCTTGTAGTGTCAATGTAGGTTAGGTTGTGCATTTCTAGAAATGTGAGCATTTCATCTAGGTTGATTAGTTTATTGACATACAGCGTCTGGGAATATCTTCTTATGATCCTTTCTAGTTCTTGGGTTGCCCCTTTTCATTTCAAATTGTATGTATTAGGTTCTTCTTTTTTTTTTTTCCTTTGTTAATCTTGCTAGGAGTTTGTGAATTTTACTAATCTTCTCAAAGAATCTGCTTTTGTTTTGATTTTCTCTATTTCTTTTTCTTCTCAATTTCATTTATTTCTTCTCTAATCTTTATTATTTCTTCTCTTTTCTTTGAGGACTGGTTTGCTGTTCTTTTTCTAATTTCTCATTTTGTTCCCTTAATTCTTTGAGTTTCGCTCTTTTTTCTTTTTTAATACAGGCTTTTAGGTCTATAACTTTCCCTCTCAAGACTGCCTTTGCTGTATCCCATTAGTTTTGATAAATTGTGGTCTCATTTTCATTTGTCTGATTTCACTTGCACTTTCTTCTTTCACCCAGTAATTATCTTAGAGTGTGTTGTTTAACCTGCACACATTTGCCAAGTTACCTTTTGCCTGTCTGTTATTGATTTTATTTCATTCCCCTATGATCTGAGAAGATGCTTTATATAATTTCAGTCTTTTTATATTTATTGAGAGCTGCATTATGCCCTACCATGTGGTCTATCCTGGAGAAGGATCCTTGGGCACGTGTAAAGAATGTATATCCCAGTGAATTTGAATGCTGCCTTCTGTCTATGTCTGTTAGGTCTAACTCATTGATCGTATTGTTTCAGTTCCCTCTTTCCTCGTTGGTCTTCCATCTAGTTCCATCTAATGATGTGAGAGGTATTTTGAAGTCACCAATGATTATTGTAGAGATGTCTGTTTCTCCCTTCAGTTTTCCCAGAGTTTCTTTCATGTATTTTGGGGACCTCGGTTAGGTGCGTAGATATTTATGCCTGTGACATCTTTTTTTAAAAAAATTATTTATTTATTATTATTTTTTTAAATTACATTAAAAAAAATATGAGGTCCCATTCAACCCCACCGCCCCCGCCCCCCACTCCCCCCGCAGCAACACTCTCTCCCATCATCATGACACATCCATTGCACCTGGTAAGTTCATCTCTGAGCATCACTGCACCCCATAGTCAATGGTCCACATCATAGCCCAGACTCTCTCACGTTCCATCCAGTGGGCCCTGGGGGGATCTACAATGTCCCGTAATTGTCCGTGAAGCACTATCCAGGACAACTCCACGTCCCGAAAACGCCTCCACATCTCCTCTCTTCCTCCCGTTCCCCACACCCAGCAGCCACCATGGCTACCGTTCCCACACCCATTCCACATTTTCTCTGTGGACATTGGATTGGTTGTGTCCATTGCACACCTATGTCAAGTGAGGGCTTAGATTCCACATGGGCACTGGATGCACTCCTCCCGCTTCCAGTTGTAGACACTCTAGGCTCCATGTTGTGGTGGTTGACCTTCTTCAACTCCACGTTAGCTGAGTGGAGTAAGTCCAGTAAATCAAAGTGTAGGAGCTGAAGTCTGTTGAGGCTCTGGGCCTGGGTGTCATATTATCAGTCCAGAGATTCAAATCCCCTACATATATCTTAAACCCAGCACCAACTACAATTCCAGTAAAGTAGCATGCAAGTCTTGTGAAAAGAGATCCCCTCTGAGTCCAATTCCATCACGCAGAAACACCAGCTCCAAAGAAGGGCCATCTGTCATGGCAGTGAACCCCTTCTGCCATGACCATAGAACCCGTGGGTCTCTTTATCCCTCAAAAGAACCAATACCTGGGGTTGTATCTACCTTATCTGTCTCTTAGACTCTGTTCAGTTGTACATAGGGGTATTCCTTCTGACAACCTCCAGACTCTTTTTTAGAGGCTCACAGCCTTATAATCTCATTTCTCCTTTCCATTTCCCCCTTACATTAGGTCAAACAGCCTCCCGAAGTCATGTTATTATATGTAGACAGGTATATTCTGCTGTTCCGCATTGAATCTTTAATTCAAGGTCATTTTCTAGTTGCTTCTTCAGCTGGTATGTGGTAGTGATCCCTCGGTGCCAGGGAGGCTCATCCCCGGGTGTCGTGTCCCACGCTGGGGGGAATGCATCGCATCTACACGCTGAGTTTGGCTGTGAGAGTGGCCACATTTGAGTAACATGAAGGCTGTCAGGAGGAAACCCCCAGGCACAATGCTACTCTAGGCCTTGTTCTTATTGCAGGTGTATAGGCTCAAAAGTGCAGCCATTAGTATCAAGAGCCCACTGTTGGGCCGTCCTTCCTTCCTGGTTCTTGCCGTTGCACCTGGAGGATTGCCGCTGCTCTCCCAGGGCCCACAACAGTGACCCCCCGGCCAGGAGCCCAGTACCCCCCCACCTGTTGTTTTTAATTGTTTCCACTATGAGTATATGTAGACATTACCATATACCCTGGGCAAATGCCCTGTATAACTCCCTGTCAACCATATATATCCTGTCAATAACATCCCATATCAGTATTCCTCCACTGCCATTGTTGAACCACTCTGTGATCCAAAACTTCCCGTAAAGTGAATCCCAACATAATGTCAGCTTCAGAAGAGTCTTAGATCACCGAAATTCATATATACAATATACAGTATTTCCCCAGATCCACCATAAAACCTTTTCCCTTCCACAGCAATAATCTTTTAACTTATTCATATCATATTTCCTGAAACTGATGTACAGATTCCGAAACTATAGTTTTCAAACAAGGTGACATTTGTGCTTACTATGTGTTCCATACTTTAGGTTGTACAGTTTTCTAAATTTTTTAGTTATCCTATGTTTTGTCTTATGGTTTTCATTATTAGTCTGTCGTCCCCTATATGTTTTTGGTGTAATATTAGCTGTTTTATATTCATCCTCGTGTACTCTCACATAACTCCTGCCTGTGACCTCTTGTTTGTTGATTGTCCCTTTTGTTAATATTTCATGGCCGTGTGTATCTCTTCTTACATTTTTGCATTTATAGTCTGTTTTGTCCAATATTAGGATAGCTACCCCTGCTCTTTTTTGGTTACCATTTGGATGGAGTATCTTTTTCCGACCTTTCGCTTTCAGGTCTCTGGTTTGGCATACAGTGTGTTTACGTATTGCTTGGCTGAGCAGCCTTGGTATAAATTTCCCCTGAAGAGTGACACTGATGGAGAGGAGAGGGGAGGGTCTTGGACTCTGGGATGGCAGAGGTGATACCACACTTGGGACATGTGATGAGCGGGAGTTGTGAAGGAAAGAGGTTGACATAATGATTTTATGATATTATATGATTTAATGATTCATTATGACCCCTACCCTCAACACTGTCCAGTACCGACAGCTGCATATCAAGAAATGGCAGCTTCCTGGTGCTCTTCTTTTTTTCTCTCTAATAACTTTTTTAAAAAAGATTTGATTTATTTCTTTCTCTCCCTTCCTCCTCCCCCCGCCCCATTGTCTGCTGTCCCTGTCTGTTCCCCGTGTGTTCTTAGCAGCACTGGGAAACTGTGTCTCTTTTTTTGTTGCGTCATCTTGCTGCATCAGCTGTGTGTGTGGCGCCAATCCTTGGCGGGATGCACTTTATTCACGTGGGGCGGCTCTCCTTGTGGGGCGCGCTCCTTCTGTATGGGGCACCCCTACCTGGGGGCCCCCGTGCGTGGCGCAGCACTCCTTGTGCGCGGCGGCACTGCGTGTCGGCCAGCTTACCCCACGGGTCAGGAGGCCCTGGTGATTGAACCCTGAACCCTCCGTAAGTAGAGGGACGCTGTAGCAGTTGAGACACATCTGCTTCCTGCCATTTTTTTTGGTAAAGCCACTAGCAACCTTTACCTTTGCCTTTAAATTTAAAAAAAAAAGATTGTTTGGTTTAAAAAACATACATTTTTTTACTTTAGTAAATTTTAACCTAAAACAGTTATAAAAAATACTCTAAAATATAATAAAACCCGTTATATTTTTTTTAATTTTAATAGTAGAAAATAAAAAAAGGAACTTATCCATTCACTCATTCCAAGTGATCACTGCAAGTACATTTTCCTTCAGGCTTTGTTTTCGTTGGTATTTTACATACATATTATTACAGAATTTTATGTAACCTCAGTTTGGGACAAGGTGCCATGGGGTGACCTGGGCCCTGAACAGGCCTCCACTGGGGCAGAGGGCCCTCAGCACTTGGGCAGCTCCCAGTCGCGCCTGCTGAGTACCCACTAGATAGAAAGCTGGGCCAGAGGAGCTCCCCTGCTTGCATGGGGGGGCACCCCAGAGTGCCTCTGTCTTTATTATGGGTTGCATCGTGGCCTCCCACAATGACATGTCAGGTCCTAATCTCCTACACTATGGCTGTGAACTCATTTATGAACATGACCTTCAAAGATCCCATTCACGACAGTGAAGCCAGTCTGCATAAGGGTGGACCTCAACTCAGTACGACTGGAGTGCTTATGAGTAGAGGAAATTGGGACCCACTCAGGAGTGGGAGACAGAGAAGAGATGGCCAGGTGGTGGAGGCAGGGATGCAGTTGTGCATTGCTGGCAACCTGCCACAAGAATGCTGCTGACCGTAAAAGTGATCCTGCTGACATGCCGATTTTGGACATCTAGCCTCTCACCCTGCAAGACCATAAATTCCTGTTGTTTAAGGCAGTGAGGCAGTGGTATTTGTTAGAGCAGCCCAGCAAGTGAAGAGTGTTAATGTAACCTTTCCCCTGGAAAGCTTACCCTGAGGCAGTCAAGGCCACCCCAAACTCTCCACCCCTCTCAGTACTTAACTGGTGAAACTCCTTGTTGACCTTAAGGTGATTGGGAGGGCAGGGATCAGTCCTGCAGGACTGATGTTGAACAGTTCCAAGCACACACTTCACCAGAATGCATTGGGAATGGACATGTGGCCTTACAGTAGAGCCCTCTCCTCGTCTCTGTTGGCTGAAAGTGACTCTAGTGGCCTGGAGAGTCTGGTACAAGTCCCCAGCTTCCTCCATGTTGGAGTCGTGGCTTGAGCCCAGTCTAGGTCAGCAGTCACACCTGCGTGGAAAGAAGCCTGTCCCTACCTTCACTGTGAATTTAAAGTAGCCCTGCTTCCTCTTACGCTGGAGGCATTGTTTAAATGAAGGCTGCCAGTCTCTTTCTGAGTTGTGCGGATCCAATCTTCAGCTGTACTTCATCCAGCCAAATTTACTCATCAGTGACTGAAGTAGGCACCCAGTCATTTCTTCCTCCCCTGTTTATGGGAAATGAAGCTTCCAACTCCATCCAGGAACTAGTTCCCAAGGCATCTTGCCCTGCCAGTGGGGACTGGGCACCAGGCTCCGCAGCATGTAGTGCTTTCCTCATGAATCTTCAGTGCAGATATGCAGTCTCCTCCTCCCGTTCTTCCAAGGATCTTGTAGAATGCTCTTCAGGCCTCCTGGGTCCCACAAACAGGTTGAATCGCCAGGTAGCTCTGGATGATTCTTAACTGCCCTGAAGGGAACTCCCTACTCTGCCAACATCTTACCCTTCTTACAGTACACGTATTCTCCAGGTTCCCTATTAAGGAAACTAATTAGTGCATTTCATGCAACCATTGATTTAGTGATTCCATGAGTGGATATAACTATCAGTACTCTGGTGGAGCTTTGGAAACCCATCACAATTGCTCTTTTGTCCACAATATTTTCCTCTACCTGAGGATGGGTGGGATCAAGGGAGTTCACTTCTGCCCAGTGGTTTATCAAAAATTGGGAATAGAGCTCACTGAGAGCAATCTGAAATGGGAGGTGAAACTTCATCATGAGGAGATTGTTGTTGTTGTAGCTTCATTCAAGTTTAGTGCTAATTTGGCCCCAGCATTGATTCAAGTATTCAGCTAAGTTCTGGGAGCTTGTCAAGACTGGAAACACCAGAGCACCTACCCAGGTATTAGTTGCATCATAGTCATCAGACTGTGCAGATTTTTTAATTTTTATTTATTTATTTATTCATTTTCTTTTTAAAAAGTTACTTTGATTACGTGAATGTTACATAAAATTATAGGGGTTTCTCACATACCCCAATCCCTACACCTCCCACATTTTCCCATATTAGCCGTATCCGTCATTTGCGTGGTCTGTATCTGCCACTGCAATGTCATTCAGGCAATGCCCAAGTCCCAAAATTACCCCGGTATTACACCTGATTTTCCCTCTCCCTGCCCTCAGAACCTCCTGTGACCCCTGCCTCCACATCAGTCATATAAGTTCTTACATTGCTAGAATCACAGTAAGTCTATAGTCGATTATCAGTAATTCTATTTTAGTGCATAGTTCACTCCTCAATCCTGAGTATTCTGGGATGGTGATGCCCACTCCACATCTAATTGAGAGGGGGCTTTGATTCCGTAGGGCAGATGGATGGGACTCTCTTGCTTGTAGTTATTTGTAGACTCTCAGTTCCGTGGGATGGTTGTTGTCCATCATCATCTCCTTCTTTGTTGTCCTAGGTGAGTCCAATGAACTAGAGAGTAGGTGTTGCAACTCTGATGAGATTCAGGACCCAGCTGATACAGAGGCAGCAGAAAGATTGAAGTCTCTTAGACATATGCTATACTAATTATAGGTTCAAATAGAAGGGTCAGAAAAGCCATGTGTAGGGAAACCACAACCTAGTCCAACTCTTTCACACTGGGGAGCATAAGTTCTAAAGTACGGCCCATTGTCAAGGCAACAAGTTCCTCAGCTCTCTGCCCTGACTTTAGTGTCTGCCTGTCTCCAGAGCCAGCAGTAGCCCTGCTACTTGAGGTAGTATTTACTTTGGCAGTCAGTGAGATCCTGCTGAAATTTGCATTAGCATAACCTCTAGAATGACCTTTGATTCACTTTGAAGTGTTCAGCCACATAAACTCATTTTTCTTTAACTTTTCCCCCTTTGATCACAGTCTTTCTCCAGTTGCATTGCCAGTTGGTGCTTGGTAGTAATCCCTCGGTGCCAGGGATGCTCATCCCTGGAGTCATGTCTCACGCTGGGGGAAGTTTTCTAAGGTGTTTCATTTTTATTTTTTTTTAACAATTTTCATTTATTTCTCTCCCTTTCTCCCCACCCCCCAGTTGTCTGCTCTCTGTGTCCATTCACTGTGTGTTCTTCGGTGTCCGCTTGCGTTCTTGTCAGCAGCACCAGGAGTCTGTGTTTCTTTTTGTTGCATCATCTTGCTGTGTTAGCTCTCTGTGTGTGTGCGGCTCTCTTGTGGGGCAGGCTGTACATTTTTTTGCATGGGGCAGCTCTCCTTACAGGGCATACTCCTTGAAGTGGGGCCCCCCTACGTGGGGGACACCACTGTGTGGCACGGCATTCCTTGTGCGCATCATCACTACACATGGGTCAGCTCACCAAAGGGGCAGGATGCCCTGGGTTTGGACCCTGGACCTCACATGTGGTAGGCGGACGCTCTGTCAGTTAAGCCAAATCCACTTCCTGTAATCTGTTTTTAATCTCATCCATCATGTCTTTAATTCTCATAAGCTCTGTTACTTTTCTTTGCTTGCTGTCAGATAGTTCTTTAAACTCACCCAGTGTTTTCTTAATATCCTTAATTCTTCAGTCATATTTTCCTTTAGCTCCTTGAATTGATTTAGGAGATTTCTGTGATTATTATTGATTCATTGCCTCAAATCCTGTATTTCCTCAGGATATTTGGTTTGTTCCTTTGACTCGCCCATCTCCTCCTGTTTCCTAGTATGGCTTGTAATTTTTTGGTGATGTCTTGGCATCTGAATATGTCTGCGAATTTATGCCGATGGCAAATTTCTTTCTGTTACTTAGCGTTTTTTATCACAGCTCTTCTTTGATTTTTGGTTCAGCTTTTTCTAAGTCTCGAAAATTGCCTAGTTTGTGTTATCAAAATTGACCAGAGATCACTGTACATACAGGGCAACACCTATTCCAGTGATGAAAAGCAAAACGTCAAAACATTTTTTTATGATATTTTTCATTTTTTAATACCCCAGTTTATTTTTACTTTTAGTTTTTCTAAATTATTATGTATTCTATTTCTTATCATTAAACCTGCCGTAACTATTTCATTTTCCTATTTATTGGCAGTATATTAGTCTTCACTTTTGAAGTTTTGGATCACAGTTTCCAGTCCGGCCAGCAGTTGGCACTCATCAGTGAAATAGTTCTTTCAACTTCCGCTTTGAGTGCGTTTAGTCTGGACGGTGCCAAGATTTAAAGGAAGCTCTCCTGGGCAAATTCACTGAAGAGAAGCTCTCCAACTCACCCTCCCTCTTCCCTTGTGACAGTTGACAGGGAGGAAGGCATCTGTTTCCCTCTAGGTCAGCTGCAGTGAGGCAGGGGTTTTATCCAGGTTTAAAGTCTTGATGGTGGGTAGAGGGAGCCCTTCCTGGTCTCCATTCAGGTTTAGTAACTCCTGTTTGTTTTTTCAGGTCCTTTGACTTTCTGTGCCTTGTACCCCTAGCGTTGTGCAACACTGTCCTGGTCTGCTGACCGCAGAGAAGGTCCCGCACACAGTTTTTGGCCCTTCCTCTATTGTTTTTTCATGAGAGAGTTGAGCCCTGCCTTCCTACTTTGGTACCAGCTTCCCAGAACCTGTCCAATTTGTTTTATTTTTGATCCTTCGTTAAGATCTGTAGAGTAAAGTATAGGGAACCCCATTCTGTATTTATAAGAAAATGCAAGCTCAGGAAAGAACTGGCTTGTTCAGCAAGTGTCCGAAGTGGCACTGGGCCAAGGCTTGAGAGGATCCAAAACTGCACTCTGCCTAATACACCCCATCACTGCCAGGGGTACCGTCTTGACAGAGAAACCCTCTCAAGACAGAGTCTAAGGCTTTAGAAAATATTTGACGTCATTAGCCACATTCTCCTGTTTTCTTCCCACCTTACAGCAATTCAGACCAGCTACCCTTTGTCCCTACTTAGAAGAGTGTTAAGAAAATCCAACAGGAAAAGTAGATTATAACATTTCACATTCATTGAGGTTTTGTTGTCAGGATAGCTCAAGAAAAATCAGGAGACATTACCTTTTATGTTTTCAAACTTATACCAAAAGGATAATATTTTTGAGAATAACTTAATGTATTCTCAGGTTCATGTGGATAACAGTTTCCTCTTCCATTTCTCCCCTCTCTCTTTTGTAAAAAGGAGCTCTGAGTAGATCAACACTTACTTTTTCCATTTCTTTGAAGTCATCATCTAGCTTGGTTCCTTCACCTCCTCCAAACTTCTCCCTCACTTTCTGTTGAAAATAGCCAAAAAAGATAATTTTTATAAATTAGGTTTCTTTTAAAAAGACATGGTAAAAATAGCATGCCCTTTTACCAGCATCATCTAATGTAATCCCACATCATGCTATGACATACGTGAATAGTCCATTTTCAGAGGATGAAACTGAGGCTCTAAGAGTTTAAACAGTTTACCATGAAGGACGGATTCAAACTAGCACCTTCTGAATTCAAGCCCATTACATTGATGTTTCGAATGTATAAATTATTTTATGACTAGTAAATAACATTTTTCTCTTGAAACTTCTGAGGGAAAACTGCCGCAGACATGAATCCTTTGCTTCTGGTAAGGGATCTAACATGCTACCTAAGTAGAAAATTGCTGCTGTTTCAACCGATTCCTCAGTGGGCTATTGAACAGATAATGGCAGACATCTATCAAACTGATAAAAAAGTCAGCCAAGCTGATCTTATGTCTTGTTGTTTTATAAAGCTCCTTGTAGCTATCTCCATCCATATGTACATAAGATGAACCACGTGGAAAGATGTAGGGGGCATTTCTTTGGTACCAAATCATTTCTCATTATCAGACATTTTATATTAATTAACTTACATATACAAATCATTTTTCACATGGAAAATTCATGTGTGTAGAAAACCTAGATTTAGTATTCTATTCTGAAATAAACGTTCAAATTAAGTCTATTAAGAATGAATAGCGGGATGAGAAGGAAAATACTTTGGCTTCAGAGACAGGAAATTAAATGTTAATGACATAGACTTCATTCCTCTTAAAATCCTTCAGTATAAAGTTAGATGCTTTTCACTAATATGCCCCTGCATTGCCTAAGGTATCACACAGATATCAAAGTTCATTTTTCATTTCCTTCAATAGACACTGGGTTGAGGGTCTTTGCAGAGAATCCCCACCATGGCCAGACCTTCAGCACAAAGGGGTCTCTGGACAGCTATATCTCCATCTCCTGGTCATGGAAGTCCATACGTTCTCTTCTAGAGCTGAGGTGTGCTTTTTCACTCTCTGTTCCATCTGTCCTTCACTCACATGTTCTGAAATCAAGAAACCCCTGAGAAGTGACTACTCGTGGAAAAGCCATGAGTCTGAGTTTTGACACCACTCTAGGCTGACATACAAGATGCCATTCATTTCAGGCCATTCAGGAACATGGCTGATGAAACAGCATGGCATGTTCTTACTCCCTGCTACTCTGTGGGTAATACCGAAGAGTTATGAAAATGAGACACCATAACACATTTAAGAACCCTTGTCTGAACCTACAATGTCAACAATAAGTCCTCATTCTCTCCCCGATAAAGTGTCTATTTATTGTATTCTCGTTTCTTTCATAAGGTTATTTAACTGCTGAGATGTTTAGTAACTCCTTGAGAAGAATCTAGCAATTTCATTAATATATTACAGTATTATGTAGAGAAAGGTCATTCATTAGAAGTGAAAGTGAATAAAAACCATTTTAACATCTTTGATTTGTACAACTGCGATACAGCTCTTACTAATCATTTGGTATGTATGCACTGAGAACTACCTAGAGCATATTTAATTTCTATCTGATGGTGATATAAATTAAATTTCCTGCCCATGGTAGTGACCTTCAGCTAGGAAGAGGTGGAACCAGGATCGGCAAGCAGTTCTCCCTCTAAGCCTTAGGCTTCTTTGCATTTGAGGCACAGCCTTGGAGAACTGTCCGTGGTGCTGGCCTTGTCTCGCTGAAGTTTCTTTAGCTTCAGATGGTCATAGTCTGAGTGACCACGTTAACTTTTTTTGATTAGAAAAAGAAAATATTTTATTTAAACCTCATTACTCCAACAATAATGCTGTAACTTTCATTCAGAAGATGAGATTTTCGGATCTATATTGCGGCTGGGGCGGCTTGCACCCCGACGCTGACGGGGGGGTTTGGAGGGGTCAGCTGGCTGCAAAGGCGTCTGAGGCTGCGGCAGACAGCCTCAGAGGGGCTCTCAGGCGTGGAGGACGCGCGGCGAGGGGAGAAAGAATGCCGCGGAGACCAGGTCTGGTACGCAAGTCCGGTTTATTGCGGAAGGGGACATAGCTTTATAGGGTTAGGGACTGCGTGGAGGGATTTGATAGGTGCGGGCGGGTACTGCTTCCTGATAGGTGATTGTAAGTGGTTGCTAGGCAGAGGGCTGGCAGAGAGGTTTGGAATAGGAGAGGGGAAAGGGGGAGTGAGAGCTGGCCCGATGTTGGGCTAGGCGGGAGATAAAAAGGGGGAGGGCAGCACCGGCCAGCCGTTAGCAGCAAAGGCCTAGTCAGGCGTGGTCACCTTATCTAGGCCCAGTGGGCAGAGGCGGTATCACTTCTTGCCGCACCGTTTGCTACTGTGGCAAGCCGGGCGCCCTTCCTCCCACACTATATCTTTTTCTTTCTCCCGGACAAATTTTTGAAGGTTTCTTTTAGGGCATGGTTGTTAGGAAGAGGCTTTTCTACTTTATTTCTCCCTAGGAAAGTATTTATTCTTAAGATTTAATTCATAATTTCTCTACATACAGAGAATTTGACTGTATAGGTTTGGAATTTTTCAACATTATATATTACAAGTAACCCTCTTCTTAGTTGCATGACTTTTCAGAATTTATTTTCCTTAATTCTATCATTGTTTTTGTTTTTATTTTTTTTAATTAAAGATTTATTTATTTATTAATTTCTCTCCCCTTCTTCCCCACCCCCGTTGCCTGTTCTCTGTACGTATTTGCTGCGTCTTTTTGTCTGCTTCTGTTGTTCTCAGCGGCTGGGAATCTGTGTTTCTTTTTGTTGCGTCATCTTGTTGTGTCAGCTCTCCGTGTGTGCTGCGCCATTCCTGGGCAGGCTGCACTTTCTTTCGCACTGGGCGGCTCTCCTTACGGGGCGCACTCCTTGCGTGTGTGGCTTCCCTGTGCGGGGACACCCCTGCATGACATGGCAGTCCTTGCGCGTGTCAGCATTGCCCGTGGGCCACCTCCACACGAGTCAAGGAGGCCCAGGGTTTGAATCGCGGACCTCCCACCTGGTAGACAGACGCCCTAACCACTGGGCCAAGTCCTCCGCCATCATTGTTTTTTTATATAGGTAATCTTTTTTGTTTAGTTAACTGACTTCTTTCAATCCTTTCAAAACTAATACAATCTGGACATAATTTGCCTAGATATATATTTTTATTTACTTTCAAAAGATACGTAGATCACACAAAATGTGACATTAAAAGCGGTAGGAGGTCCCGATGCCCCACCCCACACCCCACACTTATCCCACATCAAGAACTTTTTCATTAGTGTGGTACATGCATTGCATTTGATGAATACATTTTGAAGCACCGCTACACAGCATGGGCTATTACTTACAGTGTAGTTTAAACTCTCTTCAGTCCATCCAGTGGATTCTGGTAGGATATGTCATGTCCTGCATCTGTCCCTGCAATATCAATCAGCACATCTCTAAGTCCTGAAAATGCCTCCGCATCACACCTCCTTTTCCCTTTCCCTGCGTTTAGCAACTCCAGAGGCCACTGTGTCCACATCAATGATACAATTGCTCCTATTGCTAGAGTAAAAATAATTCCTGTAGTTGAATACCATTAAGTCCACTCTAGTCCATATTTTCTTTGTCTATCCCTAGGACCCTGGGATGGCGATGCCCACTCCTTCTCTCGATTGAGAAGGGGCTTCTTTCCCACATGGCTGGTGGATGTGACTCTCGTGCCCACAGCCGTAGACTGTCTTGGTTCCCTGGTGTGGTTGTTGTCCATCCTCATCTCCCTCTCAGCTGACCTGGGTAAGTCCAATGAAGTGGAGTGTAGGTGGTGCAGCAACACCACTGAGGCTCAGGTGGAACCTGGATAGCCCAGAGATTGAAGTCTCCTGGGCATACAGCAAACCCAGCACCCACCAGAAGTTCAATAAAAAGGGACAGAAGAGGCACTGTGGAAAGTCATATCTGAGTCTAACTCCATCACAGGAGGACAAATTGCTAATTAGGGCCTACTCTTAAGGCACTGAACCCTGCATGTATCTGCCATGACCATAGGACGAGGGTGTCCCCATAGCCCCTGGGAGCACCACTACCTGGGGTTGTGTTGTGTCATCTTTGGCTGTCTATGAGATCCTGCTGAGAAGTGCTTAAGCACAAGCCCTCTGATGACCTCCCGACTCATTTTGAAGTCTCTTAGCCATATAAACTCATTTGTTTTTACCAATTCCCCTTTAATTCAAGGTCTTTTTCCAGCTGCATCACCAGCTCGTGCTTGGTTGTAATCCCTGGGTGCCAGGGAGCCTCGTCCCTGAGAGTCATGTCCTATGCTTGGGGGAAGGTAATGCGTTTATATACTGTTTATTTAGAGAGTGGCCATATTGGAGCAACGTGGAGGTATTTCAGAGGTAACTCTTAGGCAGCCTGCAATACTAGGCCAGCTGACACTTGAAGCGCAACAGGGTCATAAGCATAGTCCTCAGTATCAAGGGCCCATCCTTGGACCATCCTTCTTAGCTGGTCATTGCCCTTGCACTTGGGGGATTGTTGCTGTTCCATGGGGAATGTGGCAGAGTTCCCCAGATGGGAACCCAGCCCTCCATCAGTTGTAGTGTGAAACTCTCCCCACTAGGACAATACCCAATGAACATCCAAATATGTCTAAGTCATATGCTTGCCAATGTGAACTCCCTCCCATGCATCCCCATCAATGACACCCACACCAGTGCTCCTCCACTGCCATAGCTGACTGCCTCTGCTATCCAAAACTTCTTAAAAAATTAAGCCTAATATATTGCCAGATTTCGTTAAGAGGAAAATGAAATAATACTGATTAGTTTAAGCATTACAATGCAAATACATATTAATTTAGAAGAAAGTAAGAAAACTTAAAAAAATTGGGGTATTGGAAAAGGAAAAATGCTACAAAAATTTTTGGACGTTTTTCCTTTCATCACTGTAATAGGTGTTGTCTTGACTGTACAGTGTCAAGGCCATCTCTTCCATTTTTTCCTCAGGGTCTTACCTCTTTATTTTCTTCTTTATGTCTTCAAAGAAGTTTTAGGTCACATTAAAGTCACATACAGAACATAAGGGACTCCCATATACCCCAACATCCTCCCTTTATACCTTCCCCACCAATGATCTTTTTCCATGTGGACATTACATTTGCTCTACTGATGTGTAAGTATTGAAACATGGCTACTAACCATGGTCAGTAGTTTACATTTTGGTTTATATTTCCGACCGTACAGGTTTATAAGTTTTTAGTGAAATTTAACATGACCCGTATCCATCATTTGATGATCATGCAGAACACTTCCATTGCCCCCAGTTTCCCTCTTCCATCTATCCTATTCCTCTGTTCCCCTCCCCTCGGAGACCACCGTGACAATGACGCTTCACTACTTGAAGAACAAGACTCGTCGATACTTGCAACAATGCTGAGGGCTTGACACGCTAGTCTGTCCTCCCCCATTAGGTGTCTGTCACCCATGCTCTCGAGAGACACCCTCCCCTCTGTTTGAGAACATCAGGCCTCCCCAGGAAGTGGGTACAACCCCTTCCCACTCATTGTATGGCTCTCCACTCAGCAGTATAACACACTGTGACATGATGAGCACTCACACCCTCCCTAGAAGCCTGCTCCAGGTGCATTCTACGCCAGATGCCTCCTATTCAGCCCCCTAAACTAGTATTCCTTCCTTGTCATATTGCCAGAGTGTTTACTCAACACTGTAGTTTCAGCCACATACCTGTGAATCCCCAGTGTTCATCTGCCCCTTCCCCCAACATTCCCCTGAGTTCCATGGACATCCGATCCATCCTTCCCACCCTAGAAGTTGTGACGCTTGCACTGCTCAACCCAATGGTATACTTATACCCCTACCATATCCCTTCCCTGCGCAACTACTCATTTCCACGTTATCATAGATTTTGCCTGTGTGGGTATTCGCTCACAACCTTCTCTTTCCTGTAAACCTGTCTTCCAGACTGTAGCTCTCTGAGTCGGCTCGATTTGCTTAACTCATATCTGAGAGGTCACGTAATGTTTGTCCTTAAAGACGTGACTTGCTTCACTCAACATAAGGTTCTCAATATTCATCCATGGTATCCCGTATGTTCACACTGTATTCCTTCTTACAGCTGAGTAGCATTCCATTGTATGTGTATCCCACATTTTGTGTATCCATTCGTCTGTTGAAGGGCATTTGGGGTGATTCCATTTGGCAATAGTGAATAATGCCAGTATGCATAATGCCAGTATGCATACTGGTGTGCATACATCTGTTCGCATCCTTGTTTTTAGTTGTAGGTATACACTCAGTAGTGAAATTTCTGGGTCATGTGGCAGATCTATAGTTAGTTTTTGGAGGAAGTGCCAATCTGTCCTCCACAATGCCTGGCCATTGTACATTCCCACCAGCAGGGAATGAGGGTTCCCCTTCCTCCACATCCTCTCCAACACTTGAAGTCCTTTCGTTTTTAATAGTAGCCAGTCTAATGGGTGTAAGATGGTATCTCACTATAGATTTGATTTGCATTTCCCTTCTAATTATTGATGTTGAGCATCTTTTCATGTGCTTTTTAGCCATTTGTATTTCTTCTTTGGAGAAATGTCTGTTCAAATCTCGTGCCCATTTTTTAAAATGGGTTGTTTGTCTCCTTATTTTGAGATCAAGGATTCCTTTCCATATGCTGGATATTAGGCTCCCTCAGGTATCTGGTTACCAAATATTTCCTTGCATTAGGGAGGCTGCCTTGTCACTTTCTTGAGAAACTTCTTTGAGGTACAAAAGGTTTTAATTTTGAGGAGGTCCCTTTCATCTATTATTTCTTTTTCTGCTCCTGCTTTGAGTGTGAAGTTCATGAAGCCATTTCCTATCACAAGGTCCTGTAGATTCTTCCTTAGGTTATCTTACAAGGTCTTTATGGTCTTGGCTTTTCTATTTAGATCTTTGATGCACCTTGTGTTGATTTTTATATCAGGTGTTCATCTCTCATTCCTATGCATATGGATATGCAGTTCTCCAAGGCTCATTTGTTGCAGAGGCCGTTCTCTCCCAGTTGATTGGGCTTGGTGCCCTGTCGAATATCAGGTGACTCTATACGTCAGGATCTATATCCCGACTCTCAGTCCAGTTCCATTGGTTAGTATGTCTGTCCTTGTGACAGTATAATGCAGTTTTGACCACTGTAGGTTTGTAGTATGTTTTAACGTCAGGTAGTGCCCTTCCTTGATTTCATTTTCCTTTTTCAATATGTCTGTGACTGTTCAGGGTACCTTGCCCTTCCAAATACATTTCACAGGGAGTATTTCCAAATCAGTAAAAAATGCTGTGTTTATTTTTATTAGGATTGCATTCACCCTGTAGATTATTTCGGGCAGTTTAGACACCTTAATGACGTTTATTCTTCCTATTGATGGACAGGGAATATTTTTCCATTTGTTTACGTCTTCTTTGATTAAAGTGTTGTGTAGATTTCTGTGTTTGTCATTTACATCTTTATTTAAATGTATTCCTAAGTATGTGATGTTTTTATATTATTATTACAAATGACGGTTTATTTCTTGATTTCCTCCTTCTATTGGTCATTATTGGTGTAGGTGTTTGGTTTTTGCACAGGTGTGCTTGGATCAAGCCGGGTAGTAGGTGATTGGGTGCCTGTGGCTGTCCGTCAAGGGTAGGACAGGCCCCCGTAGGGGCGTGGCGTCCGGGAGCGGGGCGGGAGCTCATTGGCTCAAGCGCTGGCGCCGACGCAGACGCTCCGCCCCTCAAGCCCCGCCCCGTCCCGGGCGGCGGCCCCTAGAAGAGCTGGCGGCGTGTGGGGCGCACGAGGCCCTGCTGGGTGTTCCGGGGGCGCCGCCCGGGAGCCCGAGGGCGGGGGAGCGTGTGGTCGGCGGGCGTGGGGGCTGCGGGAGCGCTCGGCCCTTGCCCAGGGACCCCGCCCGTGTCCCGCCCGGGTAGCGGTAAGTTTGGGACGGAGTTGGCGTCGGGGCGGGACAGGCGGGCGGCGACCCCCGGGGCGCGGAGAAGGGGGCGAGGAGCTCCCCGCTGGCGGCGTCGGGGGCGCGGGTCCCGGGAAGTCGTGCGGGGCCCGGGTCCTGCGCGCCCTCAGGGCCTGGTGGGGCCCGGGCGGGGCCTGGCGGGGGCGCTGCTTCCGGGGCGGCGCGGGGCCGTGGGCGGGGGTGCAGTCGAGGGGGCGCGGGGTGCAGTCGGGGTGGGGCGTGGTGCACTCGGGGGGTGGTGCAGGTTGCAGTCGGGGGGGGGGGGGGGATGCGCATGGTGCAGAGGTGGGGGGGGCGCAGGTTGCTGTCGGGGTCCTGGCCCGGCGGGACTGTGGTGCCGGGGCCCGTGGCACAATAAGGTCCCGGGGGTTCACGGGAAGGGTGGCCCGCCCTCACCCCCGCCCCTCCTGCGCCCCCCATGGTCCTGAACACCCCCACGGTCCCCCGTGTCCCCTCCAGGGCCCCTCTGGCCCCTGAATGTTGCCCCCAGGGTTCCTCCAGTCCCACAGCGCTTCCTCCTCCCACTTAGTCCCCCCTTTTCCTCACAGTCCCCCTTCCTGCAAGGTCCTACCCCCCCAACGCTCCCTGTCCCCCCCACTCCCGCCTGTCCCCCCCCACTCCCTCCCCCCCACTCTCCCTCCTAACCCCCGCTGTCCCTCTCCACACCAGGTCCCTCCTTGGCTCCCATGGTCCTTCCTGCCCTCACCCCAAAGTCCCTCTTCCCCGTCTACTGTCCCTTTCCCCCAAGACCACCCCCCCGTTGTCCCTCCCCGAACAGGCCGTCCAGCCCCCCCTTGGTCCCTGACCCTCCAAAGTCCCCTCCTTTATCCCCCCCATGAACCAGCCCCCATCCACGGACCCTCCCCCACACAATGTTTTCTGCCCCCCCAAGGCTCCTGTCCCCCATGGCTCCTCCTGTCCCCCCACTCTCCCTCCTCCCCCCCAGTCCCTCCTGTCCCCTCCCAGGTCCCTCTTCTTCCCCGCACAGTACCTCCTGTTTCCTGATGGTCCCTCCTGGTGCCCCACGCTCCCTCCATCCTCATGGTTACTCCCACCTCACCAAGGTCCCTCACCCTCAAGTTCTCTCCTGCTTCTTCACAGTCACTCCTGCACCCCTACCTTCCCTTCTCCCCCACAGTCCCTTCCCCCAAGGTCCCTTTAGCCCCCTCATGGCCTCTACTTCCCTCCACGAACCCTCCTGCCCCCCCACAGTATCTCCTCCCCCGCCAAGGTTCCTCCTGTCCCCCCCAGGTCCCTCCTATCCCCCCATGGTCCCTCCTTCCCGCTTACTGTCCCCCCATTGTCCCTCCCCAAACAGGCCATCCTGCCCCTCCCATGAATCACCCCCACACACAGTCCATCCTCCCCACAATCCTTTCTACCCCCACATGGCTCCTCCTGCCCCCCCCTTCCTGCCTCCCCCATGGCCCCTCCTCCCCGGCCAAGGTCCCTCCTATCCCCCCCATGATCCCTCCTCCCCCGCCAAGGTCCCTCCTATCCCCCCATGGTCCCTTCTCCCCCGCCAAGGTCCCTCCTATCCCCCCATGGTCCCTCTTATTCCTCCATGGTCCCTCCTGCTCCCCCCACGCACCTCCTGGTGTGCCATTCTCCCTCCACTCCCACGGCTCCTCCCTCCTCCCCAGGGTTCTTCCCCACCCCCATGGTCCTCCTCGCCCCCGCGGTCCCTCCTACCACCTCCACACTCCCTCGTGCCCCCCACAGTATCACCTCCCCTCGCGGTCCCTGCCTCCCCACAGTTCCTCCCCCACATGGTCCCTCATCCCCCCCACGGTCCCTCCTGCCCTTCCACAGTTCCTCCTCCTCTCCTACGGTCCCTCCTCCCCGTGATTGTCCCCCCACCCACTGTGTCCCCCCCAAAGTCCATCCTCCTCCATGTTCCCTCCTTCCCATGATCCTCCCCAACCCCGGTCCCCCCACATGGTCCCTCCTGTCCCCCCACCGTCTTCCCTTCCTCCAACTTTCCTTCCAGCACTCCCACGGTCCTCCTGTCACCCCACAGTTCCTCCTGTCCTCCCAAAGTCCCTCTTTCTCTCTCCCCCCATGATTCCCCACCCTCAGTGTCCCCTCAAAGTTTGTCCTCCTCATTGGTCCCTCCCGCCTATGGTCTTCCCTGCCCATGGTCCCCTCCAAGGTCCTTTCTCCCCCCACTGTCCCAGCTGCCCACCCCCACATTCCCTCCTTCCCCCTCAGTCCCTCCTGCCTCCCCTTGGTCTCTCCTGCCCCCCACAGCCCTTCCTGCCCCCCATGATCCCTCCTGCACCCCTGTGGTCCCCCCTCCCCTCCATGGTCCCTTCTCCCTCTCCACAGTCCCCCCTCCCTCCCTGCACTGCCCAGGGTCCCCCATGGTCCACCCCTTGGCCCTGCCCTGCACCCTCCTGGCCCTCCCAGGTCCCTGGGTGCTTCCCCTTTCAGCGCCCCCTTGCCAAGGCCCTACACTTCAGATGGCCCCTGGAGCCAGGCGGAGGCTGCTTCTCCCTCTTCTCCTCCCACCTGGAAAGGCCAGGCTCAGGGACTGGCCTGCAGCAGTGGCTCTTCCAGGGGTCACTGCTGAGGGGGAATTGGGGGCTCCTGGGGAAGGGCTCCTGGGAGGCCCAGGGGGAGCGTGACTGACCCCCGGTGTGTGCCTGCAGGGAGCACAGTGAGTGGGGCCCTCGCGGGAGGGGCCTCTGGGTGCAGGTTTGTGCCCGGCCTGGGAGCTTTGCAGGGACCACCACAGTTTGCGTCTAAAAGTGTGTGTCTGGCCCCAGAGGTCTGCAGGTGCGGCTCCTCCTGCTCTCAGGCATTTGCGTTCTTGGGGTCACAGCCCTGGTGAGTCACTTGAGCCTTTCCTTGTCTGTGTGTCCTGTTTCATTCTTTTCTGGTTTCTGGGATTCCACAGGGCAGGTGAGGGCTGGGTTCTAGGGCCCCCACCACTGTGTCCCCTCCTGGCTGTGGCTGCACTGTAGGCCCAGGACAGCCTCAGCCTTGGCTTCCCTCAGAGCTCCCCCTGGTCCCAGGACACTCTTTCCTTTTGGTGGTGGTTACAGGTTTTCTTAGAAGTGTGGTTTCCTGGAGTAACGCTGGGTGGAAACGGTTGGAGAGCTCTTGCTCAGGTGATAGCTTGCTAGGGCCGGAGGAGGGCAGCTGGCCGGTGGGGGCCACTGGATTTGGGTGCCTGCTAGGACCCTCTGCACAGCCTGGGAAAGGGCGCCTGCTGGCCAGGCCGCCTGCCCGAGGCTGCTGACGGTCCCAGGGGTGTGCTGAGCATTTCCAGGGGCTCCAGGAGCCTCTCCTTGGCAGGGGGGTGACCTGGGTGTCTTGGGGACACCACTGTCGCCCTGCTTTGTCTACCAGGAGCAGTCACCCAGCTGGCCTTAAAGGAGCCTGGCTGCAGAGGACGCCTCTGTGCTTACTGTTCTCGGCCTCTTAGAAGAGTTGGTCCCGTTGTAGGGAAGCAGCTCAGGGCTGTGGAGCCGCTGCTCTCACTCAGGACAGATGGCTGGACCTTCTCAGCCCACCCTCTTCTCTTGTCCCCTGCACTTCCCCCTGCACTTCTGAAGGTGGTTTTCACAGGGTTGCCTCCTGGAAGGGGAGCCAGGCAGGGCTGCTGGGGCCCTGTCACTTCCATGCAGATGACCACGCTGTTCTCCTAGTGCCCTGTCGCTCAGCAGATCCTAAGTGTGACGAGGAAGAATACAGTGCTACTCTCAGTGGTTTTATAAGAAAACCGTAGCAATGAAATCTTTAGATGAGGATTAGCAGTCCTTTTTCTTTTTTTTAACAAATTAATTTTATTGATACATGTATGTTTTAACAATTCAGTTTTATTGATATTAAGAAAGCCTACAAGTCATTCAAAGTGTACAATGCATGGTATTTAGTATAATTACATGGATGTGCATTCATTACCTTGGTCATCATTAGAATATTTTCATTATTTCAATAATAAGAAAAATAAACTAATGAGAAAATTCTTCACACCCTCTGTTTGCCTGCTGGATATAACTTCCCTTTCTGGCAGCTCCAGCACAATTATTGATGTATTAAGCAGTTTTATTGAGATATATTCACAACGATATGAACTGTCCAAAGCGTGCCATCAGTGGCTTTTAGTATAATCACAGTGTGGTGCATTCATCGTTATAAAAATTTTTAGAATCTTTTTCAGTACTTTAAAAGGAAAATCTCAAGCCCCTTAGCAGTCATTCCCCAGCCCTATATAACCACTAACCTAACTTCCTCTTTATAAACTGATTTACATTTTCTATCAGTGGAATCATGCAGTATGTAGTACTTAGAGTCAGGTTTCTTTCCCTTAACATAAGGGATATATTAATATTTTGTAGTGTTAACGTACATTTGTTCAATTTCAAAAATTACACTGATATATGCAGTTTTATCCATATTCATATTTCACACGTGATCTTTCCTATGCTAAGAAAGAACCTTTTGGTTACTCTATCTCTTTTGTTACCTCTGTTTCTTGAGCAACAGATCACATTTTAAAGTCTCCAAACTCAACTCTTCGGTGTAACCTCATCTATTTTCTTTTTCTTTTGTGCATTTAATAATTGAATATATAAACAATTTAAAGAAAAGAAAACACTTGAATAAAAACAATACAATTATAAATTGAATATTTTGGGTATCTGATAAGTTTTTTCCAATCCTACATTATATTACACGATACGTTTGGTTCATAGTCAACACAACCATATAGTATTTGATCTTTTGTGTCTGGCTTGCTTCCCTCAGCATAATGTCCCCTAGATTCAGCCATGGTGTCATGCGCTTTATGACTTCATTTCTTTTTACTGCTGCATAATGTTCCTTCATGTGAATACACCGCAGTACGTTTATCCATTCATCAACGGATGGACACCCGGGGTGTTCCCAACTTCCGGCGATAGCGAATGATACTGCTTTGAACATGGGTGTGCTGATGTCCGTTTGTGTCCCTGCTATCAGGGCTGTATACCCAGTAGTGATGTTGCAGTGTCATGTGGCAAGTTTATCTTTAACTGCTTTAGTAACTGCCAAACAGTCCTCCACAGGAGCTGTACCACTGTGCTTTCCCACCCACAGTGAGTTAGCGTTCCTGTGTCTCCACGTCCTCTCCAGCACTGTGGTTCTCTGTCTGTGGCAGGATCACTGGAGTGGGATGTCAGGGACGGGATAACGTGGGAGGAAGCCCACCTCGCGTCCATATAAGGCCCATAAATGTACGTTCGTGGGGCATCGCCTCGGTGGATGGAGGTTCAGACGGTAACCGAAGGAATGTCAAATTCCCATCCTGGGGAGCTCTGCCACGTTCTCTAAGACGTCAGCAAGATTCCCCCTAGAGTACAGGGACAGTGACTAGTGGAGGAAGATGGTCTCCTGATGGACACTTGATATTGATGACTGTGTGTGCTTATGAACCTTCACACTCGAAATTGAAACTTAGCCTTCTGTTACAGGGTGCCTAAGAGTTGCCTCCTGGGAGCCTCCTCGTTCCTCACGTGCGGCCTCTCTCTAAGCCAAACTCAGCCTATAAATACATTGTCTGTCCCCCAGTGTGGGATATGACTCCAGGGTATGAGACTCCCTGGCACCGAGGGATTACTACCAAGTACCAACTAGCAATGCCACTGGAAAAAGACCTCGACCAAAATGAGGAAAAGATAAAAGAGAAATCAGTTGAGGTGCTAAGAGTCTGCAAAGGGAGGTGAGCCCAGAGGTTATCCCAGGGTTGATGCTTATGCATGTCTCAGCAGGGTCTCTCACTGCCAAAGTCGATGCTACCCCAGAGAGCTGGTGTCCTGAGTGTTCTGAAACATCCAGGCGCTGGAGCCAGGCAGACAGCTCAGGAGTTTGGTGCCCTGCCAGTGGTCCCTACTTTGGAATTTATGGTCCCGCCGAGTGCACTGACTTGGGCCCAGTTGTTTCCCCACACGTGGCTCTTCTGTCCTTCTATTTATGTCTGTAATTAGCACTGAAGTTAGTCCTGTAGAGGCCTGCGTGTCCTCCAGGTAGGTTGTAGACAGGCCTTGGTGGGCTGCTTCCAAGGGCAGCGTGGTGGGGAGGTGCCTGAGATTAGATAGGTAGAGGTGCAGGTCTGTTGATGGATGCAGCGCCTTTTGTTATCCATGCTCCAGCTCATAGACGTGTGTGTTTTTTTTCCTCCAGTTTTGGCTGCCGTACAGTTGCTCTAGGAATCATTGCACGGATACAGTTTCGTTTGTTTAGGAAAGACTTTTTGGAGTGGAGTCAGGATGAATTACGGTAAGTTCACATTTTTAAGAAACTGACAAAATGTTTCCCAAAGTGGCAGCACCATTTTGCATTCTCACCGGAAATGTGTGAGGATTCCAGTTTTTCCACATTTTCTTTAACGGTTGGCATTACGTCTCTTGATTTTAGCCATTTTATTATCTATAGCAGATTTTAGCATGTATTTCCCTAGTGATGAAAAGGATCATACGTTTCTCCTTTGGTAAATGTGTATTCTCGTATTTCTCCCATTTTTAAGTGCTGTTTGCCTTTGTTTTAAAGAAGCATACAGTTCATCCACAGTGCACAATCGGTGGTATTTGGCACAATCACAAAGTCATGAGTTGATCCCCTCAGTCATCATTAGAGCATTTTCGTTAGTTCAATAATAATAATAAATGAAAAAAACAACTAGTAAAATACATCACCTCTTGATCTCTCTGTGCTTCCCCTGCTGTCCGCAGATCCCATTTCTAGGTATTTTTGCACAAATACTTTTTTTCCCTCTATACGTTGATTTATAGTGACATCTTACGTAGATGGAATCATACGTTATGTTACACAGTGCAATTAGGTGAGAGTAGTGCAAGCCTCCTGTATTTGTCCCGTTGTGTCTGGCTTGCTTCACTCAGCATCCCGTCCTCCAGTTCATCCATGTTGTCATCGGGTTCACGACTTGACTTCTTCACACCCCGGCACGATGTTCCTCCGTGTGAATACAGCACAGTGTGTTTCTCCAGTCACCGGCTGATGGACACCCGGGCTGTTTCCGGCTTCTGGCAGTTGGGATAACGGCACTCTGAAGGTAGGTGTGCAGGTGTCTGACATGTCAGTGCTCTCAGTTCTCCTGGGAATATGCCCAGTAGTGCTGTTGCAGGGTCCCGTGGCAAGTCTATATTCAGCTTCTTTAGGAACTGCCCGACAGTCCTCCACCGTGGCTGTGGCCTTCTGCATTCCCACCAACAGTGAATAAGTGTTCCTGTCTTTCCTCATCCTCTCCAACACTTGCACTTCTCTGACTTTTTCATAGTGGCTATTCTGATAGCTGTGAAATCACATCTCATTTTGATTTGCGTTTCTCTAATCATTAATGATGTTGAATATTTTTTCATGTGTTTTTTGCCATTTGTATTTCTTCTTTGGACAAATGTCTATTCATGTCTTTTGTCCATTTTTCTATTGGGTCGTTTGTCTTTTTATTGTTGAGTTGTTACATCTCTCTCTATATCTTGTACATTAATCCCTAATTGGACATGTGGTGTCTAAGTGTTTTCTCCCATTGAATTGGCTGCCTTTTCCCCCGTTTGATAAAGTCCTGGGAGGTGCAAAAGTGTTTAATTTTCAGAAAGTCCCATTTATTTAATTTTTCTTTTGTCGTTTGTGCTTTGGGAGTAAGGTCCAAGAAACCACCACATACTACAAGGTCTTTAAGACATTTCTCTACATTTTCTACTAGTAGTTTTATGGTCCTTTTTTTTTTTTTTTACAGAAACAATAAATGTATAATAGTTGTGAACTTAAAAAACATGTAACATCTCACTCTACCACCAGTAACTTGTATTGTTTTTAAACCTTTTAAACTAATGATTAAAGAACATTGTCAAAATATTACTACTAAACAAAGTATTTTTCCTCTAACCAATACAATTATTATCTTTATATCATTTATATATGAACATACATAAAAAAGTCTATAGCAAAAGTTGCGAACTTACAAAGCAAACATGCATAACGTCATGCAGGGGTCCCATACATCAACCCTCCACCAAAACCTTGTATTGTCATGGGACGTTTGCTGCAAACTATGAAAGAACACTGTCAAAATCTTACCACTAATCATAGTTCTTATCTTACATTTGGTGTGTTTTTTGGCCAAACCGCCCTATTATTTTTTAAATATGTATATTTTTATGACAAAAGTTGTAAACTTATCAAACAATTATGCACATGTGCAGAAATCTGATTATTGTCATGTCCATAGCGTACATTTGGCTCACTTTTCCATACTGCCTCAGTATCAACACAGTACATCTTTTGCATAGATGCAAGAATAGTATATTATGACTACTAACCACAGTCCATAGGTCCCTCCAGCTGTATTATTCCCATGCTTCTCCACATTCCCAACACCTGCCCTGGTAATATACATTTGTTGTAGCTCACAAAGGACACTCGTGCATCTGTGCCATCAACCACAATTCTCACCCACCTCTTGGTTTACCGTGCTATCCAGTTCCTAGATCATTCCCAAGCATTCCGTCAATTGGCATTTACATAACTAGACTACGATTTTCAGTCACATCCCCATTTATAAAGTAGCTGTTACTCACTGTGTGTTACCATCCACTCTATACATTTCCCCAATTTTACAGCACAGCTAACTAAAACTTCTACATACATTAAACATCAGTAGTCCACTCAGTTCCCCTCTTTTCTCCTTCAAGAATCCACCCCCTACCACTCGGTCTTGAAGATATTTTCCAATAATTTCTTCTAGAAGTTTTACGGTTCTTGTTTTCATTTTTAGTTTTTTGATCCATTTTGAGTTAATTTTTGGATAAGGTGTGAGATAGGTGTCCTCTTTTCCTTCTTTCAGCTATGGATGTCCAATTCTTTCAGCACCGTTTGTTGAATGGATTGTTCTGCCCAAGCTGTGTGAGTTTGACAGGCTAGTCAACAATCACTTGACCATACCTGTGAGGGTCTGTTTGTGAACCAGAAATTTGGTTCCACTGGTCTATTGTGTCTGTCTTTAGGCCAGTACCACGCTGTTTTTACCACTATAGGTAGGTATTATGATTTAAAGTCTGGAGATGAGGGTTTGCTTTTCCTTTTTATGGTGTTTCTGGCTATTCAAGACTCCTTTCCCTTCCAAATAAATTTAATGATTGTGTTTTCAATTTTTTCTTTAATGCTGGTGGAATTTTTATCAGGATTGCATTAACTCTGTATATCAATTTGAGTAGAACTGGTATCTTAATGATATTTAGCCTTCTAATCCATGAGCATGGAGTGTGCTTCCAGTTATTTAGGCCTTTTTTAATTTGTTTTAACACTGAGGTGCAGTTTTCTGAATACAAGTGCTTTCCATCATTGGTTAAGTTTATTCCTATTTGAGTTTTATCTGTCGTATTATTTTCCCCACTTTTTTGACACTCTTGGTTACTTTTTTTGATATAATCTTCATTTCTAGACTCTCTTCCAGGCCTCTCTCTCCTGTCTTTCTTTTGCACACCCTTTAGTATCTCCTGAAATTCTAGTCTCTTGCTTAGAAATTCTATCAGTTTCTGTTTATCTGTGAATATTCTAATTTCACCCTCATTTTTGAAAGGCAGTCTTGCTGGATATAAGATTCTTGGCTGGAAGTTTTTCTCTTGTAATATCTTTAATATATCGGACCACTGTCTTCTTGCCTCCATGGTTTCTGGTGAGAAATCCGTACTTAACCTTACTGAATATCCCTTATATGTTATGCATTGGTTTTCTCTTGCTGCTCTCAGAATTCTCTGTCTTTGGCCTTTGACATTCTGATGAGTATGTGTCGGAGTCGGTCTATTCGGATTTTTTCGGATGGGAGTATGTTGTACTTCCTGGACAGCGATATCTATTTTCTTCAATAGGGTTGGGAACTTTTCTACCATTATTTCTTTAAATAGTCCTTCTGCCCCTTTTCCCTTCTTTTCTCCTTCTGGGACACCCATGACACATATGTTTGCATGCCTTTTGCTGTCATTTAGTTCCCTGAGACCTTTTACAATTTTTTTCCATTCTTTTCTTCAACTCTTCTTTTGTAAGTTCACTTTCAGAGGCCATTTCTTCAAGCTCACCAATCCTTTCTTCTGCCTCCTCAAACCTGCTATTATATGATTCCAATGTTTTTTTTAATTTCATGTGTTGCACCTTCATTCCCATAAGATCTGCTATTTTTCTATGTCTGCTTTCAAAGTCTTCTTTGTGCTCCTCCAATGTCGTCTTAATATCCTTAATCTCTTTAGCCATCTCATTGAATTTATTAAGGGGATTTGTTTGAACATGTATAATTAGTTGTCTCAACTCCTTTATGTCATCTGGAGGCTTATCTTGTTCTTTTAACTGGGCCGTAGCTTCCTGTTTCTTGGTGTGGATTGTAATTTTTTGTTGGTGTCTTTGCATCTGGCTTCCTAGAGTATTTATTCTGGGTGCAATCTTTCTCTTTAGTTTAGGGCTTCCTATCCTTCCTCCCTTGCTGATTGTGCAGTAGGAGCCAAGCATGTAGTTGATGCTGTGAGCTGTGGAGTTTCAAGCCCCCTTCATTGCGCCGGGACCAGTGAAGCTTCTTCCAACTTTCTCCTTTGCCAGGGGTAGGGACAGAGTCACAGCCCCTGTGACTGGAATAATCCACGTGCAGGCCTAGACTGTAGTTGCCCAGAGAGACTGATGGAGCCTCACATCCCTTTCGCCCCTGCCTGGGGCAGGGATGGAGCTGCAGGTGTGGGCAGCAATCTATGCAGTGCGGGTCCTAAGATGACCACAGTGGCGCTGGTAGACTTCTGATTTTCAGTCTGTGCCAGCCAGAGTTCCCTGCAGTTACCTGTACAGGCTGGTGCAGGGCTCCTCAGTGTCCTCCCTGCCAGAGGCAGGGCTGAAACTTAGGCAGGCTGCAGGCTGATCTGCGGGAAAGAAACTGGTTCCTGCTGACCCTGAGAGTTTCAGTCAGCCCGGCTTCCCCTCAGGCTGGGGGTGGAGTCAGAATGGCGTCTGCTGGCCTGTTTCTGACTTTCGGCTTGGCTCGTTCTCACCCTTCCTGTTCCCAGGGTTATCTCTTAGCCAGCCAAGTCTCCCAATCAGTAGGTGAAATGGGCAGCCAACTGTCTTCTCCTCCTGTTTCTGGGAAGTGGATCTTCCAATTCCTGTCACAGAGCAGCTCCTGGGGCGGCTCGTGCCGCCAGAGTAGGATGATCACGGGCCTCCCTGGCTTGGCCGGTAATTTCCCAGAGAGGCTGGCTCAGGTCCCCGCAGCTTCCTCCCTGCTGGCTGGCGGTGGCACTGGGGCCTAGGCTGGAGCTGCAATGTGATCTTGGTGGGAAGAAGCCGGTCCCCGCCAGCACTGGGATCCTCAGTCCACCCCGCTTCCCCTCGTGACAGGCGTGGAGTTAAGATGGCAGCTCCCGGCCTCTTTCTGACTTGGACAGGCTCAAACTTCTTCTCAGGATTATACTGTAGCCCGCTGAATTTCCTCATCAGTAGCTGAAGTTGGTGCCCATCCATCTCTTCCTCACCCATTTTTTTAAAAATTGTATTTACTTATTTATTTATTTATTTCTCTCCCCTTCCTCCCCCACCCCGGGAATCTGTGTCTCTTTTTGTTGCATCATCTTGTCGTGTCAGCTGTCCGTGTGTGCCACACCACTACTGGGCACTCTGCACTTTGTTTTGCGCTGGGCCGCTCTCCTTACGGGGCACACACCCTGCGCGTGGGTGTCCTGCGTGGCACGGCACTCCTTGCGCGCATCAGCACTGCACATGGGCCAGCTCCACACGGGTCAAGGAGGCCCGGGGTTTGACCTGTGGACCTCCCATGTGGTAGACGGACGCCCTAACCACTGGGCCAAGTCTGCCGCCTCTCACCAGTTTTGGGAGGTGGAGCTTTGATTCCAGCCTCGGAGCTGCTCCTGAGGCGGCTTGTACCTCCAGTGGAGGATGGCACCGGCCCCCAGGGTGTGGAGCCTCTACTTACGAGTCTTCTCTGCAGACGGGCATCTCCTCCTTCCACTCCCCCAAGGATGTTGCAGGAAGCTCTTCTGGCCTCCTGGAGCCCCCAAACGATGCTTCAGCTGGCTCAGAGAGCTCTGGGTATTTGCTAACTGCCCTGCAGCAGGAGCGGACTGTAGGAGCCCCTTACTCCTCTGCCATCTTCCTGGTTCTCCGGTACTTGCTTTGACATTTAGGTGTTTGATCCATTTTGAGTTGATTCTTGTATGGAGAGTGAGATGGGGGTCTTTTTTTAATTCTTTTGGTTATTTATAACCTGTTCTATAGGAATTTGTTGAAGAGTCTGTTTTTTCCCATTAACACAGACTTGGTAGGCTTGTCAAAAACTGCTTGACCATAGAGGTGAGAGTATATTTCTGTACTCTCAATCTTATTGCACTGATTGGTGTATCTCTTTTTATGGCAGTGTCATGCTGATTTGTCCACTGTAGCTTTGTAATATGTTTCAAGGTCAGTGAAATTTTTCCTACGTTGGTCTTCTTTTTCAGAATACTTTTGGCGCCTCATGTGCACTTTCCCTTCCAAATGATTTGGCAATTGTCTTTCCTATTTCTGTAAAGTAGACTGTTGGAATTCTCATTGGTATGGCAGTGAATATATCAATCAATCTGGGTACGATTCACCTCTTTATGATATTTAGTCTTCCAGTCCATGAACACGGAATGTCTTTCCAATTGTTTCGGTCTTTTTAAATTTCTTTTAGCATTGTTTTGTAATTTTCTCCTTATAGGTCCTGTGCTGCTTTTGTTAAATCGATTGCTAGATGTTGGAGTCTTTTTGTTGCTCTTGTACATGAAATTTTCCCCTGATTTCCTCCTCAGGTTGTGCAGCGCTAGTGTACCTAAACATTACTGATTTCTCCGTGTCGATCTTGCTGCCTGTCACTGTGCTGAACTCAGTTATTAGCTCAAGTAGCTTCGGTGTAGACATTTCAGAATTTCCTAAATATAAGGTCATGCCTTCCGAAAACAGAGTTTTCCTTCCTCTTTTCTTATTTGGATGCCTTTATTTTTTTTTCTAGTTGCTCTACCTAGAGCGTCTATTGCAATGTCAAAGAACAATGGTGCTAGTGGACATCCTTGTCTTGTTCCCGGTCTCAGAGAAAAAGCTTTCAGCCATTCCCCCTGGGTACGATGTTAGCTGTGGGTATTTTCTTATGTGCCTGTTACCATATTCAGGAATTTCCCTTCTACTCGTCTGTTTTGAAATGTTTTTATAAGAAACAGTGTTGGATTTTGTCAAATGCTTTTTCTGCCTTGATTGAGACGATCATTTGGTTTCATTTCGTTCACTTTGTTAATGTGGTGTATTTCATTGATTGATTTTCTTATGTTGAACCAGCTTTGCCTACCGAATAAATCCCATTTGGTTTTGATAGATAAGTCTTTTGATGTGCTGCTGGATTTGATTTATAAATATTTTGTTGAGAATTTTTGCATCAATCTTAATTAGAGAGATTGGTCTGTAATTTTCTTTTCCTTCCAGTGTCTTTGTTTGTCTTTGGTATTACGGTGATGTTGGCTTCCTAAAATGTGTTGGGTTATTTTTCTTCCTCTTCAATATTTGGAAGATTTTAAGCAGGATTGGTGTTAATTCTTTTTGAAATGTTTAGGAGAATTCACCTGGGAAGGCAGATGGTCCTGGAGTTTTCTCTGTTGGGAGATTTTTGAAAACAGATTCAGTGTCTTTAATTGTAATTGGTTTGTTAAGTTCTTATGTATCTTGTAGTGTCAATGTAGGTTAGGTTGTGCATTTCTAGAAATGTGAGCATTTCATCTAGGTTGATTAGTTTATTGACATACAGCGTCTGGGAATATCTTCTTATGATCCTTTCTAGTTCTTGGGTTGCCCCTTTTCATTTCAAATTGTATGTATTAGGTTCTTCTTTTTTTTTTTTCCTTTGTTAATCTTGCTAGGAGTTTGTGAATTTTACTAATCTTCTCAAAGAATCTGCTTTTGTTTTGATTTTCTCTATTTCTTTTTCTTCTCAATTTCATTTATTTCTTCTCTAATCTTTATTATTTCTTCTCTTTTCTTTGAGGACTGGTTTGCTGTTCTTTTTCTAATTTCTCATTTTGTTCCCTTAATTCTTTGAGTTTCGCTCTTTTTTCTTTTTTAATACAGGCTTTTAGGTCTATAACTTTCCCTCTCAAGACTGCCTTTGCTGTATCCCATTAGTTTTGATAAATTGTGGTCTCATTTTCATTTGTCTGATTTCACTTGCACTTTCTTCTTTCACCCAGTAATTATCTTAGAGTGTGTTGTTTAACCTGCACACATTTGCCAAGTTACCTTTTGCCTGTCTGTTATTGATTTTATTTCATTCCCCTATGATCTGAGAAGATGCTTTATATAATTTCAGTCTTTTTATATTTATTGAGAGCTGCATTATGCCCTACCATGTGGTCTATCCTGGAGAAGGATCCTTGGGCACGTGTAAAGAATGTATATCCCAGTGAATTTGAATGCTGCCTTCTGTCTATGTCTGTTAGGTCTAACTCATTGATCGTATTGTTTCAGTTCCCTCTTTCCTCGTTGGTCTTCCATCTAGTTCCATCTAATGATGTGAGAGGTATTTTGAAGTCACCAATGATTATTGTAGAGATGTCTGTTTCTCCCTTCAGTTTTCCCAGAGTTTCTTTCATGTATTTTGGGGACCTCGGTTAGGTGCGTAGATATTTATGCCTGTGACATCTTTTTTTAAAAAAATTATTTATTTATTATTATTTTTTTAAATTACATTAAAAAAAATATGAGGTCCCATTCAACCCCACCGCCCCCGCCCCCCACTCCCCCCGCAGCAACACTCTCTCCCATCATCATGACACATCCATTGCACCTGGTAAGTTCATCTCTGAGCATCACTGCACCCCATAGTCAATGGTCCACATCATAGCCCAGACTCTCTCACGTTCCATCCAGTGGGCCCTGGGGGGATCTACAATGTCCCGTAATTGTCCGTGAAGCACTATCCAGGACAACTCCACGTCCCGAAAACGCCTCCACATCTCCTCTCTTCCTCCCGTTCCCCACACCCAGCAGCCACCATGGCTACCGTTCCCACACCCATTCCACATTTTCTCTGTGGACATTGGATTGGTTGTGTCCATTGCACACCTATGTCAAGTGAGGGCTTAGATTCCACATGGGCACTGGATGCACTCCTCCCGCTTCCAGTTGTAGACACTCTAGGCTCCATGTTGTGGTGGTTGACCTTCTTCAACTCCACGTTAGCTGAGTGGAGTAAGTCCAGTAAATCAAAGTGTAGGAGCTGAAGTCTGTTGAGGCTCTGGGCCTGGGTGTCATATTATCAGTCCAGAGATTCAAATCCCCTACATATATCTTAAACCCAGCACCAACTACAATTCCAGTAAAGTAGCATGCAAGTCTTGTGAAAAGAGATCCCCTCTGAGTCCAATTCCATCACGCAGAAACACCAGCTCCAAAGAAGGGCCATCTGTCATGGCAGTGAACCCCTTCTGCCATGACCATAGAACCCGTGGGTCTCTTTATCCCTCAAAAGAACCAATACCTGGGGTTGTATCTACCTTATCTGTCTCTTAGACTCTGTTCAGTTGTACATAGGGGTATTCCTTCTGACAACCTCCAGACTCTTTTTTAGAGGCTCACAGCCTTATAATCTCATTTCTCCTTTCCATTTCCCCCTTACATTAGGTCAAACAGCCTCCCGAAGTCATGTTATTATATGTAGACAGGTATATTCTGCTGTTCCGCATTGAATCTTTAATTCAAGGTCATTTTCTAGTTGCTTCTTCAGCTGGTATGTGGTAGTGATCCCTCGGTGCCAGGGAGGCTCATCCCCGGGTGTCGTGTCCCACGCTGGGGGGAATGCATCGCATCTACACGCTGAGTTTGGCTGTGAGAGTGGCCACATTTGAGTAACATGAAGGCTGTCAGGAGGAAACCCCCAGGCACAATGCTACTCTAGGCCTTGTTCTTATTGCAGGTGTATAGGCTCAAAAGTGCAGCCATTAGTATCAAGAGCCCACTGTTGGGCCGTCCTTCCTTCCTGGTTCTTGCCGTTGCACCTGGAGGATTGCCGCTGCTCTCCCAGGGCCCACAACAGTGACCCCCCGGCCAGGAGCCCAGTACCCCCCCACCTGTTGTTTTTAATTGTTTCCACTATGAGTATATGTAGACATTACCATATACCCTGGGCAAATGCCCTGTATAACTCCCTGTCAACCATATATATCCTGTCAATAACATCCCATATCAGTATTCCTCCACTGCCATTGTTGAACCACTCTGTGATCCAAAACTTCCCGTAAAGTGAATCCCAACATAATGTCAGCTTCAGAAGAGTCTTAGATCACCGAAATTCATATATACAATATACAGTATTTCCCCAGATCCACCATAAAACCTTTTCCCTTCCACAGCAATAATCTTTTAACTTATTCATATCATATTTCCTGAAACTGATGTACAGATTCCGAAACTATAGTTTTCAAACAAGGTGACATTTGTGCTTACTATGTGTTCCATACTTTAGGTTGTACAGTTTTCTAAATTTTTTAGTTATCCTATGTTTTGTCTTATGGTTTTCATTATTAGTCTGTCGTCCCCTATATGTTTTTGGTGTAATATTAGCTGTTTTATATTCATCCTCGTGTACTCTCACATAACTCCTGCCTGTGACCTCTTGTTTGTTGATTGTCCCTTTTGTTAATATTTCATGGCCGTGTGTATCTCTTCTTACATTTTTGCATTTATAGTCTGTTTTGTCCAATATTAGGATAGCTACCCCTGCTCTTTTTTGGTTACCATTTGGATGGAGTATCTTTTTCCGACCTTTCGCTTTCAGGTCTCTGGTTTGGCATACAGTGTGTTTACGTATTGCTTGGCTGAGCAGCCTTGGTATAAATTTCCCCTGAAGAGTGACACTGATGGAGAGGAGAGGGGAGGGTCTTGGACTCTGGGATGGCAGAGGTGATACCACACTTGGGACATGTGATGAGCGGGAGTTGTGAAGGAAAGAGGTTGACATAATGATTTTATGATATTATATGATTTAATGATTCATTATGACCCCTACCCTCAACACTGTCCAGTACCGACAGCTGCATATCAAGAAATGGCAGCTTCCTGGTGCTCTTCTTTTTTTCTCTCTAATAACTTTTTTAAAAAAGATTTGATTTATTTCTTTCTCTCCCTTCCTCCTCCCCCCGCCCCATTGTCTGCTGTCCCTGTCTGTTCCCCGTGTGTTCTTAGCAGCACTGGGAAACTGTGTCTCTTTTTTTGTTGCGTCATCTTGCTGCATCAGCTGTGTGTGTGGCGCCAATCCTTGGCGGGATGCACTTTATTCACGTGGGGCGGCTCTCCTTGTGGGGCGCGCTCCTTCTGTATGGGGCACCCCTACCTGGGGGCCCCCGTGCGTGGCGCAGCACTCCTTGTGCGCGGCGGCACTGCGTGTCGGCCAGCTTACCCCACGGGTCAGGAGGCCCTGGTGATTGAACCCTGAACCCTCCGTAAGTAGAGGGACGCTGTAGCAGTTGAGACACATCTGCTTCCTGCCATTTTTTTTGGTAAAGCCACTAGCAACCTTTACCTTTGCCTTTAAATTTAAAAAAAAAAGATTGTTTGGTTTAAAAAACATACATTTTTTTACTTTAGTAAATTTTAACCTAAAACAGTTATAAAAAATACTCTAAAATATAATAAAACCCGTTATATTTTTTTTAATTTTAATAGTAGAAAATAAAAAAAGGAACTTATCCATTCACTCATTCCAAGTGATCACTGCAAGTACATTTTCCTTCAGGCTTTGTTTTCGTTGGTATTTTACATACATATTATTACAGAATTTTATGTAACCTCAGTTTGGGACAAGGTGCCATGGGGTGACCTGGGCCCTGAACAGGCCTCCACTGGGGCAGAGGGCCCTCAGCACTTGGGCAGCTCCCAGTCGCGCCTGCTGAGTACCCACTAGATAGAAAGCTGGGCCAGAGGAGCTCCCCTGCTTGCATGGGGGGGCACCCCAGAGTGCCTCTGTCTTTATTATGGGTTGCATCGTGGCCTCCCACAATGACATGTCAGGTCCTAATCTCCTACACTATGGCTGTGAACTCATTTATGAACATGACCTTCAAAGATCCCATTCACGACAGTGAAGCCAGTCTGCATAAGGGTGGACCTCAACTCAGTACGACTGGAGTGCTTATGAGTAGAGGAAATTGGGACCCACTCAGGAGTGGGAGACAGAGAAGAGATGGCCAGGTGGTGGAGGCAGGGATGCAGTTGTGCATTGCTGGCAACCTGCCACAAGAATGCTGCTGACCGTAAAAGTGATCCTGCTGACATGCCGATTTTGGACATCTAGCCTCTCACCCTGCAAGACCATAAATTCCTGTTGTTTAAGGCAGTGAGGCAGTGGTATTTGTTAGAGCAGCCCAGCAAGTGAAGAGTGTTAATGTAACCTTTCCCCTGGAAAGCTTACCCTGAGGCAGTCAAGGCCACCCCAAACTCTCCACCCCTCTCAGTACTTAACTGGTGAAACTCCTTGTTGACCTTAAGGTGATTGGGAGGGCAGGGATCAGTCCTGCAGGACTGATGTTGAACAGTTCCAAGCACACACTTCACCAGAATGCATTGGGAATGGACATGTGGCCTTACAGTAGAGCCCTCTCCTCGTCTCTGTTGGCTGAAAGTGACTCTAGTGGCCTGGAGAGTCTGGTACAAGTCCCCAGCTTCCTCCATGTTGGAGTCGTGGCTTGAGCCCAGTCTAGGTCAGCAGTCACACCTGCGTGGAAAGAAGCCTGTCCCTACCTTCACTGTGAATTTAAAGTAGCCCTGCTTCCTCTTACGCTGGAGGCATTGTTTAAATGAAGGCTGCCAGTCTCTTTCTGAGTTGTGCGGATCCAATCTTCAGCTGTACTTCATCCAGCCAAATTTACTCATCAGTGACTGAAGTAGGCACCCAGTCATTTCTTCCTCCCCTGTTTATGGGAAATGAAGCTTCCAACTCCATCCAGGAACTAGTTCCCAAGGCATCTTGCCCTGCCAGTGGGGACTGGGCACCAGGCTCCGCAGCATGTAGTGCTTTCCTCATGAATCTTCAGTGCAGATATGCAGTCTCCTCCTCCCGTTCTTCCAAGGATCTTGTAGAATGCTCTTCAGGCCTCCTGGGTCCCACAAACAGGTTGAATCGCCAGGTAGCTCTGGATGATTCTTAACTGCCCTGAAGGGAACTCCCTACTCTGCCAACATCTTACCCTTCTTACAGTACACGTATTCTCCAGGTTCCCTATTAAGGAAACTAATTAGTGCATTTCATGCAACCATTGATTTAGTGATTCCATGAGTGGATATAACTATCAGTACTCTGGTGGAGCTTTGGAAACCCATCACAATTGCTCTTTTGTCCACAATATTTTCCTCTACCTGAGGATGGGTGGGATCAAGGGAGTTCACTTCTGCCCAGTGGTTTATCAAAAATTGGGAATAGAGCTCACTGAGAGCAATCTGAAATGGGAGGTGAAACTTCATCATGAGGAGATTGTTGTTGTTGTAGCTTCATTCAAGTTTAGTGCTAATTTGGCCCCAGCATTGATTCAAGTATTCAGCTAAGTTCTGGGAGCTTGTCAAGACTGGAAACACCAGAGCACCTACCCAGGTATTAGTTGCATCATAGTCATCAGACTGTGCAGATTTTTTAATTTTTATTTATTTATTTATTCATTTTCTTTTTAAAAAGTTACTTTGATTACGTGAATGTTACATAAAATTATAGGGGTTTCTCACATACCCCAATCCCTACACCTCCCACATTTTCCCATATTAGCCGTATCCGTCATTTGCGTGGTCTGTATCTGCCACTGCAATGTCATTCAGGCAATGCCCAAGTCCCAAAATTACCCCGGTATTACACCTGATTTTCCCTCTCCCTGCCCTCAGAACCTCCTGTGACCCCTGCCTCCACATCAGTCATATAAGTTCTTACATTGCTAGAATCACAGTAAGTCTATAGTCGATTATCAGTAATTCTATTTTAGTGCATAGTTCACTCCTCAATCCTGAGTATTCTGGGATGGTGATGCCCACTCCACATCTAATTGAGAGGGGGCTTTGATTCCGTAGGGCAGATGGATGGGACTCTCTTGCTTGTAGTTATTTGTAGACTCTCAGTTCCGTGGGATGGTTGTTGTCCATCATCATCTCCTTCTTTGTTGTCCTAGGTGAGTCCAATGAACTAGAGAGTAGGTGTTGCAACTCTGATGAGATTCAGGACCCAGCTGATACAGAGGCAGCAGAAAGATTGAAGTCTCTTAGACATATGCTATACTAATTATAGGTTCAAATAGAAGGGTCAGAAAAGCCATGTGTAGGGAAACCACAACCTAGTCCAACTCTTTCACACTGGGGAGCATAAGTTCTAAAGTACGGCCCATTGTCAAGGCAACAAGTTCCTCAGCTCTCTGCCCTGACTTTAGTGTCTGCCTGTCTCCAGAGCCAGCAGTAGCCCTGCTACTTGAGGTAGTATTTACTTTGGCAGTCAGTGAGATCCTGCTGAAATTTGCATTAGCATAACCTCTAGAATGACCTTTGATTCACTTTGAAGTGTTCAGCCACATAAACTCATTTTTCTTTAACTTTTCCCCCTTTGATCACAGTCTTTCTCCAGTTGCATTGCCAGTTGGTGCTTGGTAGTAATCCCTCGGTGCCAGGGACGCTCATCCCTGGAGTCATGTCTCACGCTGGGGGAAGTTTTCTAAGGTGTTTCATTTTTATTTTTTTTTAACAATTTTCATTTATTTCTCTCCCTTTCTCCCCACCCCCCAGTTGTCTGCTCTCTGTGTCCATTCACTGTGTGTTCTTCGGTGTCCGCTTGCGTTCTTGTCAGCAGCACCAGGAGTCTGTGTTTCTTTTTGTTGCATCATCTTGCTGTGTTAGCTCTCTGTGTGTGTGCGGCTCTCTTGTGGGGCAGGCTGTACATTTTTTTGCATGGGGCAGCTCTCCTTACAGGGCATACTCCTTGAAGTGGGGCCCCCCTACGTGGGGGACACCACTGTGTGGCACGGCATTCCTTGTGCGCATCATCACTACACATGGGTCAGCTCACCAAAGGGGCAGGATGCCCTGGGTTTGGACCCTGGACCTCACATGTGGTAGGCGGACGCTCTGTCAGTTAAGCCAAATCCACTTCCTGTAATCTGTTTTTAATCTCATCCATCATGTCTTTAATTCTCATAAGCTCTGTTACTTTTCTTTGCTTGCTGTCAGATAGTTCTTTAAACTCACCCAGTGTTTTCTTAATATCCTTAATTCTTCAGTCATATTTTCCTTTAGCTCCTTGAATTGATTTAGGAGATTTCTGTGATTATTATTGATTCATTGCCTCAAATCCTGTATTTCCTCAGGATATTTGGTTTGTTCCTTTGACTCGCCCATCTCCTCCTGTTTCCTAGTATGGCTTGTAATTTTTTGGTGATGTCTTGGCATCTGAATATGTCTGCGAATTTATGCCGATGGCAAATTTCTTTCTGTTACTTAGCGTTTTTTATCACAGCTCTTCTTTGATTTTTGGTTCAGCTTTTTCTAAGTCTCGAAAATTGCCTAGTTTGTGTTATCAAAATTGACCAGAGATCACTGTACATACAGGGCAACACCTATTCCAGTGATGAAAAGCAAAACGTCAAAACATTTTTTTATGATATTTTTCATTTTTTAATACCCCAGTTTATTTTTACTTTTAGTTTTTCTAAATTATTATGTATTCTATTTCTTATCATTAAACCTGCCGTAACTATTTCATTTTCCTATTTATTGGCAGTATATTAGTCTTCACTTTTGAAGTTTTGGATCACAGTTTCCAGTCCGGCCAGCAGTTGGCACTCATCAGTGAAATAGTTCTTTCAACTTCCGCTTTGAGTGCGTTTAGTCTGGACGGTGCCAAGATTTAAAGGAAGCTCTCCTGGGCAAATTCACTGAAGAGAAGCTCTCCAACTCACCCTCCCTCTTCCCTTGTGACAGTTGACAGGGAGGAAGGCATCTGTTTCCCTCTAGGTCAGCTGCAGTGAGGCAGGGGTTTTATCCAGGTTTAAAGTCTTGATGGTGGGTAGAGGGAGCCCTTCCTGGTCTCCATTCAGGTTTAGTAACTCCTGTTTGTTTTTTCAGGTCCTTTGACTTTCTGTGCCTTGTACCCCTAGCGTTGTGCAACACTGTCCTGGTCTGCTGACCGCAGAGAAGGTCCCGCACACAGTTTTTGGCCCTTCCTCTATTGTTTTTTCATGAGAGAGTTGAGCCCTGCCTTCCTACTTTGGTACCAGCTTCCCAGAACCTGTCCAATTTGTTTTATTTTTGATCCTTCGTTAAGATCTGTAGAGTAAAGTATAGGGAACCCCATTCTGTATTTATAAGAAAATGCAAGCTCAGGAAAGAACTGGCTTGTTCAGCAAGTGTCCGAAGTGGCACTGGGCCAAGGCTTGAGAGGATCCAAAACCGCACTCTGCCTAATACACCCCATCACTGCCAGGGGTACCGTCTTGACAGAGAAACCCTCTCAAGACAGAGTCTAAGGCTTTAGAAAATATTTGACGTCATTAGCCACATTCTCCTGTTTTCTTCCCACCTTACAGCAATTCAGACCAGCTACCCTTTGTCCCTACTTAGAAGAGTGTTAAGAAAATCCAACAGGAAAAGTAGATTATAACATTTCACATTCATTGAGGTTTTGTTGTCAGGATAGCTCAAGAAAAATCAGGAGACATTACCTTTTATGTTTTCAAACTTATACCAAAAGGATAATATTTTTGAGAATAACTTAATGTATTCTCAGGTTCATGTGGATAACAGTTTCCTCTTCCATTTCTCCCCTCTCTCTTTTGTAAAAAGGAGCTCTGAGTAGATCAACACTTACTTTTTCCATTTCTTTGAAGTCATCATCTAGCTTGGTTCCTTCACCTCCTCCAAACTTCTCCCTCACTTTCTGTTGAAAATAGCCAAAAAAGATAATTTTTATAAATTAGGTTTCTTTTAAAAAGACATGGTAAAAATAGCATGCCCTTTTACCAGCATCATCTAATGTAATCCCACATCATGCTATGACATACGTGAATAGTCCATTTTCAGAGGATGAAACTGAGGCTCTAAGAGTTTAAACAGTTTACCATGAAGGACGGATTCAAACTAGCACCTTCTGAATTCAAGCCCATTACATTGATGTTTCGAATGTATAAATTATTTTATGACTAGTAAATAACATTTTTCTCTTGAAACTTCTGAGGGAAAACTGCCGCAGACATGAATCCTTTGCTTCTGGTAAGGGATCTAACATGCTACCTAAGTAGAAAATTGCTGCTGTTTCAACCGATTCCTCAGTGGGCTATTGAACAGATAATGGCAGACATCTATCAAACTGATAAAAAAGTCAGCCAAGCTGATCTTATGTCTTGTTGTTTTATAAAGCTCCTTGTAGCTATCTCCATCCATATGTACATAAGATGAACTATGTGGAAAGATGTAGGGGGCATTTCTTTGGTACCAAATCATTTCTCATTATCAGACGTTTTATATTAATTAACTTACATATACAAATCATTTTTCACATGGAAAATTCATGTGCGTAGAAAACCTAGATTTAGTATTCTATTCTGAAATAAACGTTCAAATTAAGTCTATTAAGAATGAATAGGGAAACGGACTTTGGCCCAGTGGTTAGGGCGTCCGTCTACCATATGGGAGGTCGGCGGTTCAAACCCCGGGCCTCCTTGACCCGTGTGGAGCTGGCCATGCGCAGTGCTGATGCACGCAAGGAGTGCCATGCCACGCAAGGGTGTCCCCCGCATGAGAGCCCCATGCGCAAGGAGTGCGCCCAGTAAGGAGAGGCGCCCAGCATGTAAAGAAAGAGCAGCCTGCCCAGGAATGGCGCTGCCCACACTTCCCGTGCCGCTGACGACAACAGAAGCGGACAAAGAAACAAGACGCAGCAAATAGACACCAGGAACAGACAACCGGGGGGGTGGGTGAATTAAATAAAATAATAAATCTTAAAAAAAAAAAAAAAAAAAAGAATGAATAGCGGGATGAGAAGAAAAATACTTTGGCTTCAGAGACAGGATATTAAATGTTAATGACATAGACTTCATTCCTCTTAAAATCCTTCAGTATAAAGTTAGATGCTTTTCACTAATATGCCCCTGCATTGCCTAAGGTATCACACAGATATAGAAGTTGGTTTATAATTTCCTTCAATAGACACTGGGTTGAGGGTCTTTGCAGAGAATCCCCACCATGGCCAGACCTTCAGCAGAAAGGGGCCTCTGGACATCTATATCTCCATCTCCTGGTCATGGAAGTCCATACGTTCTCTTCTAGAGCTGAGGTGTGCTTTTTCACTCTCTGTTCCATCTGTCCTTCACTCACATGTTCTGAAATCAAGAAACCCCTGAGAAGTCACTACTCGTGGAAAAGCCAGGAGTCTGAGTTTTGACACCACTCTAGGCTGACATACAAGATGCCATTCATTTCAGGCCATTCAGGAACACGGCATGGACTTACTCCCTGCTACTCTGTGGGTAATACCGAAGAGTTATGAAAATGAGACACCATAACACATTTGAGAACCCTTGTCTGAACCTACAATGTCAACAATAAGTCCTCATTCTCTCCCCGATAAAGTGTCTATTGTATTCTCGTTTCTTTCATAAGGTTACTTAACTGCTGAGATGTTTAGTAACTCCTTGAGAAGAATCTAGCAATTTCATTAATATATTACAGTATTATGTAGAGAAAGGTCATTCATTAGAAGTGAAAGTGAATAAAAACCATTTTAACATCTTTGATTTGTACAACTGCGATTCAGCTCTTACTAATCATTTGGTATGTATGCACTGAGAACAACCTAGAGCATATTTTATTTCTATCTGATGGTGATATAAATTAAATTTCCTGCCCATGGTAGTGACCTTCAGCTAGGAAGAGGTGGAACCAGGATCAGCAAGCAGTTCTCCCTCTCAGCCTTAGGCTTCTTTGCATTTGAGGCACAGCCTTGGAGAACTGTCCGTGGTGCTGGCCTTGTCTCGCTGAAGTTCCTTTAGCTTCAGATGGTCATAGTCTGAGTGACCACGTTAACTTTTTTTGATTAGAAAAAGAAAATATTTTATTTAAACCTCATTACTCCAACAATAATGCTGTAACTTTCATTCAGAAGATGAGATTTTCGGATCTATATCTTTTTCTTTCTCCCGGACAAATTTTTGAAGGTTTCTTTTAGGGCATGGTTGTTAGGAAGAGGCTTTTCTACTTTATTTCTCCCTAGGAAAGTATTTATTCTTAAGATTTAATGCATAATTTCTCTACATACAGAGAATTTGACTGTATAGGTTTGGAATTTTTTAACATTATATATTACAAGTAACCCTCTTCTTAGTTGCATGACTTTTCAGAATTTATTTTCCTTAATTCTAGCATTGTTTTTGTTTTTATTTTTTTTAATTAAAGATTTATTTATTTATTAATTTCTCTCACCTTCTTCCCCACCCCCGTTGCCTGTTCTCTGTACGTATTTGCTGCGTCTTTTTGTCTGCTTCTGTTGTTCTCAGCGGCTGGGAATCTGTGTTTCTTTTTGTTGCGTCATCTTGTTGTGTCAGCTCTCCGTGTGTGCTGCGCCATTCCTGGGCAGGCTGCACTTTCTTTCGCGCTGGGCGGCTCTCCTTACGGGGCGCACTCCTTGCGTGTGGGGCTCCCCAATGCGGGGACACCCCTGAATGGCATGGCAGTCCTTGCGCGTGTCAGCATTGCCCGTGGGCCACCTGCACACGAGTCAAGGAGGCCCAGGGTTTGAATCGCGGACCTCCCACCTGGTAGACAGACGCCCTAACCACTTGGCCAAGTCCTCCGCCATCATTGATTTTTTAATAGGTAATCTTTTTTGTTTAGTTAACTGACTTCTTTCAATCCTTTCAAAACTAATACAATCTGGACATAATTTGCCTAGATATATATTTTTATTTACTTTCAAAAGATACGTAGATCACACAAAATGTGACATTAAAAGCGGTAGGAGGCTTTATCCCACATCAAGAACTTCTTTCGTTAGTGTGGTACGTTTATTGCATTTGATGAATACATTTTGAAGCACCGTTACACAGTATGGGCTATTCCTTACAGTGTAGTTTAAACTCTCTTCAGTCCATCCAGTGGATTCTGGTAGGATATGTCATGTCCTGCATCTGTCCCTGCAATATCAATCAGCACATCTCCAAGTCCTGAAAATGCCTCCGCATCACACCTCCTTTTCCCTTTCCCTGCGTTTAGCAACTCCAGAGGCCACTGTGTCCACATCAATGATACAATTGCTCCTATTGCTAGAGTAAAAATAATTCTGTCGTAGAATACCATTAACTCCACTCTAGTCCATATTTTCTTTGTCTATCCCTAGGACCCTGGGATGGCGATGCTCACTCCTTCTATCGATTGAGAAGGGGCTTCTTTCCCACATGGCTGGTGGATGTTACTCTCGTGCCCACAGCCATAGACTGTCTTGGTTCCCTGGTGTGGTTGTTGTCCATCCTCATCTCCCAATCAGGGGACCTGGGTAAGTCCAATGAAGTGGAGTGTAGGTGGTGCAGCAACACCACTGAGACTTAGGGCTCAGGTGAAACCTGGACAGCCCAGAGATTGAAGTCTCCTGGGCATACAGCAAACCCAGCACCCAAAAGAAGTTCAATAAAAAGGGACAGAAGAGGCATTGTAGAAAGTCATATCCCAGTCTAACTCCATCACAGGAGGACAAACTGCTAATTAGGGCCCATTGTTAAGGGACTGAACCCTGCATGTATCTGCCATGACCATAGGATGAGGGTGTCCCCATAGCCCCTGGGAGCACCACTACCTGGGGTTGTGTTGTGTCATCTTTGGCTGTCTATGAGATCCTGCTGAGAAGTGCATAAGCACAATCCCTCTGATGACCTCCTGACTCATTTTGAAGTCTCTTAGCCATATAAACTCATTTGTTTTTACCAATTCCCCTTTAATTCAAGGTCTTTTTCCAGTTGAATCACCAGCTGGTGCTTGGTTGTAATCCCTGGGTGCCAGGGAGCCTCATCCCTGAGAGTCATGTCCTATGCTTGGGGGAATGTAATGCATTTATATACTGTTTATTTAGAGAGTGGCCATATTGGAGCAACGTGGAGGTATTTCAGAGGTAACTCTTAGGCAGCCTGCAACACTAGGCCAGCTGACACTTGAAGCGCAACAGGGTCATAAGCATAGTCCTCAGTATCAAGGGCCCATCCTTGGACCATCCTTCTTAGCTGGTCATTGCCCTTGCACTTGGGGGATTGTTGCTGTTCCATGGGGAATGTGGCAGAGTTCCGCAGATGGGAACCCAGCCCTCCTTCAGTTGTAGTGTGAAACTCTCCCCACTAGGACAATACCCAACGTACATCCAAACATGTCTAAGTCATACGCTTGCCAAGGCGAGCTCCCTCCCATACATCCCCATCAATGACACCCACACCAGTGCTCCTCCCCTGCCATAGCTGACCGCCTCTGCTATCCAAAACTTCTTAAAAAATTAAGCCTAATATATTGCCAGATTTTGTTAAGAGGAAAATGAAATAATACTGATTGGTTTAAGAATTACAATGCAAATACATATAAGTTTAGAAAAAAGTAAGAAAACTTAAAAAAATTGGGGTATTGAAAGAGGAAAAATACTACAAAAATTTTTTTTGACGTTTTTCCTTTCATCACTGTAATAGGTGTTGTCTTGACTGTACAGTGTCAAGGCCATCTCTTCCATTTTTACCTCAGGGTCTTACCTCTTTATTTTCTTCTTTATGTCTTCAAAGAAGTTTTAGGTCGCATTAAAGTCACATACAGAACATAAGGGACTCCCATATACCCCAACATCCTCCCTTTACCCCTTCCCCACCAATGATCTTTTTACATGTGGACATTACATTTGCTATACTGATGTATAAGTATTGAAACATGGCTACCAACCATGGTCAGTAGTTTACATTTTGGTTTATATTTCAGACCGTACAGGTTTATAAGTTTTTAGTGAAATTTAACATGACCTGTATCCTTAATTTCACGATCATGGAGAATACTTCCATTTCCCCCCTCCAGTTTCCCTCTTCCATCTATCCTATTCCCCTGTTCCCCTCCCCTCGGAGACCACAGTGACAACGAAGCTTCACTACTTGAAGGACAAGATTCGTCTATAACTTGCAACAATGCTGAGGGCTTGACACGCTAGTCTGTCCTCCCCCATTAGGTGTCTGTCACCCATGCTCTCGAGAGACACCCTCCCCTCTGTTTGAGAACATCAGGCCTCCCCAGGAAGTGGGTACAACCCCTTCCCACTCATTGTATGGCTCTCCACTCAGCAGTATAACACACTGTGACATGATGAGCAGTCACACACTCTCTAGAAGCCTGCTCCAGGTGCATTCTATGCCAGATGCCTCCTATTCAGCCCCTTAAACTAGTAATCCTTCCTTGTCGTATTGCCAGAGTGTTTATTCAACACTGTAGTTTCAACCACATACCTGTGAATCCACAGTGTTCATCTGCTCCTTCCCCCAACATTCCCCTGAGTTCCATGGACATCTGATCCATCCTTCCCACCCTAGAACCTGTGACGCTTGCACTGCTCAACCCAATGGTAATCTTATACCCCTACCATATCCCTTCCCTGCGCAAACACTCATTTCCACGTTATCATAGATTTTGCCTGTGTGGGTATTTACTCACAACCTTCTCTTTCCTGTAAGCCTGTCTTCCAGACTGTAGCTCTCTGAGTCGGCTCGATTTGCTTACCTCATATCTGAGAGGTCACGTAATGTTTGTCCGCAAACTCGTGACTTGCTCACTCAACAGAAGGTTCTCAATATTCATCCTTGTTACCCGTGTGTTCACACTGTATTCCTTCTTACAGCTGAGTAGCATTCCATTGTATGTGTATACCACATTTTGTGTATCCCTTCATCTGTCGAAGGGCATTTGGGGTGATTCCGTTTGGCAATAGTGAATAATGCCAGTATGCATATTGGTGTGCATAGTTCTGTTCGCATCCTTGTTTTCAGTTGTGGGTATATATTCAGAAGTGAAATTTCTGGGTCATGTGGCAGACCTATAGTTAGTTTTTGGAGGAAGTGCCAATCTGTCCTCCACAATGCCTGGCCATTCTTCATTCCCACCAGCAGGGAATGAGGGTTCCTCTTCCTCCACATCCTCTCCAACACTTGAAATCCTTTCATTTTTAATAGTAGCCAGTGTAATGGGTGTAAGATGGTACATCATTATAGATTTGATTTGCATTTCCCTTCTAATTATTGATGTTGAGGATCTTTTCATGTGCTTCTTAGCCATTTGTATTTCTTCTTTGGAGAAATGTCTGTTCAAATCTCTTGCCCATTTTTTAAATGGGTTGTTTGTCTCTTTATTTTGAGATAAAGGATTCCTTTCCATATGCTGGATATTAGGCTCCCTCAGGTATATGGTTACCAAATATTTCCTTGCATTAGGGAGGCTGCCTTGTCACTTTCTTGAGAAACTTCTTTGAGGTACAAAAGGTTTTAATTTTGAGGAGGTCCCTTTCATCTATTTTTTCTTTTTCTGTTCCTGCTTTGAGTGTGAAGTTCATGAAGCCATTTCCTATCACAAGGTCCTGTAGATCCTTCCTTAGGTTATCTTCCAAGGTCTTTATGGTCTTGGCTTTTATATTTGGATCTTTGATGCACCTCATGTTGATTTTTATATCAGGTGTTCATCTCTCATTCCTTTGCATATGGATATGCAGTTCTCCAAGGACCATTTGTTGCCGAGGCCATACTCTCCCAGTTGATTGGGCTTGGTGCCCTGTCGAACATCAGGTGACTCTATACGTCAGGATCTATATCCCGACTCTCAGTCCAGTTCCATTGGTTAGTACGTCTGTCTTTGTGACAATACAATGCAGTTTTGACCACTGTAGGTTTGTAATATGTTTTAACGTCAGGTAGTGCTCTTCCTTGATTTCATTTTCCTTTTTCAATATGTCTGTGACTGTTCAGGGTCCCTTGCCCTTCCAAATACATCTCATAGGGAGTATTTCCAAATCAGTAAAAAATGCTGTGTTGATTTTTATTAGGATTGCATTCAACCTGTAGATTATTTCGGGCAGTATAGACACCGTAATGACGTTTATTCTTCGTATTGATGGACAGGGACTATTTTTCCATTTATTTACGTCTTCTTTGATTAAAGTGTTGTGTAGTTTTCTGTGTTCGTCATTTACATCTTTATTTAAATGTATTCATAAGTATGTGATGTTTTTATATTATTATTACAAATGACGGTTTATTTTTTGATTTCCTCCTTCTATTGGTCATTATTGGTGTAGGTGTTTGGTTTTTGCACAGGTGTGCGGGGATCAAGCCGGGTAGTAGGTGATTGGGTGCCTGTGGCTGTCCGTCAAGGGTAGGACAGGCCCCCGTAGGGGCGTGGCATCCCGGAGCGGGACGGAAGCTCATTGGCTCAAGCGCTGGCGCCGACGCAGACGCTCCGCCCCTGAAGCCCCGCCCCGTCCCGGGCCAGAGGCCCCTAGAAGAGCTGGCGGCGTGTGGGGCGCACGAGGCCCTGCTGGGTGTTCCGGGGGCGCCGCCCGGTAGCCCGAGGGCGGGAGGGCATGTGGTCGGCGGGCGTGGGGGCTGCGGGAGCGCTCGGCCCCGCTCCCAGGGACCCCGCCCATGTCCCACCTCGGGTAGCGGTAAGTTTGGGATGGATTTGGCGTCGGGGCGCGGCAGGCGGCGGGCACCACCGGGGGCGCGGAGAAGGGGGCGAGGAGCGGCGGTGCATGGGGGGGGGTGTCTCAGGGTGCAGTCGGAGGTGTCGCAGGGTGCAGTGGGGGGGGCTCGGGGTGCAGTTCGTGGGGTCACAGGGTGCAGTCGGGGCTGGGCAGATTTAGTCGGTGTCTCGGCCCACCTGGCAGGCCTGGGCTGCGGGGCCGTGTCGTAGTAGGGGTCCCGGGGTTCACGGGAAGGGCGGCCCGTCTTCCCCACCATGGTGCGTTCTTCTCCTCATGGTCCCTCCTGCCCCCCTTGGTCCCTCCTGCCCCTCATGGTCCCTACTGCCCCCTCACAGTCCCTCCTGCCCCTCTAGGTCCCTCCTGTGCTCTGGCCGTCCCCCCCACAGGTTTCTCCAGCCCCCCCCTCCTCCCACACAGTCTCTCCTGGTCCCTCGGTCCCTCCCCCTGCAAGGCCCCTGCCCTCCCCAACCTTCCTAAAGCCCCCCCCGCCCGTCCCTCCTGACCCCCACTGCCCTTCCAGCCTCAGCATGTCCCTTTCCCTGCCCTAATCTCCCTCCCGCACAGGGTCCCTCCTCGGTCCCCATGGTTCCTCCTGCTCCCCCAAAGTCACTTCCCCACTTGTCTCTCCCCCCATCATCACCCCCCACAGTACCCCCCATGGTCCCTCCTCCTCCCCCTCCGTCCCTGCCCCTCCAAAGTCTCTTCTCCTCCCTCCAGTCCCCCCTATGATCACACCGTTGCCCACTCTTCCTTTCCCCACAGTTTCTTCTGTCCCCCCGTGGCCCCCACTTCCTCCCCTACTGTCTCTTCTATACCCCAAGTTTCCTTCCTCCCCCAAGGTCCCTGCTCCCCTTCAGGGTCCCTCTCCCGCTTCCCGCCATCCTTTCCCCCCCACAGACGGCCCAGGACAGCCTCAGCCTTGGTTTCCCTCAGAGCTCCCCTTGGTCCCAGGACACTCTTTCCTTGTGTTAGTGGTGACAGGTTTTCTTAGAAGTGTGATTTCCTGGAGTAATGCCGGGTGGAAACGGTTCGATAGCTCTTGCTAAGGTGATAGCTTGCTAGGGCCTGAGAAGGGCAGCTGGCCAGTGGGCCACTGCATTTGGGTGCCTGCTAGGACCCTCTGCACAGCCTGGGAAAGGGCGCCTGCTGGTCAGGCCATGTGCCCGAGGCTGCTGAGGGAACCCAGGGGTGTGCTGAGCATTTCCAGGAGCCCCAGGAGCCTCTCCTTCCATGGGGGTGACCTGGGTGCCTTGGGGACACCATTGTCGCCCTGCTTTGTCTGCCAAGAGCAGTCACCCAGCTGCCCTTAAAAGAGCCTGGCTGCAGAGGACGCCTCTGTGCTTACTGTTCTCGGCCTCTTAGAAGAGTTGGTCCCGTTCTAGGGAAGCAGCTCAGGGCTGTGGAGCCGCTGCTCTCACTCAGGACAGATGGCTGGACCTTCTCAGCCCTACCCCCTTCTCTTGTCCCCTGCACTTCCCCCTGCACTTCTGAAGGTGGTTTTCACAGGGTTGCCTCCTGGAAGGGGAGCCAGGCAGGGCTGCTGGGGCCCTGTCACTTCCATGCAGATGACCAGGCTGTTCTCCTAGTGCCCTGTCACTCAGCAGATCCTAAGTGTGACGAGGAAGGATATAGTGTGCTCTCAGTGGGAAAATCCAGGAACGTTTTATAAGAAAAGCTTAGCAATGAAATCTTTGGATGAGGATTGGCAGTCCCGTTTTTTTTTTGTTTTTTTTTTAATGATTTTCTTGATCCATGTATAGGTTTTTAGGAAATCAGTGTTTTATTGATATTTTAAGAAAAGCATACAGTTGATTCAAAGTGTACAACCCATGGTATTTGGTGTAATCGCGTTGATGTGCATTCGTTACCTCAGTCAGCATCAGAATATTTTCATTATTTCAATAAGAAGAAAAATAAAGTAATAAGAAAATTCTTCCAAACTCTAACGGATTTCCATGCTGGAAATAGAAGCACAATTATATTTATGTATTTAGGAATTTTATTGAGATATATTCACATACCACACAATCTATCCAAAGTTTATAATCAGTGACTTTTAGTATAATCACTATGTTGTGCATTCATCACCATAAAAATTTTTAGAACATTTTTAGTACTTTAAGAAAAAACCACGCCCCTTAGCAGTCCTTCCCCATCCCTACATAACCACAAATGTTAACTTCATCTTTATAAACTCATTTACATTTTCTATAAATAGAAGCATGCAGTAGGTTGTAGTTTGTGTCAGGTTTCTTTCAGATAGCATAAGTGATATTAACATATTAACATTTCGTAGTGTTAACATACATTTGTTCAATTTCAAAGAAAACCGTCATATATGCAGTTTTATCTATATTCATATTCCACCCTTGGTTTTACTATGCTGAAAAATAACGTTTGATTACACTCTCTTGTTTGTTACATCTTTTTCTTAAGTAACAAAGTTTAAAGTCTCCAATGCTCAAGTCTTTAGTGTAACCTCACTTTATTTTTCACTTCATTTTTTAAATTTAAAAATTGAATATATAAAGAATATTTTAAAAAGAAAACCCTGTTGGATAAAATCATACATTTCTAAAATATATTGCATACATATACACTTTTTTTCAATGATACAATATATTACACAATATATTTGGTTCATGGTAACTTGCTCATATGGTATTTGTCCTTTTGTGTCTGGCTCGCTTCCCTCAATATAATGTCCTGTAGATTCATCCACGGTGTCATATGCTTTATGACATCATTTCTTTTTACTGCCCATATAATGTTCTGTCATGTCAATACATCACGGTTTTTTAATCAGGGCAAGTGCCTGACAGCCACAACTGGGAAAAAAATACGAATATCTATTGGCTGGTGCCTGGGATGTGCTTCACTCACCATCCTGTCCTCCAGGTGCATTCCCGTTGTCGTGTGGTTGATGACTTTATTTCTTCTTAGCATTGCGTGATCTTCCATCGTGTGAATACAACACAGTTTATCTGTTCACTGGCTGATGGAAACCTGGGCTGTTTCCAGGTTTTGGCAATTGTGAATAACGCCACTATGAATGTAGGTGTGCAGATTCCTGTTGATATCACTGTTCTCAGTTCTTCCGGGAATGTACCCAGTAGTGGTGGTGCAGGATCACGTGGCGAATCTATATTCCACTTCTCTAGGAACTGCCAAACAGATGTGCACAGTGGATGTAGCATTCTGCATTCCTACCAACAGTGAATAAATGTTCCTGTCTTTCCACATCCTCCGCAACACTTGTAGTTCTCTGACTTTTTAATAGTGGCCCTTCTGATAGCTGTGAAGTGATATCTCGTCGTGATTTGCATTTCCCTAATCATTAATGATGTCGAATATTTTTTCATGTGCTTTTTGACATTTGTATTTCTTCTTTCAACAAATGTCTATTCATGTCTTTTGCGTCATTTGTCTTTTTATTGTTGAGTTGAAACATCTCTCTATATCTGGGATATTAAACCCTTATGGGACATGTGATTACTAAGTATCTTCTTCCATTGAATTGGCTGCCTTTTCCCCCTTTTGACAAAGTCCTGGGAGGTGCAAAAGTGTTTAGTTTTAAGGAGGTCCAATTTATGTAATTTCTCTTTTGATGTTTGTGCTTTGGGTGTAAGGTCCAAGAAACCACCACTTACCACAAGGTTTTTAAGATGCTTCCCTACGTTTTCTTCTAGTAGTTTTTTGGTACTTGCTTTTCTATTTAGGTCTTTGTATCTATTTTGAGTTGATTCTTTTTTTGTGTGTTATTATCATTTATTTATTTATTAATTTTTTAGAAAGCTTTTAATTTTACTTCTCTCCCCTTCCCTTCCCCCCACACCCATTGTCTGTTCTCTGTGTCCATTCATTGTGTGTTCTTCTGAGTTTGCTTGCATTCTTGTCATTGGAACCGGGAATCTGTGTCTCTTTTTGTTGTGTCGTCTTGCTGTGTCAGCTCTCCGTGTGCATGGCACCACTCCTGGGCAGGCTGAACTTTTTCGCACAGGGCGGCTCTCCTTGTGGGGGCGTGCTCCTTGGGCACGGGGTTTCCCTACGGAGGGCACACCCCTGCGGGGCACGGCACTCTTTGCGTGCATCAGCGCTCCGTGTTGGCTAGCTCACCACATGGGTCAGGTGAGCCTGGGTCTGAACCCTGGGCCTCCCATCTGGTAGGTGGATGCTCCATCAGTTGAGCCACATCTGCTTCCCTTGAGTTGATTCTTATATAGAGAGTGAGATAGGGGTTGCCTTTCATTCTTTTGGTTACAGATAACCTGTTCTCCCAGCAGCATTTGCTGAAGAGTCTTGTTTTTTTCCCATTAACACAGGCTTGGAGGGCTTGTCAAAAACCACTTGACCATAGAGGTGACGGTTAATTCCTGTACTCGCAGTTCTATCCCACTCATCGCTCTTTCTCTTTTTATTGCAGTATCATGTGAATTTGTCCAGCGTAGCATTGCAATATGTTTCAAGGTCAGTCAGTGAAATTACTTCTGTGTTGTTGTTCTTTTTTAGAATACTTTTGGCTATTCACATGCACTTCCCTTCCAAGTGGTTTGGTAATTGTCTTTTCTGTTTCTCTAAAGTAGGCTGTTGAAATTTTGCTTGGTCTTGCAGTGAATCTATAAATCAGTCTGGGTAGGATTCACATCTTTATGGTGTTTGGTCTTCCAGTTCACAAACATGGAATGTCTTTCCAATTGTTTCGGTCTTTTCAAATTTCTTTGAGCATTGTTTTGTAATGTTCTCCCTATAGGTCCTGTATGTCTTTTGTTAAATTGATCGCTAGGTATTTGAGTGTTTTTGTTGCTATTGTAAATGAAATTTTCCCCTTTTTTTTCTCCTCAGAATGTGGAATACTAGTGTACAAAAATATTACTAATTTCTCCGTGTTGATCCTGCTGCCTGCCATTGTGCTGAACTCTTTTATTAGCTCAAATAGCTTTGTTGTAGACATTTCAGAATTTTCTAAATATAATATAAGGTGACTTCCTCTTTCTTCTTTATACGTCTTCAATTATTTTTTCTTCTCTAATTGCTCTACCTAGAGCTTCTGTTACAATGCTGAATAACAATGGTGCTGGTGGGCATCCTTGTTTAGTTCCCAGTATTAGATGGAAAGCTTTCAGCCTTTCCCCAGTTGATACGATGTCAGGTGTGGGTTTTTCATGTGTGGTTTTTATCACATTCAGGAATAATCCTTCTATTCTTCTGTTTTGAAATGTTTTTATAAGAAATGATACTGGTTTTAATCAAATGCCTTTTCTGCCTCGATTGAGATGATCATGTGTCTTTTTTTCCTTCCATTTATTAATGTTGTGTATCACAATGATTGATGTTCGTATGTTGAACCAGGCATGCCCACCAGGAATAAATCCCACTTGATTGTGGTGTATAGGACTTTTGATATGGTGCTGGGTTCGATTTTTAAATATTTTGGTAAGAATTTTTGCTTCAATGGTCATTAGAGAGATTGGTCTGTAATTTCTTTTCTTTACTGTGTCTTTATTTGGGTTTGGTATTACAGTGATGTTGGCTTTCTAAAAAATGGTGGGTTATTTTCCCTCCTTTTCAACTTTCTGGAAGAGTTTAAACAGGATTGGTGTTAATTCTTTTTAAAATGTTTGGTAGAATTCACCTGTGAAGTGACATGGTCCTAGATTTTTCCATTGTTGGGCGATTTTTAAAGACAGTTTCAGTGTCCTTCAATGTGATTGGTTTGGTAAGTTCTTGTATTTCTTGTAGTGTTAATGCAGGCTGGTTGTGCTTTTCTTGGCGTTTGCTCATTTCCTCTAGGTTGTTTAGTTTGTTGGCAGACAGTTTCTCAGAATATCCTCTTATGATCCTTTCGAGTTCTGTGGGATCAGTCATAACTTCCCCTCTTTCATTTCCAATTGTATTTATTAGGATTTTTTTTTCGTTGTTAATCTTGGTAGGGGTTTGTGAATTTTACTGATCTCCATCTCAAATAACTGGCTTTTGGTTTTGACTGTTTTTTTTTTTTCTTTCTCAATTTCCTTCAATTCTATTCTAATCTTTCTTATCTCCTGCTTGTTTTGAGGATGGTTTGCTTTTCTTTTTCTTGTTTCTTCTGTTGTTCAGTTAATTCTTGGATTTTAGCTCTTTCTTCTTTTTTAATATAGGCATTTGTGAATTTAACTTTTTCTCTCTGTCATTGATTGTGATTTTGATTCCCTTCTGATCTGAGAAGATGCTTTGTATAAATTGATTATGTTTATATTTATTGAGTGCTGTATTGTGCCCTGATATGTGGTCTGTCCTTGAGAAGGATGCATGGGTATGTTCAAAGAATGTCTAATGCACTGAGTTTGGATGCTGTGTTCTGTATATGTGTGTTAGGTCTAACTTATTGATCATATTGTTTCAGGTCTCTCTTTCCTTGTTGGTCTTCTGTCTAGTTCTGTCTAATGTTGTGAGAGGTGTTTTAAAATCTCCACTTGTTTATTGTAGAGATGCCTGTTTCTCTGTTCAATTTTCCCAGAGTTTGTTCCATGTATTTGGGAGACCTTGGTTAGGTGCATAGATATTTATGTCTGTTATACCTTCCTGGTTGCTTGTCCCTTTTATTAATATTTAATGGCCTTCTGTATCTCTCTTAACTTTTTGCACTTACTGTCTGTTTTCTCCAATATTAGTATAGCTAAGCCTGCTTGTTTTTGGTTACTATTTGCATGGAGTATCTTTTTCCAGCCTTTCACTTTCAGGCAGTTTGTATCCGTGGGTCTAAGGTGGGTCTCTGGTACGCAGCATACGACTGACTCATGCTTTTTTTAAATACATCCTGTCAGCCTGTATTTCTTAATTGGTCAGTTTAATCTATTCATATTCAGTGATATTACTGTAAATGCATTAGTTCTTTCCTCCATTTTCTTCTTTGGTTATCATATGTCATATCACATTTTGGTCTGTCTTTTTACTTTTTTGGTTCTCCTTCTATTCTCCTATTCTCTCCTCCAAGCTTCACTCTCCTTTTTCTTTCAGGTTCTAAGGCTTCCCTTAATATATCCTGCAAGATGGATTCTTTATTATGAACTCTATTTGTATTGGCTTGTGAATATTATATACCCGCCTTCGTATTTGAAGGACAATTTTGGTGAATGCAGAATTTTCGGCTGGCAGTTTTTCTCTTTCGGTCTCATTTTATCATAGTGCTGTCTGCTTGCCTCCATGGTTTCTCATGAGGAATCTGTACTAAATCTTACTGGGTGTCCCTTGTAAGTAATGGTTCTCTTCTCTCTTACTGCTCTCAGAATTTTCTCTTTATCTCTTAGGTTTGACTTTCTCAGTAGTATGTGTCTTGGAATAGGTGTATTTGGATTTATTCTGATTGGGATACAGTGGGCTTCTTAGACATGTAGGTTAATTTCTTTCCCTGGAGTTGGGAAATTTTCAACTATTATTTCCTCAAATACTAGCCCCCCCCCTCCTTCCCCTGTCTTCTCCTTCTGGATATCTTATGACATGTTTGTTGTTGGTTTTTGAGTTGTCATTCAACCTCTCTGAACCCATGTTCATTTTTTCCCAGTCTTTTCTCTCTGTAATTTTAGCTCTTCTGTCTTTGGTATCACTTATTCTTTCTTCTCTCATTTCGAGTTTGCTGTATGTCTATCGTGTCTTTCCTTCCCATTAGCTCTGTTATTTTTCTATTTCGGGTTTCACATTTTTTTGTGTGCTTGTTCACTATCTTCTTGATCTCATTCATTTCTTTAGCCATATTTTTCTTTCATTTTTCTTTCAATTTGATTTTGGAACTGTGTATGCATCTCATTAATTAGTTTTCTCAAATCCTGTGTCTCTTTTGAGGCTTTGTTATATTCCTTTTCCTGGGTCATGTCTGCCATTTTTTTAGTCTGGCTTGTAAATTTTTGCTGATGCTAGGCATCTGATTAGGATGCAGTTTCCTCAGATGCTCAGTTTCTTTCTTTTTGTTGGGCTTTGGTGGTGGGAGGCTGTGTGTTATTGCTGCTCTTTGATTCTGTGTTCCTCCTGGATGGTTTGTCTTGTCCTTGTTCTTTGCTCAAAACAGGGCTCCGCACCTAGTGTCAGCCAAAGGGGTGCTGATGCAGAATATCATTAATCTGTTGCCTTTATACAAGGTGTTTATTTGGGGTAGAAGCTTATTTACCACGCTCTGAAGTGCAAGTTACTTCCCTCACCAAAGTCTGTTGCCACAAGTTGGAGGAAGATGGCTGCCGATGTGTGCCAGGGTTCAGGCTTTCTGGGTTCCTCTCTTCCCGGGGTTCAATTCTCTCCACGTCCAGCTCCTGTCTGTTCACCACAAGTTCAGCTCTAGACTAGAAAGCTCTCTAGGCTTTGCCTCTCTCTACGAGGTCAGCTGTAGAGTATCAGGCAAATATATCTGTCCTCTCCCTTGGGCTTCAGCTGTGTCTAAAGAGCTCTCTCTGTTCCTCTGGCGATGATCTCCTGTGTGTTCACTTCCTGGGCTCCAGCTCAAAAACTCCAGCCATCTCTTTTGTCATGTTGTTTTCTTTGTGCGTCCCACCCACCAAGGGGCAGGGATGCAACGTCCTGCTGATGTGGCCCCATGAAAGCCTTGATCATCATTTAATCCTGTAAACCTCTGAATCCAAGAGAATGTACTATACCCTGAGGAAAAGACCAATTTATGAGCATAATCTAATATTTCTTTTTGGAATTCATCAGTAATATCAAACTGCTATGCCCAGTAATGGGTTGCAGACTTGCTTCCTGGGGCCTTCGGAGGGAAGCCATAAAGGCTAGCAGAAGCCTCTGCTATTTATTTTTAATTTACTCATGTGTTCTACCTAGTTCTGCTCCTGGAAGGTACTCTTTGGCAGCTCTTTCAGGTCAGTGCCTGGCTGGAGCGTTTTTGCTGTGACACAGACTGGAACAGTGTGGTAGAGGTTCTTGCCTGGAGATGAAGAGCCTTGTAATTTAAACTTTCTCAGAAAGAATTCGTCAGACTTCTCCAGCAACCGCCTCTCTTTTCCTGGGTAGGAAATGGTTCCACTCCCCTCTGTGTCCTCCACAGTCATTCCAGGTTAGTAGAGTAGGAGATTGAGAGGGTCAGATCTCCTTAGTCCTTTGCAGGCTCCCAAGGCAAACAATGAGCTGGTACTGCCCAGCCCGGTAGAGCTCCTGGGAGTCCGCAGACCAAATTTGTGGGTTCAAAGTTTTCAGCCTTAGGCTGTGTCCCTCTCTCTCCTCTTTGCTGCAGAGGCGAGTCCTCCACACTCAGTCCTGGCTATAAGAGAGTGAGATTGAGGGGTCCCACCTGGCCTGGAAAGGCTGGTGGGGACACAGCAGACCAGCTGTGTGGGTTAGAATGTGCAGCCTTAGATGGTGTCCCTCTCCGTCCGCTTTCCAGGGGCTGTGGATCCCTGGAGACCCCTTTGTCTAAAGTTGGGTGAGAGGCCTGAGTATTGTGAGGTCCTTAGAGTCAGGGAGGGTGCCAGGAGCAGTAGCTGCTGCTTTCCAGTCACAGTTCTTCTGCCGCGATTCCCCTCCTTTGTCCGTCTCTGTTCTGGGTGGGGTCCAGCCTTCACCTGCTGTCCTAAAGCCTAGAGCTCTTTTTCCAGTCTGTTTCAGCCTGTCCTCCAGCTGCTTTTCTGGAGGAGGAGAGAGTCCCATGTCTTTGTATTCTGCTCTCTTCTTGGAATTTGTGACTGGTGTCTTCTTTTTTTTAAAGGTTTATTTATTTATTTATTCATTTATTTATCTCCCCTCCCCTCCCCCACCCCAGTTGTCCTCTGTGTCTATTTTGCTGTGTGTTCTTCTTTGTCTGCTTCTGTTGTTGTCAGCCCCACAGGAATCTGTGTTTCTTTTTGTTGCATCATCTTGTTGTGTCAGCGCTCCATGTGCGCGGCACCATCCTGGGCAGGTTGCACTTTCTTTCACGCTTGGCGGCTGCCATTACAGGGCGCACTCCTTGCGCATGGGGCTCCCCTACACGGGGGACACCCCTGCATGGCACGGCATTCCTTGTGGGCTTCAGCACTGCACATGGGCCAGCTCCGCTCAGGTCAAGGAGGCCCCGGGTTTGAACCGCAGACCTCCCATGTGGTAGGCGTAGGCCCTAAGCACTGGGCCAAGTCCACTTCCCACTGGTGCCTTCTTGACATCTCCAATGAATTTGACCTCCGTGGATCTGCATAAACTGACACTTCATTTACTAAATATACTAATGGAATTTCTACTTGATTGGAGGCAGTCTTTTTTTGGTGGAATCAGTTCCATTCTTGGCAATCCATTCTTTCATATTCATTCACTAATCTTTTTGGTAAATATAATAATTATAGATATGAAAATATTGATATCTTACCATTTAAAAATGACCAGTTAATTATTGTGTATTTTTCCATCCAGTCTTCCTTTTCTTCACCATGTGTGTTTGTTCATTGAATTCTTGGCCCTTGGCAGTGGGACAGTCCTTATGGAGGGACGCAGAGGGTCAGTGCTGACTCCCTCTAAGCTTGCTCTCTAGTTGCATTTCAACCAAGGTTTTGCACACCAGGTTAAGAAACAAGTGGAATCTGAGTTCTTACTCATCAGAGACCCTCCTGTGTGAGTCCAAGATTTGAGAATCTAGGGGGTCCGTGGGAACGCCGTAATCCAGTGCACTAACTTTCCTTCCCAATGCCTGTGCGCTGTGGCAGAGCTCCTGGCTGTGACGTCAGCGTGGAGGTTGGCAGGTCATTCTCTGTGATTCCTCACAACTCCCAGGATTGTGATCTAACGCAGAGTCTTGTGGGCTTTCTTTTAGTTTTGGACGTCAGGAACTAATGCCGGAGTGTGAGGTTGTCTGCACAGCTAGCTTCCCTAGGCCCTGCGATCTGAAGGCCTCCTTATAAAGGTGGACAGTTTGGTCTCTCTGTAGACTCAGGGAATTGTAAGCACATGCACAGATGGAGGAACTCCCTTGTGGTTTCTTTTTTTGTTCTTGTGGTGGTTTTTTTGGTTTCCTTTTTGTTGTTTTTTTAAAGACTTATTTTCATGGCTCTATTTCTCTCTATCCCCTCATTGTATACACTTGCTGTGTCTGCTTTTATTTCTTTAGGAGGCACTGGGAACTGAACTCGGGACCTCTGATGTGAGAGGGAGGTGCCTAATCACTTAAGCCACCTCTGTTTCTGGTCGTTGTTGTTTCTGTCATTATGTTTTTCCGTTCATGTCTCTTGTTGCATCATCTCGTTGTGTCAGCTTGCTGTGGCTTCCCACTGAACCAGCTTGCTGTCATCTTAAGGAGGCACTGGGAACGTCTTCTCCCTGCTTTTTTGTGTCTCTCGTTACATTTTTCCTCTTGTGTCTCTTGTCGCATCATCTTGTTGTGTCGGTTTCCCAAGCCTGCCTTTCATGCAAGCTTCCTGGAACCAAACCAAGAATCTCCCATATGGTAGGCAGGAGCTGAACCTCTTGAGGCACATCTGCTTCCCTACGTGGTTTCTGATGTTCCCATGACTGAGTGATGCCTGCAGGTCTGTAGTGCAGAGCTTTGGAGCCACACGCCTGGGTTCACATTAAGGCCCTGCCCCTTGGAGCACCAGAGCCTGAGCAGTCCATCTCACCTCGGGGAAATGCACACAGAGACCCCCACAAGCTCACACATAGTCTCACAGTCACACCACAGAGACTCACATGGATTCCCTTAAGCCTCCCTCAGCCTAACCTGTAACCCTGAAAGCAAACAGATCCATTCCTGGAAACTCTGCAAAGAAGGACAGTTCCTGAATGGAAGTCTTTCATCATGTCCACATCCTCCTTTGAGGCTGTGACCAGGCTAGGTGTCCAGCCTACAGCTTGCAGGAAGCCCCCTATTTTATCTCAGTTTTTCTCAGCATACTTTGATGAGCCCAGAATAGCTACCATTTTCATTTGCTTTCTTTTATTTTTGAGGTTTTTATTTATTTATTTATTTAAGAGTATGCACTTTGTCAGTACTACCACAGAAAGAACATTATGTCCTTCTTAGATGCTTCACATCAGGGGGTACCTCATGTCAGTGTGTGTAGTTGTTGATGAAGTGAATTTTAAAGTATAAAGACAAAAAATTTCATTATAACATAAATAGAAACTAAAATCTAATGATTGTAGGGAAACAGTACATTTACACATAAAAAATAAGACATGAAATCCAGTGTAACTCATTGAAATAACTTACAGATAATTAATTTTGAAAATGTGTAAATATGTTTTGAAAATGACTATATTTGGCAATGTGTTAATGTTTCTCTTCAAGAGAGGAGTGCATATAAGAGGAATACTCAGTAGTCAGTGGGAGAAAGAAAATCGATAAGGTAGAAGTAGAAGTAATGAGAGTGAGGACCCGTTTATAAGAGTGGTAGAAGTACAGAGTGCAGAAATATAATGAAGAAAGCTTTCATCCTTTAAAAAATTCTGTTAAAAATCTAGAAAGAAAAGTAGATCTGTCATTAGAAAAGTTGTTTTGAATCTATCGTCCATAGTTTTTAAAAATTGTACGAATAACAACAAAAAATTCATGTTATTCTCAAGTACTGAAGGAAAAGTGCAGAGTATCCCACCACAAATGAATGAAAACTCTTTATCATGACCTACATGATGTACTGAAATATATTTTCTGAAAAGAAGATGAAAGGCATTAAGAAAATGAAATAATATATGACAATACATCATAAGTTTAAATAAAACCTGAAAAATTAATGAGAAGAAGAAAATAAGGACAATGGGAAAAGAGTTCAAGATTGAAATGTAATCTCCACGAAGTAAGGTGACAAGATAATGCTTAAGTCTAAAGAGAAGGATAAAAAAGTAGAAAGGACTGAAAGTCTTAAATGGAGAATGGTAAAGATAAAAAACAAGGCACAGGCTGAGGAATGGTGCAGCTGGTCCAGCGTCTGCCCCCTGGGGTGCCTGAGCCAGGAGGTGGGCAGGGCCATCGCAGTCCCTCGGCCCTGGCTGTCCCTGGGTCTGGGGAGGGCCTCATGTGGGTGGTCCTGGAAGCTGCCCCCTCCTCCCATGATGCTCAGCTCCAGGCTGCAGGCCTTGGCAGTTGGTGGTGTCCAGGCTTCAGCGCCAGGCCTTGGGCGATGGCTGTGGCTCCTCAGATCTAGGCCTCCTTGAGCTCTGCACCTCGGAGGATTGTGGTAGGTGTGAGTCCTGTGCACTGAGGGGGCCCCCCTTCATCTGAGCTCCCTCTCCTTTACTCCACTGAGCGTCCCCGCGCCTGGAGCCGGAGGTGGTGCGTGTGTCTGCTGTGGACCCGAGGGGACTCCAGAGCCCTGATTTGTACCTTAACGTGGTGTGTTCCCACCTGTCCAGGGCAGTCCTGGGTTATGTCTGTTGTCCTCCCTTTTCATGTCACCCGTTCCACTAAGACTATTCTGATGTGACTTTATGTTATATTGTCCCGTTATTAGGTCTGTTTCAGAAATTTACTTCAGGACGGTTGACTTAATATCTGAATAACTGAATTATTTGGGTAAAAATTTTAAAATGCACAAAAAATAGAATGTCCAATGAACCATAGATATATGTGCTTATACCTGACTGGCCTGTTCATGCAAAAAGATGAGAGGAATTGGTAAGTGGTGTCTGGGAGGGGGTAGAACTGAGGAGCAGGGGCTGGATGAGAGGGAGGCTTGCCTTTAGTTGTGTACTTGTCTCAACATTTGATTTTTACTAATATGAGCATGTGTTTCTTTTCCACCAAATACAAAGTAATAATAAAGATAGATAATAATAAAGATAGGTATGTCCTGTTATGTGAATTTTCCTTCCAGGAACCTCTAGTCAGCTGGACATTCCCCGAGAATGGGAGAAAATTTGTTTTTATGTTCATGAGACATATTGGTGTGTAATTTTCCATTTTAAAAATATCTTTATGTGGTTTTAGCGTTAGGGTAATGTTGGGCTCCTAGAGTGAGTTAGGAAATGTTCCCTTTGTTTTCTGAAAGCGATTGTGGAGAATTTTCATTTATCCTTAAATGATGGATAGTATGAATCATCTGAACCTGGTCCTTTCTTTTTTCAAATGTCATTGATTTTCGATTCAGAATTTTAATGGCTATAGGTCTATTCTGATTATACATTTGTTCTTGTATTAGTTTTGATAGTTTGTATCTCTGAAGGAGTTTTGGGCCATTGCATCTAAGTTATCAAAGTATTGGATGTAGGGATGTTCGTAGTCTTGTTCGAATATCCTTTTTTTTTTTCTCTCCCCTCTCCCCCACCCCCCAGGTGTCTGCTCTGTGTGTCCATTCGCCATGTGTTCTTCTGTGTCCACTTGCATTCTTGTCAGCAGCACCGGGAGTCTGTGTCTCTTTTTTGTCGTGTGCTCTTGCTGCGTTAGCTCTCCATGTGTGCGGTGCCACTCCTGGGCAGCTCTCGTCACGGGGCACACTCCTTGCGCGTGGTGCTCCCCTTTGCGGGAGACACCCCTGCGTGGCAGGGCACTCCTTGTGCGCATCAGCGCTGCCCATGGGCCAGCTCCACAGGGTCAGGAGGCCCGGGGTTTGAACCACGGACCTCCCGTGTGGTAGGCGGACACCCTAACCACTGGGCCAAGTCTGCTTCCCTGAGTATCCTTTTAATGTCCGTGGAACCAGGAGGGATGACCTCTCCTCCTTTCCTGGTAATGGTAATTTGTATCTTCTCTATTTTATGTTTGGTTAGCGTAGAGGTTTATCAGTTTGATTAATCTTTCAAAGAAGAAAGTCATGCTTTAGTTGGGCTTAGTTTTCATTTCTCTGTGATTAACGTGCAGGAGTGCCCTTTCCGGGCTGTATGATAAGTGTATATTTAGTTTTAGAAGGAATTGCTAACTAGTTTTCAGAGCGACTATACCACTTTATATCCCTTCGAGCAATATACGAGAGATCTAGCTTCTCTGCCTTCTAACCAGCATTTGGTGTTGTCACTTTATTTTTGTCTTAATTACATGTAGTTATACCTCATAATGGTGTAGTTTTCATTTCCTTGATTGCCAATTATATTGCGCATCTCTCATGTACTTATTTCCCATCCATATATCTACTGTAGTGAAATGTTTGTTCATATATTTTGCCCTTTCTAATAATAATGTTTTTATGATTGAATTTTGGAAATTCTTTTAATACATCCCAGATATGAGGGTTTTTATTTATTTCCTAGAACAATGTCCAGGCATTGAACTCGGGATCTCATAAGTGGGAAGGCAGCCCTCAACCCCTGAGCCAAATTGGCTCCCTTGAGTTGTTCTTTTGTTTTTTTGCTAGTTCTCTGTTGTTGTTGTTTTTTTCTTAAGGGGTATCGGCGCTGCAGCTGGAACCTCCCATATGGGAAACAGGCTTTCTACCGCGTGAGCCACATCCACTCCCGATTTTCTAGATACCTGTTCCATATATCAGCTCCAGATTTTCTAGATATCTGTTCTTTCTTTGTGTTAGTTAGGTTTGCAAATATTTTTTCTGGTCAGTAGTTTGCCTTTATAGTTTATGTTTTATAGATCGGTATTTTAAAGTTTGTCTAAGACTGATGTGTCATTTTTGTTTTTTATGGATCATTCAGCGCACTCTCCCTTAGGATTCCGTCTCCATGTTTTCAAATATGAAATAGGTTTGATGATGCCTCAGTATTTCTATTGCCTAGCCTGACCGAGACTCCAGTGATTCTTCTGCTTCCATGTCAAAATAAAAAAAAATTTTTTTTCTTTATTTATAAAGTAGCTTTAGATGACATACATATTCCATCAGAAATAGAGGGGATTCCCGTATACCCCACCCTTCCCGCTAGCACACTTTCCCTCAGGAACAACATCTTTCATTAGTGTGGTCCATTTGTTACACAGCTACTGCTTTGTCTAATCCACCATGTCTCTTACCTGGAATACTGTGATAGCTCCTACCTGGTCTGCATTGTGGCCTGCTTGCCTCTGTGGTCCATTCTTCTCTTGTAGTCAGCATGATCCTGTGAAAGCCTAAGGCAGGTGTTGTCCCTTGTTACTCTTTACTGAACCCCATACGTTCCCAGGTTACAGTAAAATCCAGAGTTCTTATACTGAACTAAAAGGACCTCCACGATGTATGTACCAAGTTTTAGGAGCAGTTTTCTTGAGATACATTCACATACCAGACAATCTGTACAAAGTGTCCTCGATGACTTTTAGTATATTCAAAGAGTTGTGCATTCATCACCACAGTCAAGTTTAGAACATTTTCTCACTTCAGGAAGGAAAGCCCCATAGCTCTTAGCAGTCACCTCTCAATCCCTCTGTTATTCCCCAGCCTTGACTAACAACTAATCTATTTCCATCTCTATAAGTTCATTTATCCTTACATTTTATAGTAATGAAATAATAGAATATGAAGTACTTTATGTCTGGTTTCTTTCAGTTAGCCTAATGCTTTCTTAAATTTGTGCAATTTTGTAATAATTAGCGAGGTTGTATATTTATAGTAAAGTCATGTGAAAAACACAATGTTCTCATGTATCCCTCCATTGATACCTTGCATTGGTGTGCTACCTTTGTTAGGACTGATGAAGGAAAATAAGATATTACTGATACCTACAGTCCATAGTTTACATGAGGGTTTCATTTTCCATATACCATCCTATTATTAACAACATGTCATAGAGTCATATATTTGCTATGATTCATGAAAGAACAGTCTTGTATTTGTACTGTTAACCGAGTCCATCATCCACAACAGCGTTCAGTTAAACAATCCTGTTTTGGCTTCTAACTTTCCTTCTGTAACGTATATTACCTTAAACTCCTCTCAACCACATTTATAAACATAATTCTGCACAGTTAACTACATTCCCAGTAGTGTGCTACCACCATCACTGTCTATTTCCAAACATTTACAGTCACCCGAAATAGAAATTCTGTGCGATTTAAGCATGAGCTCTCCATTCTCTACCCCCATTCTATCCCTTGGTAAATTAGTCTGGAGTCTAAATGTATGAGTCTGCTTATTATCATTAGTTACTATCCGTGAGAGCATACGATGATTTTCCTTTTGTGTCTGGCTTATTTCACTGAATATAATGTCCTCAGTGTTCATCCATGCTGTCACATGCATCTGGACTTTTTTCTTTCTTACAGCTGTATAATATTCTGTCATATGTATTTACCACATTTTGTTTATCCGTTCATCAGTTGGTTGGCTTTTTTTTCTTTGTATCTTATTATTACAGTTTTTAATGTAAGAATTGTGCGTTGTTACATATACATAGTTGGATTAATTTTTTCTATCAAGATTGTGTCACTTAGCTACAGGGTTCCAAGTAGTTGGGCCGTTGCCTTTTACAAAGTGGTTTTCTGTGTTCTCCTAACAAGGTAAAAATCACTACAAGAGTTTGTGCGAATTCCATCAGAACATCACACTGTGTTTTAATTACCTGTTTATCAGCCTGCCATTAGTCTGAGAACTCTGTGGCTCACCTTCCCTTGTAGAATGCCTGGTACACATAGTTAGATAATTATTAGCTAAATGAGTAATGAATAATATTTTTATTTAAATGGTCTAAGTACATTTATCATTAAAAACCTCCAAATATCCTAGTGTATAGTATGATTTTAAATTCTCAAGTTTAAACAATTATAACAAGGCTTTGTGCTAACTCATTTCTTACAAATTACGGCTTAGAGGCATTTTATTATAAAAATTGGTAATCATATGCATAAATTGATATGAACTTAAAATTCATCCTACATTTACTTCATTTCTTAGCCTGACCTTGTAGTAAATCTTTAGCTGCATCGATTTTGGCTGCTAAATAAGGAGATCCTCCCTTGCCTGGGTGATGTAAGAGCATAATTTGTCTATGAGCATCCCTTAGTTTTCCTTTATTGGCAGTAGGGCTTCCACCTAGTATGAATGCTGCCTCTGGTTTTGTCGTTTTGGGCTGAAACCCACCTCTGTAATAGCCACCACTGAAGGCAGATGTTGGGAGACTTTGAAAAACTCGTTTTACTTGAGGCTCCATTTGCTTCATGGCTTGCAAAACCTAACGGCCTGCAAATCCTGCAGCAGCAATGGTCAGTCCAGCTGCTACCGCTGTGCTGGCTTTAGCTCGGGTTTGGCTGTCCTGCCTCCAGCAGGAGCGCGGTTCATCCCAGCCCAGAGGCCGCGGCCACCCACGCCTCTACCAGAGAGTGAGGCTCACCCCTCCCGCAGCTACAGCCTTGGCAGCCCTTGTTGGTGGATATTTGCTTCTACCTTTTGTGTACTGTGCGGTGACCATTGGTATACAAATACTTGTCTGAATCCCTGCCTCTTCATTTGTTTTGGAAATATATCTAGAAGTGGAATTGCCAGGTCATATGTTAATTCTAAGTCTAACTTTTCGAGTTACTGCCAAACTGTTTTCCACACTGGGTGCATTTTTATATTCCTACCACCCATGTATAAGGTTTGCTATTTACATGCTTCCTCATTAGCACTTGCTCTTTTCCAATTTTTAACATAATAGCCCTTTTAATGGGTGTGAAGTCATAAGTCCTCATGCTTTTGATGTGCCTTTCCCTGATGGCTAATGGACTTGAGCATCTTTTCATATGCTTATTGGCCCTTTGTATATCTTCTTTGAAGAAATGTCTGTTTAAATAATTGCCCATTTTCATGTGTTTGCTTGCCATGCCCCCTCCCTTGGAGGTTAGCCAGTGACTCTCTTCTGCTATTGTCACTGGCTATTTCTTTGTTGTGTAAATTCCCCCTCAGGACTTCCCTGCTTCCTCCTCCTCCTCTTCTTCTTTTTTTTTTAAAGTTTATTTTATTTATTTCTCCCCCCCTCCACCGTTGTCTGCTCTATGTGTCTATTTGCTGCGTGTTCTTCATCGTCCAATTCTGTTGTTGTCAGCGGCACAGGAATCTGTGTTTCTCTTTGTTGCGTCATCTCGTTGTGTCAGCTCTCTGGGTGTGCGGCGCCATTCCTGGGCAGGCTGCACTTTCATGGCACTGGGCGGCTCTCCTTACGGGGCGCGCTCCTTGCGTGTGGGGCTCCCCTACGCAGGGTCATCCCTGCGTGGCAGGGCACTCCTTGTGCGCATCAGCACTGCATGGACCAGCTCCGCACGGGTCAGGGAGGCCCGAGGTTTGAACAGCGGACCTCCCATGTGGTAGACGGACGCCCTAACCACTGGGCCAAGTCTGCTTCCCATCCTCCTCCTCTTTTGATCCCAATCGCCGGTCTTGTCTCCGCTGATGTAGGTAAATTTTTCGTTTTTCTTTTTGTGGTTGCAGGAGTGGACGTTGATCCTGGGACCTTATTGTGAGAAGCTGGCACTGCCCCCGCTGAGTCATGTAGTTAACTCCCGTGAGTTGGTTTATTCACTTGTTTTGCTAGTTTGTTTTTAGGAGCATTTGGTATGAATGTTAACTCTCCTACATGTCTGTAAGGCTCCATTAACTTTAGTTCAATCTTTTTTCCCCCGTGATCCTCAGTAAATCATTTTACTCATCTCACTTCCATCTCACTGACGCTTGCCTGTTTTACCTCCATTTTCTTATTGATCGCCCCCAGGGAACTTTTGAATTGTGGATTTTCTTTTCACTTTTGTTCATTTATTGAAGTATATCACTCATACCTAAAAATACATAAACTATAAATTTATAGTAATAGTTGTGAACTTACAAAACAAACATACTTAACGTCATCCAGGGCTCTCATACCTCACCCTCCCAGCAGTGCCTTACATGGTTGTGAAATATTTTTAACTAAACATTAAAGAGTATCCTCAAAATATTACTACTAACCAAAGCATCTTACCTTTGGTGTGTTTTTCCCCTAACCCACCATAGTAGTATTATTTTGTAGGATTCATACGTGAACATAGGTAAACAGTGTGTATAGTAAAAGGTGTGAACTTATAATGTAAACATGCATACAGTCATACAGGGGTCCCATACATCAATGCTCCTGCAATACCTTGCATTGTTTTGCAACATTTGTTACAAATTATGAAAGAATATCATCAAAATCTTACTACCAACTATAGTCGTTATCTTACATTTGTTTGTTTTTCCTCCAATTGGGCTGTTTTTATTTTTTAAATATATCTTTATGACGGTAGTTATAAACCTAGAAAACAATCATGCAGATATGCAGAATTCTGATTCAACACCCCTCTATCAACACTCCACAACGTGGTAGCATATATGTTACAGGTTATGAGACAATATCATCAGGTTATTACCAAGGCCATAGCTTACAGTTGGCACGCTTTTCCATCCTCCCACATTATCAACACAGTACATCTTTGGCATTGATTGTGAATATTACATTATTATCATTAACCACAGTCCATAGGTCACTCCAGTTGTATTTTTCCCATGCTTCTCCACATTCCCACCACCTTGCAATAGTGATGTATATTTGCTCTCCATCACAAAGGACACTCTTGCATCTGTACCGTCAGCCACAGTTCTCATCCACCTCTGGTTTTACTGTGCTATTTAGTTCCTAGATGATTCTCCAGCTTTCTGTTAACTGACATTTACATCCCTAGAGTACACTTTTCAGCCATATTCCCGTTCATACACCGTCTGTTACTCACTATAATGTGTTACCATCAATTCTATACATTTCCACACTTTTTACAGTAAGGTTACTTAAAACTTCTACCTACATTAAACATCAGTAGTCCATCTCAGTCCTTCTCTTATCTCCTTTAAGAATCTACAACCCACCACAAGTCTTGAAGATATTTTCCTACATTTTCTTTTAGAAGCTTTATGGTTCTTGCTATTTTTTTTTAAAGGTTTATTTATTTATTTATTTCTCTCCTCTCTCCCCCACCCCGGTTGTCTGTACTGTGTCTATTTGCTGCATCTTCTTTGTCCGCTTCTGTTGCCAGCGGCACGGGAATCTGTGTTTCTTTTTGCTGCGTCATCTTGTTGTGTCATTTCTCCGTGTGGGTGGCGCCATTCTTAGGCAGGCTGCACTTTCTTTGGCACTGGGCGGCTCTCCTTACGGGGCGCACTCCTTGCGTGTGGGGCTCCCCTATGTGGGGGACACCCATGCGTGGCACGGCACTCCTTGCGCACATCAGCACTGCGCATGGGCTAGGTCCACACAGGTCAAGGAGGCCCAGGGTTTGAACCGCGGACCTCCCATGTGGTAGACGGATGCCCTAACCACTGGGCCAAGTCCGCCTCCCGGTTCTTGCTCATATGTTTAGGTTTTTGTTCAATTTTGAGTTAATTTTCGTACAAGGTGTGAGGTAGGGGTCTGTATGAGTCACCCAAATGCGTCCTGATGCAAAATAACAGAAATGGGCTGGTGTATTAGTCAGCCAATGAGGTGCTGCTGCAAAATGCCAGAAATTGGTTGGTTTTTATAAAGGGTATTTATTTGGGGTAGGAGCTTACAGATACGAGGCCATGAAGCTTTAAGTTACTTCCCTCACCTAAGTCTGTTTGGAGCAAATGTCTGCCGATGTCCGTTAGGGCTCTGGCTTCCTGGGTCCTAATTCCTTGGGCTTGCTTTTCTCTGGGTTCAAGGTTCCTTTCTTCCTGGGGCTGACTTCTCTTTCCTCTGTGAGCTTACTTTCCAGGGCTCCAGCTTATGTCTTGACCATCGAACTCCAGCATCAGAAACCCTTGCATCAAAAGCTCCAACTCTGTCCTTTGTTTGGCCTTTTATCTGTTAGTCCCCACCCACCATGGTGTGGGGAATCAATGCCCTAATGAGGTGGCCTAGTCAAAGCCCTAATCATAACTCAATCACGCCCATATACAGATCAGATTAGAAGCATAATCCAGTATTTCTTTTTGGAATTCATCAGTTATCTCAAACTGCCAGAGTTAGGTTTCTATAAAGGGTATTTATTTGTGGTAGGAGTTTACGGATACCAGGGCATCAAGCATAAGTTGCTTCCCTCACAAAAGTGTGTTTTCAGTTGTTGGATCAAGACGGCTGCTGACATCTGTGAGGGTTCAGGGTTCCTGAGTTCCTCCGTTATTGGGGCTTGCTTCTCTGACCTCTGTGTGCTTACTTCTTGGGCCTCCAGCATAAGGCTTCAGCATCAAGTTCCATCATCAAAACTCTAACATCAAAACCCCTCAACTCTGTCCTTTGCCATGCCTTTTATCTGTCAATCCCCACCCACCAAGTTCAGGTACTCAATGCCCAAGTGACATAAGAGGTTTACTTGATTAACTACTCAAGTATACTGAGTGCAGTATAATCTCATATGTCCAGAGGAAAAGACCAGTTTACAAACACCATCCAATATTTCTTTTTGGAATTCATCAATAATTGCAAACTGCTACACCCCACCCTCGAAATTCCAAAAAGACATCCCCAATAAAAAAAAAATTTAAGTCAGTTACAGTGCAAGTACTAAATCACATGGCCATCAATTTAAAGAAATACAGTTTGTGCTGGAGCAAAGTTTTCTATAGACCTGTGAAACTTACAAAACCATTCATCTACTTCCAGTACAGAAAAGGACAGACAAAGGGTAAACATTTTCATTATAATCAAGAGAAATTGGGAGGGAAACATGAGTCATGGGTACTCTACATTTCAGTAAAGCTGCCGGGCATCCTCCATTCAGTGTCAGTCTTCGAGTTATTCTTCAGATGATGATTTCTTCTTCTTGGGTCCATATGTGGAACCACCCGTACCACTGACTTGTCCAATGGTTATTTTCTTGTTTCTACCCTCATGAAGCATCGTGGCATTGACCAAGGTCTAGGTGTCTCCCTCCAAGTGTGTTGGGGTGATTGCCACACCTTACCCAATCTTTGGGTTAGAGTCTTAACCCCCCCCTAGTAGAGTGATGTGAAGACACCATTCTCCCTAACCTATGGCATACAACCTCAGCTCTCTCAGAGCAATGAGTTGACCACCTGGCCTTCCTTAACCTTCGGCATACAGGCTCAACCCTCTCACAGAGTAGTGAGTTGACGACCTGGCCTTCCCTAACCTTTGGGGGATGGGTCCACCCATCTCAGACCTGTGGGGTGCTGACTTTAACTGCCCTATTCCTTGGGGAATGTGTTCCACCCTCTCTGTACCATGGGGCAGCAAAACTCTCCCAGAACATCGGTCAGGAACATCCACCCTCTTCAACTGCTGGCAAAATCACCCTCTGTCCATATGAGTGGGGTTCCTCTCTTGTCCCAAGGTGATGTCCTAATTCCAGATCTCAACTTCCATGGTTTTCCTCTTAAAGCTGTTTCTCCTTCAATCTCTCCTTTCCCTGTCCTTTTTATTACAGGCTGACAGTTTTTTTTTGTTCATACAGCTCTTTCATAAACTTTGTTGGTTTAGCATGTAGTAAGCAGGGGTACACGCGTTCAGACAGTAAGCCGTCCCACAAATCTTTCCTAGATAAATATATCTTCAATCTTGATTTACTAGTTCCTAGTTTAGTTAAGTCCTCCAATGGGGCACTTCCATCAGGGATCTTCATCTCCAGAAGCTTGGAAATTCTGGAATCCGTTTCTGTTTTCTTTATTCCTGACAGTTCAGTCCTCAGCGTATCTCTCTTATCTAGCATTTTGCTATAAGCTGAAAGCAGACGCCAAGCTGCATTCTCCAGGTTCATTTGGAAATTCCTTCAGCTAAATGCCCAGGCTTGCCATTTTCAAATTCTGCCTTCCATGAAATACCAGGAGTTAATCTTGCTAAGTGCTCTGCAATTTTAAAACATGGATCGCCTTTCCTCCAGTTTCCAATGATAGTTTCATCGCTTACTTGTAAGGCATCATCAAAAGTCTCTTTAGCATCCATATTGCTATCAGCAGTCTCTTCAAAGCACTATAGGTCTTTTCTTCCAAGTATCTCACAATTCCTTAAAAAAATACCCCTTGCCCTTTTTTAAAACCATTCCAGCATTTTGGTAATTGCCAAAGAACTTCCCCACACCTCGGGAACAAATTCTGTATTAGTCAGCCAAGGGGGTGCTGATGCAAAATACCAGAAATTGGTTGGGTGGGAGGTTACAGATGCCAGGCCATGAAGTATAAGGTGCTTCCCTCACCAAAGTCTGTTTTTGCTTGTTGGAACAAGATGGCTGCTGCCATCTGCAAGGGTTCAGGCTTCCTGGGTTCCTCCCTTCCTGGGGCTTGCTTCTCTTACCTCTCTGTGCTTCCTTCTTGTGGCTCCACCTTAAGACTTCAGCATCAAACTCCAGCATCAAAACTCCAACATCAAAAACCCTCAATTCTGTCCTCGCCATACTTTTTATCGGAGAGTCCCAACCCGCCATGGGGCTGGTGCTCAAGGCCCTACTGACACAAGTAGGTTAAGTTTACTGAATCAAGTAAACCTGTGAATCCAGTATAATCTCATATACCCAGAGGAAAAGATAATTTACAAACATAATCCAAAATTTCTTTTGAAATGTATGAATAATATCAAAGTGCTACAGGGTCCTTTTTCTTTCTTTTGTCTACGGCTCTACAGTTCTCCCATGTAGATTTGTTGAATGGACAGTTCTGCCTGAGCTGGGTGTGTTTGACAGGTTTGTCCAAAATCTCTTGACCCTAGATGTGGTGGTCTGTTTCTGAAACCATCATGTTGTTTCCATTGGTCTGTGTGTCTTTCTGTATGCCAGGACCATGCTGTTTTTACCTCTGCAGGTAGGGAATATGAGTTAAAATCCAGAGTGAGAGTGCATATGGAAGTGAGAGTCCTCCAAGTTCGCTTATCGTTTTTATGATGTGTCTGGCTATTGAAGACCCCTCCCCATTTCAAATAAATTTTATAATCCTGCTTTCCTTTTCTTTTTTAAATGCTGGTGGAATTTTAATCAGATTGCACTGAACCTGTGTATCAATTAGAGTAGAACTGGCATTTAATATTAATTTTCCAGTCTACGATCATGGAAAGTCCTTCCAATTATTTAGATCTTTTTAAAATTAACAATGAGTTGTAGTTTTCTGTATACAGGGGCTTTGCAATGTTGGTTAAGTTCATGCCTAAACATTGAGGTTTTTTCTATCATCTTTTATTTTCACCACTCTTTTGATACTCTCAGTTACTTTTACTGCTACAATCTTCATTTGTAGACTCTCTTCCAAGCCTCTCTCTCCTCTTTTTGTTTTTTCGAGCAGGAGCACACCCTTTAGTATTTCCTGCAAAATTAGTCTCTTCGTTATAAACTCTCTCAATTTCTGTTTATCTGTGAATATTCTATACTCATCCTCAATTTTGAAATACAGTCTTGCCAGATGTGAAATTCTAATTTCAAAGTTTTTCTCTTACAGTGTCTTAAATACATCATTCCACTCTGTTCTTTCGTGCATGGTTTCTGATGAGAAATCTGTGTTTAGTCTTACATGCATTGCTTGTCTCTTGCTGCTCTCAAACAGAGCACTGAATGAAAATGATTATAATGACAATATATATTCTAGTCAAATAGGTGGGCTTTAAAGAAAAATAGAAATCCTTTGTGCATTTAGAAAAAACCAAGTGGCATAATTGAAAGAACATTAGAATATCATCAACGTTTTGAAAACAGTGCATCGTGTCAAAGGAAAATGGAGTCATTAATTTTATACCCAAGAAAACTGATGTGCAAGTATAAAAGGCATGGAAGTCCAAGTATTACATTTAGTCCATGGGTCATGGGTCATAATGTTCCGTTGTTCCCTTCCATGTGAGTGAGCAGAGTTCAATAAAGGAAGTGTTTAGAAAGACATTGGCCTGAGGACAGATGCTAAGTATTAAATTTACAGTTGCTTGTTCAGCTATGACTCAATGAGGGTTCTATGAGAGAGGGAGTGTCCTTGGTGGAAGCCACCGGGAAGACAGACTTCATATAATCCAGGGAACTCTGTCTTTCTTTAGGGTGCTTATCTGTATATGTGTTTGTTTTATTGATCAATATTAAGAAAAAAACTAGTTGGGGTAAAATATTGTTTAATATAATACCTAATATTAAAAGTAAAGCCTTTTTCTAAAACTCACTTTAGATCTATTGTACTAAAACCCCGACTTTCACAGAATTGGCTCATTAGAGAAAGGGTATAAGGGGTCGAGTCCTGAGGCATCTCCATTTCTTTGGTTTTATGCCTTCTTTCAGTCTGCAAACAAGAGATCTTCTGAGGTTCCTGCAAAGACCCTCAGTTCATGCATGGTCTTTGTAGCTGTCAGTACTAGGATCCGCAATACAAACACACGTTCTGGAATCTGGGAAGGCAGAGAGAGGAATGGAGGAGGAAGCTGTCCATGTTGACCCTACAGACAGCTACAAGCCCTCTTCTCCAAATTGAGGAGCCTTTGGGTGAATGACCAAGCACCCTAGGGGCTTGTATGGAAGGGGTCTCTGTTCCCTGTGTAGTTCTCAGGACACCTTTCACTTCCTGTGTCTGTTTTCATCAGCTAGTTCTATACTTCACGTGCATGGTGACATAAGACATTAATTGCAGCTACCCTTGTGTTCCCTTCAGTATTCCTGAATTTCCTGAAATGCCAAAAAGAAAGCTAGGAAAGCTGTGGATTCCATGTGCACTTGTTTCCCTTCTTCTCTTCTTCTGATTCCACATTTCCTCTTCTTTCTTTTCATCTCTTTTTACTTCCCAAATCTCTTTATTTGACCCTAGTACAGGATAATTTCTAGAATCAGACTTGTTCTGGAACAGTGTTGACAGCTGGGGGAGGGAGGGGGGAAAAGATTTATGCGTGTCCACGTGGCCCAGTGCAGGAAAACCCGCAGTGGCCTGAGGAACGTTGTCAGGGAGGGGCATGAGTAGAGCTTGGGGGACAGGGCAGCCCTGTCTGGCTGGAGCTGTGGGTGCTGAGAGGAGCAGGGAGCCCTGGGCCCTGTGGTCCAGAGACGCTGTGGTGGGCCTGGTTCATTCCAGGAGAGCAGGTCAGCAGAGGGGGAGAGCCAGGGTGTGAAACAGGCCAGTCAGTCGCCCCTTCCCCAAGTCCTCCAGAAACCCTGCCAGGCCTTGGGCAGTGCTGAGGGGCAGCTGGACAGCACTTTCTCTCAAATGGGAGCCAGTTCAGTTTCATTCCTAATCCTGGAATTTTGGATTTGGGTGAAGAGTGGAGGCTAGAAGTGTGTCCCAGGATATGTCCCCCACTGCCCCTCTCACTCACACCTCCTGCCTTGACCCCACATTCACAAGCACCCCCACAGGCTTGCACATAGAGAGTTCCAAGTCCCTGTACCCAGAATCCATGCCAGCTTACGGGACCACTGATGCTTATAAGAACGGTAGTTCTTTACCTGGAATATCAGTTTCTCTAACCATACCCCAATCCTTGTTTCTTCTAGCATATGGAACCAGAATGATTCTTCAGACAAAGCCAGCAGTCAGTCTCTTATCTTCTTATACAGATTTTTCCTCAAAAGTGAGTGATTCCAGAATATGCACTGTTTTTGCTTGCTTTTAGAGTCATGCCCAATTACAGAAATGAAAACTCTGTATCAGATCATGCTGTGTAGTGTTTGCTCAGGTCCTGTGTTCTCTTGGTGCTTTAGAAGAATAGGTGGGAAACGGTGGTTAAGTCAAAGGCCCCATAAGGAAGTATCAGGACATCTGTGGAAGGGCCAGGCTTGGCTTTGCCCGGACATACGTCTCTCAAGTCCATGTTGCTTTGCAATTACAGAATTCTTAATAGATGGAGGGAAAAGTGTTGCTGAGGTAATGACCCCTACCATATAGTTAATAATCTGCTGCTGCCTCTTGAGAATCCCTTTTTATAAAGGGGTCAATTTGAATAGGACCCGATTTGACACTTTCTTCTCCTACAAAGTTGTTTATCTCAAATACAGGTACATGATTATGTCTCTTTATAAGAAATCACTGGAAAGATAAAGAAGTAAAAAAGGTAAAATTTATATCGTAGAATGGAATAGCATCCCCACCTGAACATTAGATGGTGCCACCTCATCTTCTTAGTCATTGAGAACCTCAACCATCATTTATTCCTTGGGAGCTGGGAGGACATAGAGTATCTCCGAGCACATTGGCATTTTAACCATGAATTACTTGGAATATTTTGGCCTTGGACAGGTGGGTAGAGTGTTTGGAGTTTGTGGATTAACAAGTTCAGTGTGAGCTGCTGGTTTAGCCATCTATCTTAGTATAAGAAGAATAGCAAAGACAGTGGGAGGCAAGAAATGTGAATTAGAGTGCTTGGTTTTGTAGTTAATGGCAACCTAACCTAACTTGTGATAATTAGTGTAGAAATGGTATTAAAATTCAATGGCAACTATACAGGAAGATGGTGGCAGAGTAAGGAGCTCCTAGAGTCAGCTCCTGCCACAGGGCAGTTAGCAAACACCCAGAGCTCTCTGGAACGAGATGAAGCACCTGTTGGAAGGCTCCAGGAGGCCAGAAGAGTGTCCTGCGTTGTCTTTGAAGGAGTGGAAGGAGGAGATGCCCATCTGCAGAGAAGACTCGTAAGTAGAGGCTCCACGCCCAGGAGGCCGGTGCCCATCCTCCGCTGGTGGCACAACCCATCTCAGGAGCTGTTCCGAGGCTGGAATTGAAAGCTCCACTTCCCCAAAACAGGAAAATATCTTGAAGACCTGGTGGTAGGTGGTGGATTCTTAAATGAGATAAGGGAAGGACTGAGTGGAGTACTGAAGTTTGATGTATGTAGAAGTTTTAATTCGCTTTAATGTAACATTGTGGAAATGTATAGAGTCGATGGTAACACACAGTGAGTAACAGCTAGTTTATAATTTGGAATGTGACTGAAAATGGTAGTCCAATTATGTAAATGCAAATTGACAGAATGCTTGAGAATAATCTAGGAACTGGATAGCACAGTAAACCAAGAGGTGGGTGAGAATTGTGGTTGATGGTACAGATGCACGAGTGTCCTTTGTGAGCTCCAACAAATGTATATGACTACTGCAGGGTCTTGGGAATGTGGAGAAGCATGGGAAAAATACAGCTGGAGTCACCTATGGATTGTGATTAGTAGTAATAGTATAATATTCTTGATTTTATGCAGAAGATGTACTGTGTTGATACTGAGGCAGTATAGAAAATGTGAGCCAAATGTACACTATGGACATGGCAATAATCAGATGATATTATTTTATCTGTAGCAAATGACACACCACATTGTGGTGTGTTGATGGAGGGGTGTTGTTTGGCAGTTTTGCGCATGTGCATGATTGCCTTATAAGTTACAGCTTTTGTTATTAAAAATATATATACGTATTGTAAAAATAATGTTAGGGTGTGTTGGAGGAAAAACACACCAAATGTAAGATAAGAACTATGATTAGTAGTAAGATCTTTGACAGTGTTCTTTCATACTTTGTAACAAACGTCTCATGATGGAGGGTTGATGTATGGTACCCCTGTACGATGTTATGCATGTTTGCTTTGTAGGTTCACAACTTTTACTATACATTGTTTATGTATATTCATATATAAATAATATAAAGATGATAGTAATCGGATGGTTAGGGGAAAACTACTTTGTTTAGTAGTAATACTTTGACAGTGCTCTTTAATCATTAGTCAAAAAGGTTTAAAAACAATGCTAGTTATTGGTGGTAGGGTGAGATGTTATATATGTTTATTTGATGTTATGTATGTTTGTTTCCTAAGTTCGCAACTGTTATACATTTTTCTTTTTATTTCTCTCCCCTCCCCACCCCAGTTGTCTGCTCTCTGTGTCCATTCACTGTGTGTTCTTCTGTGATGGCTTGTATCCTTAGCAGCAGCAGCGGGAATCTGCGTTTCTTTTTCTTGTATTTGTTCATGTGTGCTGCACGATTCTTAGGCTGCACTTTCTTTTGCGCTGGGCGGCTCTCCTTACAGGGAACACTCCTTGCACGTGGGGTTCCCCTACGCCGGGGACACCCCTGCGTGGTAGGGCACTCCTTGCGTGCATCAGCACTGCACATGGGCCAGGTCCACACGGGTCAGGGAGGCCCGCGGTTTGAACTGTGGACCTCTCATGTGGTAGGTGGATGCCCTGTCCGTTGGGCCAAGTCCCCTTCCCCTATTATACATTTATTGTTGATATATGTTTATGTACGTATGTTATATTTCTATTTAAAATAATTCAACGACAGTGTCCCGTGGTGCCTATCCTAAATTTCCAACATTGCTGTTGTCCTTTTGACATCTTCCAGATCTTTTCAACCACATGGATCCACATATGCTGACCATACATTTGCCATATGTTCTCTAGGAATTTCTAGTTGATGCAAAGCAACCATTTTGGTGGATTGGATTCAATTCCAGGCAACTCAAATACCGTGGTTTTGAAATCATCTACTTTTTCCCCTCAAAGCTGAGTGATTCCATAATATGTACTCTCTTAGCTTGCTCTTGACGCCCCCTGCAATTAGAAAAAATAAAACTCTGTGAGAGTCATGCTGTACAGTGTTTGCTCAGATCTTGGTGAGTTTTGAAATAGCAGTAAATTCAAAGACCCGAAGAAAATTGTAGCGGGTACCTGCATGAGCTGTTCCTGTCCATTTGGTGGCAATTACAAATGCCTTAGTTCAAGGAGGAAAAATTGCTTTAGAGGAAAAGGCTCCCGACCATACACCTTATAAGCTGAGGCTGCCTGTTTTTATCAGGTGTCTTTTATTAGGAGTTCCCTCTTCGATATGTCTCCTCCCCCAAAATGGCAGCTGGCGTCTGTAGTGTACATGGTCGTGTTTTCATGTCTGTACTCATTTGAAAAAGAGTGAACGCAAGAAAGGAACATCCGTTTTATAGAAAAACAGGTGACTTTATCTTGGCATTAGATATGGCCCTTGATCTACCCTGTCAGTCAGAAGCTCCTCTAACATGTCCTCCAAGGCAGCTGGGAGACAAAGACACTGTCACCTTGCTCAGGGAACTTGACTTGACTAGGACAAGGAAGGGGCTAGAGGGTATGGAAGCTCTTGGTTAACAAGCAATGTATCAGCGCTCTTATTTATTCACATTCTAGGACTTATTCTTTTCCTTTCATGTTTTTATTTTGGCTATCGTAGTATATAAGTTGTTTTCATTTGAATTTCCCTAATGAATAATGTCTTTGAATACCTTTTCATGTCCTCGCTGGTAATTGGTATATCCTCCGGAGACTTACCTATTCATATCCTTTGCCCATTTTTAATTGTGTTGTTTTTCTTTCTGTTATGTTGTGGGTATTATTTTTATTTCTTAGTATCTTTTTTTTAAAGATTGAGAGATCAGACAAAATGTTACATTAAAGAATAGAAGAGGTTCCCGTATACCCCACTACCTACCCCCCAACTCCTCCAATATAACAACGTCTTTCATCAGTGTGTCATATTCATTGCATTTGATGAATATATGTTCAAGCGCTGCTACACAGCATGGATTATCGTTTACATTATTGTTTACACTGTCTTTCCATCCATTCATTGGGTTATGACAGGATATATAATGTCCTGCATCTGTTCATGCAATTTCATTCAAGACACCTCCATGTCCTGAAAATGTCCCCATATCACACGTCTTTTTCCCTCTTCCTGCCTTCAGCAATTCCCATGGCCACTGTCTCCACATCAATGATATTGTTTCTTCCATTGCTAGAGTCACAATAATTTTATAGTAGAATACCAATAACTCCATATTTTATTCCTCCATAATTTGTTCCTCCATGCTGAGAACCCTGGGATGGCGATGTCCATTCCACCTATAAATCGAGATGGGGCTTAGATCCCCCATGACCAATGGATGGGATTCTCCTGCTTGCAGTTGAAGACTTTCTCAATTCCCTGGTGTGGTGTTTGACCATCCTCACCTCCCTGTTAATTAACCTGGGTAAGTCCAACGAACCAAGGAGTAGGTATTGCAATTCTACTAAGGCTCTGGGCCCAGCTGGCACATGGACAGCCCAGAAATTCAAGTCTTCTGAGCATATACCCATCCCAGCACCAACCTCAGGTTCAGTAAAAGTGACAGAAGAGGTATATGTAGAGAGATCACATCTGAGTCCAACTCCATCACACTCAGGGGCACAAGTCCAGAGTAGGGCCCACTGGCAAGGCACTGAACTCCAGAGCCATCTGTCATAACTGTAGGACCTAGGTGGGCAAACACTAGTAAAGAAGGATTGCCCAGTGATGCTCCCTCGATTCTGATGACTGTCATCATAAGCCTGTGTGCATGAAATTTCTACTGGGCATAGAACTGCAGAGTGCCTAAGAGTTACCTCTGAGAACCTCCATGTTGCCCAAATTGTTTATGTATGTTCATATATATATGACATGAAGATAATAAGAGGGAGGCTTGGGGGAAAACACTTTGGTTAATAGTAATATTTTGACAAAGCTCTTGAATCATTAGTTTAAAAGGTTTGACAAGAATATAAGTTGTTGTTGGTAGGTGAGTCATGGGAGTCCTGTCTGATGTTATATATGTTTATTCCTTTCTTTCACAACTGTTAGTATACACTTATTGTTTATGTATGTTTGTGAGTGGGTGATGTATTTCAATAAATCAATTTTTTAAAAAAGTGCCTTTCGGGGAAGCGGCTGTGGCTCAAAACAGTTGGGCTCCCACCTGCCATATGGGAGGCCCTGGGTTCAAGTCCTGGGCCTCCTTGGTAAGGGAGTTTTGCCTGCCCATCACAGAAATAGACGGTCTGTACACCGCGGAGAGCTCACATAGCAAGACGACACAACAAAGGGAGACAAGCAAATATAGCAAAAATGCACAGCAAATAGAAACAGAGAACAGGTAGCCAAAAACATGTCAAAAAGAGGGGTTTTTTAAATAAATAAATAAGTAAATCTTTTTTTAAAAAAGTGCAATATCTTCCCTGAGATCTCAGAAATTAATAACTTAGAGGTGGATTCACAGCTGGGAGTGGAAACTCCAAGGCCAGTGTCCTGTCCATGAAACACAGCTGTTTTGTCAAAAAATATCCACTTTATTTTAATCCTTTCCCAGTTTTGAATGAATCAGACAAGGGTGTCAAATTTAAGTGTCTCTCAGAAATGGCATAAAGGGCTGTGAGCCAATGTCCATATGGGCAAAATCTATGGTAAGGTAGAAGGGTGTAGTTGTGCGCTGGATGGACGTGACAGTGTTGCAGTGATGGTATTGGGATGGGCGGTGGTGGTCTGTGGGGGCGGTAGGGTGGGGGTTTGCACTGTCCATGGAACTGGGGGCAGTTTTGGGGGAGGGAGTAGATGATCGCTGGGGTTTTGCAGTAGAAACTAGAACATTAGGGATGTTCTTTTGGCCTTTGCAGCAGTGGAGTTGTACTGGTTTAGGGTGTTTGATGAGGGGGCGATGCAGGAGCGGGTGCACCTTGGCAGGCTTGTGGGGAGTGTGAGAATGCTCATCCTGTCATAGTGGGCTGTTTCAGTGTATGGAGACCCACAGTGAATGGGAAGGTGATGGACTCCCATCTTAGGGAGTGCTGCTATGTTCTTAAATACAAGGGTGGGAGTCTTTAGAGAGAGAAGACAGAGCCTAACAGGTGAGGATAGGCCAGTATGTCAAGCCTTCGATGTTACCATAAGTAATTATGAATCTTGTTCTTCAAGGAGTGAAGCTTGGTGGTTGCCGTGACTCCTGAGGAAAGGGGGAGCAAGAATGGAATAGATGGAACATGGGACATTGGAATATTTCTACTTTATCTTACAGTGATGGGTCAGGATATGTAAAAATTCATCAAAATTTTTAGAAGTGCATGGTCCAACTTGTAAAGCATAATGTGAATCATTGACCGTTGTTAGCAGAAATGCTTCAATATTTTTACCTCATTTGTAACAAATTCACCATCCACATGTAAAATATAAATAATAGGGGAAACATGAAAAGGGGGAGGATGTTGAAATATGGGAATGCGGTGTATTCTCTGCATGACTTTACTATAACCTAAAGCTTCTTTAAAAAAAAAAATTAAAGAACGGGGGATATTGAAAAAAATGTCACTTTGCTTACAGGACAGTAGATCTTATAGTGATGAAAGACATAATGGAATTTTTTAAATTGAATTTTTTATTTCAAAATTTAAAAATTTTTAAATTTTCTTAGTTTTAATAGTTTGATTATTTCATTTTCTTATTAAATGTATTTGGTTATTTTGTCGACTTCGTGTTGAAGAAATTTTGGATCCCAGACAGGTTACAGCTGTGGAAGGGGTGGATCATTGGTGTGGGATGTCAGTGTTGGGGGATATATGGGACGAAGTTCACCTGGGGCATACTTACAAGGCATTTGCATGTGGTGAAATGTTCATGGGGTATTGTCAAGATGTGTGGAGATTCACCCAATAAACAATTTAATATAGAATTCCCATCCTGGGGAGCTCTGCCACATTCCCTAATGAGTAGCAAGAATCCCCCAAGTACAGGGGCAGTGACTAGTGAAGGAGGATGGACCATTGATGGACCCTTGATATTGATGACTATACTTAGGAATCCTTACTTTTGAAATTGAAGCTTAGCTTAGTATTATGGGCTGCCTAAGGAATATCTCCTGAGAACCTCCTTGTTGCTCAAGTGTGTCCTCTAAGCCATGTCAGCATAGAAATGCACTATCTTCACCCTGGCATGGGACATGACTTCCGGGAATGAGGCTCCCTGGTAACAAGGGATTGCTACCAAGTACCTAGTAGTTCAACTGGAAAAAGTCATTGAAGAAAAGGGGGAAAGGGTAAATGCAAATGAGTTTATATGATAAGAGAGTTCAAAGTGAGCCTGGAAGGGGTGTTGGAGGAAATAATGGCTGAAAACTTCCCAAAACTACTGAGAGAGATGGATGGACATGTCCAGGAAGCACAACACACCCCAAACACCATAAATCCCAACAGGCCGAGCCCAAGACATATACTTGTCAAATTATCCAATGCTCATGACAAGGAGAAAATGCTAAAAGTAGGAAAAGAAAAGAGAACCATTGCATACAAGGGAGACTTCGTAAGATGAAGTGCTGATTTCTCATCTTAAACCATGGAGGCAAGAAGGCAGTGGTCTGATATAGTCAAGGTACTACAAGAAAAAAATTTCCAACCAAGAATACTCTACTCAGCTAATCTGGCATTCAAAAATGATGGTGAGTTCAAAATATTCACAGATAAACAGAAATTAAAAGAGTATGGCAATAAGAACCCCGCCCTTCAAGAAATGCTAAAGGGACTACTTCAGGAAGAAAGAAAAAAACAGGAGAGGCAGAGCTGGAGGAGAGTGTAAGGGCAACAAAAAAGACAGAAAGAGAAGGAAATAAACAATATATGACAAACACAAGTCCAAACAAATTATGGCTAGCATAAATAATTCCTTGAAAGTAATAACACTGAATGTAAATGGATTAAACACACCTGTCAAAGGATTCAGACTGGAAGATTGGATAAGGAAATATGACCCACCTGGGTGCTGTCTACAAGAAACACATCTTAGACCCAGGAATTCAAGGAGGTTGAAAGTGAATGGCTGGAAAACAATCTTACATGCAAACAATAACCAAAAAAAAAAAAAAAAAAAACAGGCAGGAGTATCTACATTATTATCAGACAAAATAGGCTTGAAATGTGAAACAATTTTGAGAGACAAAGATGCATACTACATATTAGTGAAAGGGATAATCTTTCAAGAAGGATGAACAATCATAAATAGTTACATTCCTAAGAAGGGTGCCTCCAAATACGTGAGGCAAACACTGGAAAAAGTAAGTGAAAGAATAGGTATCTCTACAATTATAGTGGGAGTATTTAATACACCACTATCAATTTTGGACAGAACATCTCCAAAGCGAATCAATGAAGAAACAAAATCTTTGAACAGTATATTAGAGGAGCTGGACCTAATAGACATATATAGATCATTACACCGACATACAGCAGGATATACATTCTTCTCAAGTGCACATGCATCATTCTCGAAGATAGACCATATGCTAGGCCACAAAGAAAGGCTCAGTGAATTCAGAAAGATTAAAATCATACAAAATAATGTCTCTGATCACAGTGGAGCGAAGCTGGAAATCTTCAAGGGCCAGAGGCCCAGATTTCACACCAAGATATGGGAATTAAACAGCACACTCTTTGAAAAACAGTGGGTCAAAGAGGAAATCTCAAAAGAAATTACTACCTTGAAACTAATGAAAATTATAACACAACATTCCAAAACTTATGGGACGCAGCAAAAGCAGTACTGGGAGGGAAATTTATAGCCATAAATTCATACATCAAAAAAGAAGAAAGAGCAAAAATTGAAGAACTAACTGCACACTTGGAGGAATTAGTAAAAAAACAACAAAGTAACCTGACAGGAAGAAGAAAGAAATAACAGAGATAAGAAGAGAAGTAAATGAAATAGAAAATAAAAAAGCACTTGAAAAGATAAAACCAAGACTGGTTCTTTGAGAAGATCAATAAACTTGACAAACCCTCAGCTAGACTAAGAAAGAAAAAAAGGGGGAAGATGCAAATACACAAAATAAGAAATGAGAAAGGAGATATCACCCGGCCCCCTCAGAAATAAAGACTATCTTAAGAGGATACTTTGAAAAACTCTATTCCAACAAAAATGACAATTCAGAGGAAATGGACAAATTCCTAGAAACACATAAGCAGCCTTTATTGAAAGAAGAAATTGATGATCTCAACAAACCAATCACAAGTAAAGAGATAGAATCAGTCATTTAAAACCTCCCAACTAAGAAGAGTCCAGGGCCAGAAGGCTTCACAGGTGAATTCTACAAAACATTCTGGAAAGAACTAACACCAATCTTGCTGAAACTCCTTCAAAACATCGAAAGAGAAGGAACATTACCTAACTCATTCTATGATGCCATCCTTACCCGATTACCAAAGGCAAACAAAGACACTACAAGAAATGAAAATTGCAGACCAATTTCTCTAATGAACCTAGTCGCAAAAATCCTCAACAAAATACTTGCTAACCGTATTCAAGAACACATTTAGTGAATTATACACCATGACCCAGTGGGATTCATTCCCGGTATGCAAGGATGGTTCAACGTAAGGAAATCAGTCAATATAATACACCATATAAACATATTGAAGGGAAAAAAAAAATCACGATTATATCTATAGATGCAGAAAAAGCATTTGACAAAAATACAGCACCCTTTCTTGATAAAAACACTGCAAAAGATTGGAATATAAGGAAATTTTCTGAACATGAGAAAGAGTATTTATGAAAAACCCACAGTCAACTTTGTTTACAATGGTGAAATTCTAAAATCTGTCCCTTTAAGATCAGGAACAAGACAAGGATGCCTACTGTCATCTCTTTTATTTACATTATTTTAGAAGTACTTGCTCGAGCACTGAGGTAAGAACCAGATATAAAAGATTTTCCAATTGGAAAGGAAGAAGTCAAAATTTCATTATTTGCAGATCACATGATCGTGTACATAGAAAGCCCTGAGAGGTCTACAGCAAAGCTTCTAGAACTCATGAGGTTAGTATAGTCGCAGGTTATAAGATCAATGCAAAAACATCAGTAGCATTTCTGTACACCAATAATGAGAAAGCTCCAGAGGAAATCAAGAAATAAATACCATTTACAATAGTCAATAAAAAAATCAAATACCTAGGAATAAATTTAACTAAAGATGGAAAAACCTGATAAACAGAGAACGACACAAGATTGTTCAAGGAAATCAAAGAAGACCTAAATAAATGGAAGAATATTCCCTGTTCACGGATTGGAAGACTAAATATTATTAAGATGTCTATCCTACCCAAACTGATCTACACATGCAATGCAATCCCAATAAAAATCAACACAGCATTCTTTAATGAACTAGAAAAATTAGGTGTGAAATTTATTTGGAAAGGAAAGAGGCCCCAAATAGCCAAAGATATATTGAAAAAGAAAAGCAAAATTGGAGAAATCACACTACCTGACTTCAAAACATACTACAAAGCTACAGTAGTGAATACAGCATGGTATTAGCACAAGGAGAGACACACAGACCAATGGAACTGAATTGAGAGTTCTAATATAGATCCTCATTTATACAGTCATATAATATTCGATAAATCTACCAAACCCTCTCAACTGGAAGAGAATGGCATATTCAACAAATGGTGCCTGGAGAACTGGATTTCCATATGCAAAAGAATGAAAGAGGACTACCAACTCACACCTTATAGAAAGATCAACTCAAGATGAGTCAGTGACCTAAATATAAGTGTCAAGACCCTGAAGACCTAGGAAAGCAGTGTAGGGAAGCATCTTCAGGACCTTGTAATAGGAAATGGCTCCATGAACTTCACACCAAAAGCACAAGCAACAAAAGAACAAATAGATAAATGGGACTTCCTCAAAATTGAAGCCTTCTGCATCTCAAAGGAGTTTGTCAAGAAAGTGAAAAGAGAGCCTACACAATGGGAGAAAATATTTGGTAACCATATATCCGATAGGAGTCTTATAACGTGCATATATAAAGAACTAGTATATCTCGAAAATAAAAAGACATACAACCCATTTAAAAAATGTGAAAAAGATTTAAAAGAGACTCTTCTCCAGAGAAGATATACAAATGGCTAAAAAGCACTAGCTATTAGTGAAATGCAAATGAGAATTACAATGTGATACCGTCTTACTCCCATAAGATTGGCAGCTATGAAAAAAACAGAAGACTACAAGTGCTGGAGAGCATGTGGAGGAATGGGGACACTCATCCACTGCTGGTGGGAATGCAGAAGGATCCAGCCATTCTGGAGGACAGTTTGGCGGTTTCTCAAAAAACTAGGTATAGATTTACCATATGACCCAGCAGTTTTACTGCTGGGCATATACCCAGTAGAACTGAAAACAAGGACACAAACCGATATATGCACACCAGTGTTCATAGCAGCATTGTTCACTATTGCCAGAAGTTGGAATCAACCCAAATGCCCGTCAACAGATGAATGGATAAATAAAGTGTGGTATAGACATACAATGAAATACTACTCATCTTTAAGAACGAATACACTACAAACACATGTGATAACATGGATGAATCTTGAGAACCTTATGTTGAGTGAAGCAAGCCTGGCATTGAAGGACAAATGCTACGTGACCTCAGTGATATGAAATAAGTAAACCAAGTTGCCTCAGACAGCTAGAGACTGGATGATAGGTTAAAGGAAATTGGGGGGGCAGAGGAAGGATGTAAGCTGACACGTACATGGGTGAAATCTATGATAAGCTGGAGGTATTTGTACAAGGAAGCGATAACGTGGGGGCATAGGGTTATGTTTGGGTGGCGCTTTGCAGGCTTAAGGAGGGCTAGGGATGGGAGGATGGGTAATATTGCCTAAGAAATTGCGGGGAGGGTGGTTGAACATATGAACTTAGGAGATTGTCAGGTATGTGGCTGAGAGTATAATGCTGCGGAAACTTTTTTGAAAATACAATAAGGAAGGTTACCTGTTTAGGATGCCTAAACGGGATAATCTGACCCAGGACAGGCTCCTAGGGAGTGTGTGGGTGCTCATTTTGCCATAGGGGGTTATATCATTGGATAGAGACGCATATAATGACAGTGAAAGTATGCCCACATCCTGGGAAGGACTGATGTTCTCAAAGAAAGGGAATTGTATCTCTCGAGAGAAATGGTGGCTCCCAATGCATTATGGCAAGTTGAGCATGTCAAGCCCTCAACCCTATTGCAAGTATCTCTGAACAGGGCCCTTCAAGCAATGAAGATTGACCTTCACTGTGGGCCCTAAGGGGAGGGGGAGAGAGGTATTGAATAGATGGAATCAGTGTAACTGTGTGGGTAGTAGAAGTGTTCCACAAGAGTATGCAAGGATAGATATAAGACATGTTAAAGTACACGAAAAACATATAGTGGCTGATCAGCTAAAATGTAAATCATAATGTAAAACATAAGATAACTAAAAATTTAGAAAATTGTATAGTCTAAAATATAAACCACAATGTAAACCCAAATGTTACCTCGCTTGAAAGCTGTTGTCTCAATATCTGTACATCAGTTTCAGTAAATATAATATGAATATGTAAAAAGATTATTGCTTTGGGAGGCAAAAGGTTTTTATGTTGGATATGTGGGGTACTGTATATTGTATATATGAATTACTGGGATCTAAAACTTTTGTTAAGATGAGCTCAATAATTAGGAAAAGAAAAAGAAAAAGAAAGGATGTAGACACCGAGGAAAAGACAGAAGAAGTTGCCTTGCTAACTTGCATACAGGGCAACACTTGTTTCAGTGATGGAAGGGAAAACACCAAAAACAAAGCTTTTGCTTTTTAAAATTTTTTGATACCCCAATTTATTTTTACATTAACTTTTTAAAATTGTATTCTATGTCTAACCTTTAAACTCATCACTATATTCCATTTTACTATTAATGGAACCTGGGAATATATTGGGCTTTATTTTTGAAGAAGTTTTGCATCACGGAGAGGTTCAACAATGGCAGGAGAGGAATACTGGTGTGGGATGCTATTGACAGGGTACACATGGTTGGCAGGGTGCTCCCCAGGGCATATATCCAGGGTCCATACAAATGTTTGGGTATTTTGATAGTGGTTACAATTAAAAACAACAACTGAGGGAGTGCTGAGTTCCTAGCCAGGGGAGCTCTGTCACAGTCCCTAAAGGAAGAGCAATAATCCCCGAGGTGCAATGGTAAAGACCGAAAAAGAAGGAAGGTCCAACCATGAGCCCTTTATCCTAATGACTGTGTTTGTAAGCCTGTGCACCTAAAATAAGAACAAGACCTAGAGCTGCAGGGTGCCTAGGAGTTACCTCCTGAGAACCTCCGTGTTGCTCAAATATGGCCAGTCTCGAAGCCAAACTCAGCATGTAAATGCGTTCCCTTCCCCCCAGCGTGGGACATGACTCCCGGGAATGAGCCTCCCTGGTGCTGAGGGACTACTACCAGCTGATGATGTAACTAGAAAATGACTTTGAATACAAGGTTGAACTCGAAAACAGCAGAATATCTCAGTCTACATATAATACCAGGAGTTAAAAATACTTTTTGACCTGAATCAAGGGGGAAATGGAAAGGACAAGTGAGTTTATATGGCTATGAGTCTCCAAAAAAGAGCCGGGAGGTTATCAGAGGGGTCGCCCTTATGCACACCTCAGCAGAGTCCCAGAGACAGATAAAGTAGATACAATCCCAGGTATCAGTTCTTCTGAGGGCTACAGAGACCCACAGGTTCTACGGTCATGGCAGATGGAGTTCAACACCGTGTCAGTTGCCCCTTCTTTGGAGTTTGTATTTCTGTGTGATGGAGCTGGACTCAGATGTGATCTTTTTTCACAAGCCTCTCCCGTTACGGTTACCAGAACTGTAGTTGGTGCTGGGGTTTAATATATACCGAGAGGATCTGAATCTCTGGACTGACCATATGATAGCCAGGCCCTGAGCCTCAACAGACTTCAGCTCCTACACTGTGGTTTATTGGACTTACCCCAGTCAGCCAACATGGAGTTGAAGAAATCAACCACACACCATGGAACCAAGACTGGCTAAAATAGAAAGCAGAAGGATTGCATCCAGCATCCATGTGGAATCTAAGCCCCCTCTTGGTATAGAGGTGGAGTGGACACAACCATTCTAAGGTCCACAGGATGGAGGAATAGAATATGGATTAGAGTGGACTTACTGATATTCTATTCATGAACTATTGTGATTAGTAATCGAAGAATGTGTGGCATTGGTGTGGAGAAAGTGGCCATGGTGGCTCCTGGGTGTGGGGAATGGGAGGAATAGATGAGATGTGGAGGAGTTTTCGGGACTTGGATTTGTTCTGGGTGGTACTGCAGGGAGAATTACCGGACATTGTGTGTCCTCCCATGGCCCACTGGATGGAGCGAGGGAGAGTGTGGGCTATGATGTGGGTCACTGACTATGAGGTACAGCGGTGCTCATAGATGTATCCACCAAATGCAATGAATGTCTCATGATGATGGAGGAGATTGTTGCTATGGGGGGAGAAGTGGGGTGAAGGGGGTGGGGGATATATGGGAACCTCATATTTTCTGAATGTAATAAAAGATAAATAATTAAAAAAATAAGAAAATGACCTTGAATAAAAGGGTCAACACAGACCAGCAGAAGATCTCAGCCTACATGTAATATCAGGAGTTAAAATGCATTTTGACCTTGAGTAAATGGGGGAAAAGGAAAGGACAAATGAGTTTATATGTCTGCGAGTCTCCAGAAAAGAGCCGGGAGGTCATCAGACGGGTCGCACTTACGCACACCTCAGCAGAGTCCCAGAGACAGCTAAAGTAGATACAACCCCAGGTATTGGTTCTTCTGAGGGCTGCAGAGACCCACAGGTTCTATGGTCATGGCAGATGGAGTTCAGTGCCATGTCAGTTGGCCCTACTTTGGAGTTTGTGTTTCTGATAGATGGAGCTGGACTCAGATTTGACCTTTGTCCACAAGCCTCTCCTGTTACTTTTACCAGAACTGTAGTTCATGCTGGGGTTTAATATTTACCCAGGGGACCTGAATCTCTGGACTGACCATGTGATAGCCAGGCAGTTACCGGAGATTGTATGTCCTTCCATGGCCCACTGGTTGGACTGTGGGAGAGTGTGGGGTATGGTGTGGACCACTGACCATGAGGTGCAGAGGTGCTCAGAGATGTATTCATCAAATGCAATGAATGTCTCATGATGGAGGAGGTTGTTGTTATGGCGGGAGAAGGGGGTGGTTTATATGGGGATCTCATATTTTTTTAATGTAGCATTAAAAATCAAAGAAAGAAAAATTAAAAACGTAAGAAATTTTTAAAAATTAAAAAATATTTAAAAATTAAAAAACGAAGTGAGCCTGGAGGTCATTTTAGAGGTTATGATTATGCACGTCTCAACAGGATCTCATTGGCTCCCACAGTAAGTATTGCCTCAATTAGCAGGTCTCCTGAGGGCTCTGGAGACATCCACACACTACAGGGAGGGAGTCAACTCAGGAGTTTGACTCCTTGCCAGTGGGCCCTCCTTTCTCCTTTGGAATTTCTGCTCCCCAGTGTGACAGAGGTGGGACTCAGTTGTGGTTTCCCTACACAAGGCTGTTGTGCCAATTTTATTTGAACCTGTAGTTCGGACTAGAGTTGATAGGTTTATTTCCAAGAGACTTAAACTTCTGGGCTTTCCATTTCCCAGTTGAGCCCTAAATCTCAACAGGTTGCAACACCTACTTTCCAGGTGTTAGAACCAAGGACAACTGAGAAGGAGATGATAATGGACAACTACCATTCCAAGGAACAGGGAGAGTCTACAACTACAAGAAGATAGTCTCATCCATCTGCCCCATGGGAACTAACCCCTCTTAATTAGAGTCAGAGTTGGCATCACCATCCCAGAATCCTCATGCTTGGTGAATGAATGCTCCACCAGCATAGGTTTATTGCTATTCTACCATAAACTTATTGTGATTCTGGTGGTGGAATAAGTTCGATCATTTATGTGTTGGCAATGGCCACCAAAAGTTCTGAGAGGAAGGAGAAGGCAAAATAGGTATCATATGGGGGCATTTTCATGGCATTCCCTTGCGTGATACACGCCATTATAGATCTTCTCATAACTTACAGAATTGTCTAGATGAGAATTTAAAATATAAAGTATAATCCACACTTAGTGGCAGTTTTGCTATATGTGTTCATCAATTGTAACAAATGTACCACACGAATGAGGGATGTTATTAATGTGGGCAAGTGTGGGAAGGGGAGAGAGAGGGGCATATGGGAATTGGGAAGGGGAAAGATTTTCCTGAGCCCTTTGATCTACCCAACTGCCAGGGCCTTCTCTTTCTTTCCAAGAGCTCTGAGGAGGGGCTTCTTGTGGCAGATTAAAACTGTTTTCTAGGCTGGGGAATTAAGAATGGGTTTGACCTGTGTTTTCCAATTTAAACCTTTTAACACATTAAAATAAGGGTGGTTATTAATCCTCGTAACAAATTTCATGAAGTAAAAGGAATGTCCTTGAAAGCTATGGAAAGATCTTTTCCAAATTATAATTAAAACAAGTTAAATGAATTGTAATATATTCCAGAACCTAGCATTCAGTGTGGTGTTAAGATGATTCGCAGTTTTACAATTTTATTAAAGAAAATGTTAGAACCCTCTTGTCAAGGAAAGAAAAAGAACATTGCTGGAATAAACTATAATGGCTTCAAGTTTCTTTAACTTTGGTATACTCTCCTTATGTTTATATAATACCAAGTAAATTAATTAACATTTATTAAATCTTTAAGATGATAAAAGTTGTAAGTTCATGTTTAATGAAACTATGTTAAAAGAAGGAAATGTAGATCTGCCCTCCCTTCAAGGAACAAAGTAAATTTCAGTGGTTACTAATTGTAATGTTTTTAAAAGAGTTGTTTTATTTATTTATTCCTCCCAGACTTTGTTGTTTTTGTTCTCGTATGTGCTTCTCGTGTCTTCTTTTTTCTTCAAGAGTCACTGGGTACTGATCCCTGGACCTCGGGTGTGGGAAAGACACGCTCAGTCATGAGCTGCCTCATCTCCCGTCTGCTGCGTCTCTCACTGTCTCTCCTCCTCATCTCACTTTGTTGCATCATCTTGCTGCGCCAGCTGCCCACAGCATGGGCTGCCAGCTCTGTGGCGCGGGCCATCCGCTGTGCCCCATTCAGGCCATCAGCTCTCCCTGGCACCGGCTGACAGAGCTCTGTGATACGCAGGCCAGCTGGTCTTCACCAGGAGGCCCTGGAAATCAAGCCTGGGACCTCCTATATGGTAGGCGGGAGCCCAGTTGCTTGTGGCATATCTGCTCCCCTGATGTACTATAGGAAAATGATTAATAATTGTGAATTCATAAGCTTTCTAATCAATAGTGTCTTCTGTTTTAGCCTAGACTTGCGAATGATTAACTTGTGCATTGTCGTTTAGAATGTTGTAATGCTGTTATGCAGACAACCCCCATACCTAGTAAGCAAAAAAACAAATGTTTAACAGGAACAAGTTATCAGAGGTGGCGTTTGCACCTCCCGTTTGTATCCTCTGTAAAACTAAAAGCTGAATATCTTCATGTTCCTGCTCAGAGTGCCGAGTATAGAACAGGGCTTTTGGGGCACAGTGTCCCTCCTCAGGGGAACTGGCCATTGCCCTGGAGTTGTACGTTGTGGTTCCAGGTGGAGCTGACAAATCACAAGTTGCATGATCACCTTGAAATCATAGATTTGGTCTCGTATAAAAGTGGGGCATGTTTTGGCTTCTGGTTCAAGTCTCACCCAGGCGGGGCTGGTCTGCCTGGGACTGTTTTTCCAACTGGGACTCTGATTGGCCACTAAAGGGACTTCCCGGCCTTGTGAAGGATCAGGTGTTATTTTCCCCCAGTTTGGTGAGTGTTTATACATACTTTGTTTCTTTGCTATACCTCTAAGTAATTATTTTCTATTGTGATTACCCAGTTATTATAATCATTTGATATAACCTGAAAGTCATTTAATTGAATAAAGCTGTTTTTATATCGCATTTAGACTTTCTGCCTTTTTCTTAGCAAAACATTCCCTAATTGTAATTTAATAAAATTATTTCAGGGAAACGGACTTGGCCCAGTGGTTAGGGCATCCGTCTCCCACATGGGAGGTCTGCGGTTCAAACCCTGGGCCTCCTTGACCCGTGTGGAGCTGGCCCATGCGCAGTGCTGATGCGCGCAAGGAGTGCCCTGCCACGCAGGGGTGTCCCCGCGTAGGGGAGCCCCACGCGCAAGGAGTGCACCCCTTAAGGAGAACTGCCCAGCGCGAAAGAAAGTGCAGCCTGCCCGGGAATGGTACCGCCCACACTTCCCGTGCCGCTGACGAGAACAGAAGCGGACAAAGAAACAAGACGCAGCGAATGGACACAGAGAACAGACAACCTGGGGAGAGGGGGAATTAAATAAATAAATAAATCTTCAAAAAAATAAAAAATAACAAAAAATAGAATTATTTCAATGAAAATTATCCAGTGTATGTGGTTATGCTTCATTATGAGTTTGTAAAAGCATCTTCTAAACTGAAGCATATAAATGGCTAATTCCAAGAAGCCATTATTAATTCAGAATGTAAATCGATATTAATAACAAAAAGTAACTTCATTACAGGAAATCCTGTGAGAGGCCACGTCAATCTGCATATTAAAGTATTGGTAAAGGGAAGGGGATTCGGCCCAATGGATATGGCGTCTGCCTACCACATGTGCGAAATAAATAAAAATACATCTAAAAATAAAAGTAGTGGTAAAGGAAGGTAATCTTGATTGTATTGGGAACTCTTAGTTTTCACAAAATGTTGGAGAAACTACTTTCTACTGTAGTGCTCAAGTATAATACCCATTAATGTACATAATCTTGTCAAAAGTAATATCATTTAGTATGTTATATGTTGCCTCTGAAGTATTTAGAAAGTATATAAAGATTAACAATACTGAAGTCCATCTCATTTAAACTCTCTTGTGCATCCCACCCTGGCTGAAATTCCCTGCATGTTGCCTCTCCATTTGAGTTGTTGGCTGAGGTGGTCACTGATCTCTTCAAAATGATCTACCGCATCTCTGGTTACGTTCCTGAGGTGGATGGAGAGGACGTTGCGGTTTCAGACTCCTGGAGCAGCTGGCGAGGGCTTGATATGGCCAGTTGTACAATGAACACTGCCTTCAGATTGGTTCAGTTTCTTAGTGCTGAAGGCCTCTATGCACAAGGCAGATGAAACCCTGGAGCCTTACCTTCCTAGTCTGTCTCTAGGATCAAGTGTGCTGCAGCATGCTGGCTGTGTGAAGGACATAACAAGTAGAGCAAAAATTACCAGAGTACCGTGAGGCGAACTTAAACCACAATTGGCGTTATGACCTGCTCCTGTGGAGAGGGACCATATATGGTATTGCAAAACTGGATCTGAGATGTATTCACTGCAGTTCAAAGAGAAACTTATGCATTGATTAGTGCATTGATTAGTATTAAGTACTGTACATATACGCCTGATGAATATGATAATTTCTCTTCTAGATCTTATGCAGAATGGTATTGAACATGTTAAAAATCTTGATAAGTTAATTCATTTTATAAGGAGTGAATGAATGTGGCTAAAAGATAAAGAAATGGCTCTCTTAAGTGTCACCTTTATTTTGTTTGCGATAAGCTTATCTTGTTGTTGCGTATACTATCTTTGTGAGTTTATGTCTAAGGCAGTGCCTATCTTCACACCTCTCCTAGCTGTCCTAAGCATAACCACTACTGTGGGAACCTGGGTTGGCCGTTTATACCCACACTCATCAGGTTCACCACAGTCTGCCCCTAGGGTTGACCAGGAGCATAAAGAAGTCAAGGAAGATTGCTGTTTCCATCAACTTTGGGAGAGAGTGGCCTCTGAAGGCCCCTGGCTTTTCCCACTCTTGGGTTCCAGGACATCGTGACTGGCCCCCTTTTTGGGTCTGTTCACCACCATCTTGTTTATCCTTTTAGTCAGACCATGTATCTTCAAAAGTCTAATTAAGGTTATTTCTTTTGTAATCAATGCTATACTAGTCATGTGGGGATTTCATCCAGTTCCCGCCAGGGTGCTGGACCCATCTTCCCTCAAACACAGTAAAATTGCCAAGTAGGTTCATTCCCTGTCAGGCAGGTACTGCCACCCTAAGCAGCAGGAATTAACTGCAGAAGAATGGCCTTTGCCCCTCAGCAGCCCTTAAGAGTAATGACATGAACTCTCTGAGGGGGGAGTTGAGGCTGTTTAGTATAGGGAAATGAGAAGATGAGCCACAACATGGCCAGCAGTCAGCGTGGCCATGAAACCCCATGGAGTCCTTGACCTTGAGGTTCCAGTTGAGACTCTTTCCTGGGCTGAGGGGAGGTGCTGGATATTCCAGAGCAGACTCAACATTGGCCCCCACTATTGGTAGGGTAACCAAGAACAGCTTCGTCCCCTCCTATTAGCATTGCTAAGGGGAGGAAAAATTAATAATTTTAAAACTGTCATACAAGCCAGTACTCATTTACTCTGCCTAGAAGAGCTCACACCAAATTTTTGTGACTATTTCCATCCATCTCTCCATTTCTCCGCAAGCTCTGTCCTTTCCCCTATTTCTCAATATATAAATTCTTTTTCCTGGCCTAACTAAAAAAGAAAGGAAGAAAAAAAGAAAAAAGAGAGATGCTACAAGCAGGTAGTATAGATGATGATGTGAACATGATTCAGTGACTTCCACAACTGACAGTTCCCTCAGTGAGCAGCAGAATGTCCCCAGGGTACAGGGACGCCTGCATGTGCATTTCTGAAATCTTAGAATGTTGCCCCATTGGTAGGAGAGCAACATCTTCATGGTTTCAATCCACATAGATATTACTAGTATACATTTTTTCAAGGTGCTTAGTAAGAGAATCACAGTATAATGTGGCTTGCAGAATTTTTGTGTTCATAAAAATCTAAGATATCAGTGCACAAAATCAAATCAATTCTTTCTTTGTAGAGGTTATTTGTAAAATAAAGTGTTGACATATAGTATGTGCAAAAGTTACTGATGAGTCCTTGGACCCTGTGATATGCACAATTCACAAAATGTGTATGCCAAATGTGAATATATCCATACAATGGAATACTACTCAGCTGTAAGAAGGAACACAGAACTAATACGTGAGATAACATAGATGAATCTTGTGTACCTTATTTTGAGAGAAGCAAGCCAGGCATTGAAGGACAAATACTACATGACCTCTCTGATATGAGTTAAGCACATCAAGCTGTCTCAGAGAGTTAGAGACGGGAGGTTCGGCTTACAGGAAATTGGCGGAGCTAGGACAGTTGTGAATTGACATCTACATGGGCGAAATCTATGATAGAATGAAAGTAAGTAGTTGTGCACAGAAGGGATAAGATGGGGTCATAGGGTAATATTGGGTGGGGCTCTGAAGGGTAGAGGTAGACTAGGGTTGGGAGGATAGGACAGATGGTCTACGAAATTGGGGGGAGTATTTTGGGGGAGAAGGTGAACATGGGAGATTATCAGGTATATGGTTGAAACTATAATGTTGAGAAAACTGTTTAGAAAATAGAATAAGGAAGTGTTACTTGTTTAAGGAATCTGATGGTGGCATCTGGCACGGGGTGCACGTGGGACAGGCTGCTCGGGAGTGTGTGAGTGCTCATCTTGTCCTAGAGTGTTATATCATTGGGTGGAGACCAATACAATGAGCAGGAAGGTGCTGTATCGCCGTCCTGATATTCTCAAAGAGAGGGTAGTATGTCTCTTGAGAGCATTGGTGTCTCCCAATTGGGGAGGACAGTCTAGTGTCTCAAGCCGCCAGGATTGTTGCAAGAATCTGGGAATCTGGTTCTTCAAGGAGTGAAGCTTGGTTGTCCCTGTGGGTCCTGAGGGGAGGTGGAGAGAAGAGGTGAATAGATGGAAGAGGGGTAACTGGGGTAGTGGAAGTGTTGAACAAGATCATGAAATGATGGACAAATGCCATGTTAAATTTTACCAAAAATTTGTAAAAGTATATAGTCTAAAATGTAATCCATAATGTAAAGCATAATGAAACTAAAGATTTTAAACTGTATACAGTCTAAAATATAAACTATAATGTAAACCAAAATGGAACCATGGTTAGTAGGTACGTTTCAATATCTGTACATCAGCTTTGGCAAATATAGCATCCACATATAAAAAGTCATTGCTGGGGAAGGGGGAGAAGGGTTTGATATTGGGTATATAGGCGTCCCCCATATTGTATATGTGACTTTACTTTGATATAAAACTTCTTTGAAGACAAAATTAAAAATTAAAAAGAGAGGATGTAGACAATGAGGAATGGAAGAGATTGCCTTGCCACTACATACAGTTCAACACATATTACGGTGATGAAAGGCAAAAGTAAAAAAAAACTTTAATATTTTTCATTTTTAATAGTGGAACTTATTTTAGTTTTTCTAAATTAGTGTGTATTCTATTTCTAATCTTAAAACATATCAGTACTATTTCATTTTCCTAGTAATTGAATTTTGCAATATATTAGTCTTCTTTTTTGAAGAAGTTTTGGATCACAGAGGGGTTCAACTATGACAAGGGAGGAGCACCCGTGTGGGGTGTCATTGATGGTGGACACATGATTCGGAGGGAGTTCTCCAGGGCTTGTGTATAGGTTATATAAAAATGTTTGGATATTTGTTCGGTATTGTCATAGTAGGTTGAGTTACACATGAAAACTGAGGGAGTGCTGTGTTCCTTGCCAACGTAACTCTGTCACATTCCCCTATGGAACAGCAACAATCCCCCAAGTGTAGGTGTAAAGACCAGTGATGAAGGATGGTCCAGCGATAGGCCCTTGATACTGATGACTCTGGTTTTGAGCCTGTGTGCTTGAAATTTGAACTAGGCCTAGAGCTGCAGGGTGACTAAGAGTTACCTCCTAAGAGCTTCCATGTTGCTCAAATGTGGAAAGTCTGTAAGTTAGGCTCAGTATGTAAATACATAACCTTTCCCCCAGCATGGGGCACAACTCCCGGGGATGAGCCTCCCTGGCGCCTAGGTATTACTGCCAATCACCAGCTGTTGATGCAACCAGAAAAAAAACCTTGAATACAAGGTGGAAATGGTAAAGACAAATGAGTTTATAAGGCTAAGAGATTTCAGAATGAGTTATGCGGTCATCAGAGGGTCTCATGCCCATCTCTGCAGGATTCCTGAGACAGTCAAAGTAGATACAAGCCCAGGTAGTGGTACTCCTGAGGCCTACTGAGACTCACAGTCATTGCAGGTGTCCCTGGAGTTGAGTGCCATGCCAGTGGGACCTACTATGGAATTTGTGCCCCTGAGTGTGATGGAGTTGGATTGAGATGTGACCTTTCTACACATGCCTCTTCTATGACTTTTAGTATATTTCCGATTTGCATTCAGGTTTGTATATACTCAGGAGACTTGAATCTCTGGACTGTCCATGTGCCAGCTGGAACCTTAGTCTCAGTGGAGTGGCAGCCCCTACTTTCCAGTTCATTAGACTTACCCTGGTCTTACCCTATTACCCATGTCAGCCAACAGGGAGGGGAAATGTTCAACCACCACATCAGGAACTGAGAGTTTCTACAACTGCATGCAGGAGAATCCCATCCATCAACCGTGTGGGATGTAAGCCCCCTCTCTATTTAGAGGTAGAGTGCAATGTTGCGTTCCCAGGGTCCAGAAGATGGAAGAATATAATACGGATTGCAGTGGAGTTGCTGGCATTCTACTATAGAACTATTGTGACTGTAGCAATGGAGGAAATAGTATCTTTGATGTGGAGTTGTTGGCCATGAAAGTTGGCTGAGGGCTCCGAGAGGGAGGAACAGGTGTGATAGGGGGTCTTTTTGGGACTTGGAGTTGTCCAGAACGATATTGCAGGGTCCGATGTAGGGCGTCCTATATCCTGCCTTAACCCACTGGGTGGACTGGGGGAGAGTGTGAAGTACAAGGTAAACTGTGGTCCATGTGGTGTATCAGTGCCCCAGGGTGTACTCACCAAATGCAGTGAATGTGCTTCACTGATGAAAGGGGATGTTGATGTGGGACAAGTGTGTGGGGGGATTGAAGATTGGGGTAAAGGGGAACCTCATGTTTTTTAACATAATATTTTGTGTGACCTACTTATCTTTTTTAAAAAGGCAATAAAAATTTAAAAAGTAAAATCAATCAGATGCCTCTATGAATGACAAAAATCAATGAAATCACAGTACTTAAATACAATAAGAAACTAAAATTTAATAATCATAAGAGTAAAATACTTATAAATATCCATAAGCCCAAATTAAGAAATAAAATGCATTTGACGGCATGTACTTGAAAACACCTTTCAAGGTAATTGATACTGCAAACATGCACATGTAAAGATAATGTCCAGTCTTTTCCCTTGGGACTTGAAAGTTGGTGGCTAGCATATATAGATGCAAACCAAAGTTGCAGAATGCAGAAGAATATTTGATGAAAATTTGTAAAGACATGACATTTTTGAGAGCCTCTTTGGGGTTGCTTGAAGTCTAATGGGGATCCTGATGTTCCTAAAGAGCAGCCTCATTTTGAAGGAGGCATAGCTGTCTTTTGAGAGTCAAGCTGGCTGTGAAATTCCTTCCTGAGAGCTCATACCATCAGGTTAATTTTGAAAACCCGGCAAAAAAAATCAATGAGAAAAAGCCCTTCATTTTACAGACAAAGAAAGGAAACATACACACGTGATCTGTTTTTATTAAGACATTGATTTTAATTTTGAAAATGGATAATGAAACAACCTTATGTGGGTTAGTATGTAAAGAAAAGTCTTAACGTTTTCTGTGAACACTACCCTAGAGTCACAAGCTATTAACTATATGCTAAAGGTGAGAACCTGGTAAATGTAATGTCACTCTAAATTCTTGTTTGAATAAATTGAGAAGATGCATGTAAAAAATAAATGAAAATTAAGATCATGTCTAGATTTATTGTAGTTGTTGCCTTGAAAAAAAGAGTTTAAGTAGGGGGCCATAATCAGATGGAAAAACAAAATAGAGAATGGAGGTAAGGAGTGTGAAGATCCATACTTAAGAGTGGATGAAATTTGGAAGCAGGAAATAGGGAAGCAATCTCCTGTAGGAGTTAGCATCCAACTGTCCGATGGGATCTAAAGCCCCACTGAATTAGCGACAGAGTGCGCATCAGCATCCCCAGATCTTCAGTATTGGGGATTAAACAAAGGAGTAAAGTAGACTTATTATTTTACTGGACTTATTATTCCAGCAAAGGAATTACTTTTATCATTGGTATAAACGCCACGGCCACTGGAGATTCTGCGGGTGGGGAGAGGTAAGAACAGGAGTAATACGGGTGCATTTTTGGGACACTGGAGCTGTCCTGCATGATACTGCAATGATAGATAAAGCCCATGATCTATTTTGTGAGAACATATAAAAATATGTGGGGCAACTTGAAACTATAATGTAACTATGGTCACAGTTAGTAGCAATGCTTCCATATGTGTTCATCAGGTGTAACAAATGTACCACACTAATGGAAGGTATTGTTCACATGGGAAAGTGTGTGAGGGGGTGGGGCATATGGGAATCTCCTCTATTTTTTATATAACATTTATGTAATCTAAAGCTTATTGAAAAATTGAAAAATAGAAAGAATCAAGCTTCCACAGTTTTAGCATTGCAGAGAAATAACAGCGAGAGAGACAGGTTTGTGAGGTTGAGAAAGCTATCCTGAATCATACTAAGGTCCAGAATTTCAAGAAAAATGTTCATATATAATGACAACTAGGAAACATATTCAAGCCTATTGCCATGCAAAAGTAATATAGGGGAAGAGTAATGAGTAATATCACTGCAAATAAATGAATGCTCTTGATCTTGATACACTTTGTATACTGGAATATACGTTTTCAAAAGTAATGTAAATGAAACTGGATCTGAAAGGTTATAATAAATGAGATAAGTAACCTTAAAATTCTGCATGATCTTGCAGTAATGGATTAAGGCCATGTTAAAGTTTATCAGATTTTATAAAATTATATGGTCCAAAATGTAAACCATAAGGTGAATCATTGACGGTGGTTAGTTAACTATGTTTAGATATGTGTGTATCAGTTGTACCAAGTGTACTTTCCACACATAAAATCGTATCGTTGTGGGAAAGGGGAAAAGGGGAATAATGCTGGTTATATGGGAATTCCCTATATCCTGTACGTGACTCTACTATGATGTAAAATTTCTTTGAAAAAAAAAAGAAAAAAAAACCAACCAAACAGTGGGTGCATAAATTGAAGAAAATGTCACTGTACATACAGGATAACTGTTTTACCATGATGAAAGGCAAAATGCAAAAAACCATGTTACTTTTTCTTGGAATATTTTTTCATTATTTTTTAATATCCCAATTTTAAAAAATATTTTTACTTTTTGTTAATTTTTTTCTCTATTATACTTACGTATAAAACTACTTCACTTTCTTAATAATTTTGTTGTAGTAATAATATAGGCCCTTTTTTTCTGAGTATCAGACTTCTTTCTAACAGCTAGAAACTAGAAACAGTCCTAATATATATCAGCAGGTGAGTAGATGAATGCACTGGGCTATATGCATTTATTGTAATACTAGAAATACTACTCAGCAGTAGAGTCATGAATGCTTGGGATTCACAATATGGATGGATTACCAAGTTACACTGAGTGAAGGTGAAGAAATAAAGCACATACGTTATGATTCAATTTTTATAAATTCTGGAAGATGCATAGTAATGCAGTGTAACATAAAGATTTGTCCTTAGGTGGGCATGTTTTGGGAGGTTGGAAGAGGTAGGACGGAGGAATTAGAAAAGGAGAAGAGAACACTTGTAAGGTTGTTGGATTTGCACACTTTCTTGATTGTGGTGCTGGTTGCATGAGTGTATGCATATCAAAGTACATAAAGAATTTTATAATTTAAATCTATGTCATTTTTGAGATGTCAGTTGTCCCTCAAGAATCTGTTTTATAAAGTAGATCTATTGGTAAGGAAGGTGATATGGAGACATAAATGAGGATCCATGATGTGAGAGAGATTCCTGAAATACAATTCCTGAACGCTGGTCCTCTGCATGTTACTCAGGTAAACACTAGAAAGCATTCACAACACAATTGATTCCCACTACAGAAAGGCATCTGTCCAGGGTGTAAACATCAATAAGTTTGTCAAACTGTGTCTTGTTCCCGTAGGAATTCCAGTCTAGTGATGTAGATTTGGGCTCACATTTACTGAATATGTGTTCATAGGCATGTCACTTGTCTTTTATTCTTTTTGTAGTTTTACATCTGTGAAGTGGAGGTATATGGATACTTATTTCCATGTTTCATGTTCTTTTGTTAAAAGGAAATGATTGGTATCAGTTTTAGCTTAGCACAGCCTTATAATAGGAAATCCCATTTTCCTGAATGCTACCTTTTCTAACGCCACCAGGACACTCATATCGGCTCTAGGCATTGTCCAGTATCCAACACTAAACCTTGCTTTATGGTGCGAGGAAATGACAACTGGGTCCCTAACCCAGCTGATTAAAACCGGCCCAGTCTTGAACCTGCAACTCTGGGAGAGGAGAGCCCCAGCCCCGGGATTCTGAGGTCTTCACATTCATTGAGTAGAACTGAGAAGCAACGATTTATCATGGAGTTGTAGCTTAGCTAGTTTCATAATATGGCAAGTTTAATAGAAATTTTTTTTTGTATGAAAAATATATTGGCTTTGTGAGTGAATGTGAGTGAGAGGAAGATTGACATTGTAGGAGTTTTCTGAAGGTGTTGAATGTTGAGTGCAGATGATGGAGTCTGGGTGAGAGTTGGGTAATGGCTGGGAGTTTCTGAGACTCTCCTGTATCCTTTGAGTTCACCCTCAGTAACTAGTAGTAGTAGATGAGCTGTTTCCAGCAGACACCCTTGGGGGTTCAGGATTGATGGAATGAAGAAACACTATGCAGACTATGAAGGGCAAGTCCATCATGTCCAAGAAAAATGTCTAGAACCTACCATGTCCACCAATGGATAGTCTGAAAGCCACGGGTATGTTGGTGTATTACTGAGTGAGATAAAATGAAGAGAGGTAGTGTGAGCCCAGATTCAAATCTCCCCTGCAGAGTGGCTTCCAGGAGTTGCTCATGGCCCCACAGTGCCAGAGTTGTGCAAAGGCAGAAGAGGTTGATTTTGTCATCTGGAATATTCCCTAAGGGTCTGTGTTTCTCCTGTACCAGTGGACAGCTATTCTTTCAAGTGATGAGTGGCTCTGTGGACAGCTGTAGGGTCCAGCAGCTGAGAGGAGAGTACGTAGCTTTGATGACCGAGGGCTGCGTTTGAACCTGAGGGGCCTGCCAAGGGCTGCAAAACTTGGCTAGCGATAGTAGCCATACTGACTCACAGCTATAGCTCAGCCATCCCTGTCCAAGTTGCCTGCCAAGGACAGTTCTAGCTGTCACCTACATCCGTCAGCCTGTATGCTCAAAACCAGTGAAGATATGCCGTGCGGACGCATATTAGAGAGAAGAATGTAGGAGATCAGACTTACAGCTGTACAGGAACAGCAGGATTGATGGTAAGTTTGTCTCAGTAACACCAAGCCCATAATTCAAGACCAGGGTTCATGCAGGTGGAAGTCAAGAAGATGCACCTCAGGGATCATGTCAAAGAGAAGGTGAGGGAAAGGTAAAGATCACTGAATCAAAGTGTAGGTACAGGGTAGGTGCAAGGGTACGTGAAGATCATCGTGTCCAGGGATGTGAACAAGGGTGGGATGGAGACCAGGGACCCAAGGATAAGTGCAGGGGACCTCAACATTACTGAGTGCCAGGGCAGGACCTGCTGCAGGTAGAGGGAGCGTTTGGAACCATGGAGTCCAGCTTCTCTAGCCAAGCAGGTGAAAAGGGGACCCAGCCACATGGATTCCAGGGGCCAGAAGCTTATCAGTGCCAGGGGAGGTTAGGAAGACTGAGTCCAAGGCAAGTTTCAGGAGAAATTGAGGCCATGGAGCCAAGGGCTCAGAAACAAAGTAGTTGGAAACCAGAAGCATTCATGCCAGGGATGAAATTTTGAAAATCCATTGGGGAGATGTCATCAAATGACAACTTTCAGATTTTTAGGCATACTTGTGCAGCATGTGAATTTTGTTTTGGAAATTTAGGAATTATGAAGAAATATATGGTCCTGTCCTTTAGTCAAATCATCCAATTTGAAATGGGATAAAAGACACAAAACCATAATCACACTTACACATTCACCAATGTACAGCCACATAAACACATAAGAATGTAGACATTAGGATCCATAAATGACATGTGTTCATTGCTGTAAACCACTAACACAGTCACATGCTAACCCACACTCAGACACCCAGTAGAAGCACCCCAGCCTAACACGTATAGTAAGATTCACGTACAGTACTACACCCAAGCTAATACACACTCTTTCCCACAGTAAGAAACTTAGACACACACAGACACACACACATCATTTCCCACAAGTAAAACGTAGCTACGTACATGCTAATGCAAACACATGAACCAATGGAAATGTGCATAGAATAACCTGTGTTACGTACATATTGATATAGAATATCAAACACAGTATCCCATATACTTAGGTTAGCACCTGCAAACATACCCATACATTTTAGAAAGGTAGACGCTATTGGTAAGTTGTTTTCTCTCTAAGGAGAAGAAATAATCAGGCTAATTCAAGAAGGTCCTACTTAAGCTCTCTCTGCCCTGGTTCATCAGATGGGCTTCCGTGATTCATGGATCCTTTACTCCACCTAGTGGCCATCCCCATTGTGCCAGCTGTGCGGGGGCATTGGTGCCTGGAATCCCACTACATTTCTCTCACAGTGATTCTTAAACAGTGATACACTGCTCTTTCCAAGACAGTCATGGAGCTCAGCTGAAACAGGAGCTGGTTCTTCGGCATATCTCTGGAATAGATGTTCTGCTCTGGTCGAAAGGTTTGGAGTAGGCAGTAGAACTAAATGCAGTGCCACTCATCCACCGTGATGGTACTCTCAGGACTGGTGGATCCAGACTTAGTTGGAACACTCGCTGTGATGAAGAACCTACCAAAATAGGAGGTGACAAAAGGGTCTTTGAGCGTTTCACCTGATGTGGGCTGGACATCCCTTGCTGTACCTGACATGGGACACCTGAGGACAAGGTCTGCCACAGTGAGTGAGATGAAAACTCACCATTCATCTCGATACCCACCAATCCCTAAGACACTTACGAACTCCAGGAGTTCCAAGTCCATGAGATGATCTCCCTGAGCACACACCCAGTTCACAGAGAAGAGTCATAAACTTTCCCATTCTGGATCTGTCCTTACCCAGGAAGCAGGGGTCCTCGTGTGCATGTGGGAGAGCCCTTCTTAGCTATGGGGAAGCTCAGTTGGGACATTGTTCCCCATGGGCTGACAAGGATATCTACCCACAGTGGGCATACACCAGACTAACAGAGGCCTTCTGCTTCAGAAGGTGCTGTTTGCATAATTTCTTCGTTACATACTTCCAGATTACAAACATAAAGAACAGCAATACACACATTTTGAGAGGCCCAGATGGATCACATGCGTGACTATGAAAAATGATTTAAACATCAAAGACAAACACACACACAATAACACACATATTTACTGTCCACTAGAAAATAAAATGACCACTGAGAAGGTAACACCTGAGGATTCGTCCACCAAGGCAATGTATTAGGCAGACTATGTAGCCCCAAATATATCTAGGTCCTTCAACAAGACACTTGTGAATGATGGCTGATATGGCATGAGGGTCGTTGCAGGTATGATTCAAGATTTTGAGATGAGAATTCCTGGAGTTTTCAGTGGGCCCTATACTTACTGACAAGTGTCCTTATTTGAGGATGAGAGGGCTATTAGGTTGCAGGACGTAACAAGACAATGTAACTGCTGAAGTAGACTGATTACATCAGTTTTCAACATGGCCTAAGAGGCCGTGAGTGAGAGAATTCAAGAAACCCTACTTTGGAAGCTGAAACTAGATTCTCTCCTAGAGTCTGTAGAGGAGATACATTCCTATAAATACCATGATTTGGCGCAGTGAATCTGAATTCTATTTCAGACTTAAATACCAGAATTCTAAGGATGGAAATATGTGTTGTTTTGATTCAAAAATTTATCCTCTTCAAAATAGCATAGGAATCTCATGCCTCCAGGGAGGTGTATGTCCATCAGGACAACCCTAGTAACAGATCTGTGGCCCATGGATATGTCTGTGTTCAGGTATTTCTGTCAAGGAAAGGACTGAAGGAGCGGGTGCTGATCAGGGCTGTGCTTGAACCGAGCCCGCCTGTGAGCCCCTGGCTGGGAGGCCAGTTACTAATGATTTCCCTGTCAGAGCCTTAGGGCTTAGGAGACTGGAAATGAGCTGGAAACAGAAAAACTTCCTTGATTTTAATAATGGCCAGCTTCCCTTCTAGTTCATTTATTTAAAATTCACATACACAAGTTGTGAGGATTGGCTGCCCTTGTTGGTGAATGATGAAAACAAGACTGAGATCATTGTTTGTGGCAGAGCAGGGTGACTGCAGAGCTCTGGAGAAAAGGTGGTTTTCCTTGCAAACTGATGTGTAAAACACAAGGTGGAAGTTGTCAGAGACTAGTAGATTCATCCTATGTTGATTATTTATGAACATGCTCGCCAGCACATGATATTTTCCAGATGTATGAAAATTTTATTTTTAACACATTGGGAACAGCCAAAATATTCTGAAATACGGTTGGCCGGTTCACAACAACACCAGTTATTTCCGAGTATTCTCAGTTTTCACACTCTCACTAATCCATATGTTCGTTAATATGAAAAAAAGAAAAAAGACTATAGCTGTATTAGTCAGCCAACGGGGTGCTGATGCAAAGTGCCAGAAGTCTGTTGGCTTTTATAAAGGTATTTACTTGGGGTAAAGTTTACAGTTACAAGGCCCTAAGAGTCCTGCTCAATGTTTTCTCAGGAGAGTCAGTTGCCCCGAGTGGAAGCTGTAGGGAGGAGACCTCTGCCTGGGCTCCCTGGGCTTCCTGCCTCAGTCTCTGTCATAGGGCTCATTCCTTCCAGGCCTGCTCAGCTGCTCAGCTGCTCTGTTCTCTTCAGCTGCAAAGTGACAGGTGTGTGACTCCTCTCTCCCCATGGCCACAGGATGAAACAAAACAGAGCTCCCTCCTCTTCCATGTGTCTTCTTAAGTAAAGACTTTTGTATCAGTCCACCAAGGGGACAGCTCTCAGTATAACCTACCTGTCTGCCTCTCCCATTTCCCCTATGAATACTTTCTTCCATTTGTATGTTACATATATTAGAATTGATGAATATTGGTGCACTGCTACTTCTATCCTCTATAGTTTTGATTTTATTTACACTTTTCAGCATGCAATTTTATAGGTATTGGTAGAATGTATAATGGCTCATAACCATCATTACGATGTCATGCAGAACAATTCAGTTTCCCTAAAAATGTCCTGATTTCCAACTTCTCTTCTCTCCCCCTCCCAGAAGAAAGTCTGGTGACCACTTCCGTTGCATCAGCACTAAAAAGTTTCTGTTATTTGAATGATACAAGATCTACTTTGGTCCATGGTTGCATCCTTGCTTATGTTTGTTCATTCCTCTATCTTGAGTGTGGAATAGTGATGCTTGCTCTCCTTCAGAGAGCATGGAGGCTTAGATCTTATAGGGCAGATGAAGGAAATGTTTTGCTTGCAGTTGTAGATACTCCTTGCCTTTTGGGATCATTTTGTTAGTTGCTCTGGGCAAATTCAATGATCTGGAGAGTAGGTGTTCTTGCACCTCTGCTGAGATTCAGGGCTCAAGCAGGATAGGAAAAGCCTCAAGGTTTAAGTCTCTACCTTGGCCATTTTCAGCTGGTGTAATGGGTAGACTCTGTCATCTCAGTCAGGTGAAGTGTGCATTTGTTTGGTCAAGAAAGCACTGAGCTAATTTCAATATAAGGGTCTTTCCTGGACTTTAATCAGTGAGTTGATGGCATAGATGGCAGAATACTTCTACAATCAATGAGGAGATTGTCGTCAGCAACGAGTGACGTCTCATCCTTTGGTTTGAAATTCTTACAAGGAGAATGATCTCATCATTCAGAGAGAGAATCCCCATCTCTATGTAAGATAGCTAGCTTCTCCGGTGGGAGTTGTAAAACTGACTCTGCCCTCTGATTATTTTCAAGGACTTTAAGGACCCTCTGTTTCCACTAATCAAGAGGCTACTGACAGTTCATGGCATTGTTACCAGATTTTGTCTAGGTTCTTGACTGAGCTGCAGAAATGAATTTCAAGAGCTCATCGAGGGGAAAAAAGAAGAGCACATCTGTTGAGTTAGACCAATAATTTATTCAGGTCGGGTGGGAAGAGAAATGGGAGAAAATGACAGATCACAGGTCCCAAGTAGAGAGAAAGATGCTGAGAAGTGATCAAGCAGGCTGAGTTACAGACTACAATTTCTCATTATAGTTTATAAGTGTCCAGGTTTGACTTGCATGTTGATCCATGTGGTAGAACTCAGCGGGAGAAGGGTGCAGAAGGCAGAAGCAGGGCAACCCAGCACTGGGACTGAGACGGGGAAGGCAAGAGAGCAAGAGAGCTTGGCGCTTGCGTTCAAACTGTAAATTATTCCACACTTTGCTAATGGTAGGGTACGTGTTGCAGCTGTTTGTTGTTTTGATTGATTTCCTCTCCCATCAATCCCCCAGGAGGGCCCAATTATTAAGTCCTTGGGGAATATCCTGGGCTTCTCCTGGCTCGTGGAGGAAATGGTCTTCTGGATGGCAGAACCGTTTGTGGGGTCCCGCAGCCATCTTGAGGTTACTGATGTCCCCGTGGACTCTTTGCCAGGTTCCAGATCTGACTCTTGACTCCCTGTCTTACTAGCTGGCTTCAGCATGAGTTGGCAATAGTGATCCAAAATATCATCCCATGGTATGACTCTTTCAATGTTCATAAGAGGCAGGGATCTGGCCTAGAGTGTTTTTAAGCCCTTAAGTATTTTGTGGAGAAAGAAGGTTTTGTTCTTGAAGCTACAGTTTTGAGATCTCTGAAAAGAAATTTGGGTCAGGATGAATTTATTGATTTGGGCCTGTTCGAGAAAAAAGTGGCACTCACTTGGGCCCAGAAACTGAGGCTTGCAGGCAGGCAGAAGTTTATTATGGGGAAGCTTTCTGAACGGAGGGGGTCTGAAGGACTTTGGCCCCTCGTGGAAGGTGCAGGTGTGAATTTATACAGTACCTCAATAGGCAGGAAATGCTAGCTCAAGGGAAGGGGGTTAGAATTAGAGCCTGAGTATAGCCTGGGTTAAAAGTGAATTCTTCTGGTGCTTGGCCTGGGGGTAGTGGCCTAGGAGGTGGGTAAGCATTGCCTGGGAGGAGGGCTGGGACACTTGGATCGTGTTCCCAGCACTGTCCATCCCCCTCATGTCCCAGGCTCTCCCCAGGAACCTGGGAATCAGAAAGCCAGCAGCCTGAAGCCTGTTCTGGAAGGGGGTTCCTGTCTTTTCCTTTGTGCTTGGCACTGAAGGAGCACGTGGGCCTTCACTACCAGTAAGAGGCACTCTTACTCCTCAAGCACAAGTCACGCTGATGAGGAAGCCTTTTCTGGCAGGGCAAGCAGGGCGAGGTGCAGGCAGTGGGAGCTTGCTGGACTTCACCCACACACGGCTCTGAGGAGGTGTGGCCTCTCTGTGAGGACTGTCAGCCAAGCTCAGCCTTGAGAAACCTGTGGCTTGCAGCACGCAGGAGGAGGGGGACACGATGTTTTTGCTTATCTACTGGCATCTCAGTTCACTCTAATGGGGAGCTTGATGATGCATTTATATTATAACATTGTCTATTTAGGGAAAAATAATATGCTAATGAATGACTGATACATGCCTGAAATATTTTTTCTAAATTAATGTATCATGAGTACACTTTGTATGAAAAAAATCATGCATTATTCTGTTGTTTCATTTATATGTACTATATATTTTTGACGCTCTGTACATATGTGTGTGTATAAGAAATGTGATATTAAATTAAAGGGCTTTGCATAGAATCATAAGTTATAAAGGTCTTTAAGTGTACAGGCCTATTACTTGATGCCACATGAGATGGAGAGAAGAAAGTAGTTTCTTAGATGATACCCCTATGTCCATGCCAGGATTACCCACTTCCTCCTTTTCCTTGAGAACACGGGCCTCTACAGAGTGGTCCCAATTTTGTCTGGAAATTCTCAGACTGAGACCTTTACAGAGATGGACAATGCATGTTCTGTTCACAGTTTCAAGCACATTCTGAAGCAGAAAAAATCTCAGAATATACATGTACTCTTTTATAATATGTAGGAATGTGTATATGCATGTTCACCGAAAGGGAATAGCAATAAAAACATGATTTGAGCTTGAAACGTGGATACATAAAAGCAGTTCCTAGAACTGATGGACTTGAATGTAAAATATTTTAAGATGGTTATTCAATAATATTATTTAATTGAATTGAAAGGAAAAAGATATAGTGTAGATATCTTGGGTGACTGAAAACTCTTTCTTTGGTGGCAGAGTTTGGGAAGTAAGGAGATCATCTGGAGGCAGGTGATAATCATGGAAGCCTGGGAGAGAAGGTAGTGAGATAGAAGGAGAGTGAAGGAGGAACATGACTGCTCAGGGTAAGCCAAGATTTTATAGCAGAGACCATCGGGCTATCAGATTTACATTTTGTAGTTGCTGCAGAAAGCATGAAACAATGAATTCTACCAGTTCCATCTGTAGCATGGGGCAGGACAACATAATTTCTTTTGAGGAATTGGATCAGAATCAGAATAAAGACTTGAAGGATATACAAAGTTTCTTAATCATGTAAGTGGTTTCTAGAATTACAAATCCTTTCAGTTAATGAGGGAAGGTGATGGTGTACAGGATTACCTTGGGGAGAAGCAAGAAGATGGCACAGTGAGAGCATGGAAGGACTGGAAAGTTGACCCTAGGAGGATGTGCTGATTCCTGAGGTTGCCACGATAATCCTCAGTTGTGGAGTGCTGTGTAGTCAAAGGTACCCCTAGAGTTCAGGCCTATTATGCAGACCTACAAGCTGTGACCATGGTCTCCCCACTGTTTAAATTCATGCCCACCAGTGGGAAGTCACTGACAGTCCCAGGTCCAGAGATCCCTGGTAGAGAGTGGGAGAAGCAGTGATTTCATGAGTAATGCAGAAACCTGGATCTGTTCTCGGTGATAGGAATCATGTTTTCTCCAAGATGTGTCAGCAAAGGAAGCTCCAGGTAGACACACACTCTCAAGGTGAACCTTAATGATGCAGTATGTAGTGCACATCTAACTTTTCCTTTCAAATTGAGCAATTAGAAATGGAGGGGACATTTCTACTCGTGACGTCTCAATACCAGCCCAGGGATCACTGAATTGAGCAGCCTGGTGTGTGTCTGTTTGGTGAATGGGCTATTGTCTCTCAGTGGAAAGGATTCACCAATCAGCGATTTCCTAGAAGTCAGTTGGACAGAAAGAGTTTTCCGAGTTGATCCTCATGCTTTAAGTCCTCCTTGTCCCACAGGACTAACACCACTGTCCTCTGCTGAATACCCCATCCAGGATTAGGTTGCCTCATACCTGACAGTTCCTTAGATTAGCTATTTGTTTATTAAGAATTGCCTGCATTGTTAATTAATCAGCAATTGTAGCACTAGGCAGTTGAAGGGTGTGAAAAATACGACTATAGGAAACTGAAAAGTGATCTCAAACTTCCTTTTTTAATGAAGACTGTGTTTATGGCAAGATTGCTAAAATTTTATAACACTTGAATCAGTAATAATAACATAATGAAGAAGTTTTGAGGCACTAGTCAATGAGAATACTCAGAATTAATTTTGTTGTGCAGCCATTTTGGTACTGGCTCTGTCAAGGTATTCCATATTTCTACCTTAAATAAATTGTTGAAAAAGTAACTTTCTGTTGAAATGCAGGCCATTTCATTTGTATGCCGGGATTGTGTCACCATTTTTTAGTCTTTCCTGTATTATATTACTTCAGTTTAAAATCTTTACATTCTTCAAGACTTTTCAGAATTATTTATAGTGTTATAACATTGGTATGTTTTCATTCTCAGAACCAGTCTTTACAACATAGCATTGGGTTGTATAACAGCAGAGTGCAACATGCTTGGTTCTGGAAGTGGAGTGCTGGATAAATCTCATTCCTTCCCAGGGGCTCAGTGTTAAATTTAGGTGCTGATGAAGTAGTGTCATAGTCTATGGGGTGGGAGCAGCCAATGGAACCCTACAACAAATACTTTATATGAAAAAAGGGAATCTATACTGACAAGGTAATAGTGAAATTGTGGAGAATGCAAGGAAAATTTTAGGTAAAGCATTACTTGACAATAGAAAATGATCAATAAATAAACTTCATAGGCATAATTTTCAGAAATTTGGGGGGGAAAATGTCCACACTTTGACCAAGTTCATTACCATGCAGAAATTCCAGGTAAATGGGTCAAGTTAACTCGAGGATTTTGGAAGGAACCCTGAAAAGAGCAGAGGTGCAAGAGAGCTTTCACCTACTCAAACACTCCCTTGGTGAGAACATTTAGAGTTCAAAATTAATTAAAGTCTATTCCTTTTCCCGTGAATAACTTACTGCAATAAAAAACACAGGAAATATATAGACATATATCTGTGTAACTATTACTACCAAGTGGATAGTGAATGCCCCCAGTTTTCCTCTTCTACCTCTGTAATTCATAACTCAAGCCCCTTCTCTTTTCTTCTGGCAATGTTTGATCTCCCTGTTCAACTCGTTTCCTTGAATTATGCCTTAAACTTGGAACATTTCTAGTGTAAAATTCACAGGTATTCACTTTATTCACTGGATATGTATCACCATCACAGTGTCCATATTAGAAAGCAGTCATCACTATTTTAACTTGTATAGCTTCTCTTCATTCTCTCCTGAATCCCATTAAACCCTGTGTTAAGTCATTTCCCTCATATCTCTTCTGAGTCAGTAGAGGAAAGGTACTGGGGGCCGTGCTGGGGCTCCCAGGGCACAGAAGAAAGGCAAAAGGGAAAGTCATGATGTCTTCCACCTTGCTCAGTGTCAGTCTAGGCTCTGCCCACACTGATGGGCATGTCTCTAAGAACATAGCTTGTGATTTTCAGAGTAGGGAGGGAGCCAGAAACTTGAAGCTGGAGGTGAGATGAGAGAGGAAGCCCAGGACCCTGGCAGGAAGGCCCGTCCCTCCCTCCACTCCCTGCACCTGGGAAGAGCTTCAGCTCGTTGGTCCTGATCCCACTCAGTCCAGCCCCTCCTGGGCTCCCTGAAGGACCGACCTGGTTCTGGCCTCGCACTCCCTGCCTCACCGCCTTTGCCTTCTCTCCTGATGACTACTGAGCCCTCAGATCTCAGGTGTTTGTGTCGTAGAGGCACGTTCATTAGGTTTTCTTGGGAAGGGCACTCAGCTTTCCACTGTCCCATGGAGTACCCATGACTCTTGATGAAATACTTAGTGCTTCACCTGTTTATGTGATTTCAGCATTTTCCAAGGGAGAGGAACTCACTTGGCCTGCATTCCTGCACATGCACAGACGCTGGACCCTGGGACCCATTCGCTATCTCCATATCTTTGTGTGTACATGTAAAATATGGCCAGAAGAGCTATAGATTAATACCAACAAGAAATTCCAAGGCATTCAGATCAGTTGGCCTTTTGTGCATCAGTGATATTTCTCCATGGTAAAACATAATTTATTTTAATATTGTCATCCCATAGAGTTTCTTCTTACACAGAGAATAAGAATATTAATGAGAGAAACCCATCTGGTACAATGAAGGGTAGGAATGGAGTAGTTTCATTATGTCAATCCCATCATTTTGCATGTGAGTGTCACTGTATCAGACAGGAAGGTCTTAGAGGCTATGAAGTTGGGTGAGCTGAAACTCCTGATTCCGGCATAGATTTCCCACAAACAGATGGGGTGGAGACAGAGGAACAGGTTGAGTCATAAAGCAAATTTATAAAGCAGAATCTAGTGTGGTAGCAGTGGGCTCTAGGAATGGATTTTGTGGATAGGGGAAAAAGGTGAGATGACATGGATGGACTGCAAGGCGGTGGCACATGGAATCGGGAAGGGGATCCAGAGGCTATGACAGCAACAAGGCAGGCATGTCTTCCTGGAGCCAAAATAGAATTTGTCTTAGTCGAGCGGGTGGTGGCAGTGGCCATGTATTCACTGGGATGGGCCCCAGGGGGAGGGGAGCCGAGGAGTGAGAGTCAGGAGAGGAAGGACCATGGGTGTGGGGATCCCCGTGCTAATTCTCGGGGGATCAGTTTCAGGAGCAGGTTCTTAAACATCCACTTGCCTGGGTGTCATGAAGTTACTGAGTATGTATCGATCAGAGTGAGAACGGTGATGTGGGGTGTTCCTAGGAGAAGAAACAGGGCCCTGCCAGTAACCCCTCTCTCTCATCCCACTCTTCCATGTGGCCTCCCTGGCCTGTAGCCTGGATGTCAGCACTCTTGTCCTGCGCTGGGAGCCAGGCCTAATGCATAGAATACTCAGGAATTCTTCCTGCACTTTTAATTCAAGCAAGTAAGTCATAATAGAGGTTTATTTAGCATAAAACTTACGTTTCTGAAGATATGAACTGTGCAATTCGGTGCACCAGCCGAGGTGCTTTCTCACATTGTCAACCCCTGGTGATCCTCAGGTCCTGCCCCATGGCACAGCTGGCTGCCTGTCTCTGCCGAGATCCCTGCCTTCCCCTCCAGAGTCTACTGTGTCCTGGAGATGTGCTGTGGGCAACCAGGCATAGGGCTTGTCTCTCATAAAATAATCAGAGAAGGAAATGAAGAGCTGCTTTATGGATGTTTGCATTTCTTTTTTTTTTTGTCAATTATGGTAAAAGAGAGACAATTAAGTTTGAAAGGGTTTAAATCAGAGGGGAAAAAGGGAGATTATATGGCACACTTGTTCTATGACACCTGCAATTTCTACAAGTATAAAGATAGATAGTTTTATTAAATATAAGGACAGTACAGGTACAAACGAACACCTGACTTCTTCTACAAGGTGACATTATGATAAAATATATACATATATACACACAATTGTTAAGGGTGGCTTGCCTGTTTCACAGTGGTATAGTTATTTCTGGCTTGATTGCCTTTTGCTTCAGAGTCTTTCAGTATAATTGCAGCGGTGTTGTCAGGTAGCATGGCAGAGCTGTAAATGTGGGCAGCACATCTGAGACGGGTTTCAAAAGAAGATTCCCAGGCCCACCAGTCCCGAGTCTAGCAAGGCTGATTAGAGGCACCGCTGCAGAGCAGGGAGCTAAGAATGGATTCTCAGGTGCTCTTGTACTGGTTCTGGACGCTGCTGTATATTTACAATGTGGTGGTACATTTGTGGCTCGTTGGGTCCTTCCTGGTGGATCTTGGAGATTCATATCATGAGCAGAAAGTTTTGGTGGTGGCACAGATGGATGAGACTCTGTTTGTAGAAATTTCAGAAAATGTTCTGAGAAAGAACTATGAAGTACACGCTGTCGACTAGGTTTCAGAGATGTATTGGGAACACTTTTTGATCCTCCTCCAAGCCAACCACTCATCCACCTGGTAACTGCACCCTGGCCATCAGTGAACAACTCTTCCATTTCCTCCTTTTTCATACCCAGACTGCTTCCCATTAATCTTAATACCTCAGAACGCTTGGTTTTTGGTGCCTGAAAGTATCTAATAAAGAGCTTTCTCATTAGGACTTTGTCCACTTTTCCTTCCGTGCTCTTTAGTACGTTCGTCAATTTCTTTTGTACCTCATCCAGCCTTTCTTCTTGGTATGCATTTTGTGTTTTAAGATTTTTAACTTGTTCTTCCTTCAGAGTTAACTGTTCTCTCAGTCTTGTTGCTGAGTCCAATGCAGCATTCGCCTCATCCAAACGTTCCTGTAATGATGAAAGTTTTCCTCCCAGATTTTCTGCCTTTGTCTTCCATTCCCCCAGAAGGTTGTTTTGCTTTGCTAGTTTGGCAGAATACATGGCTTTTTCCTCTTGCTGGAAACGGTCTAGTACCCCCTGCAGGTTGGCTAAGGAGAGAGCATACTGCTTTACTTGTTCTTGTGAGATGGAAAGCTGCTGTGCAGTTTCATCCCTCTGTGCAGAGACTGCATTCAGTTGGAGCTGCAATGATGCTACCTGCAAACTGGCTTGACGCCTTGCGTCCGTCATTGCATCAGAGGATGAAAGTAGCTTGTCTTCCAGTGCTGTGACTTTCTTTCTTAGGCTGTTCTCCCTGTCTTCTGCAGCCAAAGCTTCACGAGTAGAAGAGTCTTGTGATTCTAAAACATGCTTATGCAGGCTCTTTAGCTCCCAGTTTAAGTGTAATTCCTTGTTATGTAAATGTTGTAGCTCATTCTGCAGGGCACTGTTTTCCATTTGTTTCTGTTTCAGGGCCAACAGGACTTGATCTCTCTCCTGTTGAAACACAGCTGCCTTCTCCTGCATGGATTTCACTGCATTTAAAAGCTGATCTAACTCCCCAGTCTTGTCCTGTTCCTTTCCTTTGAGTAGTTGTTCCAAAACAAGAGCCTTCTCCTTCATTGCCTGGCACTCAAACTCCCTTTCTTGCAGCATGATTGAAATCATGGTATTAGCCTCTTGTAATGCTTGATGTTCTGTTTCCTTTACTCTGGATGTTTCTGCTATTTTTTCATTTTCCTCTTTCAGTTTAGAAATGTCTATTTCTAAAATTAATATTCTCTCCTTCAGGTTTGTCACTGCCTGCCTTAAAAGTTCATTTTCCTTCACTTTGTTAGTGAAATTCTCATTTAACGAAAGGAACTTGGCACTGTTGGCTTCGATTAAGAGGTCTTTTTCCTTAAGTAACTTTTTAAAAACATCTTGTTTGTCCTTTATCTCCTTAACTTCTGGATCATTTTGTTCATGTTCTTTTCCTTCTAGCTCTGGGGTGGCAGCAATTAAATGACATAATCTGTGATTCTTTTCCTGTAGAGTGCTGATTGTTCCATCTTTTTCCTGCAGTGATTTTCTTAACTCTTGTTGAAGTAATTTAGAAGGCTCCCTCATTACATCAGATTTAGTGTCCCTAAGAGATTCTGCTGACTGTGAAACAGGTGATGGTCCAGAGGAGAGCTGTGGTAAAATGATATCAAGTTTTCCTAAAAGAAGATCCTTGGTGTTGCAAAGCTGCCCTAGGCTGTGCTGAACTTGTGCTAATTTCTTCCCAAAATTTTTGAGTTTGCTTTCGTTCTGCTTGTACCGTTGGATTAGTTCAGTACGCTCTCCTTGGAATTTACAATTATTTTCACTGTCAACCAAAACCTGAGCCTGAAGTTGATGAAATTCCTCCTGTACTTGGGTTGACTCACAGTGTATGTTTTGTACTGTGGTCATCACTTGCTGTTTCCACCCTTCCATTTCCTTTACTTGTTGCTTTAATTTATCCCGTTCCTGCAGTATCTCCTCAAAGTGATGACTGTTAACACCTCCGTCCTCGTTACCAGTGCTGGATGCATGTAAAACAGTCAGTAAAGTCTGACATTTCTGACTCAATGCATCTATTTCAATGTCTTTTTCTCGAATGATATATGATAAATTATGCACCGTTTCTCTAAACATATTCTGGTCACTACTTTCAAATCGAGTGCACAAGGTTTTATTTTCTTCTTGCAGCTTCCTAAGGACTGCTTCTTTGTCAGAGACTATGTCCACCATTTTGTGGTATTCTCTTTTTAGGTGGCTATTTTCCCTAGTCCTCTCACTGAGAACAGCTAATACGTGTTCTCTCTCCAGGACAAAGGCCTGCATTTGCTGTTGGAGATAAGCAGCATCCTGGGTGTAGGGAGCTGAAGAGGTTCTTGCATGAAGAGCTTGTATTTCCGAATCTTTCTGCTGGATTATGTGAGTTAGTTTCACAAGCTCCTCTTTGGACAGCTGATCAATCTGCTTTCTTAAAGATATATTCTTTTCATTTAGAATTTTAATCTCTAATTCCCTTTCTTTTATCCCCTTTACTAACATTTCAATTTCACCTTTAGATAAATCAAGCCTTTCCCTTCCATATTCTATTTTAAGGCTCTCAACTTTCTTTTCAACAGAAATATCCAAATTTTCTGTTTGAAGTCCCTGTCTTCCTTCCTGCATCTGGGTTCTGGCTTGTTCAATAGTGTCTTGCAAATTCCTTGTTTCCTCATCCTTCTCTAAGCAAAGCTGGGTCTGTGAGGTATTCATTTGCTCATGCTGGTATTGAAACTCATCCCTTTCCTTTTTGTGCTCCTCTAAAAACTGAAGCACTTGAATCTCACTCTGGTTTTGATCTTCAGTTGTCTTCTGATGATGTTGTGTTTCCTCTTGAAGATCACCCTTTACCATATACAGTTGAGATACGTCAGACTCAGTGGCTGGCTGCCGATTCTGCACCTGCTCCTGTAGCACAATCTGTCCTACTCTAAGATGACTGATGTCTACATCTTCCTCTTGTAATTCATTTTGGTAACTTGTAGATCGCTGCTTGACTTGAAGCTGTGAGGCTTCATGCTGCTCTTCTAGGTCTGCACAGTGTTTAAGTCTCTCATTCGCTGATTTTAAGGTTGAATGAATGGATTCGCTCTCCTCTCTGCTTGAGTTAGGTAAAGCTGCTTCCACGTCCTCCATGCCTTCCATTAGCAATCCTGTTGTCAAGTTTGACCTCTGTCCAGTGAGAAAAGCCAGGCTGCCCCTCACTCTGCCCAGAGTTTGTCCCAAGCTGGAGCCGAGGTCACCAAGCCAGGACGACATCGCTGTGGGTCAAGGACCTACACGGTCTGCTCTGAGTGAAGCAGCCGATGTGGTCAGACTCTCCCACCAGGTGTCCTCCAACTGCTGCCTTGACGGAACTAGTCCAAATCTAAGCACTCAGGATTCCACAGCACAGTGAGGGGTTGCTGGGCAACACCAGCTTCAGGGGCTCCCCCCAGCTGCCCGGCTCTGCCCAGAAACACCAAGACCTGGCCTGGGACTTGACCACAGGCCTCCACCAGTGACTCAGTCAGGTCCACGGAGCCTCCGCTCCTTCCCACACCTTCCCCCCATCTGAATGGGCTTTTTCTTCCTCTGCTTTCCTGACTTTCCCCGGTTCCACGGGCAACTCCTGCCGCCTCCACCCCAGTGCAGGGACACCTGCCCTGAGAGCAGCAGTGGCTTATTGGAGTCCAATTTTATGACAGTTGATTTTTAGTTTGTTTTCTCTACATTTTAATCTGTTTAGGGCAAGAATATGCCTCGTACTTATTTCTCTTAGAAGTATATTTTTTATTCAAAAATAAATATTTTGTAATACTTGGAAAGGAAAAAGTGAAAAAATAGAAAAAATGGAATTCATTTCAAATTTTTAAAATGTGTGTTCACCTCTTTTAGAAATGCGCAGTCTCGGGCAACATCCCAGATCTGCTGATTCAGAAACAACGTTTAAGAAGATAAGCAGGTGTTGTGCTCATTAACGTGTGAGAAGCTCAAAATTGTAACGATTTTAAGATGCAGCATTTTAATTATGGTATTTATTGACAGTCTTATTTTAGTACAAGTGCTGGACACTTTGCCTAGTGCTTCGTATGCATTTTCTCATTTAATTCTCACACAGGCTATTCTAGCTCTCTTACCTTTTCTTACCAATTTTAAAATAAACTTGTCAATTTCTCCAAAAAATCAGTGCAATTTTCATTGCAGCCGTTCAATTTATAGATTAATTCAGAATAAACTGACATAACATTAAGGTTTCTAGCCCATCAAAAAGGTCTATCTCAGGCAGCGGACTTGGCCAAGTGGTTAGGGCATCCTTCTACCACATGGGAGGTCCGTGGTTCAAACCCCGGACCTCCTGGACTCGTGTGGAGCTGGCCCATGCGCAGTGCTGATGCGCGCAAGGAGTGCCCTGCCACACAGGGCTGTCCCCCTCGTAGGAGTGTCCCCCGCATAGGGGAGCCCCATGCGCAAGGAGTGCGCCCCATAAGGAGAGCCGCCCAGCACCAAAGAAAGTCCAGTCTGCGTAGGAATGGTGCCGCACATCCGGAGAGCTGACACAGCAAGGTGACAGAAACACGGATTCCAGCCCCTCTGACAACAAGAGGAGCGGACAAAGAAGATGCAGCAAACAGACACAGAGGAGCAGGGTGGGCGGGAGAAGGAGAGAGACATAAATAAATGAATAAATCTTTTAAAGAATTTTTTTAAAAAGAGAAAGTTATATCTCTCTGTTCATCTAGGTAGTCTATATTTTTCATTTAGGTTCTCTTTTATTTCTCATAGAGATACTTTATAGTTTGTAATTTTTTGAAAAAATATTTCCATTAGAAATTTGTGGTTTTACAGGACAGTCTTACATAAAATTAAGGATTTCCAAGTACTACCTCATCACCAAGCCATTGTGTTGGTATAGAAGTTTTGTTAGAATTCATGATAGTTACAATTAAGGAAAGAGTAATGAATTAATACATCTCCTTCAGTAAATCAGACTGAGATAAATTTATAGTTTTTTCACACATCGTCTTCAGCCCCTATTATTTTTGAGATATTCAGATAGTTGTGCGTGATATTGTAATGACATATACAAGCCATTGTACAGTTGTCAAAACATAGGTAATTGTGTGGTCCAAAATGTAAAGCGTAACGTAAACTATACACCACTCTTAGCAGCAATGCTTCAATCTGTGTTTATTTATTTATTTTTTAATTTTTTAAAAATTGATTTTGTAAAAATATTACATTAAAAAAATATGAGGTCCCATTCAACCCTGCCACCCCCACCGCACCCCTCCCCCCCCAGCAACACTCACTCCCATCATCCTGACACATCCATTGCATTTGGTAAGTTCAATCTGTGTTTATTAATTGCAACCAATATACCATATTGATGAAAGATGTTAATGGGTAAAAGTGTAGAAGCAGGAAGTTTGGGGTATATGGGAATCCCTGATATTTTTGATGTACCATTTATATAATCTAAAGCCCCTTTTATTTTCTTGTTACAATGTCTATAATCCATCATGTACCATAAGGTTCACTGTGTTGACATACAAGCCTTTGTGCAAAATGTCCACTTTCCTAGGATTCTCATGATGAACCTTCTTTAAAGCCTTTACCCCAGTGAAAACACTATTATTTTAGAATTCCCTGTTCATGTTTCACTCTTTGCTGCCACTGGACCTTTGCACATGTCATAGAACCTACCTGTCATATTCTTTATCCGCTCATATCTTGTGTTGTTTTTCTTTATTGATCTCTGTCCCTTTATGTTTCCTATCTGACTTGGAATCCCCTTCCTTTCCAGAACTTGCTCTTCCAGAAAAGCAACTCTCCTTCCAACTCTGACCATTCCCTTGCAGTTTGATCCCCTTAACAATTTATTCAATTTATAACATTCATAGATCTTGTATAATATATGAATCTTAATTCAGCAGTCCTGTCATCATATAGTGATTCCATTAACAAAAATGTTGTAGGTTGTACGTAAATGTAATATTTCTTTAAAAGGTTTGCATTATGCATTGGCAGTGATTCAACTCAATGAATTTGGATTTTTTTCCATGCTATATTTTAAGGAACATTATTATGCAAGTTGAGTTACATCTATAATTTGTTGGCTGTCAGGATGTTCTGGTGGATTCCTAAGAATGGTTCCCTAGACTGGTTTGGGTATGTTACTTTGGCCCTATTTCTATTCTTCCTTAGTATCATGTATTAGGTACAGCAATCAATAAATGCTAAGAGTGGTCAACCATGTGTAAGATCAGATGCCTTTGATTTAAAGATTGTGTGCCTTTGATTTTCCTGGTTTAGATTCCTGTTTTTAAAATACTTTAGATCGTTTTGAAGAGAGGCTGTATCCATTTTCATGGTTGGCATCTAATTCAATGCGTAGTCAAAGAGTGACTCATTCTCGTTGCATATTTCCTGTTAAATCAATGTATATATGCCAGTCTTCCACTCACTAACCAAATATTTCTTCCCATTAGATGTATATTTTCATGTCGTTGGACTCAAAGCTTGGTACAATCACAGAATATTAGATATGGCATCAAGTCGTGGCTTTGCTACTCAGTAGCTGGGTGAACTTGACCATGCCATTTAATTTCTGCATTCCTGTTATTTTATCTGTGAAATGGGGGTGATATTTATTTCGCCACCTGCCACATATGATTATTGTAAGGATCAAAATGAAACTGAAGTTAATGTGACCTGAAGAGACTTGAGTGACTGAATCCTGAGGTTGCACAGCCAGGAGAGCAATAAAGCCAGGACTGAGCTGAGGGCTGCTTGTGCCTTGGTGACTGTTTCAACACAACTTTGTTCTGTACCTTGGTAGATAGTCTCTGTGTGAGTTTGTTGACATAAGCTTTGTGAAAGTGCTTTGTAAACTAGAAAGGACACAACCAATCCACGGTTCACAGGATGGAGGAATAGAATATGGATTAGAGTGGACTTACTGATATTCTATTCATGAACTATTGTGATTAGTAATGGAAGAAAATGTGGCATTGGTGTGGAGAAAGTGGCCATGGTGGCTGCTGGGTGTGGGGAATGAGAGGAAGAGATGAGATGTGGAGGTGTTTTAGGGACTTGGAGTTGTCCTGGGTGGTGCTTCAGGGACAATTACCGGAGATTGTATGTCCTCCCATGGCCCACTGGATGGAACGTGGGAGAGTGTGGGCTATGATGTGGACCATTGACCATGAGGGGCAGCGATGCTCAGAGATGTATTCACCAAATGCAGTGAATGTCTCATGATGACTGAGGAGAATGTTGCTATGGGGGGAGGAGGGCGGTGGGGGGTATATGGGGACCTCATATTTTTTGAATGTAACATTAAAAAAATAAAGACAAAAATAAAAAATAAAAAAAGAAATAAATGTAAGTTGATAGTTTCTTATATGTCTGTCAAAGAATTTTGTTATTTTCCAAATGTTTGTCTAAATTCAATGATGTCCATCATAGAGAGGTTCTTTATTTTAATCTACTTAAAAAAAAACATACAAGTGTTTTCCCCTTCCCCTCCCTACCTTCTCCTGCCCTGCTTTTTTTTTTTTTTTTTAAATCTGTATTCTTCTGTATCTATTTCTCTCTCTCTTTCTCTTTTTGTCTTTTCTTCTCGTTTTTTCTCCTCTAGGATTCTTTGGGATTCGCTTCTGGGGACCTCTGATGTGCAGAGAGGTTCCCTGTCAGTTGTGGCACTTCAGTTCCTGGTTTTTTCTGTGTTTCTCCTTGACTCTCCCCTCCATCTCCCTTTTTTTTCTTGTTGCATCATCATCTTGCCGTGTGACTCACCCGTGTTGCCACTGGCTCACCATGTGGGCACTTGGCTCGCCACGTGGGCACTCACATAGGCACTTGGCTCGCCACGTGGGCACTCACACAGGCACTTGGCTCGCCACGTGGGCACTCACACAGGCACTTGGCTCGCCACGTGGGCACTTGCGTGGGCACTCGACTTGCCACAGCGGCACTTGGCTCGCCACGTGGGCTCTCGTGCAATCACTCAGCTCACCACACAGGCATGCTTTCTCTTCTTCTTTTTCACCAGGAGGCCCCAGGGATCAAACCCAGGTCCTCTCACCTGGTAGGCAGAAGTCCTATCACTTGAGCTACATCTGGTTCCCCCGAGTGTTTTTGTTAAGTTAGCAATATCTAAACAATTTATTACTTAACACATCTTGGAACTTACAAAAAATATACTCTATGCTTCCCTGAGTCTATCGAGTTTCTTATCTCAATATGTTTACCTTAAACATGGTCCCCCAAATAATGTATGTATATTCTTCCTAATTATATCATTCCTTCAGTGGAAACAGTGAAAAGATAAGTTCTTCTCAGTATGTTAACCTTAAAAGATAAATACTGTATGTATATCCTGCATATCTTCATTGGTCTTTCAGTGGAAACAATGGAAAAATAACTGGACTGGCTTAGCTTGTCCACATTCATCTTGGTAGTGAGTCTGTCTGCCTTTCTACAGATCCATTGTTATGGTGTATCCTTTTTCCCGGGTGCACTGTCAGCCAAATTTCAACACAGTCTTCTCTTTTTGGTCAGTTGTACTAGGCTGCTTGATAGTACATGTCCATTCAGTGAGTCTCAGTGGATGTCTTTTTGGGTTTTTTCCATCTACTGAAAGTAGCTCAACATTTCTACCTGATATATTCTTACCTTGTGATTTTTAGGTAGAGGATATTTCACCAAATTACAAATCAATGACTTGTGTCTGAAGTTAGCATTTGTACTAACCATCCCATTTCCTCAAATTCTTTTAAAAAATTATTTGTATTGTGGCAACCTATGTAACATAAATTTTGTCATTTTAACCATGTTTATGCCTGCAATTCAACAGCATTAATTACACTGGCAATGTTATACTGCCGTTACCACTATCCATTACCAAAACTTTTTCATCACTTCAAACAGAAACTCTGTGTCCACTAAGCAATGACTGCCCTTTCCATCTCCCACTGGCCCCTGGTAACCTCTAATCTTCTCTTTTTCTCTATGGCTTGGTTTACTTTAGCTGTTTCATGGTAATGGACTCAGAATATTTGTCCTTTTATGCCTTGCTGCTTTCATTTAACATAATGTGTTGAAGTTCCTTCCATGTTAGAGCATAAATCAAAACTCCTTTTTATGACTAAATAATATTCAACTGTATATGTGTACCACAGTCTGTTTACCCATTCAGCTGCTGATAGACATTTGGGTCATTTTTACCCTTGGCTATTGTGAATAATGCTCTTCTGAACATTGTTGTCCAGTTATCTGAGTCCCTGTTTTCAGTTCTTTTCAATATATACCTAGGGACAGAATTTCTGGGTCATATGGTAATTGTATGTTCCACTTTTTGAAGAATGGCCAGATGGCAGCATTTTACATTCCCACTGTCAATTCAGGAGGGTTCTGTTTTAGTTTCCGTGCTGCTAAAACAAACACCTTGCCAGGGTGTGACTAACAACCGGAATTTATTGTCTAAAGACTTCGGAGCCTACAAGTCTTGCTTCTTCCTGGGGTTGGTGTCTTCTAGCTGGCCTGCAGTCTCTGTGGTTCCGTGATTTTCCATCACATGACAATGCACATAGTAACGTCTTCTGTTTTTCTGTTCCAGTTTCCTTTGATTGTTGGCTTCTGGCTGTTCCCCGGGGCTGCTTTCCATGTGTCTAGTTTCCTTTGCCCATAAGGACTTCAGCTACATGGATCTTCATTCATTTGAGCACACCTTAACTAATAACATCTTCAGGGTTCCTGTTTACAAATGAGATCATACCCATGGGACCAGGGGTTGGGACCTGAACGTGCCTTTTGTCATAGCTATGATTCAATCCCCAACAGTCCTCCCTTGCTACCTACCACCAAAGGATATGCTCTTCACAAATGCAAAATACGTGAGTTCCTTCACAACATCCCCAAAACCTTATGCCATTTTAGAACAATGCTAAGAATAAACTCTCAAATAAACTCTCAGCAAAATCTGTCACGGGTATGGTCCATCCTGGGGCAAAATTCCCCTTTCAGATGGACATGGAAACCTGGAAAACCACTTATCGGCATCTAATGTACAATGGTGGAGCAGGCGTAGACCAAATATTCCCATTGCAGAAAGGACAAATTAGCAGGAAAACAGAGGTCATGGGTTCCATACGATTCTAAAACCAAGCAGGGCAAACTCTATTAGCTCTCAAGATATGAAAGCCACCTGTGGCTTGATGCTTAGTCCATTGTGCCTGATAGAGCAGCAGCCCACCTCTTCTAAGCCTTTGTGTAGAGGCCCTGCTCTCCCCAAACACTGGTTCCACACTCTCCGAGCATTGGAATGGTGGCCCGGTTCTCCATTAGTACCCAAGTCCAGCGCACAGCCCCACGATCTCCAAGCTCTGGGTGGTGGCTCTCTCCTTGAACAACATGGCACAAGACTCACCATCTCTAAGCACATCAGTTCAGGCCTTCTCTGTTTCCCTCAGTCCAGGCTGGCAGTGGTTCCACTCATACAAGATTGGAGAAAACCTTGTTGGCTTTGCGTGTGGTTCAGGGGGAGCCACACCATCAGACAATAGAACAGTCCACAGATCCTGCCTGGGCAAGTGCATTTCCAGTCCTGACCTCCACTGAAATGGCCGAGTGGACCCCTGTTCAGCCACACCTTCTTTAGCGTAGGGTGTTGGGTTTCACCCTTACCTGGACCCTGTCTTCTGGGAACTCTCTGAAAGCTCAGGAAGTCTCTGATAGAGCCATTTCTGACCCTAGTTTCAGAAACATTATCTGGATAAACTGAGAATTTTTCAAATCATCAATCACTGTTTTATTTGTTTATGTGTATGTGCTTAACAATTCAATCCTCTGTTTCTCTCTTTCCTCTCTGATTTCACTATGAGCTGCGAGGAGAAACCAGGCTGTACCTTCCACATTTAGCTGGGATATCTGTCTCCTCAGCTTAATGTCCAAGTTCATCACTCTAAAATTCTGCCTTCCATCCAACATCAGAAACTCAGTTTTACTAAGTTCTCTGCTGTTTAGCAAGGATTGGGTCTTTTCAAACTTCCAATGCCACAGTCATCATTCTCTTCGAAGGCCCTGCCGGTGGTACCTTTAACATCAGTTCTACTCACATTTTGTTCATGATGAATTACGCATTCTCCAAGATGATAACAAACTTTTTTTCCAGCTCTCACTCATTTTTTGAATGCTCACAATTCTTCTAGCCTTTACTCCATACCTATTACAAAGCTGTTCCCATATTTTTAGGTATTCGTAATAGGAGCACCTCACTTTCCGTTCCCAAAAACTCCTTTAGTGTCTTGGCTGCTAAAACAATTCCCATGAAGTCATTTGCCTGAACAGCAGGAGTTTATTGGCTAAGACTTTCAGAGACTGGAAGGCTGGCTCCTTCCTGGGGTCAGTGTCTTGTGACTGGCTGTGTTCTGTGGTTCCTCGGCTTTTCTGTCACATGACAAAATGCACAGGGTGGCATCTTCTCTTCCCTCTTCTGGACCCATTGACTTCTAGCTGCTGACTGCTCCCTGTGGCTTCTCTCCCAGTTTCCAGTTTCCTTTGCTTAGAAGGACCTCGGCCAAATTGGATTAAGGCCCACCTTCATTCAGTTTTGACAGACCTTAGGTAATACCATCTGCAAAGGTCCTATTTACAAATGGGTTGACACCCGCAGGGCCCGAGATTGGGACCTGATCATGCCTTTTGGGAAGGGGAGGGCATAATTCAATTCCAACAGGAATTTCTCCACATCCCCATCCACACTTGTTATTTTCTGGAGTTTTATTTTCTTTCACTAATAATCATTGAGTATGTGTCAAGGGGTATCTCATTGTGGTTTTGATTTGCATTTCCTTAATAACTTATGATGTGGAGCATCTTTCCATGTACTTATTGACCATTTGTATGTATTCTTTGAAGAAATGTCTCTTGAAGTCCTTTGATCATTTTCTTTTGGGTTGTCTTTTTACGGTATTAAAAACTTTCTTCGTATGTTCTGGGTAATAAGCCCTTATTGGAAGTATGATTTGCAACTATTTTCTCCCATTCTGTAGTTATCATTTCATATTCTTGATAACACCCCCACATTTTTTTTTTTTTGGATGATGTCCAGTTATCAGTGTTTCTCTTCTGTTGTTCAGGCTTTTGGTATCATATCTAGGAATCCATTACAAAATCCAAGGTCCTGGAAAATTTCCCCTTTACTTTCTTCTAACAGTTTTATGTTTTAGCTCTTGTATTAAGGTCATTGATCCATTTGGCATTAATTTTTGTGTATGATGTGAGTGCCTTAACGGTAGGCCCTAATTAGCAATTTGTCCTCCTGTGATGGAGTTAGACTCAGATATGACTTTCTACAGTGCCTCTTCTGTCCCTTTTTATTGAACTTCTGGTGGATGCTGGGTTTGCTGTATGCCCAGGAGACTTCAATCTCTGGGCTGTCGAGGTTCCACCTGAGCCCTAAGTCTCAGTGGTATTGCTGCACCACCTACACTCCACTTCATTGGACTTACCCAGGTCAGCTGAGAGGGAGATGAGGATGGACAACAACCACACCAGGGAACCAAGACAGTCTACGGCTGTGGGCACGAGAGTCACATCCACCAGCCATGTGGGAAAGAAGCCCCTTCTCAATCGAGAGAAGGAGTGAGCATCGCCATCCCAGGGTCCTAGGGATAGACAAAGAAAATATGGACTAGAGTGGACTTAATGGTATTCTACAACAGAATTATTTTTACTCTAGCAATAGGAGCAGTTGTATCATTGATGTGGACACAGTGGCCTCTGGAGTTGCTAAACGCAGGGAAAGGGAAAAGGAGGTGTGATGCAGAGGCATTTTCAGGACTTGGAGATGTGCTGATTGATATTGCAGGGACAGATGCAGGACATGACATATCCTACCAGAATCCACTGGATGGACTGAAGAGAGTTTAAACTACACTGTAAGTAATAGCCCATGCTGTGTAGCGGTGCTTCAAAATGTATTCATCAAATGCAATGCAAGTACCACACTAATGAAAGAAGTTCTTGATGTGGGATAAGTGTGGGATGCGGGGTGGGGCATCGGGACCTCCTACCGCTTTTAATGTCACATTTTGTGTGATCTACGTATCTTTTGAAAGTAAATAAAAATATATATCTAGGCAAATTATGTTCAGATAGTATTAGTTTTGAAAGGATTGAAAGAAGTCAGTTAAATTAAAAAAAAGATTACCTATATAAAGACAATGAGGGCGGCGGACTTGGCCCAGTGGTTAGGGCGTCTGTCTACCACACGGGAGGTCCGCGATTCAAACCCCGGGCCTCCTTGACCCGTGTGGAGATGGCCCATGTGCAGTGCTGACACGCGCAAGGACCACCATGCTACGCAGGGGTTTCCCCGCATAGGGGAGCCCAACCCGCAAGGAGTACGCCCCGGAAGGAGAGCTGCACAGCGCAAAAGAAAGTGCAGCCTGCCCACGAATGGCACAGCACACACAGAGCACTGACACAACAAGATGATGCAACAAAAAGAAACACAGATTCCCGTGGGGCTGACAACAACAGAAGCAGACAAAGAAGAACACACAGCAAAACAGACACAGAGGACAACTGGGGTGGGGGAGGGAGGGGAGATAAATAAATAAATAAATAAATAAATAAATAAATAAATAAATAAATAAATAAACCTTTAAAAAAAGAAGACACTAGTCACGAATTCCAAGAAGAGAGCAGAATACAAAGACATGGGACTCTTTCCTCCTCCAGAAAAGTATCTGCAGGACAGGCTGAAACAGACTGGAAAAAGATCTCTAGGCTTTAGGACAGCAGGTGAAGGCTGAACCCCACCCAGAACAGAGACGGACAAAGGAGGGGAATTGCGGCAGAAGAACTGTGACTGGAAAGCAGCAGCTACTGCTCCTGGCACCCTCCCCGACTCTAAGGACTTCACAATACTCAGGCCTCTCAGCCAACTTTAGACAAAGGGGTCTCCAGGGATCCACAGCCCCTGGAAAGCGGACGGAGAGGGACACCATCTAAGGCTGCACATTCTAACCCACAAATCTGGTCTGCTGTGTCCCCACCAGCCTTTCCAGGCCAGGTGGGACCCCTCAATCTCACTCTCTTATAGCCAGGACTGAGTGTGGAGGACTCGCCTCTGCAGCAAAGAGGAGAGAGAGGGACACAGCCTAAGGCTGAAAACTTTGAACCCACAAATTTGGTCTGCGGAGTCCCAGGAGCTCTACCGGGCTGGGCAGTACCAGCCCATTGTTTGCCTTGGGAGCCTGCAAAGGACTAAGGAGATCTGACCCTCTCAATCTCCTACTCTACTAACCTGGAATGACTGTGGAGGACACAGAGGGGAGTGGAACCATTTCCTACCCAGGAAAAGAGAGGGGGTTGCTGGAGAAGTCTGACGAATTCTTTCTGAGAAAGTTTAAATTACAAGGCTCTTCATCTCCAGGCAAGAACCTCTACCACACTGTTCCAGTCTGTGTCACAGCAAAAACGCTCCAGCCAGGCACTGACCTGAAAGGGCTGCCAAAGAGTACCTTCCAGGAGCAGAACTAGGTAGAACACATGAGTAAATTAAAAATAAATTGCAGAGGCTTCTGCTAGCCTATATGGCTTCCCTCCGAAGGCCCCAGGAAGCAAGTCTGCAACCCATTACTGGGCATAGCAGTTTGATATTACTGATGAATTCCAAAAAGAAATATTGGATTAGGCTCATAAATTGGTCTTTTCCTCAGGGTATAGTACATTATCTTGGATTCAGAGGTTTATGTGATTAAATAATGATCAAGGCTTTGATGGGGCCACATCAGCAGGACGTTGTATCCCTGCCCCTTGGTGGATGGGACTCACAGAGAAAACAACATGACAAAAGAGATGGCTGGAGTTTTTGAGCTGTAGCCCAGGAAGTGAACACACAGGAGATCATCGCCAGAGGAACAGAGAGAGCTCTTTAGACACAGCTGAAGCCCAAGGGAGAGGACAGATATATTTGCCTGATACTCTACAGCTGACTTCGTAGAGAGAGGCAAAGCCTAGAGAGCCTTCTAGTCTAGAGCTGAACTTGTGGTGAACAGACAGGAGCTGGACGTGGAGAGAATTGAACCCCAGGAAGAGAGGAACCCAGGAAGCCTGAACCCTGGCACACATCGGCAGCCATCTTCCTCCAAATTGTGGCAACAGACTTTGGTGAGGGAAGTAACTTGCACTTCAGAGCGTGGTAAATAAGCTTCTACCCCAAATAAACACCTTGTATAAAGGCAACAGATTAATGATATTCTGCATCAGCACCCCTTTGGCTGACACTGGGTGCGGAGCCCTGTTTTGAGCAAAGAACAGGGACAAGACAAACCATCCAGGAGGAACACAGAATCAAAGAGCAGCAATAACACACAGCCTCCCACCACCAAAGCCCAACAACAGAGAAAGAAACTGAGCATCTGAGGAAACTGCATCCTAATCAGATGCCTAGCATCAGCAAAAATTTACAAGCCAGACTAAAAAAATGACAGACATGACCCAGGAAAAGGAATATAACAAAGCCTCAAAAGAGACACAGGATTTGAGAAAACTAATTAATGAGATGCATATACACAGTTCCAAAATCAAATTGAAAGAAAAATGAAAGAAAAATATGGCTAAAGAAATGAATGAGATCAAGAAGATACTGAACAAGCACACACAAAAAACGTGAAACCCGAAATAGAAAAGTAACAGAGCTAATGGGAAGGAAAGACACGATAGACATACAGCAAACTCGAAATGAAAGAAGAAAGAATAAGTGATACCAAAGACAGAAGAGCTAAAATTACAGAGAGAAAAGACTGGGAAAAAATGAACATGGGTTCAGAGAGGTTGAATGACAACTCAAAAACCAACAACAAACATGTCATAAGATATCCAGAAGGAGAAGACAGGGGAAGGAGGGGAGGGGCTAGTATTTGAGGAAATAATAGTTGAAAATTTCCCAACTCCAGGGAAAGAAATTAACCTACATGTCTAAGAAGCCCACTGTATCCCAATCAGAATAAATCCAAATACACCTATTCCAAGACACATACTACTGAGAAAGTCAAACCTCAGAGATAAAGAGAAAATTCTGAGAGCAGTAAGAGAGAAGAGAACCATTACTTACAAGGGACACCCAGTAAGATTTAGTACAGATTCCTCATGAGAAACCATGGAGGCAAGCAGACTGCACTATGATAAAATTAGGAGACCAAAAGAGAAAAACTGCCAGCCGAGAATTCTGCATTCACCAAAATTGTCCTTCAAATACGAAGGTGGGTATATAATATTCACAAGCCAATACAAATAGAGTTCATAATAAAGAATCCATCTTGCAGGATATATTAAGGGAAGCCTTAGAACCTGAAAGAAAAAGGAGAGTGAAGCTTGGAGGAGAGAATAGGAGAATAGAAGGAGAACCAAAAAAGTAAAAAGACAGACCAAAATGTGATATGACATAGGATAACCAAAGAAGAAAATGGAGGAAAGAACTAATGCATTTACAGTAATATCACTGAATATGAATAGATTAAACTGACCAATTAAGAAATACAGGCTGACAGGATGTATTTTAAAAAAGCATGAGTCAGTCGTATGCTGCGTACCAGAGACCCACCTTAGACCCACGGATACAAACTGCCTGAAAGTGAAAGGCTGGAAAAAGAAACTCCATGCAAATAGTAACCAAAAACAAGCAGGCTTAGCTATACTAATATTGGAGAAAACAGACAGTAAGTGCAAAAAGTTAAGAGAGATACAGAAGGCCATTAAATATTAATAAAAGGGACAAGCAACCAGGAAGGTATAACAGACATAAATATCTATGCACCTAACCAAGGTCTCCCAAATACATGGAACAAACTCTGGGAAAATTGAACAGAGAAACAGGCATCTCTACAATAAACAAGTGGAGATTTTAAAACACCTCTCACAACATTAGACAGAACTAGACAGAAGACCAACAAGGAAAGAGAGACCTGAAACAATATGATCAATAAGTTAGACCTAACACACATATACAGAACACAGCATCCAAACTCAGTGCATTAGACATTCTTTGAACATACCCATGCATCCTTCTCAAGGACAGACCACATATCAGGGCACAATACAGCACTCAATAAATATAAACATAATCAATTTATACAAAGCATCTTCTCAGATCAGAAGGGAATCAAAATCACAATCAATGACAGAGAGAAAAAGTTAAATTCACAAATGCCTATATTAAAAAAGAAGAAAGAGCTAAAATCCAAGAATTAACTGAACAACAGAAGAAACAAGAAAAAGAAAAGCAAACCATCCTCAAAACAAGCAGGAGATAAGAAAGATTAGAATAGAATTGAAGGAAATTGAGAAAGAAAAAAAAAAAAACAGTCAAAACCAAAAGCCAGTTATTTGAGATGGAGATCAGTAAAATTCACAAACCCCTACCAAGATTAACAACGAAAAAAAAATCCTAATAAATACAATTGGAAATGAAAGAGGGGAAGTTATGACTGATCCCACAGAACTCGAAAGGATCATAAGAGGATATTCTGAGAAACTGTCTGCCAACAAACTAAACAACCTAGAGGAAATGAGCAAACGCCAAGAAAAGCACAACCAGCCTACATTAACGCTACAAGAAATACAAGAACTTACCAAACCAATCACATTGAAGGACACTGAAACTGTCTTTAAAAATCACCAACAATGGAAAAATCTAGGACCATGTCACTTCACAGGTGAATTCTACCAAACATTTAAAAAAGAATTAACACCAATCCTGTTTAAACTCTTCCAGAAAGTTGAAAAGGAGGGAAAATAACCCACCATTTTTTAGAAAGCCAACATCACTGTAATACCAAACCCAAATAAAGACACAGTAAAGAAAAGAAATTACCGACCAATCTCTCTAATGAACATTGATGCAAAAATTCTTACCAAAATATTTATAAATCGAATCCAGCACCATATCAAAAGTCCTATACATCACAATCAAGTGGGATTTATTCCTGATGGGCATGCCTGGTTCAATATTCGAACATCAATCGTTGTGATACACAACATTAATAAATGGAAGGAAAAAAAGACACATGATCATCTCAATCAAGGAGAAAAGGCATTCGATTAAAACCAGTATCATTTCTTATAAAAACATTTCAAAACAGAAGAATAGAAGGATTATTCCTGAATATGATAAAAACCACACATGAAAAACCCACACCTGACATCGCACCAACTGGGGAAAGGTTGAAAGCTTTCCCTCTAATACTGGGAACTAAACAAGGATGCCCACCAGCACCATTGTTATTCAGCATTGTAACAGAAGCTCTAGGTAGAGCAATTAGAGAAGAAAAAATAATTGAAGACGTATAAAGAAGAAAGAGGAAGTCACCTTATATTATATTTAGAAAATTCTGAAATGTCTACAACAAAGCTATTTGAGCTAATAAATGAGTTCAGCACAATGGCAGGCAGCAGGATCAACACGGAGAAATTAGTTATATTTTTGTACACTAGTATTCCACATTTTGAGGAGAAAAAAAGGGGAAAATTTCATTTACAATAGCAACAAAAACACTCAAATACCTAGTGATCAATTTAACAAAAGACGCACAGGACCTATAGGGAGAAGATTACAAAACAATGCTCAAAGAAATTTGAAAAGACCGAAACAATTGGAAAGACATTCCATGTTTGTGAACTGGAAGACCAAACACCATAAAGATGTGAATCCTACCCAGACTGATTTATAGATTCACTGCAAGACCAAGCAAAATTTCAACAGCCTACTTTAGAGAAACAGAAAAGACAATTACCAAACCACTTGGAAGGGAAGTGCATGTGAATAGCCAAAAGTATTCTAAAAAAGAACAACAACACAGAAGTAATTTCACTGGCTGACCTTGAAACATATTGCAATGCTACGCTGGACAAATTCACATGATACTGCAATAAAAAGAGAAAGAGCGATGAGTGGGATAGAACTGCGAGTACAGGAATTAACCGTCACCTCTATGGTCAAGTGGTTTTTGACAAGCCCTCCAAGCCTGTGTTAATGGGAAAAAAACAAGACTCTTCAGCAAATGCTGCTGGGAGAACAGGTTATCTGTAACCAAAAGAATGAAAGGCAACCCCTATCTCACTCTCTATATAAGAATCAACTCAAGGGAAGCAGATTTGGCTCAACTGATGGAGCATCCACCTACCAGATGGGAGGCCCAGGGTTCAGACCCAGGCTCACCTGACCCATGTGGTGAGCTAGCCAACACGGAGCGCTGATGCACGCAAAGAGTGCCGTGCCCCGCAGGGGTGTGCCCTCCGTAGGGAAACCCCGTGCCCAAGGAGCATGCCCCCACAAGGAGAGCCGCCCTGTGCGAAAAAGTTCAGCCTGCCCAGGAGTGGTGCCATGCACACGGAGAGCTGACACAGCAAGACGACACAACAAAAAGAGACACAGATTCCCGGTTCCAATGACAAGAATGCAAGCAAACTCAGAAGAACACACAATGAATGGACACAGAGAACAGACAATGGGTGTGGGGGGAAGGGAAGGGGAGAGAAGTAAAATTAAAAGCTTTCTAAAAAATTAATAAATAAATAAATGATAATAACACACACAAAAAAGAATCAACTCAAAATGGATACAAAGACCTAAATAGAAAAGCAAGTACCAAAAAACTACTAGAAGAAAACGTAGGGAAGCATCTTAAAAACCTTGTGGTAAGTGGTGGTTTCTTGGACCTTACACCCAAAGCACAAACATCAAAAGAGAAATTACATAAATTGGACCTCCTTAAAACTAAACACTTTTGCACCTCCCAGGACTTTGTCAAAAGGGGGAAAAGGCAGCCAATTCAATGGAAGAAGATACTTAGTAATCACATGTCCCATAAGGGTTTAATATCCCAGATATAGAGAGATGTTTCAACTCAACAATAAAAAGACAAATGACGCAAAAGACATGAATAGACATTTGTTGAAAGAAGAAATACAAATGTCAAAAAGCACATGAAAAAATATTCGACATCATTAATGATTAGGGAAATGCAAATCACGACGAGATATCACTTCACAGCTATCAGAAGGGCCACTATTAAAAAGTCAGAGAACTACAAGTGTTGCGGAGGATGTGGAAAGACAGGAACATTTATTCACTGTTGGTAGGAATGCAGAATGCTACATCCACTGTGCACGACTGTTTGGCAGTTCCTAGAGAAGTGGAATATAGATTCGCCACGTGATCCTGCACCACCACTACTGGGTACATTCCCGGAAGAACTGAGAACAGTGATATCAACAGGAATCTGCACACCTACATTCATAGTGGCGTTATTCACAATTGCCAAAACCTGGAAACAGCCCAGGTTTCCATCAGCCGGTGAACAGATAAACTGTGTTGTATTCACACGATGGAAGATCACGCAATGCTAAGAAGAAATAAAGTCATCAACCACACGACAACGGGAATGCACCTGGAGGACAGGATGGTGAGTGAAGCACATCCCAGGCACCAGCCAATAGATATTCGTATTTTTTTTCCAGTTGTGGCTGTCAGGCACTTGCCCTGATTAAAAAACCGTGATGTATTGACATGACGGAACATTATGCGGGCAGTAAAAAGAAATGACGTCATAAAGCATATGACAACGTGGATGAATCTACAGGACATTATATTGAGGGAAGCCAGCCAGACACAAAAGGACAAATACCATATGAGCAAGTTACCATGAACCAAATATATTGTGTAATATATTGTATGATTGAAAAAAAGTGTATATGTATGCAATATATTTTAGAAATGTATGATTTTATCCAACAGGGTTTTCTTTTTAAAATATTCTTTATATATTCAATTTTTAAATTTAAAAAATGAAGTGAAAAATAAAGTGAGGTTACACTAAAGACTTGAGCATTGGAGACTTTAAACTTTGTTACTTAAGAAAAAGATGTAACAAACAAGAGAGTGTAATCAAACGTTATTTTTCAGCATAGTAAAACCAAGGGTGGAATATGAATATAGATAAAACTGCATATATGACGGTTTTCTTTGAAATTGAACAAATGTATGTTAACACTACGAAATGTTAATATGTTAATATCACTTATGCTATCTGAAAGAAACCTGACACAAACTACAACCTACTGCATGCTTCTATTTATATAAAATGTAAATCAGTCTATAAAGATGAAGTTACA